>NC_082344.1:61517362-62120528 GCF_027477595.1 Haemorhous mexicanus
GTCTATGTGCAGTGAGAATGCAGTTAAATTAACTAACCTTGGATAGTCTAGTTTGTCTAACCTCTTTGTGAAGTACTTGAAGTATGCATGATTCTTGGCTTGTTCTCTTCCACAATGGCACAATGCACTTTCCTGTTTACCTGTGTTTCTTTGCCCTTTAAAAAGCCTTTGCATGTCACCTTAAGCATGAAACATGAACAAAGCAGTGAATTATCATAATTAAGGTAAATTTGGAGCAGTTTTTCTCAGCCTGTGCTCATTTTAAATTTGCTGCTTCTGCTGCAGATGCGACGTACTTCTGTGGTAGAGCATAATTGTGGTAGAGCATTCTCCCCTCCCCCCAGGCCACACTGGGATCTGAGAAATATTCTAACAATTGTTCCAACAGATGATATTTTTTCTCACTATTAATGGCTTGTTTGCCATTATTTTCCTTAAAAAGGAAAAGAAAAAGAAAATAGAATAAAACCTGCAAAGAATTCTAAATGTTAGGAGATAGAAGAAAATGAGCAGTGTTACATCTGACCACTGACTTCGTTGTCTATTCCTAATTTCTCCCTAGGTGTGGCCAGAAATAGCTTTAGAGCATTTTTGCTTTGTACCAAATTTCCCAGAGCAAACTGGAGGTATAATTTCAGAGGGCAAATATTGGTGTCTAACTCAGCCAGCCAGAGTTCAAGATTTTAGCCTGCTTCTTCAAAGATGTTACCCATACACATAAAGAGGTTTTATGTGAGAAGAATTTTATCCTTCCTGCATAATGTATACAGAGACTAAATACTTGAATTGACTCATTTTATGGAGGGAACACAATTTTGCTTGAAAACAGCCTGAAGCAAAATTTGGAGTCTTTTTATGTTTTCAAGGAAGATGAGATGTTACAAACACTCTGGAGAAGCAATTGAGGAAGAAATTGTGACTAAGTGCTTAGCCAAGCTAAATGAATAAAAGCAACTGAAGGGTGAGCAGAGTGTCCAGAGCACTGCACCCTGAAGGCTGAAGTTATTCCAGTAACCAGTTTTTGATAGCTGAGGTTGTGTTCTCCATTCTCTAACCTGCTGAGCAGGTGACTTTGTTGACTGCCACTTTATTAGCAGCCATGATGCCAACTGATCCCCTACATCACCATTAAATCCTTGTTAGATGATCAGTGTAGCAGTTCAAACAAAGCCAAGATATATCCAAATATTGTAAAGAAATGAAACATGAAAAAGCACCTGCTTTCTTCACCAGAATATTTCATGTAAGAACCTTAGGCATCTGTATCTTGATTTTTAATAGGTTCACAAAGATGCTTAGTATTTTTCTTATCACTGTCCCACATTCTGCCAGCTCCCATCAGGCAGTGACATGCCATAGCTCTATCTATCATGTCTATGGCACGAAACTCCATGTGACACAATGTAACTGGACAGCAAGCTGACATTGTCAGTGGGTCTGACAATGCTGTAATTACAATGACAATCCTTTTAAACCAATGAAAGGTCAACACCAACATTTTAGGTGAACTTTGACTTCAGATGCTTGTCCAAAGCACTTGAAGTGACATAAATGTGATTTTGGTTTTGTTCTCCTTCTCCAGATCACAGGCCAGCAATATTTCATTTAAATTAGTCTTCAAAATAGTCAGATTCTTACTCTGAAGTGATAGAAAGCACTTTTAAGTAATTTCTGTGAAATAAAACCAGATTTGAATCTTCACCTATTTCATCCTTTTACAAGCCATTTTTCCTTCTCTGAACCACAGCTTGCTGATACACTCCTCTGCTCTGTCTTCAGCAGTGTAAGCCAGCTACTGTACTCATATCTTTGGGGTCTGCTTAGCTCAGGGATGTATTTTTCAGACACTGCTCCAACCATCAACCTCTCACTGATTCAGAGAAGATTCAAAATCACAACATTTTGGTGAGCCAGAAATTGCCTTAGTCATTGCTAAGTTTCTGATTTAGATTTCTACCATCTTGACCATTCTAACTTCCTCCTCTGCTCACTCTCTCTACTGAACATTAACTCCTTGCAATGCAGAGGAGCAGGAACCCAGCCCAGGATCCAAAATGAGTGGCATATTGTGTAAACACAGAACATAGAACTGCCTAACAATGAATGTAAATAACTGTGGTTTTGTAAAGGGTAGCCAAATGAGTGACCCACAGAAAACACACACAATATAATTCTGGTTCTGCCTACAGCAAAATGTCAGCTCCTCTAATTGTGGCACATCCCAGTTAATATTGAAGGTGAGATGATAAATACAGATCAGCTTGACATCAGCTGTCACAAGGAAAACAAATGAACTCACAGTGATGGAAAAGCTGGAGAATACCGATAGCACAAACAAATTGAAAGGAAATAACAGGGTCAGACCTTGCCTGGCTGTTTTAATTGATAATTAGACAGAAATACTGTGTTAAAAGAACATATAAGGCACTCAGGAGCAACCATAGCATAGAAACCTGTTTCTGAAAACAGAGTAAATATTCAGTGATATCTCTCCAGCATCCACTAACATCCAACACACATTTAAATTATATGCAATGTAATTTAAACACGTGGGGTCTGTGTTTCCAGCCCCTGCTGACATTAATAAAGCACCAGTTCTTCAGGCTGTTTCAGCAGAGGCTCCTCTGATGTTACCCACTCCTCTCTGTGCACCATACTAACCTTTCAGTTCTTACAGCAAAACCACTTTAATGCCTCTGCTGAGAGCAAATCTGGCCAACTGCTCTGGCTTAAAGTATACTTGGGGGAACGAGAAGAGGGAGAGAGAGAAAAGTGTTTCAGAGCCAAATCAGTTCACTGCAAGCTGATTGTGGGTGCACAGACCTTTGTGCCAGCACAGCTAAGAGACCCATTCATCACGGCATGATGAACTAGCAATTGAGAATGTTTCTACCTCTTGTGATTGTTGACAAAACCTTCACAATGGAGGGAAAGAGGCTCAAGTTTGTTATTTTTTAAATCTTTCCCTTACAGATGAGGAGATGCCAGCTAACTCACAGGACAGGGGCTGTTGCAGGAACTGGAAGTGCCAGTGAAGGAGGCAGTTTCAAAAGCCAAGAGAATTCTTAAAACAAAAGCTGCTGAAATAATTCCTTGCTGAAAATTGGAATGAGCACTTGTAACTGTGGACTCTTCTCATAGCAGCTGGCCTGGAACCACTTTCCTTACTTTTTATCAGACTTTTCAGGCCATCTTTAGCATGTCTTTTCCTCACAATTGCTGAATACTGCCTCAGTCATAAAACAGACACAAAGCAGGTATACTGCAGTGCTCAAGCTGTGCCTGTTTTCAGTCTGTAGTTTTCAATTTTTCATACAATAAGTGAGTACCCCTTCCTACTGAGATACTTTCAGTTATAAATGCCTCCATTGTAGATGGTGCTCTGGAGGGAACTGGTTCAGATAATGCAATGCTGAAAGGCAGGGGAACATTTTTCCTAATTGGACTCTTGAGTTTGGAAAATCTTTCTTTACTGGCTGGAGGAAATACTTCAGACTCAATGTCAGGACAAGAGATGATATATAAGAAAGGGAGACAGAAGGAATCTAAGGTAGAGCCTAATTTATGACTCTTGAATAAATCTTTTTTGATTGATTGCATTCAGTCTGTTTCTGTGCTCAGCTGAAACTCCCTTAAACAGCAATCCTGTCTCTTTCATTTGCAAAGAATTTAGAAATATGCCTCCCTCTCTCTCTCTTATCTTTGGTTTTCCAATGACTGTAAGCATTTTTTCAGTCTAAGAGTACTGGTCCATATTAATTCCTACTTTAATATTGTGGCTCTGTGCCCAAGATCATTTTGACCCATTATATATAACATAACAAAAGGAGCACTGTAGAAGGAAAAGAGATTTAAAGTGCATATTGAAGACTTGCAGCAGTAGCAAAGGATAAAAAAGTTAGGTGAAAAACAAAAAGGGAAAAAAAGATCTTAAGACAATGTGAAGAAAACTGCAGGGCAATAACCACCCCCCCACACACCCCAACACCCCCCAGCCCCAGAATTAGAACAGTGAACAACCATTCTAGTTTTTGTTTGAAGTCCTTAGTGAAAACTTCACGGAAATAAAGTGACAAAGCTCAAAAGAAAAAGATGAATTTTACACAAGACAATAGAACTAACATCAGGCATAAAATATAGCTCCTTCTAACTGCTTTTTGTCTTAAAACATGGAATGTCTATGCCAGTTTCAAACCTAACTGGATGTTCTTTAACTAAGTCTAAGCAAATGACCCCAGAAGTTCCTTTTTCTCTGACCACCAGTCAGGAAAACTTAGAAGTCAGTTGGCACCTGTCTGAAAATTCCTTAAACATCTAAATGGCATACCTGAATGTGCACATATTCCTGAGCTTTTAACATTCTGAACAAAGGAAGATGAAGTAGTCTGGACAATTTAACTTGGAAGAGAGAGAATGCCAAAAGTAAAGTACACTGACAGAGATTAACCAGTGAATGATACAGTAGAGATAATAAGACATAATACTGACTCTGTGCTTCTTGCATTAAAAGAACAGTGGACCACGTGGGTGAGAAAATTGTGTGTGTATCAAACAAATCTAAAATTCATGTAGTTCAGTTGTGGAATTTTTAATAATTTGAATCACCCCTGTTATCACAAGTGGGAAGTTTTTTATCATGTAACATGCATGTAGACATTAAATATAATGCATGTAATGAATTGTTTCTATTCACTAATTTTATATTAACCTTACTTTTTTATTGTAACATTGGTGAAACTTGACCAAAATCAGCATCTTTATTTTCCAGCTAATTATTCACACACAAATTTTGTATTTGCTGCAAGAATATAGTCTTAAAAGCTATTAGTTTTACTGTGTCACATTTCACTATAATTATTCAGGTTCCATTGACACACAATAGTTATCAATGCACGTGGCTTTATTGTTATATTTCAGGGACCTTAAAAAGCATGTAGTTCCAACCCCCAGCCATGAGCACAAACACTTTTCACTACCTCAGTTTGCTCAGGGCTGCATTCAAACTGGCCTTGAACCCCCCCAGGGATGGGTCATCCACAACTTCTCTGGGCAACCTGTTCCAGCTCCTCACCACCCTCTCAGTAAAGAATTTCTTCCTTTTATCTGATGTAAACCTATATTCTTGCAGTTTAAAGCCCTTCCCCCTTGGTCTGTCACTACATGTTCATCCCTCTGCAGTTTTTCCCCCTTTGCCACTGATAGGGACATTAAACAGAGCCAGGCCCAGCATTCTGGACTCATTCCTGAAAATATAGAAGGAAAATTTTGAGTATTTAATATGCACAGTGTTAGCTAAATTAAGTTGGTACTAACTTGGCCAAAGTGACTGAAATTTTTTGAGAATTAAATTTGCCTAGTTTTTTTGACACAAACAGACATCAGACAGATATTCCACAGAGATCAATATTTCAAAAATATTTAAGACCATAAAAATTTGCACATTTTGGACTCCAAGTCTTGAGCAATCAGAAATGTACTGACATGATCACTCTCTAGTGGACAAGAAGATGTACTCAGGAGCTAAGATTTGGAGACAACCCATATTTTAATGTGCTATACACCTACAGAGAATGATACCAGGGGAAAAAAAAAAAAAGGAAAAGGAACAAAGAATTCAAATAGAAGCTAACTAGAAGGCAGAGAAGAAAAAAATCATTGCATTGAGTCTGGTTTGGGAATTCTGCTGTGCTCCTGGTGAAAGGTAACCTTACTGACAAGAGGTCTAGAAAATTAAAATACACATTAATCCTATTTCTTTGCAAAAATCTGGAGTGTCTAGAATGGAAAAATAAAGACGAAATTTAGTATACAATGTGGTGATAATGTCTCTCACTTGCCATTCTCGCTTACCATTCTTACTTCCTGCAGGAGGAACCATGATTGCACCTAGAAAATCGTGGTTCAGATTAGTGAATATTTGCAGTAAATAGACAAGTATCTAGATCTGACAGGTGAAGTAGGGAAACATAATGTCAAACAAGATGTCAAACAGAGCACAAAAAACTTTTGCTAAATACAGGCTGGTGAATAAAGAACCTAAAATTATAGCAAAGGTGAAATTGCATGGCAGTTCTATAATTCCCTATAATTACAGAAAAACAAATACAGTACAGAAGGACCAGTTTTAGACGTGTTCTGCCAGCTATTTACTTCAATAGTACAACAACTAAAGCAGGTAACATTCCCCCTTCCCTCAACATTGACCTAGAGCTGTCACTTGTCAGCACTTGTACTGAATAAGACATTTTTAATGTAAACCCGCCTAACAGTGCTCAGAAAATTGCTAAATATATATTATTCTATTCAGTAGACTTGTCACACTGAAGTGCTGCTCCTAGAAATTCAAACTGAAGGCGTGATCACAACCTCTGGCTTGACTGAGCAGCAGAGCATCTTCAGCATCAATGAGAACACAGTGGAACTACAGATACTGAGAGCAGAGTTCAAAGTTACATTTTCTTCTGTTTTAAACACATCCTTTTTGCAAATGTACACCTACCACATGTGAATTTATATATCTTAAACATGCAGCTGTGACACAAATGTACTGTTTGACCTTCCAATTTTGCTTATTTCACTGGCTTCTGATGAAATTCTCTGTACTGCTGTGACCAGCAATGCAGAGCTTTATGAGTTTACTAACTAGCAAAGGAGAAATATCAATATACCTTATGAATTTCATCTTCTAGGCCTTGCATCTTTCAAAATCAAAGCTTAGCACTCCAAAAGAGGTATTGCAATCATTAGCAGTGTGCCATACTGGCTGTTGAAATACACGGATATTGAGCCATTAGTGCAAGTGGCATTTAATATTTTAAAATGTTTCTTCTTGACCTTTTCTTGGATCAAATGGCCAACAATAATCCACATCCATTACTTTACATTTTTCTTGACAACATTATATTGTTGTTTAAAGGACTGTACTCTCTGATGAGACGTGAACATGATAACAAAATTGTTTTCATAGCAATGCTACAGCACAGAAGATGAATTTGGGAAGTTTTATTGTCTTAGACAATAAAGCTCTGAGATTAGATGTTATCTCAAGAGGAATCTGTATCAAAAGAACAGCAAGGAATGGAGTTAATCCAGCAAAGTCATAACCAGACAGTAGTTTGAGAGATTTGCCTATTTTCCCTAAAAGGAGACATTGATTGAGGCAAAGTTTTTCAAAAGAAAACTCTCTGGTGGTATTTGAAGACCACGCTTACTCATAGAAACAGCACTTACTGGCATTATGTAAGGTAAAATACAAAATTTATCTGGTCAGTATTATTGATTTTTCCATGAGAGCTGAGTTCAAATTACATTTGAAAATCCCCCACTGAGGCTGGAAACTTTATGTCCACTGCACCATTTTAGTAATGCAAAACAGACCTGCAGCTGCATTGTCTTGGGCTGTGATCCTGTCAGATTTCATAAGGTGAGCAATACCAGGCATTGGAGAAGAGACCTCTTCCAAGCAAAACCAGACAGTACAGGAGGTGGTGCTGGTGACTCAGTAATTGATTTGCTTGCCTCCAAGTCTCAGCTGAGCTGAAGATTCCATTGCCCAGTGTGGTGCAAAGGTGGTGTCAAGAATCCTGTCTTTCAGATTCAATGAGAATCAGGATCTGTGGCTAGTCCCCCTCCCTAAAGGTACAGTTTTAAAATATCTGGGGGCTGCCAGTAGTAGAGGGACTAGTTTTTAACATTTTCCACATTAGGGAACTGGTTTCATGGGTTGGTATTTGTGTATGCCTTATGGGACTCTATACACAATGTGGAAGACTGAAGGCTCAGGAATTTTGCAGAAAATGCAAAATATAAGTTTCCTTAAACAAAACTATCTGGTGCTACCAATAACTGTTCTCCAGAATTAACTACATTTCTATTCAAGTTATTCCATTCCATTTTCAATACCCCTTTCTCTTACTTACATCAACCATATTCAATCTGAAGCCACTTTTAATGTGGTTTAAACAACTCATCATTAAGAATTCACTAGCATAGCCACATCCATTCATGGACAATGCATTCATTTCTTAAAGGCATATGTAAATTCTGCAAACATGTTCCTAAGTGATCAATCCTTGTTTTGTAACTACTGCTAAAGGTAGTTAGCCCTGCAAAGCAATGATGAGTCTGGCTTTCAGACCATTGGTAATAATGTCTTTCCTTTTCAGCCTCCTAAAGTGTGCTTTACTGAACCACAAAGAATGAAACAGTGATGATAGATGCATTAAAATTTTTTCTGGGGTTGTCAGACTTCTTTTTTTTCCACTATTCCTTCTTTGCATATGTGTCCCAACTGTGTACTGAGCAGAAAATTATTCCTACCTAGAGAGCTAGTCCTATTAGGCTCCTAAATTGTTTGTTATAACAGTTTGTTTTCTTTCCTCTATCCTCACAAGAGCCTAACAAGCCATGCACTCTAATCACATGGTTATTATAATTAGGGTAAGACTGGAAATGCAGTAGGAGTAATGCATCATGTTCTGTGTTAAACAAATAATTTATTGAAAACTGGAAGAAAAATATTATCCCAAATATTAAAAATAAGGAAAATCTTAGGAGATTAATTATGGCAGTCTCACCTGCTGTTAACTGATTCACTCCTGGTTCTTATGAAAGGCACACACTCTTTTATTCAACAATTTTTAGTCTGACACAGTGATGTTTCTGGTTTCCATGGACTTTCATTTTATTAGAAACACAAGGAAACAAATGCTGCCTGAATGATAAAGAGATGGAAAAAATGCCAACAAAGTATTCAATCTGAAAGCACATTTTATAAATTTCTCCTGTGAATATCAAGATTTGGAACAGGGATGAGTTTTTTATCTTTTGAATTGCTTTTTGAGAATTACTGCTTTTGGACTACACATGTGTTGTACACTATGTGTCAGTGTATGTGGCATTCATGGGGTTTTGCTCTTCTTACAGTAGCATGTTTATGGTCATTTCTTTTCCTTTGTTCTCTCCTCTGTGGTCATTGATGGAACATTGCCTTTGTATTATACATAATTTCTTAAGCTTCAAAAGACAGGACAGATGGAGTAGAAGTAATTTGAAATTAAGCTTTTAACATCTTTAATACTTTCTACTTCTGATTTACAAGTCAAACATATTAATGCTTTCCTTGTGCTGTAACTGAGAAATGATCCTCACACCAAGATATGACCTGTCAATAAACTCTCCAGGTACTGAAAAAAACTTTTTCCATTCACCCCCCTAAATCCACTAATCTCCACAATTTGGGGCTTAATACTCACTCACATTAAAAAGGCAAATAAAGCCATGACCCATTTAGGTCCACAGACATTTCCAGAGAAAGTTAACATAACATGAATGAAAGAAAAATTGGGCCTTTCATTTTCAATTACAAACAATTAATTTTTGAATTTCATAGAAAATGCACAATCTATCTGTGATTTTTATTGATCTGTTCATTTTGCTAACACAAAGAGCAAAAATAGGAATTTATTTCCAATAAGCCTCTCCATTCGACAAATATTTTGTCTCCCTGGTTGACTACTCAGCATGCCTGCCTTTTGTTATTGACAAAGGAATAGACGCAGTCTGGGGTACCCAACTGTGTATTATCTACACTACAAATCACCCGTCTTCACTCGTTAGCTCCTGCCTTGAAACACACAAGGGAGCTCAGGTGTTCGTATCACCAAGGCATGAATTCTTAAAACTGTTTTTTCTTAAACTGGCTGGTGAACTATCACGGGTGAATGGGAAAGGAAAAATAAGAACTGGTGCATTGGAAACAAAATTTGACACTTTTATAAAAACAGAAACTGAAAGCCTAGCCACAGTGCTGTTCTGTATCTGGAGTCATAGCAAAGGCAGAATGTAAGCTGACGTCTTCACTCCATATATGCTTAAGGGCAGAGGACAACTCCCTCCCCTCCCTTTTTTTTTTTATCCCATCATCTTGGGGAAGCTTTGCAGGACTTTGAATGTATCTCTATCTACAATGTGTATACGCTTTCGTTTTTAGCTATGCTGCATTGAAAATCCACCCTGTAATTCCAGTTAAGTTACTGACACCACCATTCCCTCTAAAGAGTTCAGGAACACTTGAACAAAGCACTATTAATTTTCTCTTTAAATTCTAACAATGTTCTGTGTCTTTTCTGTCTAGTGCACACTGTAGGCAAATAACAAAATGAGGCTCATGATCATCTTACCAGCCTTGATTTCACGTGTGACTTATTCAAACTAGAAGGTTATGTTTACTGAATTACTCAAATGACTACTGTTAGGCAATTGCCTTCCTCACAAAACCTATATCCTGTCATTTCTCAAATAATTATAAATGCTTAATAACAATAGAGCTCCTATCACTCCCCATAATAGTCAATCGAGGATTGAATTAGATAGAGTTGAACAACACACACCATAACTGCATTTGCTGTATCCTATCTGATGCTTTGTAATCGTAATATTTGGAAGCTTTGGAATCAAGTCCAGTATTTTTAAAAGACAACATTGTTAATATGCTGAAAAATAATAATATCAGCTCACAGCATATACCTGATTACTTGTAGATCACAGATTAACTTAATGAATAAATTAATTACTCCAATATCTTTGTCTATTGTTTTAAATCTACAAACACAGACACAAAGCAATCCTATTTGTGTGTGAAATCTGAGTGACTTTTCCCTGGGCTGCAATGAAAACTGAGAGGAAGTTTATGGCATTGCACAAGCAAGCTAATCCTGTTTGGGAACTGCTTTAGTCCACCTGTGCAGTGCAGCTCTCACAAACACAGTAAGAGGCTCTTGTCCTCCATAAAAGCCACAGACAGAAACTCACACCACTTTGTGGAATATCTTATTAGCTTAAATCATTCTTTGTCTGAGCATATGGGTTTTCCTGGATGTCATCTACAGGGCAATAAGAAACCACAAAAAAGTATCTTTAACCTTAAACGTGCATGTGGTTCTGATTAAGCCTTCCAAATCACTCACATTTAAACTTAAGTAACTGTCTAACAGCTTCATTTGTGGGAAGTCAATACAATCCATTTGCTTTTTTATATCTGATGGTCTTCCACACAGATAAAAAAGAAAACAAGAAAAAAAAAAAAAAAAAAAAATAAAAAAAAAAACAAACAGAAAGTAATCATCATAGTATAACAATAGAAATCTTGGAACTATAGAAATTCAGTTTGGGTTTGTCTGTTTTGCAGGGGGTTTTTTACCCACAGTTTTTTTCTGAAACTATTTCAATTGGTTTCTGCCTTTCTAACTATAAAAGTTCAGCTAAAGTTTCTGCTTCTTTGTTTGCTTGTTTTCAGAAAGTTCTTTAAACCAGTAATTCAACTATTATGAGTTTATATTGTCACATAAACTCAACCTTACAGATGCCAGTTTGGAAGGTACAAATCCACTGTGTTGTATATGGATTGAAATCACATACTGTAATTTTGCCCAGAAGGAGAGGGAGACAATGGTTACTTGAGATGCAGTTTTTCAATACTTTCTCTGTGCTTTGAATATGTATCTATGGGCCTTATTTATTGGACCGTATTCAAAACCTCCTTGTGGGCCCAATCACTCATTTTCTCAGGGGCTCTTCAGTCAGGGTCTCAGTACTCTAGAATCTGAATACTTTCCAAACCTTAATTAATGTATTGTTGCAGAGTCCTGTGAGAAAAGAGGATTATACTGTCCAATTAACAAATAGGGAAATGAGAAAATGTAAGGTTAAAGCCTCCATCACACCAAATGTCTCTTTTAGCATAGTTATATCCATTTTTCTCACAGTACTGGACTTTAGATAGAATTATATAGACTTTTAAGGTAGAAGCTTCCTGGATTTAGCTGTAGTTAAGAGCGCAAGACTAAATGTTTTCCAAACAAAAATTATATGTTCTAGAAAAAGAAAATTAATATGCATTAATTGGCTCACTTGCCATTGTAAAAATTCAGAGATAGTTAGAGTTAATTTTTTCCCAGCAGCATATTAATTTTCTTCAACTGTGAAGGTTTCCTTTTTGTTCCAGAAGGATTTCTCCTGCAGCCGTGGCAAATCTACCCATTTCAGCAGCAAACCAGACAGACAGTATAGAGACACCAGCTCCTCTCTTACTAAACTGTAGATAGTCTTTATCCAGTGAAGCAGGAGGAAAATATTAACGAAGTCAATTGATGATGAGACAAAGTGTGTAACATATATAAAAGTCTGGACAGTGAGAGTTGTTTTCTATATGGTAGGCACTGTAATGACATAGATTTTAATTTCAATTCCATCAAAAGGTGTCTCATTAGCTCTAAAGATTGATTTCCAAAATAGTCAATGCTAATCAGTTGTCCTGCCACAAGATTTCATCAGAAAAATGCAGTTAAATGACTTTATCAAGCACTAAGGCAATATAGGCCAAGTGGAGGGGTTGTAATTTATTACAATCTAATTTCTTGAATTCATTGTTGTTTGACTTTGCACAGGTTACAGTGTCTACACAGACAGCAAGATAGGAGGGCAAGGGAGGAGACAGTAGGTTGTGTCTGTTCATTTCCTAGATAAATTAGGAACAGAAACCACTGCCAGGAAATATGCAGGGGTTGCATGAGATGATTTTTCTGGGTGTCTTTAGTGTGTTCTTTTTGCTGCATAGAAAGGTTTTCTCTTTGTTTGGGAGCAGTGAAGAAGAGAAAAGAATTGTTCTTTCACTGAGGAGAATAGACTCATTGGTGTAGGAATGGAATTAAATAATAAACCAATACAAAATCCAGCCCACTGCAAACCCTGTGGCTCCAGCTGTGTTATATTGGATATACTATTACAAACTACATCTAAGGAATATTATAATTCTTAGGTTAGCAGAAAAAAAGATGTTCTAATCTCTTATACCTGGAAAATGGCCCACAAGGAAAATATTACTACAAATACCAGCTAACACTTATCACTCAGACAGCCACTGGGATAAGAACTCCACAAAACAGTTTTCCATTTAATTTTTTGCCCTTTTTTTTTTCCTTCACTTTTTTCTAAACTTGTCCACTTCTTTTGGTATATCAGCAACCACAGAAACACAGCAAAAATGAGAAAAAATGATAGAATATTTAATTTCTTACTTTAATACTGGCAACTTTACCAAAAATCCTGATATTTCTCAGGCTGAATCAGAAAACAAGAAGCAATTTATATGGCCTTTAACAAAATATGTTCCAAACTTAGTTCATTTGAATCATGAAAACTATTTGCATAATAAAACAAAACAAAAAAAAAGTTGATTTTCTCTGAAGTATTGTATTACTGTTTTGAAAATAAGATAATTCTCATTATATTGACAGGGTGGGAAGGATTTGTATATTTATAATCTATGTGCTACACAAGCACCAATATTTCAAATGTGTACAGTTCACTCATCCCTGCCTATTGACCTTGTCATTCTGATTCCACCAAGAAAGTAGGAATTGTACTTTCACATCTTTTATTTATTCACAGGCTGAAATTAGTTCTATGGCCTATGGGTTCCCTAAAGCTACTTCTGTGATTCACTGAATTGCTTCTGCTGGGTTACTGCACATTAGAAATGGAATAACTGCCAGCAGCAGCTGCTTCCTGACCAATACTGCAGGCCACATATCCAGATATTAAAACATGGTACAAGAAGTGTCTTCAAGAGAAAATGAGCATTACAATGTTTAAATAGCCATTGTGGATGAGAGCAAACTACACCTGAGCTATACCAGGAGAAGGTACCAACCTAGGTTGAGAACAGTTTTTTGTTAACTCTATCAGCATTATTTGCCTGCATCTTGCTGGAATATTAAACCACTTTCACTTGAAGAATTCTTGAATAAATTACTTAAATAAAAATTTAATTTACAGCTGCTCTTTAGAATATATTTTAAAATCAAAGTGATAAAAAATGTAGCAAATTAGAGCATGCCACTCCTACAGGATCCAATATTGTTACTAAACTTCCAGCCAAGGTGCACACTCAGCCTTATTCCTGTAGTGGTTTGGGATGAGACCTGAGCAGGAAAGCCAGAGGAGGAGCACAGCTGAACAGACCCCTAAGCAGGAGACCGGGCAATGAGCATTGTACAGACATGTCTTTGCACTAATCTGCAGAAATCCTCCTAAATAGAACCTCTCAATTGTGGTGAGTCAGAAAAATATTTAAATATTCTGTGTGCTTAGAAACAAGTAAGACTGCATAAAGAGACTCTTCCAGATCAGGAATTCCATTGGTATTTATTACAATTTCTCAAATAAATCTAATGAAGAGAAGTATGTTTTGACTTCTTCATTGCCATGCACTTGGCAATGTCATAGCATTATCCATTTCCATGAAAATATGATGCCTTTTTTTATCTTTTTTTGTATCACTTTATAGTAGATATTGACTTGAGCTTTGTATGCTGCCTATTGCAAGCATGCCTGTAGCAATTATAATAAAAGTTACTCAAATTAATTAACTAGGACCTCTGGAGCTGCTAGTATCTTATGTGACACACAGAGAGATAAAATACAGGGTGCATTCACTATTTTTAAAAATCATGTATAAGCATTTATACATTAAAAAACTGGAAAAACATTAAGTGAACTCCACTTCTTTGCTATATTATCTTCTCTCTAATCAATATTTTCACAAGTCCCATAGTACCAAGATAATGCACAGCCAAGACCATGATCTTTGGAGCCAGATACTCTTCTGTTGTGCCCACACTCACAGTGGTTGCATGCCATTCTGAACAATTTGAAGTGGAATGCTAGCAAAATATTTTAAGTAATTTCAAACTGAGAAAGAATTCTAAAGGAGTGTGGCCATCTTCCAATGTTAATAAAATTCTCATTTCTATAACACATCACCCTGAGCCACACAGCCCCTTAAGTTCCAAATTATTTCATGACAAATTTGACATACTGGGTTTTATAGGTCTAACACAATTTTAAACACAAAAAAAATAACAGTGCACTCTGCACTGTGACTATTTTTAGAAATACTTAACACAGTCACAGCTGTTTAGGTCTTGTTCTGCTTGCAAAGAGCTTTATTTTTCAAATTTAATCCAACAATCATGGAAAATACCAATAAACAGTAATATTAGTAAATGTATTATGCTAACATATAATAACTTTATATCACATTTGCTTCTCAGACACAGTAAATCCACCAACACCACCAAAATGAAACAAATATTCAGAGATGATCCATTTACAGACCTTAAAAGTTAGAAACAGAAAACCCTGAAAGAAAAGAGTTACCCTTAAAAATCTAGTGAGCATTAAAAGTTACACACACTATAAAAACAACAATCATGTCTGTGAGATGCTACTGCATAATCAGATATCAAAACCAAAATTTTTAGAAAAACTATATTCAGAAAGGTGGGTGGGGGTCCCCAAAATTTTTAATTGGTTTGTCTTCTATAGAGACTTATTACTCTAACTGTACATGAAAGAAGGGGAAAGGTTATGTCTTCAAGACATAATAAACATACATTATTCTAAAGGAAAACTACTCGTGGCATTTTGGCAAAACTACATAAGCATATTCTATAGTATTGAATCAAAGCTCCTATGTCATGATTTACTAAAAATGTGCATTAAAAACCATTATATTTGGAAAAATATCATTTACAGAAGTTAAATATTCCCAAGACTTCAGTAACAATAAACATCTTCTATACTTAAAAAATGCTTTCTGTAAATAAAATATCTAAGGCATCAATCTTTGCAAGAATCTATCAGGTCTTATTCTCTACTCATTAAGTGAAAGACCTGTATACAGCAGTCATAATATTTTACTAATGATTATTTATGACTTCCATTCATGACCAAAAAAACACTCTGAAGAAATATTGGTTAATGCACTGGCCCAGACCTCCCAGCATGCCTGGTCATTGTTTAGCTCAGAATTATCTACAGAGCTCCTCCTTTGTGCTTCAGCTCTTCTGCTTTTATCCTGTGTTGAAAACACACACAAAATTTGAAGGATCAGTTCACCTCCATCAAGACTTTCTATAAAGACCTTAAACATCCTTTTTCTCCTGTTGGTCAGCTTATTCTGGAAAGTGTTCATACTCAGCTCTTTTCATTTGTCACCCCACAAACTGCAAGTCACCTCCAAGCCTATGTTCAGTCTCCAAATAAGACTGGAAGAAAATATGTTTACTTGGTTCTTGGTCAGGACAATCCAATAGCTGTATAAAGCTTGCAGTGTCATCAGAGAACCTGAATACTGTACTGAAATGGATATCAATAGAAAGCATTGTTAGGCCTTATAAGACAATAAATTAAATATATTTTTTAATGTAAAACAAATTAAACATAAATTTTTCCAAAGAGGAAGCCTATTTTTCCAAAGAGGATTTCCTCATTATTTCTCTGACTGATGAATCTATAAATAAAAAGACAAACTTTCAAGGCAGGTTATAAATCTCTGCTCTGATATTTTAAACATGCCCACTATCATTATGCCTACCCAAAATCTCCTACTGATTACTGGCAACAGCTGACACAAGTGAAAGAGAAATGCTGTGGTATGGAAGAAGTTTTTCCAAGCTTCCAATGAAACAACACAAGAAAGAATGACTTAAAGAAACATTGGAATATGATCATGTCTTGTCAGTCTGGAGGAAAGGTCAATCTAAAAGGGCATAAGGACAAAAGTATTGCAGTGAAGTGTTGTAGTGGCACTGAGAACATTCAGCAAAACACTGATGAAAAGTGCAAGAGAAGTACCAAATTTTAAAACAAGTATCTGCTTTGCAAGTCCATTCAGGTTTTCTGATAAATCTTCACTGCATCTTCCTGCCTATGGAAGAAAACTTCTCCTGATCAGGAGCAGTTGCAGGAGGGTTGGTAATTTGGAAAAAGCAGAAAATATAGACCCACAGAACTCAGCTTTAAAGCTAGGGCTTTAAGGCCTAGAAAAATAAGTTTGGGTCACACTTCAGTTCAGGCAAAAGTTTGGTTTGAACAACTTGCACAGAACCCCATTACAGATATGCCAACAACCTGAACTCCTCTGAGCCATGGTTAGGAATGTTTATTGTTCACACAAATAGAAAATACTTTATTTCTGGTTATCCACAAACTTCTCACTTTCTTCTTCTTCTAATTGAACTGAATGTCTCTAGGGCCCATAACTGGGATGATATAGGTATGATAATACAATGACATACACCAATGCTTTAAGTATTTTTTAGAAATTTATGGTACACTTTAAATAATAATGTTACTGCATTGACTGTTTGATTTAAGCACCACTATATATCTTTCTATATATCTTCAAGACTGAAGTAACCCAGATAGGTTAGGCAGACTGTAAATAGTGTGGGAGGGACCTGAAACATGTTCAAAGTGGATCATCAATAGTCAGGTTTTAGATTCATTATCATCTGACCTCAAGCTCGAAATCCATTTTCTTTTCAAATTCCCCAATATATTTAGGTAAGACAACTAAAAACATCCTCTTCTTTTTTATAATGGATGGAAAGAGAGCTAGAATAGATCAACAGCCCCCCACCCCCCTCCTCCCAGAGAAGCATTAATCTAGTGAGCATTAAAAGTTTCAACTAATAAAAAAATTGATATTCTCTTATCTGAATAGAAGGGATCTGCTATAAAAAAAGGCAGATGCTGATAGTAAATATAAGAGTAGGCAGGTAGGAAACTGAAATTCCATGGACAAATGCAGACAGCAAGAAAGAGAAAAGGAACATGCCCCGGCAAGTAAGTTTCAATAATTTGGATATACAAAGCAGATCATACTTTGCTCTGTGCAGCTACCACAGCAGACACTCTAAAAGCAGAGAAATCCTCGTTCAGAATGTAGTAATAGCCCTGGTGACATTGGCCTTGGGTGGGCACCCTGAGAACAAATGGCACTGGCACCTCCCTTTTTAATTGCCTGTGCCTGCCATTTGCAAACCTTCAACCTTTTGTTCCTCAAGGCCACCCTGGCTTCCAGTACATTTTATGTGGGAAAGCAGGGGGAGAGTAAAGATGGAAGAGAGTTTTGCAGTAAGTAGACAGCACTCTGGAGCTTAAGCATCTGGCTGTATGTTCACGTCCTAGATTTGGGGGCACAGATAAATTCTCCACATCTCAAACTGGATTTAGTTCTGCAGATTGAAAATAGCTGCCCATTTAAATTCCAGTGAACTATATTCTTATCAAACAAATGCTGCTATTTTTCTGAGTTATGCTGCTAAAACACAACATGAATAGTTGCCTTTGTCCTTGTTCATAGTAATAGAAAAGTTTGCACACATCTTGGTACAGTGCCTGCATCCCCCTGGGCAATGCTTGACACTTGAATCATCACAAATTTCTCTGAAATTGGATGACTATTTCAATACCAAAAAGTGATGTTTTCTTCATCTCTCAGAGGTGGGAGACTATCCAGATGTACAGACCTGGTATATGGGGAGTCTCCAACACGTAATTGGGAAAGTACCTGCAGTTAGGAATGCCTGCTGGAGAATGATCATCTGTGGGTGGGTGAGGTGGCTGTGATGGTGTTGAGAAACAGTCTGAGCATCACTATGTAAATATGATTTCAGCATACAGCTCACTATGTAAATATGATTTCATTTAAATAGGGAATAGGAAATTAGGCAGAAAATTTGAAGATATTCATCATTGTGGCTGTGGCAAAGTCCTCTCTTATCCATCTTGCCAGAGATTTCATTAATAACACCTGAGAGATTAGCAAGCAGAAAACTTTATGTCAAAATCCTGAATTCTTTAAAATGTTCTTCTCCAGGAGAGAAACTAAATCAGCTTAAGAAAGGACTGTTCCTACAGGACAAGGAAACAGAGTACAGGACAGAAACATCTCTCCAAACCATTTAAATCATTTGCTTGTTTTCACTTCATTAGACTAAAATGGCACCCTAAATGAAGAACATTCCCTTGGCACCTGGTTAAATACAAAACTAAGAAGCACATTTCCTATAAAATAAATCTACCTTTTGGTATAATTGCAACAATTATTATAAAATATGTTTGTATCTCTAAATCAATTGTTCTGGCCCCATACCTCAGATCTTAATTTTATGCCTCTAAAGTTTTGGAGAAGATGCAGAAATAACACTGTAATTCCAGCAGAAGCAAAATAAAACCTAAATTCAAATACATTGATATTGATGTTAAGGGCTGTTGGTACAAATATATATACACCATGAGTATATTTGGAATAAGATTTGCTATGACACAAAAGAATGTCTTTTTGTCATAAGAAAGTGAAATTATATAAATAATGTGTTCATACAAACAAGAGATGACACCAATTTTAAAAATAAGAAACAACAAAAACAAGACATCTGGGTTTTAAAAGCTGTTCTATGAAATTGTTGCTAGTGTAAAGGAAACTTTCAGAATTGTAAATTTTTGTGAAAGTGTGGCAAGCAGAAAGAATGTAAGGCCAGAAAAAGAAATATAAAATCATAAAAACATCTAAAAATACTTAAGGAAATCTTCATGAATATATAAAAATAGGCAGTCTGACAAAGACTCTATAGGACCAACAGGTGATTAAGAAGCTGTAAAAGAAGATAAGACCAAAGCTGAGTGGTTAAATTAATTCTTTGTATTGATGTTCTCTACAGATGAGGTTGGACTGGTTTCCAAAGGGGAAACTTTTTTGCAGAGGGAAAATTATAGGAATTATTTGCAATTGTACTCTCAGTGAAAAAATTCTTGGAACACATCAATAAAATGAATAGTAACAAATTACCACAACAAGGTGATAGTCACCTGTGAGCTAAAAATATCAAATATGAGATGGTCAGATGGCTAATACTACTGAAAGTGCTGTCAGTGCTGAGAGAATTACTGGTTAAAGAAGTCAGTTCTACTGACAGGCTTCAGTTTTAGTAGAAGTAAATATGCATGAGTTAATCTGACCTCCTTAAAAAGGAAACTAAATGTAAAAAAGGAGTAGACAAACAAATAAATATGGTATCATGAGAAGAATTACCTCAGTTTTTGTAGTATATTATTGTGCCTCACAAATTTATGGGAGCTCTTTTAGAAATTGAATAGAATGGGAGATGTGGCTGGCATTATTTACTTGAATTTTCAAAAGTGTTTTAACAAAACTCCTCAACGAGGCAGTAAAGACAGTAAAGCACTTGGAATAATAGGAAAGATATTTTGTAAGATACTTGATTTTTTAAGGGACATAAGGACATAAAAAACACCAAGTTTTAAAAAAAATTCCTCTGTGAAGAGAGTGTTCTAGAAAACACCAACAAGCATATGGATATTTATTTTATTCAGAGTTTACAGCAAGCTGAGGGGATACTGATGAAAAGATAACAAATTTTGCTGACAATGCTAAATTATTTTGCATTATCAAAACAAAAGCCAGCTGCAACAAGCTACAGAAGGTTATCATAAAGACTGTTTGGACTTGGAAAATACCCAAGGAATATCAACAGCCACTAATACAAATCAGCTATTACTATGGTGAGTCTAAATTAGCCATTTTTACTCAAAATAGAGTTTTGGGAGTCTTTAACACATCTATACAAGCTTCTGCTCAATACTCATGAGAGATCATGAAAGCAGCAGAATGGTTTCATAGGCATAGCTGGATAAGGAATCCAAAATAAATGTTGAATATAGAATGTAGTCCTACTTCCCCACATCTGAAAATGGACTCTGGAGAACTAAAGAGATACAGAAAATTGTACCTAGGAGAATAAAAAGTTGTTTTTAAAGTAGAGAGATGAAGACTACTAGATAGAAAAGAAACACCCATGAGATTAATATGATGAATACTTATAAAATATTGACTTGAAAAAAGTATGCCAAGAACTGTTCTCTGGTTCCCATCATGAAGGAACTTAGGTGACTTAGTTATCAAGTGTCAGGCTTAAAGCAAACAAAAGGAAACACTTTTCACAAAGCACATAATTAAACTGTAGAACTCATAGCTACAGGATGTTGGAAATGTCAAAAGCTTAGGTGGGTTAAGAAATAATTAGAAAAAATCATATGGAAGAAAAAAGTCATCCAAGGCTATTCTATAATACACATCAAAAAGCCCCATTTCTCACTCACAAAGTCTTGGTTTGACAAAAGTCAGAAACAGTAGCAGCAGAATTTTATTTTCTGCTTGGTCTGTTCTGTTATTCTCTCTCAAAGCTTTATCTATTGGCCACTGCCAGAATACTTGTCTACCTAAATCTTTGTATTTGTTCCTGTATTTTTATGCTCATTGCTTTGTTTCACAAAGTGTTTTCCTTTGATCTCCAAGATGACTCGCTAAAATAAGAGCAATGATTATTCTGCAAAGGCATTTTTGCTAGAGACACTTGGTGAAGGCATCTTCTACCCAAATTAAATATCTATCCTAATTCACAGGGAACATCTTTATCATTTGTGGCAGTCTCCAGGCAGCTTTATCTGACAATCTGTACCAAAGAGGTGTCATTGCTCATGCACCCTGTGACCTATGCTTTTCTGCAATCTATTTCTAAGTGCATCTCCAAGCACTGATTCTGTTTTTCAACAAAATAGTTTGGATCATTCTAGGAACTTCAGCTGGCAAGCTTGAGTTTCAATTAATACAACCTCTCTGAGGGAGCAGCCTCCTGATCAGCTCCTGAAGAACTTCCATGAATACTGGGTTCACATGCTTTCTGAACTGACAGCAAACAATTGAGAATTATCAGGACTTATTAGGCATTTCTCTCTTGAGCACAATGAATTATCATTTTGGCATTAAAAAATAGAGCCATAAAGCTCTATGCTTTAAGAAGTCAGTTCATGTCACCTGGTATTGTTAGGCTTACACAGGTTTCCTGAGAGAGGTTACAGTTAATGAAATTTCCACACAATTCACAAAAAAACATGTTTGATATGAATTTCTAGACAATTTTCCAGTATCCATTTATCACCAAACATTGTGGAAAAGTGTGATTTTAAGGTTTTTCCCAGATGTTAGACCAGAGTTATCTTATATCAGAGTAACATTACACAATGTGGGCCAATATTCAGTTGCTAAAGGAATAATCCATATTATAAAACTACACTATTGTCACTTAGAGAGGATGTAACTCATTCATTAGCCCTACAATTAATGTTAGAATTCTTACTTTTATATACTGTCACATGATTAATATAGGTATTTATATCCAGATGCTTTGAGGCTATTCTTTCCCAGAAGAATATTATAAAATGCCTTGCTTGAGTAACACCCAGAGCTCCTAAATGTTAGACTGGGCTGCAACCTCCAGTAAAGTTATGTAAAATCTGAACTATACAAAAATGGGTCAAGTTGAAGATATCCAGCAACATTAAGATAGCCAGGCTACCAAGGAGATGAAAAGTTCACGAGCAGTGCACAAAAACACAAGCATAAAAATAGCTGAGTTCTTAGCAGAGTGATTTTACAGAGCTCATTTGTAGGCTGTAGACAGATGTTCATCTAGCAAAGAACAGTGACAACTGAAGTTATGAGCAGCCCTAAGAGTTTCCTCCTGTCTGTTCCTGAGAGCCTGCCAGTTCTGCAGCTTCTGGGCATAATGGATCATATGAGAACCCCATAAGGAGTCACAGCAGTAATAAACAGCTGATGAAGGCAGTCTGAAAAGAGAACTGACTTTGCCTGAAGTGGATAAGGCAAAGCTCTCAGACTCCTTTGTCCAGCAGAGAATAGGAATGCCAATGTGGGAATGGCAACTTCCAGCTGGCAGATTATAGGTATGGAGAGCTGAGCACACTAGCATCCTCATTCATCACTGGAAGACATCTTCTCCTGACCCTAGGGAGATTAGACATTCAACATTTTTTAGAAGCTTAGCTTTCTTTTCACCACCAAGTCCCATATAAAGAAGGGGGTAGGAGAAGGACATGTTTGGATGTATGCCTTTATGCCCTTCATGATATGTAAAGAAAGCTTGAATACTTTTTCTTTTTGCACTTCTTGTAAAATGAGAAAATTCAGTCTTTGCCTGTAGATTAGAAGCAAAAGAATAATTTCATGAAGTCATTTCACTAATCATTTCAAGATGTCAGAAATGTGACCAGAGAACAGAAAATATTATTAATGCAAAATCTAGTATTTGAATATAATTATTCTACCAAAACTAGGCGAGATTTTCCATATTAGCACTGAATGTATGCAAGACTACAAAAAGTAATAAAAGCAAAAGAAAACATGTCTGTTTTCACTAATTCTTTGTAAATCACACAGACTTAATCCCTTGTGTTTATCCCAGATTTCCTTCATTATCCGGTTTCTACAATAAATGCTGAAACATTCTGAGGAAGTTGCTTAACATCATTTGGCCAGTGCTTGTTATCACGTTATAAAACTGAAGTATCTCAGGAAAACACAGCCTCTTTAACAGTAGTACGAGTTGTACTTGTCCTACAGTTTTTTTATATTTAACCTTCAAGCCACCATGCTCTAGGATATAAACCAATCATCACTGACAGAGATTAACAAGAAATTTCCTCTACGGGCAGAGTATTTCATAAGTGCTCACTGCAGGGATTCTTGCACTTTCCTCTGAAGCATCTGGTAATGGCCATTGTCAGATGGAATAATAGCATAAGCAAGCTGTTAGTCTGATCTGGAATGGCTTCTCTTGTACACTCAAGCTTTTGTCCCTGATCTGCCTCTGCATTTTCCCTGCATTTTAAAAGAGGCAATACAGATAACTTCACACTTATTGCCAGTTAATTAGCAAAATCTTTCTCTTATCTTTGCATGATTTGGTTGTAAAACAGGAGCAGCCATTGCAGAGAATCATAATTCATCTTAGATATCATATGGAAATTCCAGGTATTCCTCCAGACCAGCTTTTGGAAATAGTGTATTAAATAATGAAATTGAATTTTAGATTAATCTTCCAAGTGTTCCTGGAACTTTTACTGTTCCCAGAAAGAAGATATTATGTAAATATTTCTTCCACTGAGAGAACAACAAGAAGTAAACAAGATTAACAAGAATTACCTACACACAGTCTCAAAGACTTTTGATTTTCACATGTTGAGTTAAATAAAGTACAAATTTCTTCAGTGAATACCTGAATCAAGAATTAATATTATTTTTAACAGTTGTCCATACCATTAGTTTCATTAGGAATTACTTAGTGCCTCAAGGAACATCTCACATCCAGCGTGCAGAAAAAGAGAGATACTAATTTAAAATCACATTGTGTAAAAGATGATAAAGATATTTGTGTACCTCTAAGAGTCACATTCCTATTCTATACTGATTCTGGTTTAATTGGAAATACTGAGAACTACTGTGGAGAAAACTACAATTCAAAAGTAGCCTGTACACATACATAAACACATACATAGATAGATGTACATTAATATCTATGAGTGTTTCTGAATGCAGTTTCTGTGACTGAGAGAAATAGGCTTACAGCACAGAAAATCATATTTGATAACAGGTATTAAGCCAAACTATTTTCTTACCTGTTGCAGTTCAGTTCCTAGTTTAATGAGGATTCTTAACATACATGTCAATTACTGAAATAAGCCTCTGGTAAATATTCCAGCGATACAGTTTTTAAAAACCATGAAAAATTTTGAAGATGAATTAATCAGTCACAGCCCAATGAGTTTGTTGTCCTGATTGCATCCAGACACTGAGGGAGTTTTTATGAGACCTGTCTGGGAAAAATAACTTATTTTGCCCTTTAAGTACTTTGAAAAAAAACAGTATCTTAGATACTACTGTAGTAAACACTGGCATCTATACAGGAGCTAACACTGACACTGACAAGCAATGGAAACTAATGATGATTTTACTGTGTGGGTACAAAGATTACTCAGCAGTGGCTACAAGAAAGCTCAGCTGTGTGTTTTGCTCCTTGGCACTCACTTGGAACCAAAGTGTTGATGGAAAACCTATTTTCATGGGAAGAAGTAAAGGACAAGACTGTAACACTTGTTTACTGAAATTCTGAGTCTAGTATCACTGCCTGGCTCAAAATCTGAGCCAAAATTGTAGTATAGTTTGGGTTGGATTCTTCTTCCCATGATTAATCAGAACCCTGACTGTGGTATTAAAGTACAGCTTGTTTCTAAGTTGCTTTTTGCAGCTTTAAAAATGCATCAAGTTTTGCACATGTGAAGCATAAAATAAAATTACCTGGAAAAGGCAGCACCTAAAGCATATATTGCCATCTTCCCATTACAAAACAATTGCATTAAAAATATTAACCTGGTGGAATTATTCTACAGTGCATCAAAGGATGTTTTATTAATTTTCTTCATAATATTCAGCTTGAATAATTTGCACATTATTTGTCTTTATAAAAGTATTGGTGTGTCATTTATCCTAATCGACCTGGCATTTTACTCTCTTTCACTGTAGTTTATTAAAATGCATTGGTATTATGCAATAACCATGCACTCCCATATTGCATAATAAAAAACAATGCATCAAGATATCAACTTGCAATATCTCAGGTTAGAGTTGTGGAGAGATGTGGATGATATTAAAGACAGTCATGCACTACTCAAAGAACTCAGCATTCCTCCTATTATTATAGTTGTTACATATGGTAATAGAAATGTCTACAATCTAAAAAAAAAATAGGAAAAAATGACATCAACATTTTCATTTAATAAGTTAAAATTTAGTGTAGATTCTTAAAGTTCATTATTTTAGATTTCTCCACACAATGAATTTTCAAAGTCATTTTATTTGTATTGTTTATTGTGTAATTTAGTGAATTTTCTTCTTTTAAGAAGAATATACTTGTAATCATATGAATAAGGATTTTTCTTCCTGCCTATAATTCGTGCATTAGCATTTGTAGTTCTTTTGAAGTGCAGTTGTTTTTAAACATAAGGCAGAAAAATTTCTGTGTTCTAAAAATGTACTTGGAAATGTTTTAAAAACCCCCAGCTTTGGCCTAAACTCATTGGATATCACGGGCAAAATTCATTGACGTCTACAACAGCTTATGGAAAATGCTTTTGACTCAGGCCACAAAAAAAAAAATTACTGAATTTAGAATAGATATTTTTTTAAATCAAAAATATGTGAATCATTTTGGTTTGTGCCTGAGGTCATTTATCAATCTATTCTCCAAGTGTTTTCCACAGCAGTTCTCAGGCCTAGAAAAATTTAAATGAAAATTGAGATTTCTGGATATTTGTATCAAACATCAATGTGAGCACAACAGAAAGACACAATACTATAATTCTCATCCCAAAAAACTATGGAACTTTCATATTTGTTTCTCTAGGTGGAGAAGTCAGCCAACACCAAGCTTTCTTAAAAATCCCACCTTGAATGAACTATGCTTTAAAAGAGAAGTTTTGAAAAGTGTCAAACAAAAGTATTTTTAAAGCTCCACTGCAGTGAAGAAAAGGTTTGTCTGCACATGGAAATGGAAGTTCTTAAATACTTACCAAACTGTCTGCAGCACAGAATTCATGGAAATATTTTGATTATATTTTGTGCAAATTTCAGGAAATTTATATGTCTTCCTGATATTTCTCAGTCTACTGAAACAGCATGGATTGATACCACTGATTTTGAAGATCAGTATTTATTTTTTAAAACATAATTTCCACTAGGGTAATACATGTATTTAAAAAATGGCAGTATAAACCATGAGGGAGTAACATAGCCAAAAATATATAAAAAAAGATGATACACAAAACCAGCCTTCTCATAAATTCCTGGTTTTGCAAAAGTAAAGGGAGATTTGGAGCAGGGGTGCCATACTATAGCTACAGAAAAAAGCAAAGTTCTTAGCAAACTTTTTCAATTGGCTTCAGTTCTGTGGTCCGGTTTGAATGGGAATCCTGCCATCTTGTGGGCACGGATTTCTCTACAAGGCTCCATTCGACAAATTAACGCTGAATGGGAATACAGCAGAGCTTTGGAAAGACTCGTTAAAAATAAATTTATACTTTAGCAAATTTAGGATTTTTTGATATAATTTAAATATTACCTATTCATACTAGTACTATTTAGCTCAGTGAAATTTTGCACAGCATGTTACCTATAATTTTCTCCTTCTTAACTGCTTATTCTATACATTTAGATGATATATGTAATTTTAATCTATTTAATATTGGCTAATTGAGAGTCTTTCTCCATGATAATTGCCTTTTTTTTATGTATATTTCGCTGTTATGTATAATGTTGCTATCATGCAAGATGCAAATTTCCAAGCCAGCTTCACTGAGAAAAAAAGACTCTTTTAAGATGCAATAAGTAATGGTGATTACAGACTATGAGCTTAAATTGCAGTAAGTTTTGTAAATCATCCTTCACTGCTGTGATGTAGAATAGTACCAGTTCTTGTTCCTCTCCAAGGGAACATGCACTCATAATCTCTGCATGGGCTGATGAACAGGATGGTGGCTCTCCTGGAATGCCCCAGGGCAGTCTTGTGGCAGTTTGCTAAAAATGAACACTGAAAAAGTTCGGAGGTAAAAGCCAGAATTCAATAACTATTAAAATGAAGGCTTTTGAACCTGCTCAGTTCACACAGAGATCACGCATCAAGGTCATACAAGAGAACACTGAATTTCTTGAGAACAGCGATTTTCCACTCCATCTATCCATTTTCCAAAACCCTCCTTTCCCCATCTGTTCCCCCAAACACACTCCCCCAGATAGTAACGGCTTTCCTGACACCTTGAGAATGTCTCAGCCCAGATTTCCTTTTCTGTCTCTTTGACCACCACTTTCTCAGCACTTCCACACTTTTCACAGCCTGCATCTTTCTTCTTGCTATTTATGACTATTTTTACATTTACTCTTTTTGAGTTTCCACCAGGTTCCCAAAATGGATTGAATAAGTAAGTGCAAGTGTGAGGCAGAATAAAGCATGAATTAATGGGTGGCTGAGGCAAAGATGAAGGAGACAGAATGGTGAATGAAATAAAACTACCTATGTGGGTGATTGTTAGCATGAGGAGAAAAGTAAATCAAGTAAGTGGGTGGATAAGGAATGAACAATCATAGCTAAGCTGAAGAAGAGCAAAGAACAATTAAGGAACATTGTGAGGAAAAAAGAACAGAGAAACAAACCTACTCAGAAAGGTTTTGATGGAAAATTTGGAAAAAGGAGGAGAGGGAATTCAAAGTAACTTGAATAAAAACTGGGCAAAAATAAAGCCACTGAGCCCAATAAAAAAATAAACAGCAAAGACTTTGAACTAGGAAATACTAGAGGAACATAAATCATATAAATAGAAGATTTAAACAACAACAACAAAAAAAAGAATCTAGAAAATATAGTACATGTTCACCCCTTTCTTTAAAATAACTGTTTCTATATTAAACTGAAGGGAAACTGAAGGAAAGTGGGGATTTGGTTGGGGAAGGTGATGAGAGAAACCCTTACATTCCTGGTGTCATAACTCATCTTCTTATACCCCTCCACATTAGCCTATCTATATACCTCCAGATAGATAGGCTAGGAAACCACAGACCAAGTCCATTCTTGGCATGCATCCTCATTATTCCTTTGAAAACCTGGTCATTTCATGTTTGGCACTGGTTTTTTAAACCTGCAAGCACCATTTTCTGGGGGGAAATTCCTTGGAACTAGATCTTTTTTATATTTTAGAAAAAATAAGTAATTTTTCTGTTAGGCAAATGCAGTTCTTGAATCTTTATATTCTTCTTGTTTTTCTGTTGTTCTGAAAGCCATTATTAAAGCAAGAATTTTTCCTGGGCTTTAAACTGACATGAAAAGAAACTGATTTGTTCTATTTAATTTTTTTTATACCTTTATCTGTGAAAAAAAGCAGCAAACGCTATAAAGTTAGCACTATTTCTTTTTTCCTCGCTAAACATTTATGATCTATTGGATAGATTTCGATGCATATCCACAGACTCACATACACATAAAGATAATCTCGTGATTTTCTCTTCTTTGTTACCACAGGTTGTGACCAGTTATCTCCAATAATGGTATCATCATAACAAAGTGGTGTAGTCTTCAAAACAGTCTGCACAATCCTGCCCATGAACTTTGGGTAATTATTTAATATCTATGTAGCTCTTCTGCCATCATTTCTCACACTAGCTATGAATAAGCAAATTTAGACATCTTCTGCACATACTGCAATTACTGTATGCCTAGGACAAGGACATGATTTCTAGGTTGTTTATTTGCCTTTTAAGAAAGGCAAATAATTTAACCAAATTATTATTTCAACTGTATGTTAAGACAAAACTGAATTAACAAGCTTTGATTACAGTACTTCTAGACTTCTACAAGTCATGATGTATTTCTAATCAATTTAACATATGGATAGACAAATTATTCGATGAAAGCTGTGTATTGGCAGTGGGTGAACTGGCAGAAATTTTTACCTCTAAACTAAACTATAAGAATAAACTGGGAAAAGGAACATTTTGCCTATGTGTAAGTGAAGAGCAATCCATAGTGTAATGTAGTCATAAAATAATTGGTGGAAAGCTTTGACTTACTTTCTCAGTTAGACTGCTTTGACCATGGGACTCACTTTGGGGGCTGTGTTCTGCTGGAGGTTGATGGGATCCATCTGTAAGAGAAGGGAAAGATCATCTGGAGTCACTGGCTTGCCAGGCTGGCAAAGAGGGCTTTAACTTGAAATTGAAGGACATGGAGTGGTAGGAAATGGAGTAACACCTCAGACTGACAGAGGGTAGGTTTAGATTAATGTTAGTAGAAATCCTTTTTTGTCAGGGTGGTGATATACTGGAACAAGTTACCCAGGGAAGCTGTGGATGCAGCGTCCCTGGAAGTGTACAAGGCCAGGCAGGATGGGCCTCTGAGCAACCTGATTTAGCAGAAACTGTCTCTACTCATGGCAGAGGGGCTGGAAAGAGATACTTTCTAAGATCCCTTCCAACCCAAAACATTCTATGATTCTATGATAAAATCAGTTTTCTAAAACTAATATTTATAAAATTTTTCCATAAGGTTTATTAGGCATTCCAAGCAACCTAACCTGCAGGTTAGCTCTAATGCATATGCAGAGCAATTCAGACTAAATAATTTTAATGTGTCAGATTATTAAAGAATAGCATTAGCATTTGTAGGAAGAAAACAAGCTAAATTATGAATGCATGTTTAACTGGGGTAAAAATGTTGCTTTTAAATTGTGTCTCATGAGGTCATGTTGAATAACCAACTCTGAACATTTTCTGCTTAAGGACATCATGTCAAGCCTATTATCTGCTAAAAGTGCCTATTAGAGTAAATGTATTCACTTACATGCTTTAGATGTTGCAGTGGGGTGAAGATTTAAAAATAACAGTGAAGGTATATCAGTCATAGCACTTCAGAAACCTTGGAACATGTTTTGAAAGCAAATAGAGAGCTAGCAAAATCTATGAGTTAAAACACTGAATCTCTAATTCACTTGATAATAAATCAAGCCAGATACATACTGGATTAAGAATGATTAAGGGAATCAGCTTAAAAAAAATCACCTATTTACCACAATAATTTTTTTAAAAGAAGACTTGTCCCTTCTCTCCATTATGAAACATTCATAAGTGTTTAATATCTGTACACTTGCAATCCTCTTTGTGGGTAAAAGTCCAACTAGCTATTTATGCAATAGTATCTAATGACAGGACATGTCAGGGAATCTGATTTAATTCAGACTGAGTAATCTTGTTCAATACTGTCTGTTTAATAACAAAAATTGAAGCTAAGTCAGAGGTTATTATGTGTAGTTCACTGAAAAGAGAAGTGCCATTAAAACTAGGAAACATTGGTTCTTTATCTTGGCTTTGCTACTGATTCAATTTAGGATTTTTAGCAAATAACTTACATGTATATGTACATGTACATGTATATGTACATGTATATGAATGAGTGCAGATTCAGACCCATATATACATTTACAAAATGTAAATACAAAGCGTGTAAAATGAGAATTCTTTAGAATGCTGAATGACCATTTTAAACCCTTTCAACATAGATGCCAAAGCAAAGTATTTCAAGAAATACAAGACACTACTTACCACTTGAATTCTGAAAGGGCCTCGAAGAAATTCGTTTATCTGACCCACAAATATTTCATTATTCCAGAATACTCTTAGGCAACAAGAACAGGTTTGCTGTGAATTGAAGACAACGCAGCTAGATTTCCTCACAAGGAAATGAAAGACATGTACCTCACTAGGATGAAAGCTCTCACATTTCTTGGTTTTATCATACGAAAGTTATAGATATTAGCAACTTTAGGCTCAGGTCACTTTTGTCTACTCTTTCCCCTCAAACATGGTCTGAAAATTTAGTCTTTTATTTTCAGTTTAGAAAGTATCATATCTATGCATGTGTATTTCCAGAAGATATGCAGAAACCCTACTTTGAAATCCATGTTTCAAAACACAGTGATTTGTTGCTTATATTTTTAGTAAACAAATAGTGACACTGATTTGCATCTGAACAAGAGGAAACTGGGAATGTTAGCTAAATGGAACTTGCAAGTAGAAAGGTTTTATGTTCTTTTCTTTTTTTTCCCCCACTTATATTTTTGCAGCCTTCCCAGGAGTCTATAAATAAAACAGAACAGTGGTTCTGCTTTGGCAAGTGAAAAATCAGATTTCAAGAAGGACTCAAGATCAATAGACTGCTATTTTGTAGATGAAGCCTGGAATATTAGTCCCAGAAGGCCAATATATATCTTTAGTTGGAACTCCCAAGTTTTACTTTCTTCATACTTAAAATATTTATGCATGTACATGATACTGCCAGCTTTAAAAGCATTAATGTCTATCTGTATGGATTAGGAAAATGTCAGTTATGCTCTTCAGTGAAATAATACAGATGATTCCACATACCTAGAAAACAAAATTCCATAAAAATATAAATTGCCATGAATCTACACAGCATCGAAACAGGGAGTAGTATAACATCCATTAAACAATTGACAAAGGGAGGAGAAAAGAAATAATCATGATTCAGCCAGTTTTCATAGAAAAAACAGAATTAGAATCTGCCAGTTCAAGGCGCTAGGTGCGAACTCTGCCTGCCACACAGTGCTTTTGCATGAGAGAAGTGTCCAGACAAGCCTTCTTTCCAGGGCACCACAGGCCTAAAAAACTTCTCCATACAAAGGAGATAAATTTCCCAATCTGTCTAACATGGCCAGTGTACAAGGACTTTCATGAGATTTAGTCTTAATGCAAAGCTTTCCACTGTGAACTCCTTAGAGCATAGCACTTGGAGAAGGAAAGTGACATAATACTTTTATATTACTGTACTACTTGATTTTGCCTCCAAATGTGTTATCCTTGGTGTGATGTAGTTCATGGCTCCCTCAGTGAAAAGCAAGAGATAAGAAAATTTAAATCTTTAAAAGGGCTGCTTAAAGCTCCAAGAAAATAAATAAAATAATAAAAAGGTACCTATGAGCGCCATGAATTGACGGTGTATTAAAGCACACTTAGCATCTCAAAATTTCAAGTTTGTGATGGCTATGATAGTATCTTCATTCTAGCTACAGCATGCAAGTAAAGGGAGTAAAGGGGCATAAGGCTACATGGGTTGGAAAGATTCTTAATAAACTAGAAAAACACCCTTTGATATCTAGAAAATGTGTTCTCACTTCACATCCAGATTTTTACCTACTTGAAATTTGTTACTAACATGCAGAAGGAGACAATCTAAAGTTAGTTTTGGGATCAACCAGAAAACTTAAAATAATGGCAAATATTGTTTCACCTAGATACCAACCGTATAATTCATTGGCCTCAGTAAAGTGTTCATCCAGGGATACTCCCTCTAGCTCAGATATATCAGGTGCATCATCTGTTGCCACTGGTAAGTATATTTATTTATTTATTTATTTATTTATTTATTAAACATTATTGTTTACAGCACAAGAAATTCTGGACAGGTATCTTGAGGCTTTGTTTTAAATAAAGTTTGTAGACAATGGTATGAGCTGTCTTTCATGTTCACACTGCTATTGACATTGAAATGTTGCAGCACTGTGGGCCTTTTTAGCATGTACAGGTGGGTCAGGCACTTTTATTGACCAGAGTTTTTAAGTATTCCATGCAAATCAGGAGGTGATTGGCAAAGAAAACAAATTATGAGAGGAAGTTTGAATTTTTTGCCATTATGAATGATGTGCAGAAGTATACTATTATGAAGACACACATTCTAATATGACAAGCCCCATCATCATAATTTGAATGGAAGCTAACTGACCAGGGAAAGTGAACCTCAAGGCTTACACAGATTAGATGCCACAAGAAGATATTAAAGTTCACCTTATAACCAGTACCACCAAGCAGCAAAGCAAGGGTTATGAAATCATTTGATGCAAGACATGCTAGAGGCAGACTGAGTCTAAGGACAAAATTACCCCAGTTATCTATGGTCTTCTGTTATGGTTTAAGCTCAGCTGGCAACCAAGCACCACAGAGCCGCTGGCACTCTTCACTTCCTGGGATTGGGAAGAGAATCAGAAGATCAAAAGAGAGAAAACTCCTGGGTTGACATACAGATGTTTTAAAAGGTAAAGCAAAATCCATGTGCAGAAGCAAAGCAAAAAAAGGAATTCCTTCCTCACATTCCACAGCCCAGGCAGGCAGCTGTTCAGACAGCTCTAGGAGAGAAGGGCCTCATCACCTGTAACAGTGACATGGGAAGACAAATGCCATCACTCTGAACATTTCCTTTCCTCTTCTTCTCCCCCCTCAGCTGTATATGCCGAGCATGATCCTATAGAGTGTGGAATACCCCTTGGGACAGTCCACATCAGCTGCCCCAGAGGTGTCCCCTCCCAACTCATTGTGCACCCCAGTCTACTCACAAAAAGCAGAAAAGGCAAGAATTCTGTGCAAGAACTGCCCAGCAGTAACAAAAATATCTCTATATTATCAACACTGTTTTCAGTGCAATTCCAAAACCTGGCCTCATGACAGCTGCTATGAAGAAAATTAACTCTACCCCAACTAAAACAAACACATTTTTTCCTTAAGGAAGGGCATTGTGCAAATAAGTTTCTTCTTCTCATTCTCATGTCAGATGGACCTATAATTCTTTATAGTAAATTCCTTGTTCCTATATTTCTGCATATTAAATAAACTGAGTAGAAACCTTGTTCATTTAATTCAGTTACTGACCCAGCCTTTTGTCATAAGTTCTATTTGCATTATTTATTATAATTAACTGTTACACTTTATTGACTATTGAGAATATTTTTTTCCTTAGGACATGCATAATCCTTGAGATTCATATATCTTGTTATTACAAGGATCATAAACCTTAAATTAGGAAAGGACAGACTAATGCACATAAATTGCTCTCGTGTACTTTAGGAAAATCTTTAATTGTTTCTACCAGATTGATGGTGTATTTCTGATATCCATCTATCTGCCACTGATGCCTTTACTCGTAGCATACATTAAACAGAACTTTTATTTCCATAGTTGTTATAATTACAAATCAGTCCATGCAAGAAATCATTTCAGCATGCTTTTTACTCAAAAATTGGAGAACTCAAGAAGGCTAGATACAAGGACACTAATCAAGTTCCTACTCTTAAGACAGGAAATTTTCTCTAGTCTTCACTTAGTAGAATAATTTGTGGAATATAAAATGAACAATTCTTCTCCACTGTTCCATTGCTGACTTCTCAGTTTCAGCAGAAAACAGAGAAATGGCAGAAAAAAAGAAACAGAAAATACACAAATCTTGAGCTCTCGGTTTTTTCCTTTAGCATTTTCAGTCTTAGCCACACAGCACAGCTTACACTGTGCAATAAACACAACAGGAGACACAATGCTGCTGGAACCATCTAAAGCACTACTTATTGATGGCTGGGCTTCAGCTGAGCCTTCAGGTGCCTGCCAGATTCCTGGAGGATCTGCATCTGAGAAGTGAGCTGTACCTGCAGAAAACACACAGATTTCAGGGATGTGATAGTGAAGGATGAGAGTTTTAAACACAGATTGTTTCTGTCAATTCACTTTTTAACTTTCCTATCTAAGATAATATTAACTAAGCTTTTCAAGCAGGATCTTCTTTGGCTCCAATCCTACTAGGCAGAGTATTACATTCTTTTTATGTTTTCAGTGGAATACAAATTTCTCCCTAGCCTCTGAGTCTATTTCAAAATATGTGAAGGAGACTGCCTAAGGAAAGTTAAAGAAATATCTTTCCCACTACTTCACTAGATAATAAAGTAGCCAAGAGGCAAACAGGTTGATTTCAAACACTGCCTCACGTCAGCAGAGCTCTTAGTGGAATATTAAGCAGGCATAATATTTTTTAGAAATTTGTTTTTACTTAGAAGAAAATATTTTTGAAAAATCAATATAGCTGCCCATTGATTTCATTAAATTTACAAAGCTCAGTTTTCCTATGAAAAGTTAATTGATTCAACAATTTTCAAACTATCTCCTCAAGAACTCTCCTCCAAATTAAATAGCTAATCACACCACTTCCTTCAAATAAACCTGACCATGGAAGGCTAGAAGTGCCCTTTGCATCCTGCAACCTGTCAGGACACAGCAGGGGTTTGTTAATGGGTCTCCTACACGTGCCCTGCTGCACTCCCCACACTGTTTGTTACCTAAGGACTGTCTCTATCAAACAGGTCCTAACTGATATCAATTGCCTGGCCCAGGGAAATTCACCAGGACCTGTATCAAGTTCATCTCCTCAGTGGACAGACTCAAGCCTTCACCCCATGGAGCCCCAAGTGGAATAAGATACCTTTTGGCTTGCCCTTGCACTAGGCATGGTGGCACCTTTCTGCCAGAGCTAACTTGGCTGGGGTTGCTCTTTCTTTGCTCTGTAACCACATACTGGTCAGTATGTTCCTGATAAACAGGTCTTTTCAACAGTGCAGACAGGAGAAAAGAGAAATTCCAGCCAAAAGAACATTTCTCCTGTATTTTGATATTTATTTTCTCTTTGAAAAACATTTATCTGGGCAAAAAGAAAAATATTTTTGCAGTAGTGATTTTAATTTGCTATTTTCTCTCTCTCACTTACATAAACACACTGCTGTAAAACACTGTCCTCTGACGGCAGAAATCAATAGACTCTTCACATCTTAAAAACCATCAGGTAACACTTCAGTGATTAGGGGATTGATTCTGTTGTGCTGTTGTCATCTGGAACAACTGAACTGAAACCAATGAATTTATATTGCTGTAAGATCACAATCCAGCCCCCTACCTAAGGTGTTTTCCCTTGCTTCACAATCCTATAATAAGAAAAGGGAAAAAATGCTTCAAAAACATTGCAAATGTTTTATTTATTGTTTGTACACTAAAAGAACATATCTTTTCACAGAGCAAAGGGCTTCAGCAGAGTACTCACACATCTCTTTCAGCACATGCATATACATATATGTATATCTGTAAGTATATAAATTTCTACACATATGCAGATAGGTCTACACACATTCACAGAAAACAAATACACATCTCCACCAGCACACATCCACAGATAAACAATCTAAAATTTTATATGTAAATATCTGTCATAGAATACAATGAATATGTAGCAATTTTTTTTCTTTCCTTTAATCTTTTTTTTTTTTATTCCCTGTTCTGGGGCTCTGTGGAAAGTTTAAAATTTTCTCTATATACAGGATTTTCTCTCTTTTCTCACTATTTAGAATAAAACATTTTTTATTCAAGCAAATTGCCTATTTTCCTAGACTTCCCAACAACTTTTAATAAAAAAGTTGTCTTAAATAGGATTTCTGGGTAATATCCAATTATCAAATACTATATGTTAAATTTGTAAATGAAGATTTTTTTTTAGACATTCCAAAGAAAAATAGGTTTATTAGTCAGAAGGGAGAAGACATCCTCTCTGGTTAGCTAAACATAGACGAAATAGAAAGAAGATTTCATATTCTCTAAGGCAGGTCAGTACTTTAGCCCCTAGAGTGTCTTTTTAATATCCAACCACCTCATAATTTTTACTTGCAACTTTGCTTACGGCTCTTATTCATCGCTACTGATTACAAAAAGAAAAAAAAAATCCAACATATTCTGCCAAGTCCTCAAGCTTTCACCATGCTGCCTTCAATACTTTATTCTTTGCCTGGAATAGTTTGCTCTGATGCAGTTTAAAATAAAGATAGAGAAGTTGTTGATCACTTTATTCTAAGTGGGATTATATTTGGTTACTGAAATCTGGAACCTCTGTGTACCCAATCAGTCTCAAGTTCCAGTTTGGATAATAAGGTAAAATGCACTCTGAAAAAATACCTGCCTCCCCCGACACACACACACAGAGTTTCAGTTGATTTGCCCAAAGGTCAATTAATAGAAATGTGAAATTAAAGGATGTTTCCATGGGGCAGCCATCTGTTTTATGTTTTATTCTTTTCAGAATACAATTTTATATTTCAGCTTTATGTGCATTGGTTGAGATTCATGACATTTTATGTAACTGTGACCCATCGTGATGAATATTACAGATGATGATAGGCTCGTTAAGCACATCTCATTTTAGTCAAACTGCAAGTGGCATTTTGTTTATATGGTTCATTTCACCAACAAATTAGATTCCAAATTGATTGCTTTCTGGAATGACTTTGCTCATCAATTTCTAGACCAGGCAATTACAAAGACTATACTAGTAATTAATAAGCCTCTGTATCAACAATGTTTTTAAACTGCTTGACAGTAGTAGTGAAGTTTACTGGAATTCAGATGTTAATTTTCAGGGTCTATCAGAGCTTCCAGAATTTTTTAAAATACGGTCTCACAGACATATCATTTCATAGTGCAAAATCAAAATCCTAACACCTACTACTGAGATAACATTCTCTTTTCCTCTTAGCCTTATTAGAAAGGGAAAAACCACATTGCACTTAATTTGTGAACTATTCAAATAAGAAACTCAGTGTTATTTTTTTCAGTAATAAGTGAGAAGAATGATAAGGCTTAGGATTAAGTTTTGATTTTCCAGGGAATTGGGGAATGACATTGGTCAAAAGTCTAAGATCTGTTTGCATATCAAAACCTAACTTAGACAGAACAACCTCAAGCCAAATGAGCTTGAATTCCCTGGGGCACAATCCCACAGTGAAGCCAGTGCTCTGCCTCTGATCCCTAAGTGAGGAAAAACACCTCTGAATGTGCCTTGCAGAATACAACATTAGTGACTGTCCCAAAGCCAGCTACAAACCTCATCAGAGGTTTGAGAGAACTCTAACTGGTGTTTCCTCTCTTAAAAGGTTGATGCATGTCTAGTAAATGGTTGTGAGGCTGTCATACACCATAGCCACATGCTTCATCTAATTAATTTAAAATTCATGTTAAGTCTTCTGATAATAGGTTGTACTGGTCTTGGCTAGGACAGAGGTCATTTTCTTCACTGCAGCTCATACAGGGCTATGGTTTGGACTTCATAACAGAGAGATGTTTTAGCTATTCCTGAGCAGCACTCACACAGCATCAAGGCCTTTTCTGCTCTCACATCACTCCACCAGCAATGAGACTGGGGGTGCACAAGAAGTAGTAGGAGGGCACAGACAAGACAGCTGACCCTATTGATCCAAAGGATACTACATTCCATAGGGTATCACACTCAGCATATAAACCAGGAGGAAAAAGGAGAGGGGTATCACATTCAGAGTGGTAGAATTTTTCTTTCCAAGTCACTGTTACTCATGATGAAGCCCTGTTTTTGTGGGGGGGGGCAACTGAACACCTGCCTGCCCATGGGAAGTGGTGAATTAATTCCTTGTTTTAGTTGTTTGTGGGTGCAGGTTTTGCTTTACATATTAATTTGTCCTTACATGAATACATGAGTATTTTCATTTTTAACCTTCTAATTCTCTTCCCCCTCTCACCAGGGGAGAGTGAGTGAGTGGCTGTGTGAAGCTTAACTAGCAACTAGGGTTTATCCACAACTGAGGTCAAAACTACCCTGTGCCCCAGAGACTTTTTCCACAATCTTCACAAAGCTGAAATGGTACCTGATGTGCCTCAAGGCTTCAAAAGTATCTTTATGGGAGTCTCCATGTATTAGACTATCTCCTGTTCCTTCATCTGTGCATACCAAGACCACCTTCCCACTTGTGGGACCAGGTAGACTGTCTTGCAGGATGTTTCTAGGGCAGGTCATGCCACTGCATGCCACCTCAGAATGAATTATACCAGCTTTCTGTCTAAATGCCCAGATGATTTCTTAATTAAAATTTTGAAGGGCTATTGATCCAGCACAGGCTATTAACCCAGAACATAAATCAGAGCCTTCGGGATTCAAGATAAAAATTAGGAAGGGAAATGTAACCTCAACTTTCTTACTATTTAATAGAAGAGCAGATATTAACCTTCAGAATTTGCTAAAAATTAATGTAAACAGTTCATGTCCTTGCATGCTCTGAATATCAGGCTGTGGCAGAAACTATAAAGCTGGCTCACAGTATGCATCTCTGAACAGCTGAAGTGCCAGAGTACGGAGAAGAGGCAGCACCTGATGAAAATATAAATAAAATTTTAAAATACTCTAAGGATTGCAAAGGCCTTAGGTGAGCAATGAGGTGAGAGAGTAACCCAGCAATAACTCTAGCCTAATACACACTTTAAAAAGCAATAAAAATAAAGAAGACAGCAGAAAATGGAAACCTCAGATGTTTAGAAACTGCAAAAAGTAAAGACAACAGAAATGCACACTCTTGTATCTCTGATACTATTGAAGGGATTCGAGCCTGGACGTTGAAGACTACATTCTCAGCAACTCTGTCAAATCCTGCTTAAAATGGATAATTTAATGTAAACAAATGCTATTAGCTCAGTTTATTATGCCCCACTTTCTCTCTGGACTAGAATTTTCCATTGCATTTAACAACAATGGAATCGCACATACACTGGAATTGTCTTCTGATTTTTCAAATTCCTTCTGGCTAAAATTTGGAGTTTAGCCCACTTTAAATCCAGGCAACTAATATCCAGGCAGCTCAAGCCCTTTTTGCAGCTGCTGTTCCAGGAAAAGGAATATCATTTTTCTGACCATTGTTCTGACTTCTATAATTCTCAGCTTCATTGAGAAAGTCAGTCAGTCACAGAATGCAGTAATGTAAGTACCTGAGATATCTGTCTAGCATTCAAGTTTTGCTTTTTTCCAGGAAACATGCTTCAAATCCTCCCTAAATAACTAATCAAAAGCTAACTGATGGATTTTTCACTGACAGCCTCCTTAAAATTTTTTTTCCAGTTTTGACCTTTGAGTAGATTTGCACCTTATACTAGATATTATCTCTAGGCTAATAAACTATAATAAACTACATCACCTTTGTCAGCCATAGATATGATCACTAATGTTTTATGTATGGAACACACTGACCAACAAGAAAAACCAAGATTAGTTTCTATCATCATGCAAGAATTGTTACTGTTTCTTCGACCTTAACTTTAAAGGACAATTTCTGCTTAAAAACAAAATCCTTTTCCTTCACTAGTAATGGCATTTCAGGTTTTTACAAACTAAACCCATGACTATTACAGCAAGCATTATTAAAAGATATATTCCACTTGGCCTTAATCACTTGGGTCATGTGGAAGACATAAACCAGATTATGAAATAAAATGAGTTCAGCTTTCACTTAGATGAGAATGTATTTCCTACATCAGAAAAGTTTATTTTACATGCTGTATTAGCTGTTTAAATAGACTCAGTGCATATACTGTAATGAATCCACATATAATACACTGAGGAATTAAAGGCTCAGAGTACTGGAATTAAAGGTTCCATTATTTTTCAGGTAATTTATTTTGCATCACTGTATTATAAGATTGAGGACAGATGCTTTGGCCCTTTGCCTCAACTTTGCAGACAGTTCACCTTATTTATGTGAATACTTCCTATAAATCCAACAAGTCCCAGGGGTAGAGTTTAACACGCACGGAATATTGCCGGATCAGGGCCCTCGTCCCTGATTTGCTGTGGGGTTTTTTTCCTGTTTCTGTCCGACTCCTTGTTTTTTAATTATCTTTCCAGAAGATTACTCCTGCCTTCCAAGTCCACCTCTGTGTGGGGCCACATATACACCTAGCAGGTTACTCCCACCTATTTCTATCTGATCCCAGAATCTTTCTGCTTCAAAGCATCCAAAACAGTTCCCTACCTGGAACTCACCTTACCTGAGACCCTCATTTTGTTTGACTTCTAGTCCTATACAAAATATGGACAAATATTTTAATTTGATAATATTTTTTTAAAGAGAGATTTTTCTACTTTATCAAGTATTTCAGCAGATGTTAAACACAGTGGTATCCTTGTTTACTTCAGCAAGATTTTTCAAAGCCCTTTTAATTACCCTTCAAACTTATTACATAATCTTGTTGAGGAGTCTGGGGACTCTGGGTAGTAGGAAATAAAATAGAAGCAAAATACTTTTATGCTATTTCCAATCTAATTTCCTCATACATGTTGTCCATCCCTTCATTTCCATGCTTGATAGGTTTTCTAGCCACTTATGAGGACAATATACCACAAATAAGAGGTGGATGCATTGTGCATATTCTGTCTCCACACTATAGACATTCTTTTGCATCATTAAATTACAAAGACTTAGCAAGGTCACTGTATTTTTATTAAAGCTAAGAATTTTTTTTTTTTTTTCTAACCCTGGTAGATGGTTCCATATTGTTTGCAGAGTAGTCCATTGGCAGGAGGAAACTGTCACAGATTTGATTTTTATTGCACTGCATTAGCATCAAAGTCACATACTTTTCACTTAGTAAAGGAATAGGAAATAACTAAATTTGTTTTGGCCTTGGCAATGTCTGTAGTATTTCTGGCTAAGTAACTTAGCCACTGTCTGCCATCTTACAATGCAATATTTAACAGGCCAGGAATTTTAGAGGCATTTAATTTTCTAAATACCTCTTCTCACAAGCATATTGTAATAGTCCCTGTGTCGTGGCCTCATTCTAATACAATTATCTTCTCATTTTAACTACTTCCAACTATCTACTTTGTTGCCCACGGCTATATTTTTCCCAAGATAAATACGTTTCATCTATAAATTTCATCACTGCTGGTAAAACAATTAATAAATACTACATTTAATATTTACTCAGGTAAAATCTTTAAGCTACTTGCAGGGAAATAACTAGTTAGCAGTATTATCCAAACTTATTTGTCCCCAGAAAAATGTGCATATATGGAAAATAAATAATATTGGTCAATAAGGCTTAAGAACATGAACATTTTGAATACACGTGTGCTTTTGTAGCACAAGATAAAAAAGAAATTTAACTCACAGCATAGCCATGTGACATTCCTGGGTTAAAGCAAGCCACGTTGAAGGATAAAGGGAAGCTGATAAGTGTGGTTTTTTCTTGCTTTTCCATCTGAGAAGAATCAAGAATACAGCAGCTTAGACTGTAGGTGTGCCCTGAAAGTCATTGGCAATATAACCTGCATTAAAAGGTGAATGTTTTAGACCACTACCATCCTCAGGAGGCATCAAACAAATACTCTGGTTGTCAGCTCAGAATTCAGCTTTTATGACACTTAAGGTGTTGGATGCTCAGGCTTAAAGCATTAATATTGCCTCAGGAAAATAAATATTTCCAAGCTAACCCAAGATTAATAAACTAACCCAAGTATGAACAAACCAAATAAACTAACCCAAATATGAAGTAAAGGTCTTATTTTCAGAAAAACTGGAGGGTATGTACTTGTTCTGGACCAGGTATTACTTCTGAAAATACTCTGTAACATTCACAGAAAATAAAACAGCACTTAAGGGTCTATATGGAATCATATAAACTGTGTTTAGACTTCTAGATCTTTTGATTTATGTTTCTCTTCCAATCTTCAGACAAAACAATTGTTTCATCTGTCTATATCTTAAAGTTGTATTCCCTCTTCTAAAAATATTTAATCTTTATAATTTATTTCAGAAAATATTTTTTATTTATCATGATAAGGAAATTGTAGATTTTATTAAGCACATTAAATGTATCTTCAAGGCAGATTGGCATCAAATCCCTTAAAATTACAATGACATTTCAGAATCTTCCCCAGACAAATGTAGCTAGAGAACTTACAGCTGAATTTACAGATTCTTTAAGGATGCCTTCATAAGTTAAGAGATATGGAATATGACAAGTAGACATCAACTCTGTTCAGAAACAAGGTTTGATAGGTACACAGTACATATGAGCTGGAGCACTTCAATAAAAAATCAAAAGCATTTCAACTGTAACAATGCTGATAGATTCCAGAAGTAAACATCCCAGTGGGTTTTTTTCATCATGCAACTCTAAAATTCCATGAAGGAACAAATTAGTGTTCTTAAGTCATTCCTCCCCAGTGAATACTAAATACAGCATTCAGGATTTATTGATTGCTAACATTCCACAGGGCAAGTATGCTGTTCAGTGTGCCCAGAAGTCTTAGTTTTGATTGATCCAGTCTGGGGGATGAATTGAAGCACCCTGTAGTTTTCTCTTTGGCTATACACTCAACTTTCCTCTTTGCATTTGGAACATAGCCTAAGTTCAGAAATTACATGCTTGACAGTCTAGACAGAGCCAATATCAGCACTTTCTGAAAATAAACATAATTCTTTTATTTCCACTCAAATTTGTAAAGCTTTGCAAAGAATTCCCAAGCATATGTACCAGGAGGAGATCACAGCAACCAGTTTTGACCTTGTAGGACAAGGTATATTGGAAGTGTGCATTAAAATGTTTCTTTTTTTTAAATTCTCTGTGGTATTTATCCTTTGGAATGGATTACACAGGAAAGTGATGATTTCTTTATCACCTGACAGCCTTTTCTCAATTATAAACCTCTTTCCCAAAGATAAACTGATCTAGCTTGCATCTGATGTTTACAGGGGGAGTTTCTCATCTGAGTAACACCACATCAAGGCGGTGATATTGCACAAGCCCCGTTGGCTTCAGGTTTACAATGGTATGAAGAATGTCTCCAAGAACTGTGGACACTCAGCAGTGACCATGGTCAGAGGTCCAATTTCTCTCATTTCCTTTTCTTTCCATGACTCCTAACTCTGCAGAATGCAATGTGACCCAAGAACTTTGACCTTACAAACAGCTTTTGTGCAGAACATTGTGCTTTTTTGGAACCTGAAAGAACTATAAAATAGCTGAGATAAAAAATGTCATCTTGAACACTACACTTAACAAACCAAGCTATCGTGATCATTGCTCAAGGCATATGTGGCACATTCAAGACTCTACGCTGCTACTTAAATATTTTGAACCTGCACATGGAGAGAAAAAAAATCTCAGGAAATATCTACACCACAAATTTTCCCCTCCCCTTTCCATTTACTGCATGTCAGTTTATTAATGTGGTAGTTACCATCATACTTGAAATGCATCTTGGGGTTGCTTATCAGAGTGTTATGAATCAGATTATAAACATCATCTCCCAGTCCAACTTATTTTCTGTTCCAACCTCACCAGTAAGGAGTCTGGAGTTACACAATGGGAGGGGATACAGCTGGGTCAGCTGACCCCAACTGACCCAAGAATTCCAGATCTTAACCCTGCACAGGACAGCTCCAAGAGTCACACCATGTGCCTGAGAGCATTGTCCAAATGCTTCTTGAAGTCTGCCAGGCTTGCTGATGTGATCCCTTCCCCAGGGAACCTGTTCCAGTGCCCCACCACCCTCCTGATGAAAAACCTTTTCCTAATACCCAACCTAAACCTCCACTGCACAACTTCAGGTCATTCCCTCAGGTCCTGTCACTGGCAGAGAAGACATCAGTGCCTGCCCCTCCTCTTCCCCTCACGAGAAAGTTGTAACTGCAATGAGGTCTCCACTCAGTCTCCTCTTCTCCAGGATGGGGTGACCAAGGGACTCAGCTGCTCCTCATGCAGCTTCTCCTCCAGAGCCTTCACCATCCTCGTGTTCCTTTGGGCAATCTCTAATAGGTTTATATCCTTCTTTTGTTATTGTGCCCCAAACTGCACACTGGACTCAAGACAGGCCACACTACCGCAGAGTGAGCGGTCATGGGAATATAAAGGAGAAAGTTTTGAAGAAGTGAACAGGAAGGGAAAACAGCTCTAGGAAAAACTGTTAGCACTCAAGGAAGAGGAATGTGCCTCATCTAGAATGAGATACAAAGGGAAGGAAACTGAAAGAACCACACCAGTGACTGGACGGCATGAAATGGTCTGAATAGCAAATTTTGAGCCTTGTACCTTCCCAAAAGATCAGAATTGGTGATGTACATTGTAAAAAAAGTCAACTGCATTAGAAGTTACTTGATTTCAGATCATTGATACTAATGGAACCTGCTGAATTTCAAATGTGTTTCTGATCTTTTGAACCTTTAACTGTTGGGCTTTTTCCATTTTCCAAAAGGGGACCGGGTCTTTAATTCAACTTTCCCAATGTTTATTGACAGACACCCCAAAGCTATAAAAAGTGCTTTTCCAATCAATGAAAATTTTGCATCTTTGGTGAAACAGAGTAAGCAAATTAGCTTCAGGAATGAAAAGCTACAGGAGAAATAGAAGAAAGCAAAATTGTCACATTAAAAATTTACCATGATGCTGGACCATTCTCTGTCTAACAGTGAAAGGCAAGGAACACTGCGGGGGACAATGCAGAGGCTCAGTGTTCACACAAGAGTATTTTTCACTAAATCACACATTATTGTATAAACTCTAGGTTTCATGAAGAATTTTATCCAAATGTTTTCTTGGAAAAATCTGTTGTAATGCATTTAATCTAAATTATTTGTGTAACAAGAGAAAGGCAGAGCATTAGTCATGTTTCCTCTTAGTTTTCTTTGCAATTATATGAAGCTTGCTTTTACTGTCTCACACAGCACTGTAAATCAAAATAAATTCACTGAATTAGGTGGAATTCACTGGAACAAGCTTGTATAAGTAAGTGAAGAATCAGATTCTTTATACTTTAATTCATTGTTCCTGCTTTCTTTCCCTTCCTGCCTCCCATCATTATTTTAGCCCAGAGGTAACTAAGGTCAGCATATTTTGTTTGCAGCCTTGATCATGGTTACATCTTCTCTATATTTATAGTGAATGCGACAGATCAAAGAACTCTAAATCAGCTGCAGAAATAGCTAAAGCTTGCTTAAACAACAGCTGAAAAACACTTTGCATGCACTGTTTGACCTAACCTCAACTCTGCCCTCATGATGGATGAAGAAATGCAGCTTTCTGGCTGAACAACAAAAGTAATGGGAAACATTTACCAGCGCAAAATATAATGGTAGATGGCATACCATGTTAATTTATGAAACATCAGACTTTTAAAAAACTCTTTCATCCAGAAAGCAAACATGAAAATCCTCAACTTGAAAATAAACTTTTTTTTTCCCCAAGAAAATGCAGATGACAACTGAAAATTGCTGTTTCATTTATCAAGAACCACTACCATAGCTCCAGAAATCCTGACATATTTGTAGATAATGCCATAAGTTCACTCTCTCCCTCAAGAACTGCTCTTATGCACACGCATAAGAACACAAGACAACCTTTCAGAGGAAATGCTTCCCTGACATTTTGGGCACAGTGAAACCAGTACATGGGGTAAATGGTGGGATCAGATCACAGCACATTCATACACCGCACGACAACAAGGTAATTTGCTAGTGCAGGCTGAGCTATGGTTTGTTTGGGTATTTTTGCTTATTTGTTTTAATCCTGAATTACTATTTAAAGCAATTACTTATAAAAATGGGGAGATCTATTGGCTAGTCTTCATTTCCAGTGCATGTGTGCGTAACCCTTCAACTAAATATTTGATTCATGTCACATGTCAAGTACTTCAGAAGCTGCCCCCTCATGCACCCTCATTAAGTCAAAACACAGAGCCTTTGGAAGACCTTGAGTCTACTGCAAATGCACAACCAAATATCCTGGGGCATATTCTTGGCTTTCAGGAATATTTCTGTGGGACATCTCTCACAGGATATGCTTCATATCATATGTAGACACTCTTCTCAAAACTTACTTATTCTTCTGCAGAGCATAACACAAGAATGAGATGACAGCCTTAATCATGGATTTCCATTTCAGGCTGATATTATATTTTGAAAAAATATCTGCTTCAGAGAAGAACATCTATAGTGTGCAAATCAAATCTAGATTTGTAACGAGGGTCTGAGAAGTGCAAGAGCCAAATAGATTTTCCTTTCCAAAGAGATGTTCCAGGTGGTCAGATCCAAGTACATTTGCTGTTTAAAGTACTGAGCTGACTGTAGACTGTAGATCATCCAGCAGACAAATCAAAGACATTCTCCAGTGGTAAAAGCATTTGGCACTTTTCATATGGGTAGTTGAAATTCAGTGATTAAAGCGGGATTATTTTTTTCTGTGTGTTTCATTACACATCTTCAGGACACAGAAAAATAAGCTGAAAGCATCTCTGGTGATCTTGGATTCACCAGGTGCAGGAACTTCACTATTAGTATTTTTACTGCCAACAAAATCACACTGTTGGGTATATACCACACATCTGTGCCTTGGGATCTGGGAAACAAGTTTAGGGAGCTTCGAAATGTATTGCAACTTTACCTATAACATAATGAAGAGAAACAGTTGCTGTTTCTTATCTAGTGTACTTGTCTTCTGTGCAATGTTTTATATCCAGAGAGCAGCCATCTGATGATAGAATATTAATTGTGGTTTTTTTTGTAAGAGTTTTTAGGACACACATGAATATGACACAAGATAAAAAAGTAGAGAAAAAAAAATGGTTCTAAATGAAAACAAAACTGTCTTATAAATTAATAAGACAAAGTCTATTAGAAACACGGAAATCTTAAATCTCACTTTCAGGCTTTGAACCTTATTTCATTGCAATAGAGCACCCAAATTTGTTTGATTATAGTTAGGATCAAAAAGAAAATGTCAGGCAAGTACTATAAACAAAATATGAAATTTTCTGGGTTTGGGTTAGCTTGTTTTGGTGGGATTTTTTGGTTGGCTGGCTAGATAGTTTTGGTGGGGTTTTTTGCCAAAGTAAAGCTCTCTCTCTTCACAGACTCATCTAAACAGAGAATCATAAAACCTTTGTTTTCTGCCCACAATGTCCTAATTCCCTGCCAGATTCTGCTACTCAATTTCAACTCTATTTGCATTTGTCCCTTAACAAATGTTTATTTTGTGTGAACAATCAGTCAGCAAACTTGTATAGTGTGATAGGCCTACATATTCATCCACCAGCAAAAATGGACACCTCACACTTATTGTCAAAACAGTTCTAGAGAAAAAAGGCTGCGTTTTGTAAGAGTCAAGTCCTTAAAATCTACTGCCTCCTTAAAGAGGTAAGATTCTGGTTCTTATTTCACCATCTAGAATGGGAAGTGGGAGGAGCCACAGATTCTTTTTTTTTTTCATCTTCAAACATTGCTATACCTCTGTAGGTGTGAAGCCACATTAGAACTGGCCTGTTTTACCAGGCAAAATCTTTAGGGAAAAATGCCTTTATCGTGGGATACTTGGCGTGCTGATCATATTAATATGTGAGAACACTTGAATCTGCCAAATGCCCAAAAATATTTCAATAATTAGTTAAAATCAGATTTTTAAATTTCCAGTCTAGAGTCTGGAAAATATTATCAGCTGACTGCAAAAACAACTGCCATTGGTTAGGATTTTCAACAACAGTAGGATTCCATTCTGAAAAGTACTGAGAATCAAAGAAAATATTCTCGTTCAATTCACATTTTGGATGCAAACAGTGAGTGTGTAACTTTATGGTCTCCTATGCAACAGGACAAACTGAACAAGTAAAATGGCTCTAAGGCATTTAGAAACTACACAGATTTGCACTGCCTCCCTTCTGTCCAGTACTCCCTCATATACCCATTCATGAGCTAAATAGGGCCTGGTATATACAGAAATTCAGGAAAATTAGGAGAGCACCTTAAAACACTAATTTTCAGAACACAGATCATCATTGGCCAGTCTATTCTCAGGTGCTATTTTAAGCACCTGTATCATTTGAAACAAAAATATTTTGGCATACAAAATAGAAGAGATCCCTCTGCAATATTCTTCTACCAAAACATATTTAGGTTCATCTTTTCAGAGAATATCCATTTCTATATTGTTTTCCTTTCTTTGAGGACCTATGCTGAGCTCATCCAAAGCAGAGTGGCCAGCAGGTTAAGGGAGGTGATTCTGTCTCTCTAATCAACCCTAGTGAGACCCCAGCTGTAGTGCTGCATCCAGCCTGGGGTGGCCAACACAGGAAGGACACAGACCTGTTGGAGTGACTTCAGAAGACACCAGGAAGATGATCAGAGGTATGGAGGATCTCTCCTATGAGAAAAGGCTGAAAAAAGTGGGGTTGTTAATCCTGGAGTAGGAAAGGCCTTGGGGTGGCCTAATTGTGGCCTGTCAGTACCTGAAAGGGGGCTTTGAGAAAGATGGGAGAGTCATTTTACAAGAGCATGTAATGACAGGACAAGGGGAAATGGATTTAAACTGAGAGTAGGTTTCAGGAAGAAATCTTTTACTGTGAGAGTAGTAAGGCACTGGGAAAGGTCACCTAGAGAAGCTGTGGATTCCCCATCCCTGGAAGTGTTCAAGAACATGTTGGATGAAGCTCAGGGCAATCTGGTCTAGTGTGTCCTTGCCCACAGCATGGAGGTTGGAACTAGATGATCTTTAAGGTTCCTTCCAATCCAAGCCATTAAATGGTTCTTATTCTATGATTCTATGACAGACTTGTTTTCCTTTCTTTTAAGGAGCTAGAGATGTTGAGTGAATGAATTCAATAACTGTAAGGAATCACTAAAGAACAAAAATCCTCAGTTTTCTCTTGCTGGCATTTTGCAGTGTGGTTGAATGCCACATTGCATAAGTAACATATTACCCTGAGAGTGCCAGAAGCTATTGAAGTACCTTCCATTTTGTGTACCTGAAGACTGCAACTATATCCTCCTGGTCTAGATGTATAATTTCTCACTCTTTTATTTGTTAAACTCATTTATGTGCAAGCTCACTACCTCTTTTACCTCCTATAGCAGGATTTAATTCTACCATGTCACCCTTGCAAATTTAGGCTTAAATTTTCCAAGTTTCTGACAAAGTATTTTACATGGCAGATGTTTTGTGGCTGGCCAAGGCTTCTGCCAGCAGTCCATAAGAACATAATTGTAAAAGGTATAAACCTATCTGATTTGAAACATTTTTAACTTACCTTTGCACTCATGGAAAGCTGGAAATAATACTAAACATGGATTCTACAGGTTTCATTGGTAGTTTTTCAGACAGACAGTAAGTACTGCAAGTGTCAAGATGCCAACATAAGCTACTAAATAAATAACTTCTGGCACTTTAGTCTGCATGCTTGTTTAAATGGAAACTGTACACCTTTCCCAAAAGATACACCAGCTGCTTGGTGTCTGACAGCAAGTAAAACAGATTACATGCAAATCCAGAAATGTGCTACTCTGGCTTTAATTCTCTTTTGTTTGTGATATGCAGCTGCATTTTTAGGCAATATGATGCAGAAAATGGGCCATGCCAGGTTTGGTAAAAACAATAAAATGTTTGAAAAATATTTACGGCAAATTATTAAATGTTCTTCTGCCAGCAAATGTTCAGAACGTTAACATATTTCAAATGCCAAATAGTGGTGAGTGCTTGGAATGTAAAATCATTCATTAAAGTAACTGACTGAGGTCATCTGAATGTTATTAATTATGGGATGAATATAGCAAATGCATCTTCACATGATTATTCTTCAGTTATTGGTCATAACCCTGACTAGAGCTGAGCATTTTCAACTCAGTTTACTAAAAAGCTGAAGCATAGCAAGTGAAGATGACTCCTGGAGTTGTTTGCAGAAGGAGAGTTTGTTCTGGTTAGACCACATGCTCTCTCTCCACTTGCCTGCACAAGGATCTATTCAATATTGCTTGCAAGAATGTCAGAAATACTCAGAAATTAACTCAATTGTAACATTTTTAACAAATTCCATTTGAAATACTGTGTGTTCTCACGATAAGTAATCTTTACATATGGATCTATAAAGATAACTGAAAACAATTGCTACATATAAGGGTCTTATTTCTCAGGTGCCCACCTTGTAAAAGATGGCCAAGAAAGGAGCAGCAAGTCAGCCAAGGTCCACCCCAACATATTTCACACAAAGAAGCTTAATTCCTGCCTTTCTCTTCCAGCATTTGCATCTTTCCTGTAGACTGGGCTAAGCATCTGGGAAACAATTCCAAATGAAGCCTCCCAAGGTTTCTCAGTCCATCTGATGGCCAGCACAAGTTCCACTCCTTCCACACTATCATTCATTCCACCAACTTACAGTACAAGCAAGCAGCAGACATCCACCTGCATAGGCAGGAGGAAGAACTGACCCAGATGAGACAGCTGACATGATCTCAGAATTTTGAGATGCTCTTGCTCGTTCCTGAGGTTTAACCACAAGGAAAAGAAAGGGGCCTTCCATCTCTCCAGAAAAATTTTCTGGGATGGAGGTTAAGTTCTGAGGTGATTGCTATTTGATGGAAGTCAGGTTAATACGTCGCTGGAGCTTTCTCCTTTAACATTTCCATCTCTTTCTGTCTTGCACTATACTTGCTTCCAGTACTTACAACAAGACTGTCAGACTTTTACTAGTTTGAGGGAGGGACTGCATGTTTCCTTTCATTCCCTTGCTCCATGTACTTATTCAATTTTATCAGTTTTTTCTAAGTTTGGCTGTGAGTTTCTGCTGTTATTTCCTCCTACAGAAAACTGTAGGACTGCAGACTGAAGTGAAATGGGACGATCCCTCCTCTGAACAAAAGAAAGCCTCAGGAGGCATTATTTTTCAAATTTCAAGACTTTTCAAACAGTTTAATAATTTCAGATTCAATGACATCAACCCACTCTTTTCACATGGTGGTAGTTGTATAGTGAAGAAAGACCCCAAAGGCCGTGTAGCCCACCTTTACAAGTGGTCAGGTACCAATTCTGCTGATACATATGCACGAGCCAGCAGAAGCATTGAGCTCATCTTTGACTGTAAGGAACATTTGACATCTTTAGTATAAATTTGGATGGTTGACTTGCACTGAGCATCCAACAGCTTTTTGCTGTCTGTCATGTTTATCCCAGCAGATAATGTAAGGCTTGCTCAGGAAACATGAGTTGTAGCCACTCTAATATAGGTATAACTATAAAAGGTATCATTCTTCATAAAATTCATATTGTTGCAAAAAGAAAAATTCACACTCCCCACTTTGTCAGGTGAAATGAGATATTATTGGAGCACCATCTTCTCTCTAATGTAGTGACAGTGTGTTAACAGCATAGTACTATTAACATAGTAAGTAAATAAGTACTTATATAGTATGTAAGTATCATCAATAGCAATTCTCATAACTCACTGGCAGCATGACTATATTTTGGAGGGAGAGTGCAAACACAGAATGGATAAAAAGTTAAGGGGTTTTAAGGGCACAATTCCAAAACAATTAAAACACAATAATAATTGTAAAGTCCTACAAATGTGTTCAATAGAAAATAAATATGGTATAGCAGAATTTTCCTTTACAAAAATACTACGAGAAGTGTAAGTGCTCACTTCAGCATTCATCAAAATTATACATAAATATTTATGTGATAATTGAGGAAAATCTTGTATTGAGCTGAAATTTAGCAATTGTGAAGACTACGAAGATGCTTGGGGTTTGTTTGTTTGCTTTTGAGACAAGCAGAATCCAGAGAGGGATGGAAGTGGTATTTCCTGAGCTGTGTGCCACAGGAAAGAATCCAGCAGACAAATGTAGAAACCAAATATCAAAGTTTCCCCATGCATGAAAGAATGGAAAAAAGAGCAGAACCACATTAGCATCTTTTGTGGCAGTCAGGGAAAGGGCAGGGCGCTAGGAGAAATACTCTTTGTGTTGGTTCATTCAGAACTGATTTCCAGACACAAGACTGGTGAGATTTGATCTCATGAAGCTGTGACACTCAGTATGAGTATAATGATGTGTTTCATAATATTACCAGTATAATGGACAAAATGTAGTAAAGTTTAAATGACAAATCAAAACCCATATGCCAAAAAGCATACAACAGTGGAATATGAAAGCAAATAGTCCTTAATGGGATAGGAAAGTATAATACTATGAAAAAGGGCTGCAGAGAGAAGAACTATACCTGACACATAACCAGGGGCATATAAATAATTCCTTGACATAATACTTTTTTACCTTCCTACTTCTTAAGGATTTATTGTGATATTTTTGCATTGCTTTTGCTAAATAACTTTTTTCTATGTCAAAATTTCAACTCACCATCCCTATTTGGGAAGAAAATAAAGTTTTAGAATACTTTAGACTCTTATAACCATTCACAAATTTAGGGCAAGTCACATGAAATCCAATCTTTGATTAATGAAGATGGTAAACTGTAACAGTATCTAACTGCACTTAATGAACCATTCTGGACTATGAAATTTTTCATGCAGCCCATCCTCACAGCCTCGGTAAAGGTCTCCTGATGACAACTATGTATGAAGCAAATTGGAAAGATACATTGCAACTGAATCAATGTCTTGTACTGATGCTGAATGACAAAAATGACAATGGAGCAATGAATTGTGGGGGGTTTTGTCTTGCACTTTTATTCAGAGTTTGAGTAAAAACTCTTGGGTATAGCTGTAAATAATGAAATAACTTCCACTTTTATTTCAGGAGGAAAATCCACAGAGGAAGGGTCACAAATAGCAGTGAGAAAATATAGTAGGAGCAGGATACTTACATTTTCTAATGTTGAGGACACCTGATACAAACCACTCTATACTGACTTCTTTAAAAGTTGCCAACCTGTGATATAACTCCAGAAAATCCAGTGCAAATTCCTTATATCTTGCTGCTTGGTCATTAGTTATGGAAACACACGGGCTTGTCCTTCCTATGCGGCTGTTGTGGGGCACTCTGCTCCTAAGTTTCACCTTGAGTCTTGGTATGGGTAATGGAATAAGATATTCCAAGAATGTTTAATATTTACCAAGTACTCAAAAATGCTTTGTATGAAAGTATTGAAAACCCCTGAAATACAGAAAACAGGATTATCATAGAGAAAATTTTAATAGTAGTGATAACGTAACTGCTTTTTTCTTAGTTGCAGTGCTTAATGAAAAACTTCCAGAGAAATTCAAGAAAAACTTCATGATATCTTCCAAACTACCCTTGTGGTTCAGTTGAGAAAAGTCATGATTATCTGACCAGAAACATAGGCCATGTACAAATGAGCTAAGAACACTGGAAACTAAATCTGATACAGATGTAGTGTCTGAATGCAGCAGCAGAGCTGGGCAGACAGTGCAGCTGTATTCTGTGCTTTAGGTAGTCATGTGAGGAGCAAGGAGTTGGACTCCACAATTCTTATGGCTCCCTTCCAACTTGAGGTGTTCTATGAGCCTGGAATCCTCAAAAGCTTCACAAGTTCCCAAACATTAATCAAAGAAGTATGTTTTGAAGCTTGATGGGTATTTTAATTTAGCTTAGTTTTACTCCATATACTAGATTAGGTCCTCCCAAAAAGAAATGTCTAATTTCTGCTCAGCAAAGGAGGAGTTGGAAAGGAGCCTCTGGGCCCATAAGCAGTGGGTGTGGATAGAGGTCTCCTGTACAGATGGTAGGGCCATAAGGAACCATTAGTGCCCAGAGAATTCACAACAACTAAAAGCCATTCAGACTCACAATATCAATTACAATATAGAAATTAAAAACAAACCAAAACCACAAAGAGGAGAAGGAGCTCAACATTAACCATAACTCAAGGTTACCAATGCTGCACAGTCACATGAGGTCTGTGCAAACCAGACAGATTCAGATGACCACAACCAAGCACTTGCTCAATTGCTTTATATGTCCAGACTGGTTGTACAAACCTTTCATGAACTTTACTTTTACTGTTACAGAACATCTGCTAACATTATACAGGCGCTGTTTGGAGAATTATTTAAAGGTCAACTGTAATTCTGCTGAAATGCATTGTGTCCTCATGTGATGTGGCTCAGAGTATATTAACCCACTCATTTTGGTTACTTACTTTTGTATGACTGCAAGGGGCATAAGAGCTATTTTCTTGAGTTGTCTCAAAGTGAGGATTCTTTCTGTAGGTACATTGGATGGAAAATTCCTGGAGGAAAAACCAGTGCAAGAGTCCACCTCTGTTAGATTCCAGCAGGCAGCAATCTAGTACTATATTACCTGCAGCAATTTCCTTAGTTCCTGGGAACTGGCTCGTTATTTTACATTTTGGCACACAAACACAGACTGGAATATTTCTTTGAGATAATTCTTGCACCAGAGTAGTTGGCTGGTCTCTGTACTCCTGGCAAAAGTCTAAACACTACAGTAATTCCCTGTAGTACTGAAGTACCCACTTAAGTGTGACTTTAGGAATTAGCTCACATAAGCATATCCCAGTTTACAAGGCCCAATATATCTCTCTGAAATCAGAAATCTGTTATGACATCACCCAGATACTCTGGCCCACTTCCTTTTCCTGAACTGAAAATGTCATTAGCTAATCAAGCTTGAACCTTACTTCAAAACTCGAAGATATTTCATGACAGGATCTGATTAGAGGAGAAATGGAATAGCTTTAAACCTCTTTTTTCTTAAACTTCATGACAAGTGAATCATGACCACTGATTCACATTTAGACAGTATTCAAAAAAGATTTTCAGATTTTTTTTCTAGGTATTTTACAGCCAAAATCTAAAACTTCTTAGGGAACTAATCCTGTCAAATCTGAAGTACAGACTCATTCTCTAATATAGCATGAATAACAATTTATTGCTGACCTGATCTAGATCCAAACAAAATCTAAACAAGGCAACTCCAGTTTGTATTTCAACAACATCACTGGATGGCCTGTTGAGTACTGACAAAAAACAAAATCAGAAAGGATCATGCTTTTTAGAAAAATAAATAAATTTAGAGCCCAGTAAAAGTATGTGATAGCTGGTAATTCCTTTGCTGCTTACACATAACACAGAATAAAAAGAGATATAAGGAATATGACAGCAGTGTTGGCAAAACAGGAGTTACTTTATAAACAGAGAGAGAACTTCATTAGTTTCCATTTTTTATGAATACCAACTGGGGTAACCATATGGATCTTCACACAGTAGATGTACACTCGCAAGCAGATTCATCCATTTTCCAGTTTTATAGCAGAAAAGAAACAAAATCATCACGAGTTATTACTTCTTGGATAAGATTTTAAGCCTCTTCTACTGGAAAAAATTGCATACCAGAAATGTCAAGTGTAACTTTAGTCTGTATATTGGGCCAGAGGTTTTTTCACTTAGATAAAGTCAATGAAGAATAGATTAGTAAAGGGTCAAAGTCAAGACATGGAAGGCAATGAAAGCACTTGATAATTTCTACCAGTACCTCTCCCCAGCTACTTTGAAACAAAAGATCTTCAGCCCTGTGAAACAATGATGGGCCACAATATCAGAATATTGTCAGCAAAGAAGACATCAGGAGCTGGGTTACTGCAGAACCTGAAATGGTGCCCAGCCCCAGGAAATAGCCTAAAGGGAAAGGAATTGCCTCCCACATAAAAGTATGCACAGCTAAACATTGAAATATTTAGCATTTCAATAAGCTGACTAATGTCATAATTGCAGTAAAACCCCAAACATATAGCACACATCATCAGACATGAACAGCAAGCAGCAAAACTTGCAGCTGTTTGAAAAATGCTGTCCATGGCAAGGAACCAGGATCTCCATCACCATGACAAGAGTTGCAACAAAGCTAGTGTACATTCAAATCAAATTAAGTTAGCACAACCACTGTAAGACCAAATACAGGTTTCTGTGGTCTTTAGGTATAATTCCTAGGACATCCTTTCAACTCCTGATGCATTTTTTCATTGTGCTGAGATTGCCTCAGCTGCTGTTTTAATGGGGTTAATGTTAATGTTAAGCTTCCTTTCATCACTTATCTATAATTAGGATGGCTGTTATTCTATGGTTTCTGTAAGGCCTTATGGTTATCTAGTGCTAACAAGACCTGCACTGCTTCAGTTTCTGTATATTGCTTCCTGTCTGGCTTCTGGTTTCCTCATTTTCTGCAGCATTTCTTGGGTTGTCTATAAAAGGAAGGAAAAGGAAATCAAAGTCTGTGTTTATTGTGCTTCCTGGAGATTAATATTCCCCTATGAATATGTTTGAAAATATTTCAGCCATGCTTGTCTTGTTTTTTCTGCAAAATATACCCTCAGAGCTACAAGAAAAACTGTCCAAACTTGCTCCTCTGTATTTGTCAAAACATTACTTGTTTTATTTGACTGAGTTGCACCAAGGGAGTACCACTTAACATTCCTCAACTGATACTGCCACTACAACAACAGAATTTTCCCTTTTTTTATGTCACAACATCTTTTGCTGTTGGTTTGCAGTACTACCCAGAAGGAGTTGGGCATCAGAAATGCGCAAAAAGAAAAGATACTTCCTAATCTAAATAAAAAGGACAAGACAAACCTGAGGTAAGAAAGGAGGTACAGAGTGCTCCCAGAGGTGACAGGGCCTGCAGGGGTAATTCAGTGTTAGAAACACAGTGGTTTGACTTCTAGAGAAGGAAAACTCACCACACATTTTGATATTCTGTTCCTTCCAACCTTGGCAGAGTTTTCCACTACGAGAACATTTTCATATAAGGCTTTCTTCCTCCCCCCAAAAAAGTCACAACTGTGGACATTTTATAACAAATTCTCTGTTTCTTAGGAACAAGTTTCTCATTTTGCTCTAAAACTCAATTTTACTTCCTGTTTCCTTTGGGTGCAGTTTTTATTGTTTAAGTGCAGCAGTTTCAGTGCCAATGTCAACACAGAGACAGGAGCATTTCCAGTTTATGTCAGGTCTGACAGTCATGCTTCCAGCACTTCTAGCTAGAAGCTGAACCAGTGGGCCAGCTCAGATGTTTTTGCAATGAAAACATTGATGGAAGAAAGAAAACAGACATCTTGGACAGTAACAGGAGCCTGGAAAGCAAACACCTCACATGAGAAATAACTCAGAAAATGACACCATTACAGAACATGGTGATTCATGGTATCTCAGAGGAGGAAGAACTGGTATCATGCATAAGTTTAAATCATTCCAAATTTGCCATCTAGAATTGTGCAATGAAGCTGAAGATTAGGTGGAATATTAAAACAGAAGGGAAATGAGATAGTCTTAAATAGAAATTAGGACAGCCAGAAAAGTTATTGCAACACATTAGCCTGGATGCACATCTGTATAAGTAGCCATCAGTATTCCAATACAGATTTCATCAAGATTTCTTTTCACTGAAAATGCAATGCAATAAATTTATTTTACAATAAATAGGGTTTTTTAAAAAATAAAAATATAGGAATATATAAAATCAAATTCTGATTACCAGGGGTTTAGCTGATTCATTATATGTTAGGAGAATTTTCAAAGGAGAGTAGCAGAATTTAGTTCCCACTGAATTTCAGTTAACTATGAATTTTGCAAAAAAAAACCTCTTACAGAAGAGAAAAAATCAGTATTTTTGTCCATATTTTTTTGTTTTAGGAAGATTGATTAGAATTTACATAGAGGTGCTCTACAGGACAGAGCTTCCCCCATCACCAGTCCCTCAAATGGATTGATTTAAATATCAATTTTAGGTACTTGGTTCTGCCTCCTACCCCTCAGTACAGTCACAGCTGTACTATATAACATTCACCTTTGCAAGCAGAGCTGTCTTAGTTTTTCCATCTTACAAAAGGAGGATTTGGGCACAGAGGGATTAAGGTACATATCTTCAGCACAGGCTGAGACATCTGGCCATTGGCGCTGCATTGGCCGAGTATTTAAAAGTTATCCAAGGCCACACAGGTCATCTTTAAGGGCAGAAAGGAATTGAACTTGAATTTCTGAAGTCCAGGCTAGACTCCTTAACTTTCATTCATCTTCCCTCTTAAGACATTTCTTTTGGCTCAGAGCTTTATATTAAGAATTGTAAAGCAGAGTAGGTCCAAATCCTCTGTCACACAAAAGGGAATCTCTCTACAAGACCACACTGGACCATAGGTGAGAATTCTTTTGTCACTGGAAAATACTGGGAGAGCTAGATTTCATCTCCCCTAATTTAATTTTATAGAAACAGCTCATACTATAGGTTGAACAGCAAAAAAATAATTTTTAACAAGAAATTTTTTTAAAATTGTAAAAACTGATTCCACATTAAAACACAGTAAGTCAAAATTAGATATCATTTTGTGGTCAAGCAAAATACTTTGCCTCTTTATTAGAAAACTCTAGTAGTTGAGACTATCATGATTTTTGATAACAAAACCAAAGAACAGTAAGTAATTCCAAATCTGAACAAATTAACAAACAAAGTGAGGATGTTTAACAGTAAACTGACAAATGTACTTTTCAACAGCATTTGCACTGGAAAAAAAAAAAAGAAAAATTCACGGTTTGAGTGAGCTTCTAATTTCTAATCAGCCTGCTACTTGTTTAGCAGACCCCTTCACTGAATATTAGAATGATGTAATTTGTAGCACTGATGCCACAAATTTACCCTTACTTTGATTTGAAGAGAACAGGTTTTACAGTTTTTAAATAGGGATTAAAAATCCTGCAGATTATTGAGCGCCATCTACTGTTTCATTACTTCCTTGTACACGAGCTGTGCTTTGGAGCTGCCCAGTCAAATTAAAATTCTATTCATCAACTAAAGCAGAAATTCAGACTTCGGGATTTGTTTAAAAATTGCATTGTGTTGTACCCAAAATACAGTGCTCTCTTTTTTCAACAATAGAATAAATTTTACAAGCATTAGAAAACAAAGCCATTAAAAAAAATAAAAATAGTTAAAGTTTAGGGTTAGCGTCAGTCTTTTCTGTAGCTGAAATATTTTAGTACTGAGGTCCTTAATTCTTTTCACATCACTAAATAAATGGAAATATTTGGTACTTAGAACAGAAAAATAAAAAGGAAAAAAAAAAGAAAAACAGAAAAATAACCCCCCAGATATTAAGAAAACAAAGGTTGTATTCTAATGATCATGAATATCTAGGGATTCTTCTTTATTTAAAAAACAACAGCTTAAGTACTAGGCACATTGCAATACCATGTATAATTCTGACAGGCCTCTTCTACTTACCTGAATAACTTATAAGTAATTTTTCTTCAAGTTATAGTGAATTTGCATAAAGAAAGAGATCAAACAAACATCAAGACTAATGACCTATATGGATCAATTGTTCATGCTCTCTTGCACCAGTAGTTTTCCTTCAAGCTTTTACTTTTGCAAATTGTTCATAGAGTCACTGTCTCCACTCACAAAGTGAGGAGGAGCACAGGACCTGAAAAACCTCCAAACCAAGACAAAACAGAAGGCATTCCGCTAGGCTTACTGGATATTGAACCTGTCATTTGCCAACCTGTTCTAGCAGTTCAAAATCACTTGGATGATCTACATGGCCAGAAAACAAAACATCTGCTGTGGGCATCATTCAGTTTTGCACTCTTTAGCTTAATGGTTAAATGTGAGGAATTTCTTTTTTTTTCCCACTAGAAATATCATGCTTTCATTACTTTACATCTCCCAGTTCAGGTCTGGTTTCAGCTTTTGTACCAAAGTTGAGAAAGTAACTCACAGCTAATAGTCTTATCTCTGAAGTTAATAAAGAGAGCTAGAAGACACTCTGTACCTAACACCTAAGAAAAGTGCTAAATACACCCCAACTTTTATGCATGCATGTTTTTAATTGGGTAAATTAAATTCACAAACACTATAGTCAAATACCTTGGAGTATGTTTAAGAGCATGAGTGGGGCAATTCTCCTTAAACAAGCTGAGAACAGGAAGGCATGTTGTCTTAGGCTCCAGTGCTCTATCACTTAGAGCCAAAAGGGTGAAGAGCAACAATAGATGGGGCAAAACATCAAGATCCTATGTCCAGCTGCAAAGGTGAAAATGGGTCTCAGAAATGGTGACATTCTGACATCAAAGCAATTCTCTCAGGTTCCCATTTGGAGAGCTCCTCCAAACAGTGTCAGCCACTCACAGTTCCAGACCTCAGCTATTGAGACAACTTTGTGTTTAAATGGCACCGTATTGCAAACTGTGGACAGCCTCAGATAAATAAACTGATGCCAAGAGAACTCAGGAATAGACTGCAAGACATGAAAATCAGGAAAACTGCTGTCTGACCACTTGGTTCTTCCTACACATCCTCACACAGGATGACTCCAGCAGCAGCTTTGGAGGGGAGAGAATTCATACCCCAGTACTGTACAATGGAGGACAGCATGGGTGTGGTGGGCACTGCAAAGGTCACACAGAAGGGCAAGTGTGGCAAGGCTGAGAGCCAGTTTTTGGCAACTCAGTCACACTAACAGGCTCACCCTAGTCTGTGCAGCACTACTCAAAACCTGGCATTAGAGTGCTGGCTTGTATCCCTCTGGTCCATTCACTGTCATAGCACCCCCACTTTTGAGAAACTTTAGATGGGAGCTACAGAGATTAACCAGATTTTCATTTTCTGAGCAGGGAAATAGCAGTCTGTATTACCCTCTAATCTCTAACTCTTAATTTAAAAGCATAACACAATTGCCAGTGTTCAATCTGAGCTTTCAACTCAGACTGAATTTGGACTTCAAGCTGGATAGCTTTCCAATGGTTACTTTGCATGAATACAAGTGTTACGTATGAAATAGAAAGCACACTGCCGTGTTACATCCCCAAGCTTTAAGTGTTCATGAGTCAGACCTCCCATGAGCAATGACTAATCTAGAAACCAGTGCTTTTTTTTTTTCTCTTTTATATATATATAATTAATTTGGTGTTTTCATCTACCTTTTGATTTATCAGGAGCTTGTTCAGGACACAAAATGTTTCTACCTTTGGCTTTTACACTGGGCAGAAAATTCCCACAGGGTTTTCGCACTGGCTGAGATCCCAGACAGCTGGGACCTGAGAGGCTCCAAAGACTCAGTAAGGGTAATTTGAACATCTATGCTGACCTCCTGATCTTTCAGTTTTGCCTAGCCAGATGGCTTGGATGCAAGAGGAGTCCTCAACAGCTTGGAGCTATTTTAACTCTGTGGCATCATGAGACAGTGGTGCTTGCTGGCCAGTAACTGATCAGGCTGGGATGCAGGAGGAAAGGCACTACAGCTCCTGAGCTCTTCATGGACAGAGCAATTGCCAAGTGAAGAATGAGCCACAGTGGGACCTGAAGAACCAAATTCCAAAGTCTCAGTGGAGGGAATCTGCAAATCAAACTACCAATTTCCTGTGGAAGCTTATCCTAAAAGAACCATCCATATATCTGGGTGGAGAATAAAAATTACTCCTATACTGCTGGGCAACCCTCACTCTTCAAGTTTATGTTGAATAGCTCTTACTTACAATGAACATTACTGCCACCAAAAATGCCACCACAGTCAGATAATGATAAATATATAATTTCCATTTGTGGACAAGCTTAGTTTAGAACAAGAATGCTTTTCCCTATTTAAAATTCTGAAAATCCAATGTAAGAGAAAGCTAAAGCAATACTTTATACTGATACAGAACCCAACTGCTTCACTAGGGACCAAATCTCCTTTTAGGTGAAGATTCAACCCTAGAGATAGTCCAAACAATAGAGAGAATGTTCTACTCATGTTCATAAACTCTACTCATATACTCAAATACAGATTCCTCAAAAAACATGGAAAAAAATACCCCAGCTTTCTCCTGAAAACTTCACCTGAAAGACACATGGAAGGGGATTAAAGAGGAAGTGCTCTAGAAACCTGCCATAGATGTTCCATTGTTTCACTAGCTGCAGAGTTAAAGCCTTAATATGATCAAGTACAGAGGGAGAGTGTTCACACTAATGGCAGTACAAGTTGTAGGGGACAATCATGGCTTAGATTTTTTTTTAAGGAAACAGTTAATCCAAAATGGCAAATCTATTTTGCAGCAATGCTTGGCTTTGTCATCACTCAACTTTAATAATGGAAGAAATTGAAACTAAAACATCAGTCTTAAAGATACTCAGAATTTGAAAGCTCTGCTCTGAAGTTTCTTAGATTTATTATCTTAGTCCAAGATGAAGCGAAATGTACTATAATATATTTTACTCTGAGTTATATTTTCAATTTTAAGTAAGTTTTTCAATCTAAGCATCTTCCCCTTCCTTTCTCCCAGATTCTGCCTGAAAGCTTATAGAAATAAAACATTTGAAAGATCAGGGGTCATCTTTTTCCATGTTTTCTACATACCCCTACAATTTCAATAGTAGGCCTGTTATTTAAATAAACCTTTCTTCAGATGTTAAAGATAAATGGATATGAAAGTAAATGATGTTTACTGACAGAAACCTGAACAATGGACTAAGGAAATAACCTTGAAAGTATAAACAGCCATAGCAAAAGTTTGTTATGGTGAGCATTTTTTCCTGACAAGCTCTTATTCCAGTTAGATTCCTCATATATTTTCTGCAATTCCTATTATGACTTTTTCCCCTAGCTCATGTTCTGTTTCATGCTCTTTTTGATTTCCATCCTTTCCAAAAGATCCTTGACATTACTGTATTGTTTTGCAGCTAATATATTAATCCATGGTGCCTGCATTTGAATAAATTTAATGCAACCCAAGAATGACAATGAAGCAGCAGGAGACATAAGATATTTCTTTAAAAGCAATTGGCACACAGACAATCTCCCTAGTATGAAACCAGCTTCCTGTCTAGGAAAAAAACAGTTGACTTTTTTCCCTATCAGAATTCTTTTTCCCATACAAGGCAATGGTTCTTCCATATGGATTTGAATCCAGTGCATTTCTGGTGGAGTTATCCAACTTCTCCATGGTAGGAACTGACAAAGTATTAAGAAAGCATTTGTTAAATGCTGTAACTACAGTGCAAAATGTTTCCAGAATGAATTGTCTTAATTGCTATTCTGTTTTAGTTGTTTTAACTGCAGCTTTTGAAAAGACAATAAATCTTCTTAGGAGTATTGTTCCACGTGCTGACACACAAAAGTATAGAAGTATGTCCCAGTATTTGAGCTACATGTGAAACAACAGCCATTAATATTCTATAGTAGGGTTTATTGTTGTTTAAACATGTCCCTTATAAATGAGTTGGTTAAAAATATAATAGCCACTACAAAATGCCTAAAAATATTGTGTATTTTATACATATGCTCATACAAAAGCACACAATATAGTCAAGATATCATTAGCTGTAAATAAGTCCTGTGCACTTTCATGAAAGTTAGGCCTAATCATTAAACACATTAACTTACACAAACTCTGCAAAGCAATCCACAGTGTGCCAGTCAGCCTGGCATGCTCCTGCCCAGCGCCCGTCCCGCTGCAGCAGTGGGAAGCTGGGCAGCCTGGAGGCTGTGACCCGGCCCTCAGAGGAGCCCATGGCCACGCAACCGAGTTCAGCAAGACTCCAGGGCAGGCAGGGCTGGGCGGGACTGGAGACCAACCCTCTTGTAGCATCACTGGGGCAAGGACTGTCATAGTCAGGGGAGTGAAACAGAATCCTTTCTTCCATGGGCACATTGTGGAAAGTCCTGGCCAGGGATTGCAGAGAATTGCTACAACCAGGATGACACCCAAATAATATGCACAAAAATGTTCCAGTTTTTAAAATGTGGGATAACAGGTGAAACCGTGAACCATAACAGTATTTCACTAAGCTAAACACCTTGCTTTCCCTTTCAGCCACAGTACACACCTGGAGAGTCATACTTCCCCTCAGCAGGATCATAGAAGAGTGTAGCAGTGGCAAGCCATGCATTTAATCACTAAGTGATTAAATTCCAGGTGCTATTGTTGAGCAGACTGACACAAAAATGGTTTTTCAGAGGTTACAGTTGTTCAAAAGTTATAAATACATTTGCATTTATAATTACACAATACACTGCAAGGAGGGAACACACACTCCCTGACTAGAACTTGACTGAATGATGCCAGTTACTCCTCAGTTCAAATCTGTGTGTCTGGCAGTAAATACTGAGGGGTGCAAAACCTGGTGCCTTAGTTTACTTGCTATTCATATTTTATGTTTTGTTTAAAAATGGCACAATAGAACAGCAAGGAAGAAGTTACTCTGATCATTTCATCAGAAGTCAGGCAGACCCACGATAGGGGTCTTGCCCTACTAAACACACTAAAGGTGAGAGAAGTTCCTCTGCTGGCAGACAGAAGAAAGGCTGAGGAAAATACATCAAAACTTGTATTTCCTCTGAGGGAAACTAGGGAATCTGATTGTAAAGAGACAAATCCAGAGTCAAAAGAAGACAGCGACAGAAATTTTCACAAGATCAGAGACGGGGCTCTATGTAGTTTGCTGCAATCACAGAAGTCTGAGAAAGTTCCTCACCAATGAATTCAGACATGAGCAGGGAAAAATACTCTACCAGGAGTGAGCAGAGAAGGGATCTGTTTTCAAAATCTTCATTTTAAACTTTTCCAAATCTGTCTTTCATATAAGATATTTCACCCTTGAAGTTCAGATATCTGTATTTGATATCTTTTAATATGCTTACTTTAAAGTAAAACTGGAACAGACTTCTGGCTTGTGCCAAAGTCCTACATCAGGGTACTGGACAAGTGAATATTCAGCAAGCAAGACAAATATAGGCTGTCTACTAACAGGTGAGCTTTGCTAAGTATCTATACAGCTAGGGAATTCTGAACAGTGGTGTGCTAGTAACAGAATCTCACCAGTACATGCTCTGAGAGTTTTGGTCTCTTCAGAGACCACAAGGAATCAGTTCCTTTAAGTCCAAAGCGTTAAGAAGTTCAAAGCAATCCTTGAGCTTTTGTTCTTGTCATCTTCTATAGTTTTGTATAAAGAACAGTTTTGGCTGTTCTTTATACAAGTCTGTCATCACATCCACTGGGCACTTGTCATGCTCTAGGTGCAGTTTCCATATACTAAGGTCTTTATGGACTTGCACCTCTGAAATAAGATGTGTGCCTTAATTTCTAAATTACACCTTAGGGTATATAAAATATGCATTTACTGAAGATTTTAAAATGTAACAGTAACCCTTGCTGAACAAAATGGGTAAATCAAATCATATGTATACAGTGTTTTAAAATAATTTGACATGTGCTGCTTAGATCTTTTATGGTTCTGCTAGAAGGTGTAAATGACGACTTCAGATTCCAGTTCCTTACTGCAGAGAAGCCATTGTTCTCTTTCCAAACTTGTTCTGGGGAGGTAAAATTATGCACCTACATAATATTTAACACACTGGATATTTTTTAGAATCTATTGGATTTTAACATAAATAGCAAAAAAAAAAAAGATTAAAAATATGATCAAAAGTGGAGATGAAATTCAAAATAAGTAATGACACTCCCTGAGATTCCATGATTCCTTCAGATCCCTAACACTTCCACAAGCTACAAATTATGTAGCTGCTACATTTTTATTGGAACAACTTGTATTCAGAACTCTAAACATAATACCAATTCATCAAAAGAGAAATCCTCTGAAAACTTAAGTATTGCCTAATCTATTAATCTGAATAAATTAAAATATTTAAATAATTTAATTCTTTGTTATGCAACAAGATTAGTAAGAGTTTACCATTTTCAGGGACTTCCTTAATACTGTTATACTTAATACTCTTTCTTCATATTATTTCTTAATACTTATCTATAATTTCTGTTCACATAGTATCTGTAGAACAAGATTGCATTAAAAACAATTAAAACAGACTGAAATATGATACCAAATCTCTCTATGAATATGGAATTGTTAGGTTCTTCTCCAGCAAGTGCCTGGAGTAGAACAAAGTAGAAAAAATATAAACCAGATTACTGAAGCATTCCTCTGCAAAGGGCTTCAGCCAGGTTTCATTTCTTTTTCCAGTCATGTTTCTTCTCATCTGAAAGCTGAAAATGTGCCCAATTCAGCAGCTGCAGTCACAATGGTAAATATTTTTGTATAGGACTCATTCTACTCTCTGCAAGTTATGCACAGCATATATATAATTTAATTCTCTTTTGTGGATGGTTAAGTGTAGAGATTGAACTCAAGAAACGTAGCCACAGAGGCCCAAGCCTCATTTGCTTAATAAAAAAATGCATGTCTCTTGATTTGCATTTTTGGTGTTTCCCATCAAACTATCAGCTGGCCCCATCCACTCTCGGACATTCTTGTTTGTTAGCCAGACTATGGCAGGCTGAGATCCTTAAATAAACTATTCATAATCTTCAAGGCTGCCTACAGTTGCAGACACCATAGGATAAATTACAAGAGGCATCTAACCCTCCTAAACTTTTATCTATAGGCCCATCAGCTGTTGGGCTGCTTGAAAAATGAGAATTCATTTGAAAAATGAATGGAAAAATGGGAAATCAAATGAAATATGGAATTCAAATGGCCCCTGTGGGACATCAGGATTTCTCTGACTCCTGGCTTCCATGTAGCAGCTACAGGAACCGAAGAAAACTTGAAGTGTACCTTCATTACAAAGTCTGAGATGAAAGGGGTATTACGCTGTCCTTTTATCTAACACCAGGACTATTTAATAGATGTATTATATTGCATTGGCAAAAGACATAGGTTTTCATAGGTTTTATCTGCCAAACCACAGACTTTAATCCATATGGCTTATTCTAGCCACAGAAGAGAAACACCATGCAGAGCCAGCACAGATCCAGCCAAAGTATGGATGAGAAATTTGCCAGACATGCAGCAATCACAGCATCACAAAAATCAGAAAATACACACTCCAGAGCAGAAAGTGTAAATGGAGAGTGGTAGACCTTTTAAACATTTTGCTAGGTCTGCACAAGCAACAAGTCAAATTTTGCCACAGTATTTTAACAAAGAGCTTTTTATGCCTTGGGCATGTCAGTTACATGCCACCCGCTCTCTGTAGCTGGGTTAGCAGAGATCTGTAGAAAACTGAATGTTGATTATACAAAGCTCCTAGAATAATGCAAAACTTGTTCAAAGACCTTATTCCATCTTTAGCCAAAACATGGCTCCTACTGTTTCCAGCATTCCTATTCTGTCCCCATGAATTATTTCAGAGATTTAAACTCTTGGATTTTACTATGTACCTTATGAAATTCATTGAACTTTCAAAATAAATATTTCATTTCAAATGAGAAAATTCAAGTGGTTTGAAAGCATTCTGTTATCTTCTCCAGTCTCTCATTTGGAGAAGCGGCTAATTGTGAGGAGTAAAGGAGAAGAACTTAAGAAGATTAAACTGTAGAAGATCAGTTGATCCTTTAAGGTTAGTCATTTAAAAAAAAAAAAAAAAAAAAAACCAACTTCAGTTTCAATTTCCCCTTCATATTGCAAAGAAGAAATTTCATTACAATTATTTTTTTCATCCTTCCCCAAACATTTAAGCCAATTTATCCTATCTGTCTTTCAAGAGTCTTCATAGGAAAAAAAAGGGAAGGGAAATCCTGCTGTGTATTTTTCTAACAGTTACACAAGCATAGGATTTAGTGTCTTCAACCTAAACAAGTATTTAACTTCCTTACTGATAATATGTGAAGATAGGTTGCAGCCTACTTGGAATTATCAGTTCTCTGAACAGCAGCAGTAGACCCTATAGAACGTACAGCTTTGAACCCATTTTCAAAAACCCAAGGTGTCAGCATAAGCCAAGCTTTCAAGATTTTGGAGTTTGTCCAACATGCCTATGGCCTCATTAAACACTGTCATCAAGTCCAAAAAGGCATTCTTCCTTAAAACAACAACAAAACAAACAAACAAAAAAAAATTTAAATCTTCACAAAAGAACCCCACCCAACAAAACACAAAACACTCTCTTTCTGATCTTAAGCATCATAGCAGTCCCTCCCAATCAATCTTTCTTAAGATAAATTTAACCTGCTTCTGGAGTCTGCTTTATCCTAAAAGATTACAACAGAGTTTTCTTCAATGAAAGCTCAGCAAATTCAATATCCAAATGGGATATACTTTCCAATTAAGAATTAGCATACTTAACATGAGGTTGTCAATTTCAATTGGCATGACTCAAACTGAAATGTCAACCCACTTGCCATCTGCTTTATACAGATCTAGTCTGGAAAGCAGCAATGAAACAGCCAAGAGGCTGCTACCATAGAAACACAGTAAATGATACCTGGAGATCTAAAATTTTTAGAAAGTATTGTACAGTGACTTGGTACTTTAGGTTTGCTACTTTGGACAGAAAAATTTAGAGAAGACAGTCTAAAATGCAGTATGCCAAGGCACCTAATATTTAGAAGATAGAGGCCTGAAATTTAGATTTTCTAACTAATAGTCCAGAGGCAAAAATTTAATGTATTATTCATCTATTTTACAAATACTAAAACAGGCCAAGAGAATATGTTGGATTATTTTAAAGGTCAAATTCAACCCTTAGTAAGTCCTACTTTATAGGACTTCTATTTAAATAGAGTACAAGGATAACTCATAAGAAAGAATTGCCAACACCTCTGTCAGGAAAGGTTGTTTGTACCCATTGTAATACATTGCATAGTTCATAATCATAGAATCATTACAGGTGGGAAACACCCCTAAGATCATCTGGTCCAACTGTTAACCCAACACTGCCCTGTTCACCTCTAAATCATATTCTGAAGTGCCACATCCACACACCAAGTACACTAACCCTGGCCAAAACCTCTCATTAACTCATTTTGCTCAGCATCTGAATCATCCACATCACAATGACCAGCACCCACTGCTTTGAAAAGATGTTAAGAATTAAGAGATATGAAAGAAATGAAGATTGGGAGGTAAGCTATAGTATATTTTAGATACTGGGAAATGAGGAAGAAAGCAAAGCAGATGGATGACTTTTAGATAAGCAGATCAGCTTCACCCAAGAGCTCTAGTGCAGTACTGGAGTATAGGACATTTACCAGCTAGTCCTAAGGAGCTAGGGGGCCCTCCAGCATAGACAAAGAATTGCTGCAACTAAAAAATGCAATCAATTTTGGTTTTTTGAGAGAGAATACCATTCATTGCTAACACAGGCATCATATTCTGAGATGATAAAATGTGTGGAGCTAGGGGGAATGTCAAAGTGAAGAAATGTACATGAACTGAAGGGATTCTTCAACCCTGAGTAAGAGTGTTCCAAACTACTCCTGACCTATTTACAAGTAAAATTCAGTTGCCAGAATTCCTTTGCAGTCTCCTTTAACAATATAGCACATGGCCACATGTTTTTTCTATTTCTTCTATTAGTTTTTCCTTCTATCTGAATTTAAGGATTACAGTAACTTCTCAACCATACAACACTAGGAATCTCATGCAATTAACCTTGCCAACACAAATTCTGTCAAGCCATCCCATGCTGAAGGATTTAATGCAAAGCAGGCACTCCTTACTCCCTGGCATTATATGTCCTTTCTGGCAATGCAGTCCTTCTATCTTTTTAACTTGATATTATCAAAATTCTGAGAATAATATTTTAAATTTATGTTGGAGCATTAAAGTTTGATCTGTGCTCTACAACTTGAAAGTTTTAATCCTTGAAGACTTGAATTCTTGCCTCATTAATGCTATATTTTTTGGATTAGTGTGGCTAGTACATGGAAAAAACCAAAAGTTGCCTGATTTGAATTGTTATATCTGGGGGAGAGGGGGGATAAATATGGCAGATGTATGGGAAGAAATAAAATAATATTTATCTTTAAATGTTAGTTACTGCAACATGACAATGAGAGTACTCCCAAACAAATTAAATTATTATTATTTTAATAAATTAGAATGCCTTACTTTAAAATATATCACTGTTACCAAAATCTCTATTTTTCTTTTGAGAACAAGATATAAATGAACTAAGCAAGTAATTTTGTGGACTGAAGACTTTACTGGGATTCAGACAGAGAACAGATTATTAGTCACAGAAGACAGATATGACGGAGAAAAACAATAGGCATAATTATGACAGAATTATTCTCTACTTAGGAAGAAATTCCTTAACTTAGGTAAATTCTTTACTGTTAGGGAGGGTGAGGTGTGGCAGCATGTTACAGCTGGCAGCCAGACGCAGACTATCACCACAGAATTTCAGACAGCTTCAATCCAGACAGAGTAACACCATACCACTTGAGAAGGCTTCAAGCAAGAACCTGCTCTGCTTGTTCTTTAGCCCAAGCTGTTACACCCCTCATGTTCATGCATTGCACCTGTGTGCTCTCTGTTCCCTTTGGTGACTGGTCAGTGCACCTGGGCACTCCATGGCTCATCACCTTCAACGCTGCTCACCTGCTTCTCACAGCTGTACCCACTGGGGATGAGGCTGGGCACAGCCCCACTCCCAATTCCCACACTTTGTGTGCCTACAGTGAGGCACCCAAAGAGGTTGTCCCATCCCTGGAAGTATTCAAGGCCGGGTTGGATGGAACTCTGGGAAATGTGTTCTGGTGAAAGATGTCCCAGCTCATAGCAGTGAAGTTGGAAACTAGATGACCTGTAAGGTCTCTTCCAACCCAAACCATTCCAGGATTCTATGAAATAAAACTCATAGCTAACACCAGATAGAACAGATAGAAATTGATTGCGCATTTTTCCTTGATAGGAGATTGTTCTGGCAACTAACAAACAAAATGAACACATGCATTGTTGGATTCTTCCAAACTGCACTGGATTCTACTGCAGTCAGTTGAAATGCATCACAAAGACCTCAGCCACGCATTATTACAGTCAGCTGAACTTACATTTTCAGGCAGGTACAAGATCATTTGGCAGGAGAGCACAGGGTGAATGAAAGATAAATTTGTCTGCTAAGACCAATGAAAATAATCTGGTCCCTTGGCACTAGAAACCTGACACCGAAGGCCTGAACTTTCTAAAAAAGTTCTAAATTGCAAAGTTCTAAAAACCCAAAGTGTTTGTCTTAGCCAAAAAGTTCTAAAAACCCAAAGTGTTTGTCTTAGCCAAAACATGCAATGAACTAGCATTCACAAATATTCTCAGGAAATTCCAAATGTGCCCCAGTGACGTTGCTTGTGTCCAGTCAGCATGCTCAAACTGTAAGAAGCTGGATGGGTATTTAACCTCCAAATTCAAAAATTTGATTAATATTTTGAATTCAGGATTGCAACATTAAAGTCACACCCAGAGGAAAACTCAGCTTTTCTGGAGAAATTCTTCAGTCATCCCAGGTCTAATCAGATTTTTTCAATCCCATTCTTTTAAGATTCCAGTTTTCATGCAAGATATTTTTATTAGTATTTTTGATACAAAGCCTGACCTAACAGGCAGGTCAGGAAATAAGCCTTTTCCATTTGTTGTTCGCCCATCGGCCACAAGATCGCGGTGTTTTCCAACGATTCCTGAAATAAAAACTACAGCGAGGCCAAACCTCAGCCCTTCGAGAGCGGCCGGGCTCTTCCGAGGGAGTGGGTATGGGAGTGGTGTTACTCACACAGCCTCTGCCTTGTTCGAAACCCCTAAATATGCTTTGGGATCTATCACAGCACTTTATTCACAGTTCATTGTAGCAGGTAAGTAGCTAAAAAGGAAAGCCTTTTCTTAAATACTTTGAAAGTAACGTCAGAGAAACACACTGACCGTGAAGTATTTTGTCCTCTCCCATGTTCTTACTGCTCTTTTTCAGTCTTATGTTCATGATTTGAACATAAACCAGTCACAGAATCTGGTTTAACAAAACTCATAGAAATAAAAATACCAGAAAAATTTTACTGTAACCAAGAGTTCGAAGCTATCAGTAAATAGCCCTGTGGATTTCCAATTCAGGCAGACTCAGGAATATAGAAAGGTGATCACTCTCTTTTCCCATCCCTTCTGTCTCTGTCTCCTTTTTTCTTTTGTTGTTGTTGTTGTTTTTGTGGTTGTTGGCTGGGGATTTTTTGTGTCAGGAGTTTTTAAAGTATTCATGCAAAGAGAAGTTAAAGATTTTCTTAGGGCAAGGAGAAAAAAAGAGCTTAATAGGAGATACTTGTCAAAAGTGTGGAAGCATCCTGTACATGCCACTGGACATTTATTCTGCTCAGCTCTTAGAGAACTAAATATGCAACCCCTTCCCACACCACAGCTGTGCATTGTGAAGGCTGCTTGCCACAATAGCAGAGTAGTCATACCATATAACTTGAGGCACAGATTCTCAACCATCAAATTGATATTTAATCACGACAGGTAGATCCAATGAGAAAAATCAGTGCATCTGCTTTAGATTCCTATTCCAGATAACTTTAGAGTATCTCTTACTTTTCCTTCCTTTAGTATTAAAAAAAAAAAAAAATTAAACAACCAAAAAACACGGGAGGATGGTTATCTTGCATAGTGCATAAGCATAAACAGCATAAACTTTTTGCTCCTCTTAGATCAAGACTGAAGATCTTCAGTAACTGTGTATGCATTTCTGGAGAAATTCTCATAGCTCTAGAGAACTGATTTTCAGGAGCGAGTTGTACTTACAGCTGCCACACAAAATGTCCACACAGAGATATCTGTTCACTGTGGAACCAGAAGCTGCAAAGCCCCTTCAATGATCTTCTTCAGTATTTCCTTAAGAAACTGCTCCCTTTACATAAGTTATTAAAAATATTCCATAGCAGGGACTGGAACCAGGTGTCTTAACCCACAGGCTAAAGTGTTATTCTCATCTGACACTGTCTGTTTTAAGGAACATGAAAATACTGTGTGCAAAATGACAAAGCACCACAAAGGAGAGGCTTGAGGAATCACACTGTAGCCCAGCAACTGCAACACTTGCATGAGAAAGCACTTTCAAATTCACTTCCACTTTTCACATACTTTCTCATATTCATGGAGATGCTAAATGGGAGTAACTAATATAATCTGGGTTAACCGGAGTTTAATTTTTTGTTTGTTTTTCTTAGAGTTCATCTTACAAAATATTACATTTTAGCAAATACAACATTTGATACAAAAAAATTCCAGTTTCTTTATTTAAATGTGTAAAAGTATATACCTCAGATCATAAGTGGGCTTTTTTAAGTCATGACCAATCAAATAAATAGAAATTGTCTGATTTGAATACAATAATTTCACAGAAAATCTTCACACCATATTTAATTACTTGTACAAAATAATCTCATTATATATTCTTTTATATAAATATTGCTATAATATAGAAACTAATAAGATATATTGAAGCAAATTAAATTATGGTTGATATTTAAAATAAATTGCTATTTAAATTAAAATTCAACTGACTATTAAATAAAACCTTACTAAATATGAAAAATATCTCCACACATTGAAAGGATGTTTCCTACTCATTCCAAAACTGAAGTCACGCTGAAAGAAGAAAAGAGAGCTCAGATTTTCATTTGTAATGTTTATACATTGCTAAGGAAACCACATACAACAAGCTACACAAACAACATTTCCAAGATCGAGTTTATGATTATACAAATACATATAAGTATTCTGATATTTACAAAGCATTCAAAAATGCTTCTTTTTGCATTAATCTAATCCAGCTGATTGCTTCAATTTACAACAAAGAAATCCATTCATTCCATATCCACATTAAAAAATAACATTTCACAGGCCTTTTCTTTCACATTTCTAATTGAGAAGTCTTTTATTATGTACCTCAAGTCTTAAAGTGTGAGTTGACCCTACTGGAGAGGAAAAAGGCAGCACATGGAGAGTTAATCCGTTTTCCATCTGAGACACAAGCGACTGCATAATTAGTTACACCCATGCTTTCGCTGGTGCCTGTGCTTGGAAACAGCCAGCTCTCCCATTTCACCAAAGAAAGGCTTCCACATTAATTTATAATGTGAACAAGTATGGGTGAGAGGGAGAGCGTGTGTGAGAGTATGATCACTCATTTCTCCATGCTAGATTTGTTACACATGCAATAATGAATAGCTATTTGCTATTTGTCATCCTTTCTTTTAATGTTTATGCTGTACAGTAAAATACATTTTAGGATATTTGATTTCTTTTGTTTTATGTTGCAGCTTAAAATTTTTTTAAGTTTAGGTTAGCAACATGAAAACAGAGGAAAAATGCCATTCAGAAATCCACTCAGGCTGTCATTTTTTGCCAAACATTGTCTTTTGTGATTCTAATTTGTTAATAACAGCAAGCTGAAGAGAGAACCAAGCGAAGTCAACTACTGAAAACAACAGTTTAATAATATTTTGAAGAGGCATTTTCCTTAGCAGCACAATGGCTTTTAAGCAGCTGCTGTCTTGAAACAGTTTCTTTCAAATAAGTGCAAAATGTCATACCTGGAAAAGTCACAAATGCAAAAGCACCAAGACATTCCAGGGAAGAAGCAAACAATAAATATTCTTTATGTTTCTGCCATACAATAGTTGTTGATTGTTTATAGTTATTTCCTACTCTGTGAATGTCAGCTCTTTGGAAAGAACTGCAGCTACCACAGTAGGGCTAGACCTGTCATGGAGTACCATTATCAATTCTTAATAAACAACAACTGCTAAGCAAACTAAGCATGAACTCCCTCTCCACAGCTATATCAATCAAACTGACAGCAGAGAAGTATGAGAAATTCTGCCTCTCTGTCTGCAAGGAAAGAGAACAGGTACTAATTTCCCAGGATCTCCTTACCTGATTTCTATCAGCAGCAATGGAATATTTAAATGGATATTCTTTGTTCCTCAAAAGTTAGTTACAAGTTGTCACTGATCTCTATTACAGACTTTCACCAACTGATGATAATGCTTCACAGAGAAAGATGATACAATATATTTTAGCTACTGCCATGCCACTTTTGCTTTTCTTTTCTTCTTAAAAGCCAATTGCAATGTGTGGGAATATTGTTCATTTTCCTTCTAATATCCTTTAGTGTATTTCCATAAAACACTTGAAATCACATTCCATTTTTCTCTTCTACTTATTTATATTTTAAAGTTAATTATTAAAAGTAAAAACTAATTTATTATTACTTGATAACCTGTTCTGGGTTCAGATATTAATCATTCTGCCCTGAACCAATTTATTTTCTCTTTTGGCATTGCACATTCTGCTACTGTTGTTTCAATAAAAACTTACCTCCAACAAAATGTAAAAATGCTTCTGCTTTCTATTTCCCAGAGGGTGACCTTGGTATGCTCTGATGTCATCAGTGGGTGTTAGACATGACAGTTCTAACCACCCAACTCTTTCACCTTTGCAAGACTTGAGGCTCTTCACTAACCATCAGAGTATCACCCCTGACCTCAGGCCCCTTAAAGATAGGCATGGGGAAACTAAAGCAGTGGTTTTTCTAATGGAGAAGCTATGGTTGCACTTTTGTCTTAAGAAATTCCCACCATAGCACATCCATGTTGTGCCACTACAGCTGTTTGTAGAGAGATACTTAATGAGACAAAAAAAAAAATCAGTTAATCCATGAATCTCTCTATTAATCCATATTTATATAGAGACAGAGAGATCCCATGCATATGCACACACTGATATGATGTAGAGAGGCAGATCTTCCCTAAAAGAGCATTGTTGCCAAGGCAAACCTCACTACATCTTAAATCGTTCAGGATGTGGATCATTATAACAACCAGACCTGTGGAGCCTCTGAGGTACACTGTGGCACACACTTATTCCAAATTTAGGCTGAAATTTAGAGTCTCAGAACAGTATGTTTAGAAATCTGGTTCTATATATCACCTTATCTGATAAATACTTCTTGGATAAATTAGACTCACTCCCATCCTTACTGAGCCAATATATATTCAAAAATAATTCTACTGGGAAAGGGCTAATCTTGCAAAATTTTGCAAGCTTTTGCATCTGAGAGTCCCATTGGAATCAATGGGAGTATTCATTGTAAAATTCAATGGAGGCAAAAAGTGCTTTACTACAGAAAAATGGCATTCCAAAGTAGATTTAAACCATTTTGCTTAATTCATGAACTGAGTGCTGTGGTTATACTGTTTCTGTGATTTCTCCAGTAACTGTGTGGACAGACAAGGCCTCTATTTTATAACTTTTGGTGTGCAGCACTCGGCCACTGCATAATGGGGAAGCTTTCTGCAAGCATGTGGTCCAGCTGCCCACCACACTTTTTGTGAGCCAGTTGTGATATTCTGTTGTATTTCATTACACAGCTCTGGCTCAGCCAAACTCATTTCTGTCAATGTTAAACACCCAAAGAGATCCAGAGAAATTACATGCACTTCAGCAGACAAATCACTGTGCCTCATGGAAGCCTCTTCCTACAGGAAAAGCTGTGATTCCCAAGCAAAACTGTTATGGTTGATGCCACTTAGGTACTTCTTCATTTTCTTTTTAAGACAAAAAAATCCTTTCAGATATGTTTATTTACTCATGGAATATTTTACAGCTCTGTTAACTATCAGCACATGCAAAACTGTTTTGTCAGCCTGTTTATTGACAACGGAAGTCTCACACTGATAGCATTGAGTTACAAATTTGAAATAATGTTCCTTTTCATTTTTATCCTTTGAAAAGTATGTTTTTAGAAAGCTTTCTTTTAAGCCAAGTGACAGAAATCAAAAGCATACCAGTGGCAACTTCATTCCACTTTTAAGGGAAAATGTTTTAAGTAGGATGCTGTTTACATAACAAGGTCTGTCATCCAGAGCCTGCTCCTGCCCTGATCTGAAGAGGCCCCAGGAAAACTTTTTGCCTCTGGTAGGGCCTAGAGTGGTAGGAGAGTCTGCTCCTGGCTGCTCCTGCAGGGATGTGAGGAGCACCTTGGAGAAGTGGCTGGTCAGACTGTACATGTAATAATCTGCAGATTCATAAATCAGCTGTAAATCAAACACCTCAGGGACAAGTTATGGTGCTGAGAGGAAGAATTTCCCCTGTCACAAGTATAAGGTTAAGAGGAAATACTAGATTTCAGAGATTTTCTTCTCCCTCCAAGTTAGCTTAGCCAGTTCCATGAGTTCAAATCAAACTGTCCTTAGCAGCAGCAGCATTATTTCCAGTTGAAGGCAGATGGATAGTTTGCACATGGATGGCTGCTAAGGCTGAAGTCTAGCACTGGAAGCTTGAAGTCCCTACTCAGGCACACACACACACACAAAAAAAAAAAAAAAACATACAGAGGTCCAGAGAATTTGGGTAAGCAGTGTTGACCAAGAAATACTTAGCAGGACAACCCTTTGCATATCTTTGCACATCTTTCCAAATAATTTGCTTAATTTGTATTACATATTGTGCTTTAAAAGGACAGAATACCCCTAATGAAAAGCTGCTCTCAGCTTTGCCAAGCTTTTATCTTCTGCTGTTCTCCACTCATATCTTCTAGTTATTTCAATTATATTAAACTGGTGAAGTTGTATTTAATGTGCAATAATAATAATGTATATATTTTTGTCCTTCATTTGTGTTAAGAAATAAGTTTAAAAAACAATCAAATAGAAACTCTCAAGTTTTGATGTCATTCTCCATTTCTCTTGCAGTTTATACTAGAAAAGTATAGAATACAAAAAACTGAGTAAAAATACTCAATATAAGAAAAATCTTTTCTTCATTAATATTCTGAATTTCTCTTTCCACAGCTGCAACCAGAAATTTTAATCCCAGAGAGCTATTTCAGTACAAAGTGGAGTAATTAGCTCATAAATGATCAGAATCAAATCCATGCCTGGTGTTTTAGCCTTTAAAATAACAGGGAAGAAGTGAGGTTTTTAAATATCATTTTTGCAAGCCTGCTGAGAAAATACTTTTTTGCTTATTTTTAAGGGCAAAATTCCCTTACTGTGTGGCTTGTCTGTTTATGCTATTTTAAAAAGTTCAGGGGAATGGTAATGTGTGAAATAAACCTTACTACGAAAGCTATTCCACTAAAATGTATATTTAAATTTGATCTGTTTACTATCCTTTACTCCCCTTCAACTGAAACCAGTCAGTCAACCCAGCTCTGGTGTAATTTGAATTTAAAACAACCTTTCCATATATTGAAAAATAGTTCACATGAGACATGTTCATAAAATATATTAAAAGAAAAACAAAGTGACATTGAGCAAACAGCTAGAAATTGCAAATTGGATTAATCTGAGAACAATCACTTCACCTCCCTTTTCAGTAGGCATTAATAGAGAGTTTTAAGTACTTGATAATATATTGTTCCTCCCTAGTCCTTCCTCAGCACACCACACTGAGGGGATCAGAAATGCATGTCACTCCCTCTTGTCCCCAGACTGTTCCAGCCCCCAGCCCCACATGGGCAGCTAATTGACTTTCAGGCTTGCTCTCATTTCAGACTCTCCTTTCAGTGTCATTAAGCTCCTTGCCCTCATCACCTTTTCCCATCAGGTCTTCTATCTCAAACAAATAAAAATCAAGGAGCTACCCTGAACTGCTTGACAGCAGAGACAGAAAGCTCCCAGTTCCTATGTCTGAACTCAGCTGACCATTCCAGATCATTGCTTGAGCCAATTTTGCAGTTTGACCAGATTTGGCAGGGATCTACTTTTTCCATTCATATTTTATTTCCTTTGAGATCCGTTCATTTCAATGTTTTCAAGAAACTGAGTTAAAATGCAAGAGCTTGAAATGTAATAGGAAGGTATAAATATATGAACTAGACTGTGTGCACAGTTGTTATTATAGTTGTTTTCAGTAGAAATTAAAAGTATTTTTATCTTCAGATTGCAAAAGGAAGAACAATCATATCATTTAGGTAGTCATGCAGAGTATTTAGATTTTTTTTTTCCACACCTCATGACTGACTTTGATGTCTTAAATGAGAGAATTATTTTCGTTCCTACACAGATTTCAGCAACAGCACTTTGGGCACTGAAATATTTTGAGAATTATTTTTCTGGAACTGTCTAGTAAATCATTCCTCATGTACTCTGTAAGAGATTCTCAGTTAAAAAAATTATTTTTAAAATAGTCTACACAGTAATAGAACAGTTATTTCCCAAAAGGACTAAGCATAACGTAAAGTATTAAATAAATATAGCATTAGAAACTTAGATATGGAAGCTTATTTTGACTTTTACTGATCTGTGATTTCTTCTTATGTCTTTCAGAAATCTTGAAAAAATTTTAATTACTTTTTTTCAAGGTCAAGCTCAAATTATGAACCCTCCCTAAGAGGATGCTGTATTATGTTCTTAGCTATTTCACAAAGCTATCATCCTCTGAGTTTCATTCTTCTATTGACTTATTGACACACTGTCTTATTTCTTTGTGATGACATTACAATTATTCATGTTTTTAAAATCACAGATTTCTCATAAAATCTTCTGATATTTACCCCCTAATGGCATTTCTGAAATTCAACCTATCTAGCAGAAATTACTCTGAAAAATATATGGACCTAATAAAGCCTAGTCCACTCTTATTTTCTAGGAAGTACATTCATAACTGGCAACATAGCATCACTGTAATATAAAACTTTCAAAGCCATGCTGGACAGCACCAGAGAAAGGTGGAGAAGGAAGAGGATACACTCTTTATTCTTCCAAGTGGCACCACAATATTCGTAGCATGCACAGCATGTCTGCTGATTTCACAGATATCTCAGAAAAGAACAGAAGCAGAGGCAATGCAGATGTTATGCATTGAACTGTCCTATTACTTACTAGTTCAAATTAGATCTTTTGATGGTTAAAATTACATAGCATACAGAGCTCTTCCGCAAAGTTAGGGAATTACCCAGATTGTTCACTGATTACCATAATACCCCCATCCTCAAAGATATCTCTATTTCAGAAAGGTTCCATCTATTCAAGAACACCTAATTTTATATAATATTTATTATCCCAAGCTTTCCTTGACTTTACTGCAAAGGTGGACCTTTGTTTTAACATTTAATGTGTGCAAGAGCATAGACTTTCCCGTACTCCAAGAACCAAGAACCCAGTCCTACAGGCATATGGGATGATATTAACTATATCTCAGCAAGTAGAAACTGTATTATTATCACCATTTTTAAGGCTAAATCTATTCATGTTGTATTTGAAGAGCGCTAAAAACCTGTAAAGTCACTTCAATACAGAGACGCATCATCATCCCAGCGATGTACAAGCCTCAAGGAACTGAAGCATGTGCACAGTCTTTAAGTCCATAGGAAGTCTCATTGAGGTTCTGAGAAAAAAGACTTCTGAAATCCAAATTGCTATAATGATGCCTGTCACAGCTAGGCACCCTGTGGAAACAGGACCTGGCACAGCCATTCATCCCATTCCCATACATCACATGGCTTTTCATTTAAGACAGTGTGGATGAAATGGAGCCTAGTGCTCCAGTGACAGGTAAACCTCATGTCCTCCCTCAGTCACCACAATCTGGCACATCAGCCCCAGCTCATGTGTGTATTCTATAGTGACTCTCTGGCCTCAGCATGGAAATAGAGAGAATAAGACCCTAGACATAAACACCATTAAAATAAAATATGAAAAGGCAATTATTTTATGCCAAGGATGAATTAGACTGTTAACTTGCTCTCCTGTGTTAACTGTGGAAAACCATTACCAGTTTTGACTTTTCCCATCTGTTCTACTCCAAGCTTGCGGAAAGGCTGATATTCTGACAGCAGTCTGAAGCACAGATTTGCCAACTGTTTCTTTTTGAAAGTCCATGTTCCATATGTTCTTATTATGCTTCTTTTTATTGCCGTGAAAGTACACAACTAACTAGGAAAGAAAAAAGTTTGCTGTTTTCCAAAATGATATTAAATATATATTTTAAAAAAAAAAATGTACAGAACAGATCATTCAAATGCTCTTTTCTCTTTTCCATGAGATACATCCTTGTGTTATTATAGTGTATATTTCTGTCACTTACAGGGATCGCCTGTTGAATTTAACATACATTATGTCTCGTATGTCTGACTTACAGTCTCTACAAAACAATTTAATTATTTAGAATAGGTATTCAGTAGAACAAGAGCACAGGGTGAGAACTCATTCTCTTTCAAACAAAAGCTCTAAATATGTATTGACTGTACAAATTTGAGAAGAAATATATCTATTGCTTATATGGAGAAATTTTCCACCAACATTCCTAAAATAGCAGTTGGTCTTTATCAAAAGAGTATGGAAAGCAAAAATCTTGAATTCTGGCCTCAGGATAATCATGCAATTCTATGTAATAGAAAGCACAATCACGAAATCTATCTAGCAGTTTACACATTAGTACTGATTTTGTATCCACTGAGTTCTCATCAACATGGGGCAAATCTCTACGGTTATCATCTACGTCAGTATAAACCAGAAACAACTGAATAAACCACCTGAGGAAACCAGTGGAGTTTTATATCCATTTACAACAGTCTGACTGACTTGAGGTCCAAAAGAAGACAGTAATCAAAAATAAAACTGTTGGAAGAGTGCTCCGTGATACTGATGACAGCAGGCACAAGCTAAGCTTTATCACTAAAGGAAAGACTGTGGAATTGGTATTTTACATTTGCTCACCTGACTGGTTAAGAAATAAAGTCTTACTCAGAACTCCTTCTTTAAGTCTGAAATAGAAGTACGAGCCTTCAAAGCTGAAAAACACAGAACTATCTTGGTGGGCAGGGGCTCTGATTATCATCTAATACAACATCCTGCTTCAAGCTGACAATCAGCTTGGTCAAGCATAATATACCCTGGCAAATCTGTGTTGAGTTTCTGGATTATGTCTTTGCCCTTTAGGTGCTTGGGACTGAATTCCAATAACTGCATGATTTTCCCAGGGAATGATTTTTTTAGAATTCCAGAATTGCTCTAACATAATAATCACCTTGACCAATTAGGTTACTATCCTATTCCTTCCAATACTCTTATCACTTTTCTGCTTGGAAATACAACCCTTAACTGTACAGGTACCAATCCAATCATTTTTTTCTCTCAGATGGTGTAATTATTTAATGGAATTACATTATATTAATACAATTATTCTCCAACTATATTTAGCTTAAGCAGTTTTGCTTCAAATTCAGACTTGGAAGAAAGATTTACATGACTAATAAAGTCTCTTACAGCAGTGTTAAGTGGGTCTAATAAAGACATATCATTGTTTTACAAAATTAATTACATTTTTTTATTTATCACAAGTATAAAAACAATATTATTAATAAATAAATGCAAAAAAGCACTAATTCACATTTTGAAGAGAATGTTTCCAGATTGTTAACAAGTCTTTAGGTTATTAGTTATAAATAGGCATTCAAACTCTGTCATCATTATAATTATTAGATCAATAATATTTCATTTATTTGTAAGAAAATAGCATTTGGAATTGCAAGAATTAAACCTTCTTTTATACTCATAACTGACAGCACTCAGAGAAACTACCTTTCTTTATTTCCATTCAAAGCCCATTGTTTTCTGAGGGTTTAGTGCAAGCCAGAATGACCACCTTCAACGTTTTCAGGTTTGCTTAAACTGCTCTAAACCTCTGGCCCCACCTTGTCTCCCTGCCTGGGTGCACTGCTTGGGCTGTGGTGGTTCTGGCATTAACCAGTTCAGATGATTTGTCCAAAGGAAAATATTTTGCTGTTAAGATCAGCTTCCAGTCAGATCAAAAAAACAAAACTCCTGAAAGCAATGCCAAAGAAAAAGTAGGCAAGTGTGTCCACACTTATCTTAGGAGTAATACAGGCTTAAAAGTCATCTCTAACACTTATGTTCCTCAAGATATTTGTGAAAACATTCTGTTAACAATAAGATTAAAATTGATCTCACAGATAACTCTGTTTGTGCTTATGGAAATCTGCACAGTTGAGTACAGCTTTCCCAAAAGGAAAGAAATGAGGAGTGTCAATAGCCTTCAGTTTTACTTCTTTACATTTCCTTCATTTTGATTAATTCAGAGTGGCTAACTTGTTTCTCACTTCCATTTATCCATTCTGACATGTATTACCTGAACTGCACACAAAACACACAAAATTCTAGACAGAGGAAATCAGAAGCTCAGAAAACAAGGATTTTGAGATAAAATATGTGACACACATATGCAACCTGGAACAGCAGATTAGCTGAAGAGCACTGTCTTGTTCTTAAACCAGATAATCCATTTCTTTTATGATTGGCAATAGTGCTGATTATGATCTGATTAATGGCCAATTTCATGATGAGAACATTATTCAAATTTATAGTCATTTGTTAGTAATGTGGGCTATCAGAAAGCTGTGCTCTTAATTATGCTGCTGCTTTAATTGTATAGTTCTACAGTGCTGATTGGAATTGTCAGTTTGTGAATGTGATTATTGCACATTAGCACTAAGCATATAGTAATGTTCTTCTAGTAGGATATGAACGAGTTGTGTTCTCCCTCTTGATTCTACCATATTTAATTATTGTTAGTATATTCTTTATTAGAAGCAGATGGGCTGTTCAATAGAAGCAGCTTTGTGCTGTGTCCCTGCACAGTCTGCACTGTGTCACTGTCATCCAGACTATGACAAGTTAGGATTGCATTGTTGAGGCTCTGCACGTAGTTACTGATTTAAATCCAATGTAATGTAGCTGGCTGCAGTTGGGGAATTCTGGATTTGCGAGAATGTTCCAAGAACTGAAGAGCAAACAAGAAATTACATTATTGATGCATTTATTGGTATATGTTCAGCAGTCTAAAAGTTAAACAGTAACTACAGTAAGACCTTCTGCTCCAATCTAAAGTTATAGTATCAATGTTTTCCTGGAGCCAGTTCAATGTGACCTTATTTTCAAAACGTGTATTTAACCCGTGCACTTAAGTTCATCATCTCCTTATCTGGACTGTGCCAAAATGAAAGACTGCTCAGAGAGTTGCTGTGACTGCTGGGTGCTCATATCAACCACTGCAAATACTTGCTAGCACTATCCATTGCCAGTGCTACAGTGGAGGTTTTACTTTAAAAACTATTTTGATATATAAGGAACACAAACTAACAACTGAGAGTACAAATACTGGGTAGATGTTTCCCTCCAACAGGAAAGATTAGCCATCATGACTGACTAAAGTATAACTAGGAAGACTGGCTTTCTTCATCTCATGTTTTCACCTGTCATATATTAATATCATGTGACAGCTCTCCTTGTGAAGTCAACAGAAGTGGCCTCTGAGATGCCACAAGGAACCTGCCCACCAGTGCTGCTGAATCACTTCTAGTTAACATCCTGGTCCAAGACTCAGAACATAAAGGATGTGACACAACACTCTTAATAATTTAAAGATCTGATAAATCTTGTTAATGAGAGAAAATAGTGTCCAACTCCTCTTCTTCCAAAGACTTTTCTCTCAAAAAGTCACGGAGAAAACATGATAACATGTACTGGTTTTTTGACAGCTTCAGCATTATGGGGTGCTTCACTCTCTGAAATCACTGAGTTTTATCTCCAGGAGCAGTTTTACCCGCTTTCATCAGCCCCAGATGGCAGGGAGCCACGTTCCTATGCTAGCACAAATATTTCAGCAGAATTTAATCTTTCCCAAACACATTAAGTTGCCTTTTATAAATTACTGATCAGCTCAGTGTGTGTTTCTGCCGTTGGATGCAAAGAGCCGTGGGCAGGGCCCACACCCGCACTCCAAATCCTCTGGAAGGGAGCCACTGCCTGCCCAAAAGCCATTAGCTACATTAATGCAGGACTGTGCCTGAGCTAATAAGGCCTGCTGAGAGCCCCAGCATAAGTACAATTCTGTTTTCACAGCAGCTTGTTTTTCTTTTAGTAAAATATCAGATCACATGGGCTGGGGATTTCATTATTTACTTCACGAGTGAAGTAGAGTTTAATATGTACATGGAGAGGTTATCCCAAACAGAAGCTTAAATAGCCAATATAAGTCTTCTTCAAAATAGTAATAATGGATTCAGCAGCTATGTGGTAAACAGAATTAAGGATTTCATTCCACAAGTCTTTTGTTTGTCTTTAAGCTGACAAACAACATAATTTTGCTGTTCCCAACAACAAACCTTAATTGATAGACTTCTTCCTAGTATTTTATTGCAAAAAATAAATGTTTGCATTTAATATCATGCTGTCATTATCTTGTTTCCTCCACAGTGAGAAGAGTTGTCTGCTTTCTGCAGGTGCAGAGGACCAGCTCCCCCCCCCATCCTTCCTATCAGCATACACAATGATCTCTAGTTATTATGCATAATTACATGGTTGCATGTATTAAATGTTTTTATATTGCACGACAGCATGTTTTAACAGTTAGGAACTATATCTCAGAACTCTTAGTTATTTTAGTCACATTTTGAAAAGCAGAATCTTTTTCCTGGAACAAAATGTGATTTTAGCAGAAGTTAACTTTGCTAATGAACTATATGAAAACATAATTAAATAAGTGGAGAAAAAACATGGTTTTCTTTTTGGTTTTTTTTTCTCTATGTTACCATCTGGTTCACTGGTAACCTAGAAACTAGATTTATCAGCTGCTAGCTACCTGAAGCCTTGTGAGGAGCTCAGTGGGGGAAGGAAGGTTAGCATTCAGTATTTGTTTTAACACGATATGTTATAGGTTTGATAGAGCTAGCACTGTAAAGCTGTATACAAAAACAGAAATTCAAAAGAGCATTAACAAAATTATATTTCATTGATATTACCAGCTCAATATTGATTTTCAAAGGGATTACTATTCTGAGACTCAAGCCATACAAAGCTTGAGATGTAACTTGGTTTCTCCATCTATATAAAATGGAAGGTTGCTTCCCACATTTGTTTGCTGATACCAGGAAAATCTGAGTTAAGACTGCACTTAAAAGAAAATCAAATATTTGAAAATGTGTAGGCATCTAGAAAAGACATTTTAAAAATTAAAACTAAGAAAATGAAATTAAATAACTATGATTTTTTTTTTACCTATTAAGTATCCCAGAATTTCAACCATCACTTGAATTTGAAGGCTCTTTCCTGATTTTAATCACTGTGTCGCAGGCCATGGATCTCTGAGGAGGGAGAGAATGGTAAGACTACTGGTGAGCTTCATTACAGCACAAGCCCTACAACCATCTCCTAATCACACTGGTGTTTATTATAACACATAGTATTTTGGAGTTTTAGGGTAAAATAACTCATTTAAAATTTCCTGAATGTGTTCTCAAAAATCCAGCTTATTACAATAGGTAACAGTAGGCACTACCAAGAGACTTTTCAAAACAGGATGAGAAAATATAGAAAAAGCAACCACTGAAAATTACAGCTTTGAAAAGTATTTCTGTTTAATATAATGAGATACCTTTGTACATTCTTACACTCTACCATTTCATTTTAAGCTAAGTATTTCCAAATATAACAACACACATTTAAAACTAAAGTAATCTCTCTTGCCCACATATATTAGCTATTGATTAAAAACACATCTGTCCTTTTCTTTATTGTTTTTTAATGTCCCTAGCCTTGGAACAGATTGTACAGGGTTCAGATAAGATTATGTTACAATGCAGCTGTAAACTGACACCTTAAAAATGGGAACACTTCCAGGTTACTCACAATTAATATAACCAAGGGTTGAAACGTTTTCCTTTAAATGGAGAAAAAATGGAGTATTAAATTATATGCCAGTTCTATTATCTACAAATATTTATACAAGATTAACTGTTCGGTTTTATATTTCAGTAAGCAAAGACTGCAAAGGGCCAACTACTGAAAATGTGTCTCAGAACACAAGGCAAAGTGGGCTGCAGAAGAGAATTTACAAGAGCCTCCAGTGACACAACAAGGGGAAATGGCTTCAAACTGAAAGAGAGTAGGTTTTGATTAGATATTAGTCAGAAATTCTTTACTGTGAGGATGGTAAGGCCCTGGAACAGATTGTCCAGAGAAGTTGTGGAAGCCCCATCCCTGGAAGTGTTCAAGTTGGAATATAGCTGAGCAACCTGGTCTTGTGAGAGGTGCTCTTGCTCATATCAGGAGGGTTGGAATGAGATGACTTTTAAGATCCCTTCCAACCCAAACCACTCTATGACTCTGATTCTAAGAGTTTGTAAACCTTGAAACTGTAGTGAGTTCTCCAAGTAGAGAAGAATCATCTATTATGAAATGAATACTAAGGTGAGTTAAAAGTAGAATCAAACCCAGAAAGTTAATCTGTATTCAGTTCCTTGAGAATATATTTAAATATTTTTTAAATGCACAGAAATACAAGAAATATTGAATCTACTCATTTAAGTTTTTTTTAATACAATTATTTTTGGTATTTGGCATTAAGTATTCATTTAAACTTCATTTATACTTGGCATAACCATAAATAACCAGAGTTCTGCTCCCTGTTATATTACCAACTTTATACCAAAAGCAAAGGAATCTTTTAGTTGATATCTTAGATTATTTGTCTCAAATACATTTTCATTTCTTGCAGGCATGCTTTCAAAAATTTTCATGAGTTCTCAGTATAAATTCTCAAGAATAGCAAATTTTCATTCCATGTATTCACAAAGGTGTAAAATAAATATACTGTTCTTTTACTACGAAGTTACTCAGCATAAAGTGGACTATAAGATTTACATCTGTCTCACCAGAAATCTAAAGAAATAAGTTGTGACTGTCATGACAAGTCCTGTAATGAAAACACAGATCTTGAATTTAAAGCAGTAAGCCAAACTTATTGAAACTGTGAGAGACAATTATTAAAAACATATACATAAATACATACATACATACATACATACATACATACATACATACATATATACATATATATATACATAAAGAACACCATTACAAATAATGACTGTTCACACATTTTTTAAAAGGGGAAATTGAATCCTATGTGTAATGGATTACATTATTATATAAATACTTGTTCACATCAGAAATTTGCCTCCAGGAACATTTTAAATCTAGAAAATTTTTATCAAGATAAGTTCTTCTTCTAAACATAATGACAAGCATAAATATCTAAATGAAAGCATCCAAAATGTGGGTTCAATTGTGTGTTCAAACATTTTGCAGATTTTAAAATGTAATAATTTGGAATTCATCTTCATGTGGTAATTCTTTAATTACAAATATATTTTGTCCTATTTCAGAGAGAACTGTGAAACACCTTTCCTTTGCATTTGGGTTTCCACTGCCAGCAAAGACATCACCAGTCAAGGGAAGCATATCTCAGTCACTATAAGAGAGTATGTTCCAGCTAACTCCTTGGAAAAGCTGATATTAACTTATTTCAGTTACCTCATCTAATCAGTGAAATACTCAGAAGGAACCTTATTAATCATAGAAAACAGTAAAGTTTTGGCAAAGTTTTCCTGAATGCACTAATTCATATCAGAATTTTAACTTCTTATAATTCCCAATTATTTTTAACAGTTCAGATCACAAAACAAATACTCTGGACATGACGTGAAAGTGTTAAAAGATGTTCTGGAAACACTGAGAACAGCTAAGAACTGCAAATTTTGTGTGCAACAAGATCTCTGCTAGCTAAAGTAAAAGACATTCAGATAGTTTTTCAGATAGTGAATCCCAGGAAATGTTTTGATCAAAAATAGGCATGCCTATTTATATGAGCTCTTAATAATTGCCTATCTAGCAAGAATCTAGGCCTTCTGTATTTTCACTAATTTCTGTGGTTTCTTCACTCAGTTCTTTTGCTCTTTTTTTTCTTCTCTATTGGTTTGAGTGGATGATTCATTGCAAATGACATGAGCTATTCATACTTCTGCTGCATGCTGGTATGCACCAACATATTGTAATTTATTTTTCATTATAAAATAACCTTGTCTTTGCAAGTTGCATTTTTCAGTTTTCAGGGATTTTTTCTATACAAGTAGCTAAAACAAATGTGAGCATTGGACACTTAACATTTCAAAATTCAAACTGTGTTGCTATGCCACAGGAAAAAAAGAAAAAGGCTTTTGTTTCTATTCTTGGATCTTAAAAGTATAAAATGCACTGGCTTGAAGAAGGCAGACTTTTTAGAAAAGGAAATGTTTAGAGAAAGATGGGGAGGAAAAAATTAGGATACAGGGAATATTACAAAGAATATTAACTGTTATCTTTCCAGGTACATTTGCACATCACATGCAGTTCAAATAATCATAATAAATATGAATGGAAGAGATTGCAGATCTTCATTATCTACTCCAGTTCTATTAAACTTAGGATTGAAAATGTTTGATCTCCTACGGATTTCTTTTAAAATGGATTGTGAAAAGCAAAAGAAGAAATGAAAATCAGCTGTTATTATGCTTAGATTTGCTATGTAGGGATGTGAAAAGTTAAAAAACCATATACAAACATTTTACAAGCAGTTCCACAATTCCTTCTGGACACTTTAACAGAAAAAATAGTTATTTTTTATATATGCAATAGCTTTATAAACACATGTGAAATACATATAACAATTTTAAAAAAATTTCTCATAGTTCAGTTTAAAAAAGGCATCTCATAGTTCAGTTTAAACCCATTACTTGTTGCCTGCCCATGGTGGCTGACCTGAAAACAGAAAGTCCAAAGTCAAACTCCAGACCTCGCCTTCCCATGGAGTTGCTCTATGAATGCCAGTTCCATTAGGCAGCTGTAGGGTCAGGGAGAAATGTGTGGTTTTGGAAACACAGTATGTCAGTGTTTCCAAAACATTTTCCTGGAATTTTTTTTTTTTTCTGAAGAAATTTTTCTTAAAAAAATGGAATTGTTCCAATTTGAAGCTAAGCCAAATTAAAAAGAAAAACATCTACAAATCTGTGAACTGTGAAACCAGTTATTCAGCCAGTCCTAGTGCTGTGGAGAACTGCTTTTTTCTAAATATTCTGGCGACACCATGGTCTAATTCCTATTCTTTCTTTCCCTTGAGTCTTCCTGTTTCATTCAACAAGACTTTCCCCCTTCTTAATGCTCTTGAAGTTTTGTATTAGGCAGTTTTCTAGTCCCTTAACCACTCCCTCCTGCCCTTATTCTTTGTTGGAGTCATGTATTTTGTAAATTAACCTCAACTTCACTGGACAGAAGAGGACTGCAAGATCATTAGTGAGGACTCCTTTATTTTCATCTGTCATCCTTTCCCTGCAGAGAAAAGCAGCACACACCACCCTTTACTAAAGTGTCACAGAAGCCCTTACTCACTTTTCCTAAAGTTTATTACTATTACACAGGATTTTGTGCTCTCAGCATTTCACAGGCTTATCTCTTTTTTTTTTTTTTTTAAATCTCTGTACCTACCTGAGGAAATATTAAGTCCCAATGACTATAACAATGTGGTGGATGTTTTAGATATGACAATATATCTGACTTCAACATTGCTTATAAACCTTCTTAAGCTTTACAAATCCTTCAATAAAATAATGATAAATGCTAATACTGTTATTTTCTAATTTGCTGAAAGCTATTTTTCCTGAAAAATTTATACTGATACTTAACTCCATGATTTTATCCTGCAATGAAGTCACCAGAACAATGCTGCAGCCTGAGATGGGTGTGCAGCTATGACAAACTCAAATAGAATAAAAGTAAAGAGATTTTTCTGTCTAAGCAGGCATCCAAGAAGAGAGATCTTTGAATTATTGAGCCTCACTGTCTTCTGAATTCATATAAGAAGGATTTTTTTTCTATTTCAAGTATATTAAAGGGTTGCTTTTAATGACAGGTAGGTGCATAAGTTCCTCCTGTTGTCTTCAAAACTCCAGTCCACTTTTCCCTCTCTATCTCAAGCAAAAAGCTACAGAATACAGAGTGGAGGGCAGCTGAAAATAACAGTCTCAGGAACAGATAATGCTGGGCACTGTCTAACATGATATATGCCCTCAGACTGATGAATTTTAGCTTGTGGACAGGCAAGCACATTCCCATGTGAAATCACCAGTTGAAAATGACAGTACACATTATTTAAGACAACATTTTATATATTTTATTGTACTCCATAATTTAGTCAACTAAAAGCTATCACTCAGCTTTCAGCTAAAAATCCCATTGCCCAAAACACTAGAAATCTGCAACAGATGTTAAGTTTCTGCCCATGTCCTGTTCCGCTGGCTGCAATTCCTGTAGTCAGATGGCTCCCTTTCAACTCCATTCATATGTTCCAGCAGGTCATACTTTGTGAAGCCTCTAACAACTAATTAAAGTTTTATTTCAGACCTCTAATAGCTCAATGAATAATTTAGGGAGAAAAGAAAACATTTTCTGGGAAAGCATTAGCATAAGATTCAGTGAAGCTGCATCACTCCTTCTGGCCATATCCAATTTTAGGAAGATGAAAGAAGTGAAAACACACTATAACTTGCTGCCATACAGACAGTTGCAGTGTCAGTTTGTATCTTGGAACACTTCTAAATAGCTTTTCTGCTAAAGAAATAATCAATTAGTATTGAGGCACATCTGTAGCAGAACAAGATATTCTGCTTGGAACTGGATCAAAATTACATTTTGCAAATGTTATCTCATTTCTGTATTACTTTCATTTGAATCTACAAATAAAGAATTTACAAACTTTAGTTCCAACTTCCAATGGATCAGTAACATGAAGTTAGAAAAATTTTGAAATAGACATCTCCAGAAGGAATCTTAGACTTTCAAACTTGCTTACTTTAAGTTGTGTATTCTTAATATCTCTGGGTTAAAGAAACCTTTGTATTGATGTCTGATTGCCAAGAAATTGTTTGGATTTTTTTTTTTCCTGAGGGCAAAACCTATTTAAGCATTCCAAACTGCACCTGACTGTGGACAATAGAAAAAATATCAGCCAAATGGACTGTAAAACAAACACAGGGAAAAAGTAAGTAAGAAACAGACACAGGTAGGTATTAGCTGGAAAAAGTGCACCAAAAATCTCTGTGAAATAGCTTCTATGTAACTATAATGTGGACGTCTAAAACTGATAACCACAATAGAAATCTACAGGCAGCTGGTTAAAGTACAAAATTGAATTGCATTAGCTCAGCCAGCAGGAAAGGCACCACCCTTCAGTCTTCAAAAAGCTAGGAGAGATCCTCTCAACCCAAACCACTCATCTGCAGCTGAGGTAGAAAATCTCTGGTCTTCTCCCATTGCACCAGTAACAATAAAGGGGATGGCACTTGGTAAGATGATGAATATCTACACTTAAAGAAATCATGGAGGAGGCCCCAGTCCTGCCTGTGGAGCAAAGGTCTGTACCTGGCAGCAGTCTGCTGTGTTTTGGGCAGTGTTGGAGGTTAAGACAGTGAGCTCATCTGATTGTGGTGCATTGAAAAGGTTGGCCTTGCAGAATTTCTAATTGGCAAAGGGGAGAATCTCAAGGAAAAGTCTCCTGTAAAACTAAATTTACTGATCTTAGAGGCCTCATATATCCGAGGTCTTTAGCTGTCTGAAAGTTATCTATCATGTTTGGGTACATGGAAGGAACAAGTTCATAATGTACTCCAAATTGTACAAACAACTGAAGTTTTTTGTGTTTGGGGGTTTAAAAAACAGATTCCAAAATGTCTTTCTTCTCCTGCTTTCCTTCCAAGACTTTAGTTTCCTGGATCCATTATTCTTCTGGGCAAAGGAACCAGACTATTGGATCTAGCAATTCCTTAGATCACCACATAATCTGGAATGCACAACATCCTTCTGAGGATTAGGCAGAAGATATTAATTACATAGGTCTTAAACTAGTTTCTGGATACTTTTTTTTTTCTTTATAAACTGAAGAGTTCTGCCATTATTTATGATTATTTGGCATTGCTGTTGGAAAGAAATGGGATGTTGGCAGATCCTATATATAAACAGATGTTTCCAGCACAATGACACTTGAAATCCTGATTTACTCAAAAGAATAATCAATTCTTAAGGCAGCTTCCACATGAATATAAGGTCCCCAGAGTTTAAAATTTCTATGTCACCATCATTTGGAATTTGAATGCAATACAATGAAGAAACTGAAGCAAATTAAGACAAGCATGGTATTCACAGCACGGTTTCTATGTATATATTAAGAAGCTCCCAAAAAACTAATTGTATAAACTTTATGTAGGTGGTCAGTATACTGAGGTTCGTTTCAGTAATAACATTGCAAGACACAGTGCAGGGAACAGTTTTTAAATTCAATATAAAAAGCTGAACTTTGTTAATCCAAATTGAGCCAGATTTTTTTCCAAGAACATTATCAAAATGTGCTTCTTTCAAAATCTTGCTGACTTTAGAAAACATTTAGAAAGCTTCTGAATGCTCCTATCCATTTAAAAAGTAATTAGTTTCCTAGCAGTTCCTAAAGAATAGTCTGACTTCATATTTCTGCAGGCGCCTTTGATATGAAGGAAAAGCCACCAGGAACAACTGGTAATCTGTTTTAACATAGATATTTGACTGACATAACACAAACATAAATCAAAAACACACATCCGGTAACTTGATCGATTTAAGTTTTCTCCTTTAAATAAAAAAAAACCAACAAAAATTGAAATCTTTTAACAGTCATCATCAAATTTCCCAGCTTTTACTAGGAAAAGAACTAAATCAGGAATACTTGGTAGTTTTTGCTTCAATAGCAGTTAATTATAGCTGCATCTTTACTGAGGCATACCAAGTGTGAAGCAATATTCTACACATATTTTTGGCTCTTGACCTCAGCAATTTAGAGAATGTTCAAAACTTGCTGAAAATTTTTCAAGCAGGGATTCTAACTTGACTGTTGTTATAAATAACACAGGTATTTTTTTGGCAAAAATAGTGTGAACCAATCCATGTACCATTAAACTACACAAACAGTGTAGTTTCACATATGCAAAATTAAAAATACCAAAAGTACAATTGCTGATGCAAAAGACAACTTTCTCATTCATAGTCTTCACTTTTTTTGTAACCAGTGTACCTGAGAAGCCCTGGTTTTGTTCTATTTAAGGGCAAATAATAATGATTTCTGATGGTTGGTTCTTGACTTCCAGTTATTATCTCATTTATGCAGAAGATAGATGTCATCAAAAACCTACACACAATGTCAGCTATGGAAATCTTTCTGTCTTTACCATGATGGCCCAGGCTTTGGATAATGGTTCCTTCTGGTTTGTCTCTCAATAAATAAAAAACCATTCCATCTGCCTGATGGCTCTAAGCCTATAAAGAAGCTTCTCAAAGGTCTCTGGCTAAAGCCAGGACAAAATCCTTTTGTTTAGCAATATTAGCTTATATGGCAAACAAGACTTGAACTTTTGGATCTTCTCTATGTCAGAAAATTAAAAGAAATTTAAAATTGTTGGTGTGTACTTACATTCAGTAGACACTCATGATATTTCAGTCTGCAAACACTAAACTTCTGAGACCATTCCTTCATTTTAATTAGCTCAATTCACTGGAAGATATTTTATTATATCCAATTTTAGTACACTCATATCACTTTGTGATTCTGTGATTCTATGGTTTTTACATTCCCATGAAATAGTTTCACATGCAACAGTCCCCAGATGTAACTAGCTACAGAAAGAGGCAATATGATCATACAATGGTGTGGATTGGAAAGGGCATTAGGGATATTGTAGTTCTAGCTCACTTGCCAGGGGGAGGGACACTAGATCAGGCTGCTCAAAACCCCATCCAACCTGGCCTTGAATACTTACAGGAATGGGTAATCCACAACTTCTCTGGTCAACCTCTTCCAGTGTCTCACCATCCTCCCAGTAAAGAATTTATTCACAAATTTTAATCTAAACCTATCCTCTATCTGTTTAAAGCCCCTACCACTTTTCCTGTCACAACAGGCCCGTGTAAAATGCCCTTTTCCAGTGTTTTTGGAGGCCTCCTTTAGGATTCCCCTTTTGGCTTCCGCTTTTGGAAGACTGTTATAACACCTCCCCAAAACCTTCTCATCTCCAGGCTGAACAGCCCCAACTCTCTCCACCCATCTTCATAGGAGAGGTGCTCCATCCCTCTGATTGTCTTCATGGCCCTTCTCTGGACTCATTCCAATAGGTCCATGGGATTTTTGTGTCAGACACAGCACTCCAGGTGTGATCTCACCAGAGCAGAGTACAGGGGCAGGATCTCTTCTCTTAACACGCTAGCCACTCTTGCTTTTGATGCAGCCCAGGTCATAGTTGGCTTTCTGGGCTGCAAGTGCACATTGCTGGGTCATGTTGAGCTTGCTGTCAACCAACATCCCCAAGCCCTTCTTCCTCAGGCTGTTCTCAGTGCATTCTCTGCCCAGCCTATTTATGCTTGGGATTGCCCTGGCCTAGGTGCAGGACCCTGCACTTGGCCTTGCTGGATTCCATGAGGTTCACATGGGCCCAGCTCTCAAGGTCCCTCTGGCTGGCATCCCTTCCCTGCAGCATTGTGACCGCACCGCTCAGCTCAGTGTCATCAGTGACCTTGCTAAGGCTGCACTCAGTCCCACTATCCATGTCACCAACAAAGGTGTCAAACAGTGCCAGTCCCAATACCAGACCCAGAGGATCTCCCCTTGTCACTGGGCTCTACGTGGGTATTGAGCCATTGACCACAATTGTTTCAAGTGCAAACATCCAGCCAATTCCTTCTGCAGCGAGAGGTCTATCCATCAAATCAGTGTCTCCCTGATTTAGAGAGGATGCCTTTTAGAACAGTGTCAAATGCTTTGCACAAGTCTAGTAGATGACAACTGTCTCTCTCAAGCAGCAATGCTGTAACATCATAGAAGGCCACCAAATTTGTCAGGGACAATTTGCCCTCAGTGAAGCCATGTCGACCATCACGAATCAGTTCTCTGTTTTCTGTGTGCCATGGAAATATGCCATGATATAAATTAGAGATTTTATTTTTCAATTACCGCAGTCATGTTCCAAGGACATCATGCACAATAGGTACTATATTGTGGTCTTCTCTCAAGAAAACACTTTAATTATAGGTTGCTGGCAGAGATCCAAAGCAAAGCTGTCCATCATTACTGGCCGGAGGCTTTCATCTAGTTAATTCATAAAAGCAATGCAAGGTGGACAAAGCAAAGTAATTACCATTATCAGAAAAAAATACAACAATGCTAGAACTGGTCTTTGCTCTTCAGAAGAGATGAGCTCTTTTGTTAAGACAACAGTCTTGACTCCTGTGTGTTCACACAGATAGGCTAGAGCATCTGTGAATGCTTAGAAACCTTTTCTTTCTTGGCAAATCATGCTTAGCAGGGCAAATATCATATGTTTGATGTCTCTCATTTACCATAAATTTGAAGAAAAACACCTGCCTTCTAGCACAATGCCTCTGTGAGTATTATCTATATGCACCTAAGTATCTCATCTGCATGATATTGATAAGGGGATCTTCATCTGTTGATTCTTAATGAATCAGTTATTTAATCTGGTACCAGATTAAATAAATTGGGTGAGTGCTATTACCAAGTCTCCACGATTATCGTGAAATAGTAACACACATGCACGAAATCATACAAACAGTCTTACATACAACATATATTAGCAAAAAAAAAAAAAAAAAAAAAATCCCTGGGAAATTTTAATTTCGTGCAAGTATGGTGATTCTCTCCCTTATCTGAAGAATACACTGCATTTAATCTCCTTTTCCCTGTGATGGTAACTGGTGAGAAAAGAGCTAATTACATGAAAGCTTTCTTGCCACTCAATAAATGTGCCTCCAGAGATGTAGGGAGGCATCTCACTGGCTGTGGAAGGACTTCCCCCACACAGTAACTTTATCAGCTTATGTAAGCCTTTAAAGGCACTTCTCAGAACATCATCCTGTAGATGGTGACTGCTGCACTCCCAGCACAGTCCCACTTGGAATGCCCTGACTGAGGAGCACAGACAGTCGCTGCCTTCCAAGTAACACAATCCTGACCAGGTGCAAAAGGCCACAGAATTCCCACTGGTAGAGATTGTGGTTTACAAAGAAAGGAGATGAAGACTCTTCTCCAGGATTGGGTGGTTTGGACCACTCTGGACAATTGTTTTTTGAGTGGCCCTTGCAAACACCATGGAATTGCACTGGTACGTTTTGCTTTCTCTAGTGTGTGCTTTACACTGAAGTTCAGGACAGAAGAAATGTTTTAGCTAAGAAGAAGAATGATTTATCCCCTACATTTCCAAATTATTTATTTCATTCAGCACCTGGAGAGATTTTTCACAAATTAATTTTGTCAAAAAAAAAGGAAAAAAAAAAAAAAAAGAAAAAAGTTGGGACAAGTGAATTGCAAAATGCTTCCAATACCTCACAAATTTAGCTTTTCACACTGCTGACCTCAGCCACCACTAATTACAATTGCAAATTTTCCGGTATTGTTTCTTAGCCTATTAAGGAAACAAGCTTCCTGTCGTTCAGAGAAGAGGCAAAGCAATTCAGTACAGGAACAGAGACCTAGCCAACCATTCCTGACAGGAAACGGAAACTCTGAAGCTCCTTTTTAAAAACAAAAATTCTAAGTTTTATTTCATGAAAATTTGGTGAACTTTTCTTGTCTGATTTCTGTGCTGCTTTATGGTTGTATTATTCCTCTCGATGCTTACTTCAGATTTTTTGGAAACTGATTTTCTGATGATTACATAGAAGTCTGATAATTATTTGAAGCATCATGTTTCATTCCTTTTCTTCTCTATCAGAATTTTGTGATGCTTTAGTAGAATACAAAAACAGGCCTGTTTTCTTTTTTTTTTTCAGAATTGTGGACCCTGGTGAATCCTTAGCATTAGCAGGCATCTTTCTTAATTAATTTTCAAGGCAATGTGAATCGTTCATTCTTTGCTGTGAGTTCATGAATTATGTATTTTATTGCATACTATGCTCAGTCATGTGATTATTAATATCTCTCACACGGTTCTTAATCATTCAAGGTTGTCTTTTTTCCTATGCAGATGAATAATTTCTTCCACTCCGTCTGAAGGTTTTGTTCTTCCTTGCAGTAGTTTGAACTGTTCAATACTCTCTTGGGGCTGCAGCCAGAGGTAGCCATGCAGCCAGATGCTTAGCACCTCCTGGGGCTACTAAGGTCCTTTGGGTTCCTGAAGTCCACCTGTCCTGACTGCCATTGATGCCAGTTGTCAGGGAAGTGCTGAGTGCTTCCAAGGAAGTGCACAGCAATTTGCAGGATTGGCCCCAAATACCCAAAGGGTTGGCGCTTGTGTTACATCTCTTTGATTAAGACACCAGAGATGTCCCTCCTGGCTGTCACAGATACTGGCAGCAGTAAGTACTCTGTAGGAAGCAGCAGCAATTAATTACCAGTTTTGAAGCCCACCCTCCTTTTCAGGTGTCAGTTGGGGTGACACTGGGAAGTAGAAGTTCCCTTTGCTGTGTGTTCAGCAATAAGACAAAATCTCCTCTGCCCTGAGGCCCTGGGAATGTCTGGGGCAATTCTACAGCCAGGGCAGAGTCTCCCTACACTTCTGCAGGACCAGCAATGCATTGCTTCTGATCTTGCTCTCACCTTGCCCACCCACCATCCAGGCATTTTTTCTGCTCACTTCATGCCAAATTACAACCACAAGCTTCACGTTACTCAAATCTTTGCTGATCCAGCAAGCTTTGGGGCACAGCCCTAAAAGTCTAACAAATACAAAGTATAATCTTTTTTAAAAATTGTGTCTAATGCAGTAATATTTAACTGAGTATAAGTGTATCACCTTTATTAAAATCAGAGACTTCAGACAAGAACCAGAGTATCACAGGAAAAGTGTCATTTTTTGCTATTTGTATCTCACAGCAGCAGTAACAGATCATTTATCTGGAAAGTTTTTTAGGAGCAGGAGTCACTGAAAAAAATTATCCTTTTCCACATTTTGAGGCCCCAGTTAAGGCCCAGAGTAGCAGCATATTTTGCTTACTGGGAATATATCCCTGTAGATATAAATTATGTTTATATTATGGAATTTAAAGGAAAATTTCTGCGAATGTCAAAGTTCATGCAACCAGGAAAGTAAAAATCAGTAAGGCAAAGGAATTCATAGCTAGAGATTACTGATTACTAGAGAGGAGTAGAATGTGAGAGCTCTGGGGTTTTTCCCCAGGTATACAGATTTTAAAATTTTTCTTCTCTTCAAAAACAGACAATAGTAAGAAAAAATTATTTCTGGAAAAAATCTATTTTTCATATTTATTTAAAATCATCCATAGATGCTATGTTTATTTTGTATCAGAATGGTTTACAAAGAAAGGAGATGAAGGCTCTTCTCCAGGACTGGGTGGTTTGGACCACTCTCCCCACATCACTCCTAACCTCTGGATTTGAGTACAGGTGTCTCACATTATTAATTTTTTTAATCCTCATGCAGGGCAGTCTCAAACTCCCATACTTGTTTGACTTCAGAAAAATTACATATTCTGACAGATCGAAAATGTATCAGCTAGTTCTAATAATCAGTGCAGTGCAGGACCAATTGAAATGAACATTTTGATTTTGCGGAGTTTTAAGGGAACTGCAGAAAAATACAAAATAAGAGAAACTAAAATGGGGCACTCTGCACAGTGGAAAGAAGGGTGAGGTAATCCAGATTTCTCCCAGAGAGGGAAGATGATGTCCTTCTGCAAAGAGGAGTTCCAAAGGCATTCCTATACATCCTTACTCCACAGACTTCTTGTGCCAAACACAACCATAACAAACTGACTGATCGAACCAGAACATACAGCTGGATCATCTACTGCATTATGAATTTTGTCCTGTAACAGTAGCAAGGTCTGTGGGTACTGGAATGTACATTAATTTCATACTGATAATGATATGTTTTCCCAAACTCTTGAACATAAAATCTGTGCTGGGAATCACAGATTCCAGGACATTTCTAAAAATATCAAAATAGTAGCATTTGGACAGCCAATTTTGCAAGGAGGATAAATCATCCTCCCCAAAAAATTGCAAACAAGCTTGGATGTTACACAAAAAAAATTACAAACTATGTGTGATGTGTGGATGCTGTTGCACCCTAGCAGAAATGGCCAGTACAAGATAGCAGTGAAATGATGGCATAGTGTCACAACACTGTGTCCTGATCCAGCCCCTGCCTCTCTGGGTCACCTCTGTGCCTGACAGCTGCTCTGCAGAAAGCCAAATCTCTGCTAGAATTACAGGATACCAATGTTATTCAGGCTCTATTTGACACAGCAGTGGTGGACTGAGGAACTCAGTATTTTAGCATTCCAGTCCAGCTGGACAGCAGATATGAAATATTGACTTAGCCGGCTAACAGGTTATTACAGGGAGTGCCCCAGGGTATTGTCTAACCAGAATGGATTTGGATAGCTACAGCTCTGTCTCTCATTTTGTTTCTGTCCATTGCTTAACCAAGGGCCTTTAAAACTAAGTCTCTGTCTATGTTATCAGTTTATGAAATGGGCCAGTTAGTTTGGAAATTCATTACAGGCACTGCTATTAAGTGGTTTACCTCTGCTTGAGTTTTTGCAGTCTGTTAAATACGTGCTTCCATTTTTTCCATTAAATGTACTCTACAGAACTTGGTGCGATGGCCACATGGTAAAAATACCATGCCATTTACAAAAACAATATGTCATTAAACAGTAATAAATATAAATCTTTCAAGGCAAAAGAAACTGGTGTTTTCATGGTACAGTGCAAGTCTGGTAGCCAAAAGAACCCTGCAATCAAGAGACTTACTTTGAAAAAGGCTAATGAGAGAAAAGGTAACCTAACCCCAAAACTAGCCACAGTGTGTACTTGGAAGAAGTTGGTTTGCCTCTTTCACCTTGACATGACAGCTTCCATTAAAACTCACATTTCAATAGCTCTGACTAGGATGTCTGCCCAAATTTTGATGCAATAAACATGTTTTGCTCTTATATGAACTGATATCATGCACATCACTGATTATTCAAATAACTTCAAGGCGTTTTGCATACTTCTGTTTTAATGAGAAGTGCAGTAATTTTAGAGCTATTTTCCTCTTAATGCAGGCAAACCACTTGTTAATATCATGTACGGCATCAACTGCAAATATCATATTGCTGAACTAAAAGGCTTTAATGTGTTAGACCAGTGGCCAAAGAACCAGTCTCCATGGCAACTCTATATTAAGTTTCCCTGCTGCAACAATTGCAAAGACTATTCAATCACAACTCATTTCAGCTGAATTCTTTTATATTTCTAAATGGCTCTCATAAATATTTCCACTTCCGACATTTTGTCTTAGTTTCAGGAGAAAAGAAAAACACAGGAAAATGAAAGGCCAAATGAAAGGCTGATTTTGGAAAGGTTACTATGAGTCTATTTTACACCCTAGTCTAAATAAAACATCAAAAACTATCAAAATAGAGATAAAACTAAAATTTTAAAAATAAAAATAAAAATTAGTGTGGATATGTGTAAAATTTTAGATACAACACCTACCCACAGAGCCCTGGCAGACTCCATCAGTTATTCCTATTAAGATTTTATCCGATCAGTTATTCACCTCTGAACTTTCACCACGTATCTGGAGGCAGGTTCCTCTTAACCAGCAAAAATAGTTTTTTCTCTTATCACTGAGTGTGGTACCCACCTGTGGACAGCAGCTTTCTTATCACATACAAGCAGAGCCGTCTCTTAAGTTGCTCAGTGCTTAGCAGGGGTCAGCAGCTGGAACAGCAAAGGGAACAAAAAAGGTGGAAAACACCTAGTTCCAACTACATTCTGCACAATGCCCCTTTCTATTAAGAGCTTCTCCTTAAAGCTTTTAAAGTCCATTTGTAACTGGATATCCAAACACATGGCTCTTTCCCATTTGACCAGACCTCTTTGCTGGTCAGTTTTTGAAGTAGTTCAACTGATGTGAATAGCCAGTACTTGATTCTTGTGCTGAATTACTGCAAGATGTAAGCAAAGAAAGAAATTGTGTGTTCCTGAGAAACCTCCATTTGATGCAAGTGCAACTTCCCACCAGCCGAGGCACCATGAGAATATCACAGCATGGCTCCAATCTCTGCATTGATTCCCCACTGAAAATAGGCAAGTGCATGGTGCCATCCCATTAATTGGAGTCAGTCACAGGACTAACCTTTAGAATCTGAGATCACTCAGATTCCTGTATTTGTGACTCCTGATTTCTGTAGCTGCTTCTTCCCACTGGAAGCACAAGTCAGTGGTTGACAGGCACAAAATTGCCGCAATGAGGACAAGATTTTTTTGGAATACTAGATAAGATTTTGGAAATAATTTCTACAGAAAATTAAAGCAGACAAAGAACATCAGCTGCTTTCAGAAATAATAATACCTTCCACATTTCCCAAAATAAGTTACATTAAACTTAAAAAAAACTTGATCACTGTCAGTGGAAAGAGCAATATAGAGAGAGGAAAAAAAAAAATTACTCCTGAATATTCCTTGAGTGGCTCAAACATATGAGCCTTTGTAAGAGAGCCTATACAGTCATTAATACAGGTGCAGATTTTAATAATCTGCAAAATTTGTGTTGTGATTTCAGTCACCTCTGTTTCTCAGTCTCAGGATCACATGAGTCCAAAGCCTCAGAGCAACAGCTGAAGTGGACTTTATTTTCAATAACCTAAGGAAATAACTTACCTATTTTCCATACCATTAAAAATGCTAAACCAACATAATTTTGCATTTTGTGGAGTAGAGCTCCCACCTCTTCTTATACAGGTACAAACTGCTAATAATTATCACAAGTATTGATTAAACTGTGGGTTACTGTAGCAGATTTATTCCTAGGTCAAAGCCTTATATTAATTTAAAATGGCAATCAAGTTAGAACAAAAGGTCTGAGAATTTTAAATCCATTCTAACTTCTAGATTGCTTATAAAACATACAGACTGGAGAAAGGTTTGTGGTTTCAGGTTTCCATAAAATACTTAGCACATATCCATTTGTGCTTTTTTAAAAAACCGCATACTTTAATCTCACCATCTCTGAAAGACATAGATGGGATCTTTTTAGTTTCCAGGCCACATTTACTTATTTTAATGAAATGATACTACAAGCAGCAACAATAACATCCTGAAACCCATCAAGCATCATATGAAAATAAAATTTGAGCTTGAGTCATTCTGCTTATCATTACCAGTCATTATAGGTATTTCTCCTTAATCCTTCTTTCCTGTAATATCTTGAGGTTTGACTGCAATATGGGGGCAAAGTCATTTAAAAACATGAGACACCAAATGAACGTCTACAGGTAAAATTTCTTACAACAATGAAGTGTCCATTTATTTTAAAAGCAGCAAGGTTTAATAGAACATTACTGAAGCTTTTAATCATTCCTCAAGATATTTCAGGGCTTTTCTCATGGGATCCTTATCTGCAGGGATTCCAGAGCTAAACTGCAGACAAACTGCTATTTCAAAAAGGGTTGAGGTAGTTTGTGCTTAAATTAAATTGTAGAACCCTCACAGCAATAAAACACAGTTACAAGGAAAACCAAAAAAACCCCATCACTTTACATAAAAGCCTTTGTCTTTAACCACTTTCAGTAGAAGATTAGAGGTTTAATCATAGTAAATTGAGGCAGGAACAAAGCCCACTTCCATTGGAGTTAAAATGGCTACAGAGGGACGAAAATTTTGCCATGAGTATCAGAGCAACACATCTCAATAAAGCTCTTTACCTCAACATCTCCATGTTCTTTAGACATTACTCCCAAAAAGCAGAATTTATTAACCTGGACCCAGAAGAATGTCTACATTGCTTTTGAATCAGAATTGAATTATGTTCTCAGAAAAGAGTCCCACAAAAGACAGTATTCGCAAAAGCCTAATTAAACATATCCAAGATCTACTTTGTATTTGAGTGCAGGTACATAAAATGAGCAAAAGCACCTCCTTTTCCCTACTGAACAACTCCTGGGAGGCAGCACCTTTGCTAAGAAAACTGTGCCTATGCTAGTCAGCTCATCTCAATTCCAGATTATTTCCCAGTCACAGAAACACAATCACATGTGCTAATTGCAAACAAATATTAATAAATGTCCTTGGCATACTACTTCTTTGCCAGCTATTTCCCAAATAGTTTTCAGCACAGTTCAAGAGGCAGAGCTTTCCCAGAGCCATTCCCAGATGGCATCATGGAGGTGTTAATCTGCAGGGATGAAGGCTTTCCCTCTCCCCTTGGCCTCCCGATACAGGGCTGTTCTCAACTATGCTTCATTTGCTCATACAGGTGTGGCCTTTGAGGCCTCTCAAAGCAGAAGGTTGCCATGGCAGGCAGTTGTGCTGAGCCAGCCCAGTCACTCTGACCATTGCACAGTGCCAGCTGTCCTGGAAGACTCTTCTTTCTTGCTCTGAGCACAAGGCTCTTCAGAATACCAGGTCCAAGTAGGTCCCCTTTAGCTCTTGGTTGGGGTCCCTGGGTTCCCCAGGACATCACATTCCCAAGGACTCTAACTACAGGAAAGTCCATGGAAAGTTTCATGAGAGAAGCCTGGAACCAGGCCATCGTGCTTAGAGTGGGGGCCCACGGCCATACAGATGAACCATATTCTTCCTCACTAAGGTTTACTGTTGCCCTGTCCCTTTTAGCTCTACTGCATAATTCCAGAGTTTCCACTTAATTCAGTATGACTACCAGATGGCAAACTCAGACCCACCTGGTTTTCTGTAAATGAAAACATACAGTAAAAGAGCCTTGTAGCACAAAATATAATGTTCAGAGTATTGAATTTTTACATAAAGCAAGGGCAATATCTCTACTTATAGCTAGATTATATAAGATCTTTCATCATTATCCATGCCTCTTTAAAATATTACTACAGGTGTCTCTTAGGGGTCAACGGTTAGTATGCCACAAGCTGAGTATTCTGTAAGCAGTTTCAAATAAAAGCCCTTTCTCCTGTGATACAGGTGACTAGTTAATCAACTGAAGTCAGCACATTCAGAATATTTACTAGACTTAATGAACTGTGATTTTCAGGAAGTATATTTTAATCACTAGATTGCTCCAAATTTAATTTATGACAAAGCTGGTAAATATAATTACACAAACAACTATGAGGTGAATTAATACATAATAACATTCACAAATGCTATTTGGATTCGAACATTACAATATATTTCAAACACACAGGGAAATTGCCTAAACAAGTAAAACACTGTATTTTTGCAGCCTCATTTTTATTTCAATCCCTCTCATCTCCCCCTAAAGCCTTCTATAATTAGAAAATGCACTTTGTGATTAGAACACTGTAAATCACAGGTCTGATACAGTAAAAACAGCTCTTCCAAATGCCTCTGTAATTCTTTAGATCATATGCACTATCATTTTATTTTCTAGATGGGTCCAAAACAAAAACCAATTTAAAAAATATTTTTCAAAATCCCAAATTTAGAAATAGAACATGACTGCATGTGTACATACATATACACATAACTTCATGCTCATGCAAGACTCTCGAAAGCTATTTAAATACTTGAGCTGGGACAAAACAGTGAATAGGCAGGTCCTATAACTACGAGGTCTTAGGGCACTGAAGATGCAGAGTATTTTCAGCTGCAGGGGAAGTCAGAGGAGGAGGGAACTCGCACATTTCGGAGGAGAATGTGAACACTTTGAAGACTGCTGCAGTCAGGGAAAATGAAGAGTCACATCATTTTTTTGTGCATAGAATTACTTCCAATATTAGAAAAGAATAGAGAAAACTGAAAGTGTTTTAAGATGTTTTGGGAGAGCTTTTAAGACCCTGAAAAATGCTCAGGTTTTCTTTTTTACAGTAGGTTGTAAATAACATATGGCAAATACCATGATGAATGTGAGCAGTTGCACTGAATGTTTTTTGGACATGAAACACTTAAGAGCACACCTCATCTAAACATCACTAGAAAGTGAATTGAAATTTAGGTGGATGTGGGATTGCCTCATGCAGAGGTGACCCACCATCTTCCACAGAGCACCTGTCTCCAAGGGGATGCAGCCACATCTGAACCACATGAAACCTTCTGCCTCTCAGGGAAGTTACTTTTTTGGGCATACTATCAAGACAGCATGGTTAAACAGATTCCAAGGCCAAACTGTGCTGTGTTGAAGCACAGGCAAAGTAAAGGACTTACATTATTTGCATTACCAAGGTAGACCAATACAGATTTTATTAGGTAAAGATTAAGGTATAGACCCTCTAGCTTTTCCCAGCATATGAACAATCCTCTACAATTTACTGAAGTTAGGATCTTCATTCTGCTCAAAATCTTCCCTATTTTAACAACCCAGTGTTTATAGAAGAGATTGACAGTAACCTAGGATGAGGAGTCCACTCTATTTTCTGCATGGGTATATGCACATAAACATTCACAGTTCAGATAACACCTGGGTAACAGATCTAAATGACCTTATTTTTACAGCTTGAATTGGTTCAGAGACCAATTTAATTTAACTTTATGTATTCCTCCCACAAGCATTCTTACTTTGAATTCAGTATTCTTCTTTTCAGTTTTACTTAACCACTAAATAAAAATCACCAAAAAACAAATGAATAGAATATTATTCATCCAAAAGACATTTTCCATACAAAGAGAATTTAATTAAATTAGATCCTAATCCAGTTAATTAATGTGCAAACTATGCTCAGACAGCCCTAAAAAGTATTTGTTCCATAGTCTGGGCATCCATTTAAAAGCATATCATAAATCATTTCATTTTGCTTGTCTTCTAGCAGTAATAATTACAAAACCAGAGCACATTTTTCTAGCTGCTATTAATACTCTCCAGGAAAAGTAAGAATGATTATCCCCATTTTACAGGTGGGGAAACCTATTTCCCATTTCATTAATGATCCCCTCTCCCTTTGCACTTCATTAAGTCATTCACAGAAGTATAAAGGGAATCTGAAATAGTGTCATGATAGTATTTGTAGCATGTGTAGTTTTTCATCATTTTGCCCTGGACTGACTGGCTTCAGTGAAGTGTTGCATCAGCTTTGGGAACTAAGATACTGAAGTTTATTAATAATATACACATTTACATGTGACTAAATACTACTCCTGTAGAAACCATAAGGAGAAATCCTTACTAACTGAAGACTCATGAATGACAAGCAATGGAATGTCAGCTACTTAATTCATAAGATTTTGGAAAGCGAATGAATAAGAAAAGCAACTTATTTTATTCCCCAGAATGTTTCGCATTTTAAAAACTACCTCTCAAAACATTCCCAACTCTTAACTTAGTGCCTGAGGTAACAGATTAGATAGAGAAAGTGAAGTGCTTTGTTGATTGCCCTCTTACTCAAGGTAAAAGGTCTCTCCTGGATTCAGCACATACGCAGATATGCATCAATTCCAAGAAACATTATCTTTAAATGATGTCTGAATCACAAGCTAAATTCACCAATTGAACTTTCTCGTTATTTTAGCTCTTTTAAGCAACTGAATTGCTACCATAGCTGTTGTAACCACAGCTAGTTTCTGTTATTTCTTAGAGTGACAGCTGTAAAAATGTCACAGTGACCTTGAAAACAGACTAATGTGGTAACACTGTGGAAGATAAAAGACACTGAAACACAGAGGCTGTTTTGGATGGCTCCATGGCAGACACATTTGTGCCTCTATACTTCTTTTTACAACTGGTGTGGGCATGGTGGGGGGGGGTGGGGTGTGGATGTGATATTAGATTTTACTTCAAGCCTCTCTTATTTGACGGCCACCAAGATGCAGCTGAAGAGCCAAGTGTTGTGCAGGAAAGGGGTGACTTCATTTCCAGGGGAGTGTGTTAAGGAGTACACCCCAGCCTGCAGGGAAGGAGGGCAGCACCTCGACATTACAGCTCCTGCCAAACTGCCTTTGTCTCTGCCCACCATCCACTCTGCTCCCACATCTGGAATTCTCAAAATCTGTTCTTCAGACCTGTCAAGACCTCTCCAGAAATCCCCTCATTTATACTAAAGGTGTTTAAAATAAGATTGAGGAAAAAAAGGTACTTACAGTACCCTGATTTATAATTACGTTCTGTATCACCTTTCCCAGTTTTAGGCATGCTGTGTCATGACTAGAAGATAAACTATTTGGGGGACAGACTGTGTTTATGGGTTTTTTTATACAGTATTTTGCGTGCCTTGGAGACTTTATGCAAAACCCATGAAAGGTTTGTTGTTAACATAGACCACTAATACGATACAGTGGTAAGACAGCTTCTTATGAAATAAACATCTACTTATTGGGGTTCTTTTAATTTCACAAAGATCAAGTTTTGAGAAGTCACATTTCATTCTTATTTGAAACAAGGAGAAATCTGAAAAAAATATAGAAATTTTATTTTAAAATGTTTTAGTGCCACAATACTTAATTATATGGGGGGGTTTGCCATTTTTTTCCCATTCTAAATGTTCTGAAATAGTATAAAAAATGATTATGACAACACTTTGCATTCTTATAGATTTCTCAATTCCTATCAGAAACGATTATCCTATAACCAACATTATAAAAGCTCAGTAGTGAGGACAGTGAGACTAATTGATTTCACCTTAGGTCATATACTGACAACAAACTGCTCTCAGAAAACAGAGCATCTTCCATAAAGTCACAATGTAATGCAAAGAGTACACTGGCAACAGGAATGAATACATCTGCCTGTGTGTTTAGTTTCTTGCTGCTGTTTCTACAATTATGTAGTGCAGGTACAGTTCTGAAAGTATAAATTGGTGAGCATCATTAGTAAAATGCAGCATAGTTTATAAAAATCTCAGACAAATACTGACAGTTTAAATCCAACTGTTCCAGCATGAATTACATTTCCAGAGCATTTATCTAAATACATTTATAATCCATTTTAATTGTAAGTTTAGCATTGTTTGATTCTGTGTATTTGAACTGTAGTTTAACCATCCCTTAAGAATTAGAATGATAAATGTTTTACAGAAAAGAAATCATGTATTGGGCAGCATTTTATTACTCTGCCACTTCACTCAAGATTTTAATGCTTCTCTAAGCAGCACAAGAAAAATTTCTGCACATTTCCAAACAGGGCCTCATAAATGGAAATGAGAGAGGCTGCTTGTACCTGCCATCTGTTCTGCAAGTCGAAATCCTCTTAGTGTAGTGGACTGAGATACCACCTTCCAACTTAACCCACAAGGATCTCACTGTGCCCAATTAGTCTGTCTGGAATTACACAGAAGAAACGTGACCTTAGGTGCATTGCTAAGGTCAGTCCTGCATCACTGTCACCTCCCCAGGCAAGAAAATGTCTGAGTTACAGAAAAACTTTTTTTTTCTGTGTGAGGGAAGTGGGAAAATTAAAAAAAAAAAAAAAAAAAAAAGAGAGAGAGAGAGTGAGAAATTCAGACTGGGAGTAAAAAGGAGCAAGCATTAGGTATGGGAGGACTGGTGAGCATAAATATGTATTGTGACAAAACAAATAAAAGGAGGAAAATTTAAAAAAAAAAGAGAAAAATTAGATTAAAAAAGGAAAATATAATGCAGCTAGTTGGAAAATTATACTAAAAACAAGTTAAGAAAGAAGGGAAGATGTCTTTTCTGTCATTTTCCATGTGTTCTGTACTCTCTTTTTAATTCTATTAGTCAAAAATTTAGTGAGACTTCTAGTTGCTGAAGAGAAATTTCCTTCCAGTCTCAGCTAATACAGATTTTTAATTTTTTTTACATTTAGTTAGGAAGCTGGCAAAAAGAATAGAATATAACTAATTGTACTAGAAAGTTCTGCTTTGAAAAAATTTCCTTTGGATCATAAACATTTTCTGCAAAATACATTAAAAATGTTGAACAATATTCATTTCTAGCTAGGAAGGAAATGAAAATCATATGTTTTGTATTTAAATTAGCTCTTAATTTTAGTATATAGCACTTATCATTAGTATTCAGTACTTAACCCCTGCATTTATTGATTCAGGAAATTATTTTCAAAGCAACTCAGGTCTCTGAGGAGATGCATTTGGACATCACCCTTTTTCCATTTCATTCTTCTTCACCTCTCACCCACTCTGTCTGTAACTCAAAGGTACACAGAATTAGGCATTTTCACATCTTTCCCAGTTTTCCACAAGACAGTACAAAAATGGTTACATCCTTTTGCTACTGTTAAGAACTGAGATTAAGAGATCCAAAAAATATTCTGCTGTTTGTTTGGGGTTTTCTTAGTTTGGGAGTCCACATCTCTTTCTAAGGCACTTGATGCTCATATCAGCTGCAAACATTCAGTAGCACAAGATGTAAGAAGCCCTTAGGGACTATTTATAAACTTACTTATTAATTCTGTGATGATTTAAAGCCACATTTTAACCAAGGTAGACTAGTTCCAGTTAGTTATTCATACATATAAATCCTAATCATGCTTGAATTGTACTGAGTAAAATGTCTTCATTAAACTTCTGATAATTAGTTCCATGAGCTAATTTTATGCCATACAAATAGCTATTTTCTATCAGGCTTATTTTTATAGTCTTTTTATTGTCACTGAATATGTTCCTTTTTTTGTTCTATTACAATGCTATGCTCTGCATAGCAATACTAATCTATACTGTTATATAAATATAATTTGTGCCCTCTGATTGGGATATTTATGTCACTATGGGCAGCTTCATAAATTAATGCTTCATCATCCTCATAGTATTTTCTGTTAAGCTTCTGGAAGTGTTATGTGTGGAAGTACTTTTATCTCTATTTACAAAAGCAGAACCAAGTTTATGTCCTGACCATGTCAATCCATGTCAGAAAGCTGAACAAATTTGCATCCATTCTCTGGCAGTGCAGACTTGTAGACCAAAACAATTTGTGCTTGTATTTTTAAACAGAGGTCCCACAAAAGCTGATTTTTAGAAATGGTCCTCTCCCTGTACTTGCTCCAAAGCCAAACCTCAGTGCTGTTTAGAAAGCTGCCAGTTAGGCCAAAACAAAAGCACAACAGGGAAGAAATGAACACTGCCATTAGTTAAATGATTTTTTTTGGCCCTGGCCCATCCAAATCTTGCTAATATGGGATTAGGTGAAGAGAATAGGTTCTGGTCTTTACCTAGACAGAAGGACAGGATTTTATCCAAAACTCCCAATGCAAGAAAGGTAAAATGAGAGAATATAGGGTGAAAAGAATTCTGTTGCTGTTGTTAAGAAAAGATCTGGCTTTCTCTTAAGACAAGAGGCATGAGCCCTGCAAGAAACACCAAAGTGCAGCTGGATTTAATTGCTAAAATAGGTGCAAGCAAGAGAATTGGCTGGGAAAAAAGGAGAAAGGGAGGATGTTATTCCTTTACCCCTGGTTTAAAAGCCTCCCAGTATAGGAAGGCTGAGTGGTTGAAGCGAGAGCAGCTACTTCCTTCAGAAGATCCTTAAGTGCTTTGGCTGGAGTCACATCAAGTTCCTTGCTTTTGCTGAGGTTAACAGAGCAGAGCTGAGTTACTCCATTCCTCTTTTTTGCTGGAAAGATAAATTTTTCAATTATAAACATCAAAAGCTCTATTATTTGGTGAGCTGGCTAGCAGGAAGCAAGGCCAGCCTATACCACGAAGTTTTTAAAACATAATAATTACAGACTGCCTTGGTTTTAGTCAGATCTTGGCTAAAAGTAAATTCAAGTTAAAGGTACTCCTCTCCTGTTTTCTTAAAAGCAAAGGCAAAATCTAGTTTACGTGCATCAGTAGTTAGACTGAAATCTGGGCCTAAGACCCTAGTAAATGGGCTATTGAAGTTGTATCAATGCATAGATATTCTTTAAATCATATATTTTCTAATCATTTGCTGCCTCAGAAGGAAAATTCTGAATCTATTTTCATATGTTATATGGAAAAGACAGGTAATAATTGGAATAAAACTGAATCCCCTTTTATCCCTTTATGATAAAGGTCAAACATTACTCTCATAGATTAAATGCCAACCTCATAACTGACAGAAATGATGGGCTGAACCTAACAAACACAACAAAGGGAAAATAATGTCAGTAAGACCTGCAGAAGGAGTTAATTAAGTTAACTTGGAAAGAACACTGAGAACCCTGCTACCGAGCTGTCAGGGATCAGCCATGTCGTGACCACAGGACACCCTAAGGAGAAAGGTAATCTCAAAGCCATTTGGTCAATCTAAAGTCATCTGCTAATTACAGTCATTTATGGATCACATAAATGACTGATCAAGAAGTTGATCCAAGTATTGACTGTTTGTATCTCATTTGAAAATGTCCCAAATCTCATTCAATGTGGTGCATTGAAAACAAGGAATCTAGACCAAGATCAACTGCACAGGGCCAGATTAATCAGAGCTCCAATGAAAATAAAATAGATCTTTCTATTTTGTACAGGAGCAGTGAGTAGTAGTATAGTTATGGACTTCATCTAAAAGATAAGTGTGATTAAAAGGTTCAGTATAAGGATAAGACATATTCATTCCAATTCTGCTATTTTTATTCTGAATCTAGCACACAAAAGAAATAAGGAAAGTTGCTTAGCTAAACCATATGGATAATTTCAGTAAACCAACCAATGACACAAAAATAAGCCACTTTTGCTCTAGAGATGTGTGGGCACTACACAGTCACAGAAAGTCACAAAGTATAAAAATACATTCCAATTACTTTTTCTTTACATTCTAGGTACATTTCATTTGGGCTTTCAAAACTAATAAAGCAGTATACCCTGTGCTGCACAAGTGGGACTTGGCAATATGCTATATTGCCATCTGGTTTTGTTTATCATGTATTTTAACTATTAAACATTTATTGAAGACCTTATTGGTTAAGCCATTCCTCAATAATTGCAGTTATTATTTATTAATCGTAATACATCTACATAATTAGTTAGGGGCTCCTTCTGGTATCCTTACTCACACTGAGTAATAATTTACTCCATGATCTACCTCCATAAAACAAACCACAAATCTGGCTAACACTCATCACAAATTTGGGAGCAGAACCGATTTTCCTGTGGCATTTTCACAGAGTGTATTAAGTTTGATGGACACATACATGCACATGTGCATCTGTGTGTTCCAGTTATCCAAAGAGTGGTATTCCGCTTAATAATTTCAGTTTAGAGGTCTATATGTTGCTAATTTTTCTGAGATAATAAATTGGCAGGAAAGGCCTGTCAAGATCTATCACTGCTAGGGATTTGATATGTGTTATTAACTCACCTTCTAAAAGACAGGTGATGTTTTGTTTCTTAAGATACTTTATCTGATACCTTGTTCAATACCAAGCTCTATCTTTGGTTATTTTGTAATAAACAAAGTCTAAGATTCTTTTTCAAAGAGAAAGGTACAAATTTGTATAACCTGAAGATCTGAGCATTGGATGACTGACTATATTTAATCATCCTAAACTGAAGAGAAAAGCCTGGCATTAAGATACATCTTAATTAGTTTCAAGGAAACTGTTATTAAGACTCACAATAAAGAAATCAAGCGTGTCACCAAAAGACTGTATCAAGCAGATTTATATAATCAGAAGCTGAGTAATCTTCAAAGGTGGCTTCATCCAGTATACATGAGCCAATGAAAGGTAACAATGTATGTGTTCAGAAGGAAAAGAGCTTGACATTGCACAAGTAATCAAGGCAGAAATTATTCTGAGGAAAAAAACAATATGCCACACAAATCAGAGCTCTTGAGGAACAAGACATCTGGTCTCTGCTTGCCATTTTTGAATAAGGAAGACACGTCACAGTCCTTCCTAATGAGTCTGATCCAGACAAGAGATTAACTCATTTTATTACCTCAGGTTGGGAAAACTGTAAAGGCCACAGCACTTCAACATGTTTATGGCATTTTGGGTTTGTGTTGTCATATATACATGAGAACCTGTGGCATTAGAAAAAGAAAAAAGTTAGTTTTCTACTTTCTTTCAGTTCTCAATGATGTAAAGGGATTTTTTTCATAACAAACTGATTTTGTTTGGTTTATCATTGGCTCTGCAATTCCAGTCTCAACAGAGCTTAAAAATTCCACCAAGACAACATTTCAAAGGGATAAATATGTAGTTGATCTAGATTTATTTGATTTGTACACATCATTAATATCTATGTGGCCGGAGAATCAGGAAGAAATGTAAACACAAAATTGAGCCTGGAGGAGGTTTTCAGTTCTCTCTAGGAAGAGCAGTAGATGGAGTTTTGTCTGTATTTAGAATTGTGACCCTTGACCAAGGTTTCTTAGGTGGAAATTAATTTAGCAGATGCATGCTGATATTAGAACAAATAGATGAGAATAATAGCTTGTCCTTAAGAATGTCTTTTTGTTTCCAGAGGTAAAATTAGTTTTCCTTTCATTTTTTTTTATTTCACATCATCGTTATTCAAAAGCATTGTGTGTGCTGTACTAACGCTACAAGCTAGACTTTCCTTTTGTGATTAACACAGATGGAAAAAGCAAAAATAAACAGAATTCTCAAGGGCTTTAAGCAAACTAAGTATATCTTAATTCATTTTCACCAGACAAGGAAAGATTTATCACAAGCACAAGAAATTTTGCCTCAACAGAGCAGAATACTTCAGTACTCAAACAAGATGTTTTCTGGCAGGAAATCAAAAAGCATTGCCTAAAACTACTACAGCATAACAGAATTAAAACTATCTCTCCTTGACTCCCAGTCAACTCTGATTCAACTTCAGTGATGAGTTTCTACAGCAAGTTTGTTCTTCTCAGTAAGACATCTAATCACGTAAATGCTGTAAAGATGACTTTTGGAATGAAAAATTATATGGGAACTTTATGCCCAACTTCATAGTCTTTTTCAAGCTCTACATAAGTTTTCTACTCTTTGAGCCTTTTATTTTAACATCTACTAGTTATAACAAAGAATCAGTCAGTGTTCAAAAGGATGGCAAATACTAAATTCAACTTTGAAATTCCATTGTAGCCCTTAAAATGGTATCTCATAATTTAAAGACTACATGCAAGTTTAGTAGCTGTTGAACATTTCAATGGGCAAGATTTATGCAGTCCCATCTTCCCAATAATCTCACATCCTTGGCCAATGCACTGTAACCTTCAGTCAAGCATGCTGGCCAGCATTATAGGTAATTCACTTGGGTGTTATTAAATCATATTTTATTTAGTTGAAAAGGGCACAAGAATTGAACTGCTCAATTCTTGTTCCAGGGATTTTTAGTAGGCCACAAAGGATGAGTCTGCTTCTTTAGTGCTTAATGCTCAGTGTTTCAGCTTTGCAGCACATGAAAGAAGAGTGTCTGACTACTAAGTTTAACAGTCTGGATTAGATATCCCTGGTCTTGCATCCTGATCATCCGTACGTTCACAACATAATCTGGGGCAAGATCCTTTGAAATAAGAGTGATCTTGTTTAACTTCAGATGCTGAAAAATTTCCAGTCTATATCACATATCAAGATTCCTTTCCAACAGTGAAAAAAAAAAGGTGTGCATCTCCAGAGAAAGATTTATTTTGCTCTGGAAGAGATTTCTAAGAGAGGCGGCACTGGTACTAATTGACTTTGTACTCCTGATGCTTGCACTGATACCAACGGGCTGCAAATGGAGGTGGAAGTTTAGGATTATGCTTGTGTCAGGTAAAATTTATCTATGCTCAGTGATCAAGCCACCAGACAAGGTGGGCACTCCTGGTGGCTCTCCAGCAGCACAGACTGGATGAGCTGTCAGAGAGCAGAGCGTGGCTGACTCAGCACGGGCCCAGTGGTGGTGACCTCAGTGCAGACTGGCACCTGAGAGAGAATTCTTCTCTGGCAGCTTCACAGCCCAGGCTGCTTGCCCCACTACCAGTGCCCACCATGTCTGGTTCTTGAAGGCAGCGTGTACAGGTGTTCCTGAGCTCCAGCTATGTCAGGAACAGCAGTGCAGAAGGTACTTTAGTGAGTACTAAAGACACTTAGGAACCTATGCCTTTGTGCTTTATCTCTCCACCTCACAAAGGAGAGTAGGACTCTCCTTGTTTAATGCACGTTCTGAATACAAAATGTAAAAAAAAAAAAAAGACATTTTGAAATTCAGTCATTACAGCAATAACATAATGGTAATAAAGCTCAAAAAATCCTCCATTGCAATTTTATTGCAATGTTTTATATTTAGAGACACTTTGAGAAAACGTCTTTTTTCCCATTCCTATGCACGTTTGTTAAAAATTACATAAAATCTGTTTAAAATATAAACCACAAAAGGAGAATTTACTCTGATGAGACATTTATTTCACACATATATGAGTATTTGCTACAAATATTTGCTTTGATCATATTTTTCTATTTTTCTGAAGTTTTTTAACAGTATTTAGAGCATTAGAAATGTCATGACCATTTAATTTCTATAGAAGAAGGAAAAAGAGGATTACTGCAGAAAGCTTTGGTTTTGTAGCTAAAATTCTCATCTATGGGATTTTTTGCATTCTGTTATATGAGAAATTGTTGAAACCATGTGATTAAAGACCATTGTAATGCATATGCACCAGAGGGCAGAGTAAAGGCCACTTAACTTAGACATTTCCGGGCTTTGAGTGCACAATGCAGCAACAGAACAGTTTGATGGGGAACATCATATTTTTTGCATTTAATAGAGTATCTATAATTCAAGTCAGCAGTAGCTTTTTCCTAATTGCCTTGTTGCCAGTTGTCATCAGATGTTAAGCTAAAGACAGAATGATGTGTAACAGAAATGTGCTGCTGCAAGGAGGAACATGAATTGCCCTTTGCCATAACTCAGTAAGTCAGAGCCAAGCATGAAGTACTTTGTGTCATAGTCTATCCAGGCCTGTCTCAGCAGAGTAAGAACTGCAGGAACTTTCCAAAATAATGGTTTTTTTGTTTATTTTTTGGGGGAGGGTTTGGTTTGGTTTGTTGGGATGGGGGTTTTTTTTGGGTTTTTTTTTTTTTTGGTGGGGGGGGGGTGATTTTTTGGTTTTTTTTTTCATTTTGTTTTGTTTCAGATAAAAGAGAAGGAGAAAAGTTCAGGCAATTCCTGAAGTGTCATTTCCTAGCTTGCTTCCAACTCAGAGTGGTGCTTAATACTTGAAGTAGCAGCCAGAGCATCCCAGATCGATAATCTAATGTGACTGCAGATGTAAAGTCTACAATCTTAAAATCCACATTTCTAAACAGGCTTGGGATAGCCTCATGTTCAAATCAGTTGATTCTCTGGCAATTATTTTTTTAAATTATGACCCTGTGTAGAGGAAAATACCATTCATTTTTTCTTTCTTCTGTTGAATATTTGTCTCCTGGAAAATTAATGTGAGTTATTCAGGAAAGTAAATAGGAATCTGGTTCAGAGGGACCAGCAGAAAACAAAGAAACAATGTATTATTAAAAGTTTCATCTAAAGGGTTTGCCTACAATATTTAAAATAAAATTTACCAGTAGAACAAATGTCTGTTTCAAAAAATGGCTACCTTATGACTGAGGAAATGAGAGAGGAACTGCATTTTAGAACAGAATCTGAGCTGTGATCTCAAAGTCCCAGCTGTATCCTCTCCTTATAATTGACTAATGCAAAATCTTACATCTGAATGCACTTTACTTTAGGTTGAGCAGTTTAGTGCTCATAGCTCTTCATAAATATCAGCACATGTTCTTCTGTTCCTCTCCTGGATAATGTAAAATTGAATCTGAGCAATTAAAGGTGTTTTCTAGAGCTGTAATAACTTCATTTTAATACCATTGCATTTTCTGTTACCTCAGTTGTTTCTAAGCTTTTACTAATTCAAACTGAACATTCTTGACATGACATTTTCCCTGATATATACCTGTTTCTTAGAGGCACCTGGTCAATTATTTAACTGACACAAGTTGTATTTTTACTTAATAGGAAAGAACATCTCTACTGTTACTGTCATGTTACATCAATCAATTTGTGTGAGAATTGAGAGTGATTTCCTCAGTTCTGCAAATGTTTTTCCATGTTTCATTCTGCTTTTGAAAAGAGTAATAAGTTCTGTAGGAAACACTAAAAAAATAAGAGTATTTGCAATGTTTTGTGTACATGGGCACATGTGTATGTACAGAAACTTAGTCCAAATTTGAAACAGTAAGACTGGGGTGAAGCCCATTAAAATCACTGCTATTTTATGCATTTTTTCTATTTCTTTGCAATTAATCCTATGTAATTTATTTTGTTACAAAATTGTGGGGTTCATAGAAAGAGTGATCTTTTGTTTTTGTGTAGATATGTTGCTGGTATTTTTAATCTTAAGATGTAAACGAGTTACATCAGAATCTCCCAAACTGTAAATTACCATCCTGCTGCTGTTCAGACTTTGTAAAAAATACTGTTGGCTCTCCACTGAGAGTGTAAGCTAAATTTGAATAAGGTCTCCATAGGGCATAATTTAGAACATCAAGGATGGGTGACTCTATAAACAGCTGGTTGATTTAACAAAAGGGCACATGAGATCAGGATGACAAATTATTTGGGATAAGTGAAAAAGCCATCCTTTTAATTTTCCTTCATAAAATAGAATGGTTTGGATTGGAAGGGACCTTAAAGATTACCTAGTTCCAGCCCCTCCACCATGGGCACAGACATCTTCCACTAGACCAGGTTGCTCAAACCTTGAGCAGTTCCAGGGATGGGGCATCCACAGCTTCTCTGAGCAACTTGTGCCTGTGCCTCATCAGTCTCACAGGAAAGAATTTCTACCTAATATCTAACCTGAATCTACCCTCTTTTAGCTGAAAAACATTTCCCCTTGTTGTACCAACATCTGCCCATGTAAAAGGTTGTTCTCTCTCTTTAATAAGCCCCCTTTATGTTCTGAAAGGTGGCAATGAATTCTCCCTGGAGCCTTTTCTTCTCCAGACTGAAGACCCCAGCTCTCTCAGCCTGTTTCCATAGAATAAAAAGATCAGAGTCTGCAGTCTTCTGATCATCTTTGTGTCTTTTTACATTAAAATGAAGGTATGAGAACCTTTTCAGTCCCTTTACTTTAAATGTACTCTTCCAGATTTTGCCTTTCAAAACTCTACAATTTACAGGTTTCAGAGAAAAGGTCAGGATTACATTGGAGCCCAAAGTCTCCAACACCACTGAGTATACTATGTTAAAAATTGAAACTGCGAACTTTTTTCTGTAAGAATTTTTCTTTCCATGCCATTTCACAGTAAACAAATACAGAAGGAAAACTCAGTCCCAAAATCTGTCATTCTGTTCTGATAAATTTTGCCTGAAAGTTTGGTATAGAAATATGAGAGATGTTGCAATTCCATATGTTCATATTCAGAAATGGATCTTAAAGTAGAAAAATGAGTATTTTTATTAAAACAAAGCAACATTACCTTTTCACCCTGTGTGCCCTGCTTCCCAGTAAAGGAAAATAATGTTTCAAGTTAGGTTCAGCATAAAATATCATATAGCCAGTTTCTCTCCCTGTAAATTTCAGGATACATTTTTTTAGAGTTCTGCTCCACTTTGTATATGACTGTGTTTTTGGACTTGTGGTTTTTATCTAAACACATCCATTGTACACATAATTTTCTTACATCTTATATGGACCACAAATTGAAAAACTGGTCTCAAATAAATCACTAGTGAAAATTGCTGTGGTATGAAATTCAATAGAAGGAGCACTTCTTTTCCTAAACTGGCAGGCCAGAAGTAGAAATAAGAAAAAGGGATGGAAAAAAACCCAAATCAACTAGAAAGTGAATAGGACTCACAGGACTCACAGAGATGAGAATAAATGAAAACAAAATAGCCTAAGCTGCATTTTAACAATACATCTCTGCGCATGGAAAGCGACACAGCTATTTATAGCAAGCAGTCCTTTTCTGTTTTCCACTAGGTTTTATGACCAATAATTATATTTCATAGTCAGAAGTATTGAACTGTCACAAAGCATGAGTCCAGACCTCAGAAACAAAGTGCACTGCTAGTTTACATTTTGGCTAGGCAGAGGAGGTTTTTAAGCCTTTTCAAAAACTGCAGGATAAGAATCAAGCCCTGCTTTCTAGAATTGCATACTATTCCACCCCTACCAGTTTGCTGCCATTTCATTCGCTTTTCCTGGACTACTGGCATCCAGGGAGAACCCAGAAAATCTGAGAGGCAGCACCATTACCCTTGTGTGCACAGTCTGTCACTGTGTATGTGGAGACTCCTCTCCATCTGTAACCAGTTCTCCAGTCATCTAAAGAACACAATTAAAACAGAGATGGATGGGCAGGGCAGAAGAAGGATCTACTTCAAGCTTTCATACACGTTTTTAAATTCACATCAGGCCTACTGGGCACTATCCTCCTCTTTCTGCAGTACTGCTGTTCTATTTTACAGGGAAGGAATATCAAAAGCAGAAAGACTCAAACAGCAATTTCTTCAGCAATCTCTCCCTAAGATCCCATCACCAAGCAAAAGAGAAAGCCTATGGAAGGTTAAGTGAGTCTGTTTCAATCCATTATAACCCTCTGAAATGGCAACTCACAGGCAGCCACTATAGTCGGTGGTCCTCAGGGAGTAACAGAAGCAAAAGAAAAGGCACCCAAGTGAATGCTTAATTCTTCCTCCAGTTTTTCTGATATCCAAATGGACAATAAAGAGTCTGGAATCTCAGATGTGTTCAACTTAGGGACAGATGAAATCATTTTCCCACTGAAAAAAAATAAAATAAAATTGTAAACACTCATGAAGCAAAGAATCACCACTGTTTATTCAGAGGCTTGTGGAATAACATCAATATCTTGCTCAGATTAAGGACCCCCTGCATTTCTCCCTCAGAAACATTAGCAAGAGAAAAAAGACAATGATTTTTAGAGACAAGAGCCACAATATTCTTGGCAATTACAGTAAAAGTGGGCAAATTTATTTCAAGTGCACAATGTAATTGTATGATTGCATTGATGCTAAATGACATTATTTTGCCTTTAATGTATAATCAGTTTATATTTAGGTTGTGAGTAGAGAGGAAATGCAACCTTTTTGTAATTTATTAAATACATTTATTGAAAAAGCCCAGCCCAGATTTTGGCAGCCCTCTTAAAGGTCAGTACAATTATTTTTAAAACAATCACAATATTTATTGTTAGCACCACTAAACTGAGAACCAGATTGGCCCTCCCACTGCTCAGGATCCCAGACCGTGCCTTCTCAAAGCAAAAGAGATGATCTTTGCACGTGCCTGAAAGGCTGTTGGGGGGGGGAGCCAAGGCTGAATGATGCCTTGTTCTACAGTCCTGAGGATTTGCACCACCTCCTCTACCCTAGCACGGTGGCAGTTCGTTTGAAAGTAGCAATAGCCTGCAGGCTACTGCTATGAACAGCATGTTTCAAATACAGATTTCAAAGCTCCTTACAAAGGATTACCATTATCTGCATTTTACATACAGGAAACAAAAACATTTGGGAAGGAGATATTCTCTGAGGATGAGAACAGGAGAAGAAACATCACCTCCTTAGTTATCATGCATACGTTTTCTGTTAAGCCAGCAACTTGAAAGCTGCTGGAAGCCCACTGAAAAAAAAAAAAAATTGAATGATTTTATTAAACAGGCAGTTTCCATCATATTCCAGTGCTGGAGACAGAAATTGATTGACTGAGTTTCGTGAAATTGTATTAGTTTACATAAATGAATTCAATTGTTATATACAAAAAGTGTATAACAGTGTGTTATACATAAAAGTGTAGAAGATCTCTAAAGGGATGATTAGTTACAAGATTTATTTCTCTGTAGTTTCTTTACAAAAAGAAAAATTCTCCCACAAAATCTACCTGTTCTCAAGAGGAAGTTTTGTTCAAATATAGTCGGACAAATATATATTTCTGAAATCAGAAAATCAACTTTATAAGAAGTATATGGGGAACACCTTAGCTTTTGAAAGAAGATGTTCTCTACAACTTCAGCAACTTCAAGGAAATAAACACCTGTTTAGAGATTAACTTCAGGTCTAACCCTAGGAAGGAAGAAAGCTAACTATGAACATAACTTTCTCTAGGAAAAAATCCTAACCTTTTTTGTGCAGGTGAGGTAATGTTTTAGGTGATCCCATAAGTCCTTTCCACCTCTAGCATCTGCACTTCTGAGAATTTCCAAGGAAACTTGTATGTCAGTACTTCAAATAAGCCACAGGAGCCAAGAATAAACTGAGGGTTTTCTTAATTTCTCTTTTTTCTCTCTCTCTTTTCTTTTTTTTTCTTTTTTTTTCTTTTTTTTTGATGGAATGAGCAAGATAACTTTTTCTTCAATATTTTTTTCACCTATTTAATTTTTTCTATTTATAGAGAAAAGCTTTACAGTTTATTGACAAAGCCAAAATGAAGATGCAACGCATATTTCCACACATCCCTTTAGCATTGAAGCATGTGAACAGTAGTGCTATAGGTTTCACTTCCTTTCCTTTTTCTACTTTGCCTGCAAAATAAAAGGGTGTTTGTCACATTACAGTTGCCATTGTGGAAAATGACAGCACAGAGGTTGGAATGTCATTGTATTACCATAGCAATAGACAAACAGTGCTTATAACTGGTAGTTTTAAGGTTTTACTCAAGTATTGGAGGCACTTTTTAGTTCTTTCTTCTTATGCAAACACATTTTAGTGATTTTGGCTGGCTTCATCCTTGCTGGCTCAATCAGGTGCAAATTAAATGGCAGTTCTGTGGGCCAGGAAGCTGTCCTGCTCCATTGAGAAATAAATCATCTTATGATGACAGATTTCATTTCCACTGCCACCCCTTCCCACAGTCATGGCAAGGAATGGTATCTTTACTTTCAGTCTGAGGAGCATACATTCATCTATCTCCACTCTTGAGCCATTCAGGTTTCTGAAAGCTTAAAGCAGAAGTGAACTTACTTACCCTTTATTTTACCATATCTGACAGAAATAAAACCAATGCTGTAACTTTTGGGCTACATTTTAATAGACATACTGCCTAAATCAAGACAGATGCTTATTTAACACACTGGCATCTTAAATAATTACTTGAACTTCTGAATTGCCTATACTTACATTGATTGCACTTAAATGATTTTCTTAAGTGAAATGTAAATTATCCTATAATTACAATTGTAATTGAAGATTTATCATAAGAATTAGAATACTGGAAGAGCCTTGGGAAAAAAAATGATCCTCCTGTAAGGCAGTCAAATTAATTAGAAGGCCAAACAGTGCTGTGATTTGACTTAAATTCTATAGCTAATATTCTATTAATATTAATTTCTCTTTAAGAAATGTTCCTGTTTTATTTTCACCAAAGCCAGTAAGGTTAATTGTTGGGCATTCAATACCTATAAAGTCCTAGTCACTGGAATAAATTAGCAATTAAGTATCACATACCCATTTACTCACTTCCCCCAGTCTTGTGGGGAGGAGAATTAGAAAGAAAAGGTAAACCATATGGATTAAGATAAGAGCCATTTGATAATGGAAAGAAAATATTGTTGTTATTGTTGATAATGATATGCCAATAATATTATAATTAGTAAGGCTGTAATTGTAAAAAAACTGAGAGAAAGCACCAGACTCTGAGAGAAACAAGTGATACACAACACAGTTGCCCACCACTCACTGACCCAGCCCATCCTTGAACAGCAATCAGCCTCTTCCAGCCAACATCCATATACTGGGTGTAATGCTCTGTGGTATGAAATATCCCTTTGGCCAGTTTGACACATCCTGTCCTGGCTATATTGTGTGTCAGCCTTCTGTGCAGCTCCTCCCTAGTAGAGCAAATGACACTGAAAAATCTTTGACTAGGGTAAACATTTCTTAGCAACAACCAAAACATCACTACTTACCAACATCATTCTCATACTAAATCCAGGGAACCCAGCACTGTACCAGCTACTAAGTAGAAAAGGCAGTCCAGACCAGACCAGAGCCGGCTCTTAAGGTAAATTTTCCCTTCATGCATGAAATCCCAAAGAAAGGAACAGTACAGCATCAGTTGTGATAGAAACATCTAATCATAGAGTTGAAAGAAGTCTCAGACATTTAGGAAGAGTCTATGACCTCAGCCAGAATCAATTATCTATCACACCTGTCCAGCCTGCTCTTAAAATATTCTAGTGATAAAGACTCATACTTACTTCCATTCTAGTATTTCAGAGGCTTGGCACGTTTATTCTAGTACCCCATCTGAACCTCTCTTGCTTGAGATTCCTCTTGTTTCTGCCACCATGGGGACAGAGCACAGAAAACCCCTTCTTTACAGCAGCCCTTACATATGGAAGTTTGTTACCACATCACTCCACAGTCCTCCTTTCAACAGGCTAAACATCCCCATATTATTATTGACTCTTCCCCCACAAATTGCACTTGCATGCCAAGGTCTTGGTCGTGGGGGGCATGGGGGCATAGGGGGCTGGGGAGGCAGAGGTGGTGCTGCTATGTGCCTTCTGTGAGATGCCAGAAGCTGCCCTACTGTCCAACAGACAGACAGATCTGCTGCCCACCAAGGCTGAGCCCATCAGCAATGAGGACAGCACCGCCAGGATGATGGGGGGAGGGAAACAACCACACAGCTGCAGCGAGGAGTGAGAATGTGGGAGAGGAAGGGCCCTGCAGGCACCAAGGTCAGTGTAGAAGGACAGAGGGGAGGAGATGGCCTAGGTGCCCAAGATGGGATTCCCCTGCAGCCCACAGTGAAGACCATGGTGAAGCAGCAGTGCCCCTGCAGCACCTGCAACCTGCAGAGGACTTGCTCTGGTGAGCAGGTGGATGTACCTGGATGATGCTGCCCTGGGAAGTACAGGAAGCCTACCCCTGCACCATGGGAAGCTGGAACACAATCCTGGCAGGACCTGTGGACCCATGGAGAAAGAAGCCCCTGCTGGAGCAGTTTTGCTGGCTAGACTTGTGATCCCATAGAGGATCCACACTGGTGCAGTAGTAAAGGCCTGCACCTCATAGAAAGAACCTATAAATCTCTTCATAAAGAACTGCAACCTATAGAAAGGTCCCATAGTAGAAAAGTTCAAGGAGGACTGTCTCCTGTGGATGGACTTCAAAGGGGTTCTAAGAGAAGAAATTGAGGAGGAAGGAGCAGCAGAGACAATGTTTGATGAAGTGACTGCAATCCCTGCTTCCCTGTGCAACTCACTGAAATGGGGTAGAGAAATCCAAAGCAAACTCAATCCCTGGAAGAAGGGAGGGGTGAGAGGAAGGTGTTTAAAGATCTGGTTTTATTTCTCATCATCCTACTCTGATTGTATTAGTGAGAAATTCAATTAATTTCTCTAAGCTGAGTCTGTTCTGCCCATTACAGTAATTGATCTCCCTGACTGCCCATGAACCTGTCATACTTCCGACCCCCTCCCAACTCAGAAGGGAAGTGATAGAGCAGTTTGGAGGGAACCTGATGTCTAGCCAGAGTCAACCCACCACATTCCTCAACAACACCTTAGAAAGTCTGAATTCATTGTTCTTTCAAATATTTTGCTTCTTTCTTGAAAAATATATGCCCTAAACTGGGTTCAATATGGTGCCCTACTACTTGGCTAGATTAAACCTTTACTAGGATTTTTTTGTTAATATGAGCAATCACGCTTAGGAGATTGTCTCTCTCTTCATCACCAGATTCTTCCTCTCTTTTTCTTTGGATTTAATGAGTAAAAAGCTGTCAATATTTCAGTGTGATATCTGGTCAACATCTGAAAATACACCAATGAGGCACCATGTTCTCAGTGCAAGCTGTGAGCTAATGAATCTATGGGTTAAAACTGAAATTTGAGTAATAAGCCTAGAGACCTGGACCTGGATAAATGGGCAATTAACAAAATTAATTATATTAAACCAGAGGAGAAGTAAGTTTTTCAAGATCAAATAGGAAATTTAAAATCAAGTTCTGTATAGAACAGAACCGGTGGATGGATGTACTCACAGATGATGGCTAACAGCCTAGTAAGTAGTTTTTCATACTAATGAGGCTAAAAACCTTGACAGAACAAATTAAAAGTAAAGATCCTACAATTCAGTGAAGTAGCAAACAAAATAAGGAATTAGAAATGCTCTCAGTATGAACAAAAGTTCAATCACAACTGAATGAACCACATTTGAGGCAAGGGGGATTGAAACTCCCCACAGGTCCTTTCAATTAACAAAGATTCTGATCCACTTCTCCCCCTTCCCACAATAAAGGCCTTAAATATCAGTTCGTAAGTTGATTTTTTTTCACCTCCCTGAAATTAATACCTGCTGATTTTGCTTAGTTTTGAAGAAAAAATTTATTAAATAAAAATTTATTATAAGAGGGTAATCTCCCTCCTGTGAGTCAGAAACCCCAACCACAGCAACTAGTCTGAAAAAATATTGTATAGTTAATTCCAATAAGCCGCTTAATAAACCTAAACAAAAAATTCTCAAACAAAGAATTGATTGACTTCTGTGCTAACAGATTTTGAGATGTGAAGAGGAGTCTACATCAAAGAACAACCATTTTAAGCCCTTTTCAAACTCTCAAGAATGTAACACATTGCACATATTTAAAAGTAATAGCAGTTTTACCTTTGTTGGGAGTTTGGCGATTTCTCACAGGTCCTTTGTCCATCATCATTATTGTCTTACACCCCCACACAGTGCAAAACCTTGTGGTCACACAGCCCCTGATACTAATGCCAGAGAAGCTTTTCCACCTTCAGCCCTGAGTCCTACCAGGTGCATGTTGCAGCTCTGAGAATATTCCCATCTGGGAATGTTTTAAAGCAATTGCTTCAGTAAGCACTATCTCTCATCAGCTGCTAAAAGGTTTCCACCCTCTGCAGCATATTTACCTCTATGGAAAGGGACCACTGGAGTCAGTTGTAAGTGCAGCTTTGCCTCTGGACTCCCAAGGGTGACACATGAGACCATGCAGAGAGTTGGGAGTTCACTTTCCAAAGCTACCGGCAGCCCTATGAGGGGGAACTCAGACAATCTTAGTTCTGAAGGCATGGACATGAGTATTCAGATGTGAATTGTGATATCTGCCCTAATAACCAGTGGTCATGCTCAGCTGCAGCAATTTGATTTCTCCTGGAGGTGGGGATTAATCGCTGAATAAATTAGAACTCTGTGTTTTGACACAATGCCAGGAATTATGGGTCCTATCTCTGGCTTCAATGCAGTGCCTTTGTCTTGCTTGGCTACTGCTTCAGGCACTGAAGCTGCTTTCACTGACTGGTAATTTGTCTAGAGCAAGATACTCTGAGATGTACAAGGACTTAGAATGACCCTTGAAGGATTCCAAGGCAGGAATAGCAAACACTTCTCTGCCTCTCTGTTGAAGTCAAGCTCCCTCAGATCTGAGAATTATGCTCCTTTTTTTTATTAAGAGAGAACAATAGGTTTGACAGAGAGACCTCACTTCACTGACACCTAACACTATTGATATTTTGTAGATTGTCATTGTGGGGAAGTATCAGAAAAACAGTTAAAAGGGAATTGGCAGTTGGAAGGATACCACAAAGCACTAGAAACAGTATTTGTTAGTTCTCAGCAGCCAATTTTCTTCAGGACCAGGAGAGTGAAAAGTCTCTGTAACTACTAACTACAAGTATTTCCATTATCCAGGGAATTGCAAATTCCCTTTAATTGTTGATGGCAGTTTAGATACTTGAGGTAGAGGAAGTAAAAGATAGAAGGAATAAGATCAGTCATTACAGCCAGCTCTCACTCTCCCATCCTAAGGAAAATCAAGTGAACACAGGGGCAGTACAAGGACAGTTTAGCTAAAAGCTAAAAAGTTTTAAAATGACAAAAATAAACCAGCATTTTGTGGTATCAAGCTCATTTGAAAAATTATAAAGTAGCACCACAGGTTCCTACAAAGATCATAATTTGTCTGTATATAAGCAAGCGGTTTGGTGCACAGAATAAGTATGCAGGTTCACCAGGCAAAAACTCATGTTTGCAATGAATTTACCTTCCTTGAAAATCCCCTTAGTAGACACATTTCAGTCATACATCTGCCATTTGCTTTCTTCTCCTTGCAAACTCTTAGGCAGACAAAATCCTAGCTTTGAACTCAACACAACTTGAATGCCTTAGAAACACAAAGCCACATAACTACTGAAAGAAAGTGAAGAAAGTGTTCTGCTTCAGGAAGATATCCTATGCTTAGGAAAGACTTACATTTTACACACACAAAACAAACCAAAATACTTTTAAACATGGAAAAGTTAGTAATTAAATTATTTAAAAAACAAAAGGGATTCTTTATTTCTGATTTAAAAATTAGTGGAATTTCTTAAGAATACATAAAGTAATAAAATAGTTCAAATGTTAATAATCTCTTTTTTCTCTGGAACATGAGTATGAGCAGAATTCCCATCTGGTTAAGGTAGAAAACATGGGGATGGAGAGAAACACTAATTATACATTAGCTCAGTTAAACTAATTCATGTGGGACTGCAGCACATTAATAAATGAAATAAATATTAGTGTTTTAAAGGATGGAAGAACTAGTAAACATGTAATCATTTTAAACCCATCTCTGGGATAGGAGGCTGGATTTGTAAATGCTACAGTAAAAGTGAAACTTTAGAAGAGATGAGACCTGGTCAACCTGCATATAGCTGATGGTTTGTTTTCAATAGTAATTAAACCGGCCATAAAATCATCAGAAAAACAGTGCAAATATCAACTGCCAAGAAGTACTCCTGGGGAATTTCTGAAAAAGTGAAGCAGTAAGTATTCTGGGGGGAAAAAAATGATAGTTTAGTTATATAAAAATACAAATAAAGTCAATAGAATGGAGGAGTTTGATTGTGCCAAAATGGAAATAATTTTAACATTAAGTAATTGTAATAATTAAAATATTCTGCTTCAAATCTTTAACAGGAATAAATCCTACAGCACTAGCAAATATGGGGATAGATCACGGCTAGGTAGATCAAGGTTAGAGATCTAAAGTTCAAAGTTTGGTTTTGAAAGAAAACAAATATTCATTATTTTCACAATGAATATTGTTTTGTTCTTCAGAGAGTTCTCATAATTCCTACAAAATACTTACAAAACAAAATAATATTCAACAAGCTGAAACATTAACATTTAGAAGAAATTAGCAATTTCAAGCAAACCTGATAGTGGAATGTCAGCTTTTGTGCCCACACACAAAGCTGCTGCTCCTCTCTATTCCTGAGGTCTAAAGAATGTGCTATATATATTGTATATAATTCAAAAGCTGTCAACATTGTTTTCACCTAGAAAGACAGACATGTTTCTGGATTTTTGATAAATGCCCTTTTTTACTAAATTATATCAGAGCATATTGTCATAAATGGGTACTTTTGGATAGGAAAAACATACTACTATGAAAAGCTTTTTTGTGTGTCCATGGCTACATGTTTAACTTACAGAACATGTCCTCTGGGAGTGTTTTTAGGGTGTCCTTTTGTAAAATGCAAGAGATCCCATCAGGATATGTAGGTTAGCACTGGGGATATCAGACAGACTTGGTATTCAAAGTGAAGTTTGTTCTCTCCTTCAAAATTGTGTCTGTGCAACACTGCATAAATAACAGACCTGTAGTTTTTGAGAACCCCATAGAGAGGCTTTGTAATAATCTTCCAAATTTGATTATCAATTCAATGTTTCTGTAATTTACGTAGCTATAATGTCTTTTAGAAAGACATCAAATCCTGATTTTGAAACTATAGGTAATGGAGAATGCATGACTTTGTTATTAGATGATCCCACCTTCACCTGAAGAAAAATAAATCTACATTTAAATAGGGACTGAACTTCAGACTTTGAAATAAGTTGTTCCCTTGTTTTGGGCTTCCTTTGGATCTGCTTTTTTATTGTTTGCTTAGGCAGGATTGAACCAACATGTTGCTACAAGCCAAATTCATCCTCAGAAATTCTTCCGTCTCGCACGCAATCTCTTTGCTCCCCAAGAAAATATCTCTTGCGTAGGCACTTGCAAAGGACTAGTGTGAACCCCACTGATACCTCATCCAAGGCAAAGGCAAGGCAGGGGACAGATTTTGCCCACAGAAGACTTAGAGTATCTGCTGTGTCTCAGCAGTGGCAAAAAGGACCATGAGTTACCTCTCTCCACCCTCCTAACCGAAGGGAGAGAGGCATGTGGCACACAGAGGAGAAACACACCATTGCATCATCAGTCCCCCCAGGGATTTGGAGAGGAACATTCCTGCATAAAGGGTTCTCTCTGTCCAGGCACAGCGTCGAGGTAAGGAATGGAGCACGTTTTATACAGGCAGGTGTGAGTTATGAAGGAGAAGGAGAGAGATGGGCTTCCTCCACAGAGCCAGCTTCAGCAGAGCCAGTGCCATATGACTGGTGCTACTCTCAGCATGTCTGAATATTATTTCAGAGACTGAACTAATTGCTTAATTGCCTAAACAATGTTATGAAGGTCCTTTTGCCCATGATAGCAAAAATGTATAAAGAAGTTGCAACCACCAAAACTCATCCCTCCCTGAAGATGCCTCCTGACTAGAGCTTTGGGTTGTGAGTTAAGGCAAAGGGACCTGAAATACGGGGGAGATCATTGTTCAATTATCTCAGGTCTAGGGAGAAATAATCAAGGCTAAGGGAGAAGAATGTATCCACAAGCCAAACCCAACAGCTGCTGTGAAAATCAGCTCTGGATGGGTTCATGGTGGGGCAAGCCAAAGCCCACAGGCTCATATGCTGAGGCCAGGATTGCACAGACTCCCCTCCTCCTCCACCCAAGGGAAAAGGAGGAGAGTTTGGGGTGTGTGGCATAACCTATCCTCCATTACACAACCTGGCTCAGCTGCAAAACCCCCACCCCCAAATGCCATATCCATGGGACATTCACGTGAGGGGCAGCTGAGGTGATGTCATGAACCATCAAAGACCCCCAAAGCACTCCCCAGACTCATTCCTGAGACCTTGCACCAGAGTACTGCATGTGATGCACAGTGATGCAATAGATGCAGAGACTGTTGCAAGAGATTTTGTCAAACTTTCTCCAGGGGAGCTACCAGGAGAGGTAGCTGTTCAAACCTGCTGGGTGTTCCCAACATACACTAATCCATAAGACTCTGTTTTTGGGGGGGACCCTCAAAAGGCCAGGTGGAGAGAATCAAGGGACACCACTGAGATCCACAGAGCAGTGATAATTTTCAACGTAATGTCTCTATTACACTCTTTCTCTCCCCTTATCTCTTTTCTGTTTCTTTCTCTTTCTCTCTCTGTCTCTCTCTCTCTTATTTACTGTTAAATAAAAACCACACCACTGACTTTGGCATATGGTCTCATTTGCACCTTAATCCAGGCAGAGACACCACTCTAAAAATATTAATAACTGGATCATAAAACCATGTCTGTCAGCAGAGAGGGCCCAAACTCATTTCCATCACAGCTGTTCTGGGGAGGGAGACTTCCTTTCCCAACACTGCATAGTGTCTATTACAGTGTCTATTACAGGTAACAACTGTCTCACTCAAAACAGAGGAAAGTACTGGTGCTGACTTGCAAGTGGAATAAATTTTTACCATTGTTTTCATAGCTTGCAAAACTCAGTGCTTTTCCTGGAAGTTTCCAATGTTTATTTAGGGAAAAACATTTGGATAGCTCAGATGGGTAGGGATCTTCCCACTCTAGTACTTTTAAATATTTACTTTCCTAGGTAGATCTTCCTTTTATTGCTCAGGTAAATTTCATACAGCAGTTTTGGCCTACATACAGCAGATAATGCATGTTGACTCCACTTCTGACAAATTAATGATGCATCTTTGGTAAGACACCATTTTCTGAATATTCATTTTCTCAGAGGGATTGGACTCTTTCTGCTGACTTCAGCAGACTTTGTTCAAAACCACCAACTACCACTATTATCATCTAATAAATGTGACATCAGGAAGCAAAGGTTTAACCAATTCTAACCGATTCTGTCAACACCCAACTGACTAAAAGAAGCTCACAGAGATATGTGACATGACAAAACATTTTAAATGCTAATAATTTGGGACCTTAGAATGTCTGCTGCCAATGAGGTAAAATGGCATGTCTAAATAGCTGTAGAAAGAAAGTGTGGGTGGGGGGAGGGAGAACTCCCTATGACTATCACTAACTTAGTGAACTAAATCCCAAACAGAATTGTAATTTTGAAATAGATCTGAAGCAGAGAAAAAAATGTGTAAAATCTTGTTAATGAGCATTTAAACACAGAGTCCCCAAAGCAAGAACTGAATCGACAAGGGCAAGTCTCAGTGAGCCAAATCTTACTGACACCTTGCTGTCTCCTAAATTGAGGTGACAAGCTGTCTGCCCCAGGGAGAACAGCGAGCCATGAGCTGATGAAAGCAAGGAGATATACCAGATATCACTATGCCACCATGTTCTAATCTCTTCTGCTGAATATCTCAGCTCTATACCCCTTGGATTTGCAGAGGCATCCCTAATTCAGAGCCTGTTCAAATGCTGCCCTTAATGCTTCTTTTGCCTTTGATTTTTCAGGAGTTTATAACAGCTCATATGGGTATGATAAGTTTTTACTTAAATGAAGAAATATTTAGGTGTTTTGCAACATAGATACATGCTTTAAAGAATTTTTTCAGGTACTTACACAGGTGATTGCCAATATCTGCTAGAAAGCATGAAGTTTTTCATTATCTTGAGACCTATACATTTGTTTAAAAATCTGGACTATATGCTAGCTGAGGTCACTTAACACCACACAGTGAGCTCAGTTTGAGGAATTAAGTCTCAAGTGGGCTGTGGTTTTTATTGTAGCTGCAACAATATGAGAGAACAGGATGCAAAACTGAAATGGAGATGCTAATGAACCTCCTGGTGATAAATCTTTTAGGCCAGCTGGTCAGTTAGTCTCATTTCAAGTTGTTCTGCATATTCACCAACCTTTCAAAAATGATACAAACAGGACATGTTTTGAAAATAAAGACATATACTCACTACAGTAGCCTTAATTCCACAAACCTCCTTGCAGCTTAGTACATCACTGGGCTCCAGAGCTATTGTAAATGGGAGCCCCACCCAGGCACAAATAAGTCTGAATCCTGTTTGGAGAATAAGACTAAAACTCAGTTCATGCCCATTCCCCAGGGACTGGTGCTGCAAAGTCTGTCTCCTAGTATAAAAGAGACAGTGAAATAGTTCAGGCAATTGGAACCATTTGTCACTAGACCACTGATTCAAAACTCCATGAAGATTCAGCAGACTGAAAGAATTAATAACTTTATCTTGAAAGCTCATTTGGACCTTAGTTTTTTACAAAAGCAAACCTTCAAAGGCAAATGTTGGACTGTTTCAGTTGGTTTTGATCCTTTATAAAAACGATTTATAATTTTGATTTCTATTTTAAATGCTTAAAAATGCTCATTATGAAAATAAATATAACTCAGCAGGATCTTCACACAATATGTTGATTGCAATTCTATGGTATTTATTTAAGACTGAGAGAAATGTCCCTGGCATATTGCCAGTATCTTTCACTAGTGTCTACAGTCAGTACAGAGTCTGCAAAAATGCAGAGGTTAAAAAGGCTAAATTTGGGTACATTTATTTGCTGCTTTAATTATTGAGGAGAAGACAGTTGGTCACTAGTGGCTGATAACATTCCTACTGTTAAAGGCCCTTTTATCTCACACAGTAAGGAGAGACCTAGCTTTTTGTATAAATAATCATCTCTATATAATGCTAGGCTTTTTACATATGCTATATTTTGCATTAATTTTAATTAAAAACAAGTAACTATAATACCAATACAGAGTGCCTATAATAAATTACAAATGATTAATAATTAAATAGTACATGATAATTAAATAGTACATGTGGCTGTATTTCAAAGTATTTATATTTATCATTAAGAAGAATCTAGAACAAAAAGAGATATATGGCAACCCAGACCGATTATTGTATTAAAATTGTGTTCTTAGAAGCTCCAGCTTTCTTTCATTAAATTATTAATATAAAAGCTTATAATTTGATACAAAAAAATATTTATTTTTTTAATGCACGATCAACTGATGATGATTAATTTTATGAAAATTACTTTTGGTACCTTCTTGCATTCTTTTTGTTCTAACTGATACGGTACATTTCTTGTGGCAAGTAACTGAAATTTTTCAACATTTTGATTTATAGTGCTCTATTCTACTGGTAACTGGTTAATTCAATAGTTTGTGTATGGGCATAGCAAAGGTATTGTGGCAGATCATCACCTCTGTATTTTTTAATTTTTTTAATCATCTCTGATGGGGAGAGATTTGTAGAGTTTTACTGGGAAAAATAATTGAAATATGACAAAATCTGCTTTTACTATACTACTTATTTTGACAATATTTTTATTTTTAATAGTCATAAAATAATCTTTGAGTTTACTGTGAGAGAGCTAAGAGATTATCCAGATTTCAGAATGTCATGCTACAAGTTAAAGTGTAATAATTGATGTGAATCTGATTTTTCAGAAATGTTGGATCCCAAATCTTACCAGTTTGGGTTAATAAGACCAGAAAAGCCATTGTTTTCCTGGAAAAATAAAAAAATTGATCTATTATGCAGATGTACTTTTTTAAATGAACCTACATAAAAAACCTCATAAAAGCTCAAGAATTTAAAAGAAATTGAACTAATTTTGTTAGCTAATTAGCAGCGTGGACTTTCATTGGTGCTAAAAGCAGAAGAAAGGTTTTATCAAACAGCACAAGGTCTATTCTTATTTATTTTAAATAACACCCTTATTAAAAGCTGTCATGTTGCAAGTGAAATGAGTGAATGTTTGTGTATGAATCTGTGTAACAATGTGCAATAATAAAGATGTATCAGTTTTGTATGTGCTTACATGCACTTAGTAAATCTCATGATCTTTGAAAGGGTTGCAAACATTTTTGCTTTTGAATCTGCATAGACCATTTCCTTTTCTTCATTTCTTACTCTCTCTCTCTCAGGTGAAGGACATGAGGGCATGCATATCTCTGTCAATGAAAATAAACCAAGCTAAAGATTCTAGAGGAAGAACATCTCAGCACTGAAACTATGTGCATTTGCTTTCTGTGCATTTTAGCGCCAAACAGACGAAACACTGGTGCCAGCAACTGGAGTGCAGAAAAGAAACAGATCAAGAGCTTTTCACATGGAAAGATTGCATTAGCCCAGAGAACAATAGTCTCCTGATACTGCTGAGCCACAGTGTAAAGAGAAAATGTAATTTAAACAAGTGAGAGCAGGTGTATATTTCTCAATACCCTACTACCATGGCTCTCATTTCTTAACCTTTAAAGGAAAACACCTATTTGTTGTAGGACAAAAGAATGGTGTTGGTATAAGAGAATATGACATACATAAACACACAGTAAAATATGGTTTATGTTACAGAAAATTCTTCTTACACGAGTATGCACATATAGAAAATCTGTCATTATTAATTTTGTTTCCTTACTCAAAAATAATGAAAAATCATAACAGAGCCAAGCCATTTCTATGCAGGAGTTTTAAATGAATGTTTCATCCAAGACAAGCAATCTTTCCAATTTTGTAACTGATATTACATGACCACATAAAAGGTAACTGCAGACACCCTTTAGTCAGCATTACATTTTATCATCATTGTGGGAGTTTTGCCACTGTAATTCTCAGGGTTCATCCCACTTCCAAGCAGCCATTGAGCCATTTTGTCATGGCTCAGTTCCACCTTGCCACAGAGATCACTCCATTGCAGGCCAGCAACCTACAGGAAAAGGAACCAAAAAATGGGTTGGCCCAGCTCAACAGCATTCAGCTGGCAGAATTCCTCAAAGTTTTCCCATGGAGGTTTAGATCACTTTAAAATTTTTGCATTTTGACCTTATCTTCTACAGAAAAATATATTCATGAGTTATTTGAGCTTTCTTACAGGAAAACCCCATGAGCAGATGCAGCCAAAAGAGGGGCTGCTTCCCACAAAAAGCAGCAAGGGCCTCCAAACTCCCCACAGTCTGAACAGAAATGCATACGTGGAAGCCAGATGGTTCTAAGCATGGTGTCAGAACAGACCAAGCTTTGAAAACAATCCAAGGGAAAGTTATTCTACTATTTTCTTGGAGTATTAGAGATAACCTCATATGGATACACTGAAGAAAATGGTTTGACTGTCCCTCAGCTTTTTCTTTTCATCATGTGCAGTCTTAAAAACACTATCACTAGCTCATCTTGTGAGGAATTCAAAGCAAATGGCTGTTATAAAAATAAAAAAATAGATAAAGGCCATTAAGCTAAAATTTTTATATCCACAAGCCTGCATGCACGAGTATCGGGCATCACAGAATATTGACTAAATAATATTTAAACTATCATCAATATACTCCCTTAAAGCAAGAGTCTATGTTATGGAACACCACATATCTTTAGACATGAATCTGTTTCTTGATCTCCACATTGTCCTGTAATGACCTCTTTGAACTTCTTTCAGCATGATCTGGTACCAGATCAAGTAAATCATATATCTATACTTTTTCCAATTTTCATATGCAGCAAATACTTTCTCTTGGTACTGGTATCTGTGGTACCAGTCCACAGATAGGACTTGTTCATTTTCAGGTCTTGTTCAAAAAGGAAAATCCTATAAGTTGGTGAATTTATTGATCTATTTGCCTATCTGCTGGTAGTAAATAAACAGCTATTTACTGAAATAGAGGCAATATTTTATATCACAAATTTAACTATGTAGTATTCTAGAATTCTAGCCAGGAAACTATACCCATCCTCCTAAAACTTAAAGCACTCCTAGTCCTCCTGAAAATATGTAAATAATATTTGCCAATACAGTAACCTTCCAATTTTGCTACCTTTCAATTACTGGTTTTACTTGTTTCACAACATGGACATGCTTGCCTTCCCAGCAGGTTGTATTATTCAGCACAAGAGAAGATAGGAGAACATGACCTGAGCAACGTGCTTACCTAAATGTTGATCTTGTTCCCACTGAATGGCTTCACTAACTGTATCAGTATCTCATGATTTTGGGTCATGTTGTATCCATGAACACAGAAGAACCCTGTGCAAGAGGAAGTACCACTATCTCCCTTGGGAAGTCTGACAGCACAACTTTGTTTTGCAGCTCTATGGAGCCTATCTGAACTGGCAATCCTGGAGTAGGCAGTCCCACTCCCAAAACATCTGCCTGTCTGCAGGGGTATGTTCCCAAAAATTTTCTTGGATCTTGGCATGTGATGGAGCCAACAAAAATAAGACATGATTTTGCAGGGCAGTGTTCTGATGTGTGAGCTGAAGCCAACTGACCCTGCAGCGGTGTAACAGCAATTTCCAGTCAGGGGGAAGGAGCCAAAAACAAGCAGGGGAGAGGGACTGCTGCTTTCAGAGCCAGTCCCTTTTGATGTGAAACCTGTGCTAAGATACAAGAGCTACCAGGGTGTGATGTAGTGGCAGTACCCAAAACTGCGACAGGTCTAGGTCTCCTGCCTCATGACCTAAGTTCTTGGAGAAGAAACAGAATACATAGTTGTGAGAGGGTGTGAGAACCAGGACAAGTCATCTGTGTTTTCAGTACCTTGGTCATTTGCTGAGTGGGAATGTGCCTAACATTTAAATGCTTCCCTGAGCTGGAACCTTTGTGAACTTCAAAGAAGAAAGGCTATGCTGGAAAAGGAAGTTGAGAGAGCAAAATGCACAAAGAAATTATGATGTCGGCAGAATAAAAAAATTTTTAAAAAGCCTTTCTATCCCTGATAATTTTCCACAGGGGAAAAGAGGGAATAAACAATCCATATTTCCTGGTTTATTGCCAGTCATTGAGTCGGCTGTAACATTTAGCATTCACAACCTTGTGCTGGGATGGCTATTGTGCCAAACTTTTCAGAGCAGAAAATGGAGAGTAGTACTGACACAGGTTCCTCATTCTTTTTCTCTCCTTTTCCCCAAACACCCTGTCCAAGGGTGACGTTATGATGCTTGTATCCCCATTCATGTGTACTGTTTATGCTGGATACTATGTTCTGTGCCTTCAAGACTGGCTCTGAAGAGTGAAAGTTTTGTTTTGGTTTCTTATCAGCTGCTCCCCCACGGCTGGCAGGACACAGAGACGGGGCAGTACATTGTGCAGCTTTTGCTTTTTGCTTGGCTTTTTGCTTTGCTCTTGCTCCTGCTTTGCTCCTGTTTTTTGCTTTTGCTCATTATTTAGTTTAGCTAAGCAGTTCAAATTTTTCCCTGGACTGTTTTTCCTTTCCTTTTTTGGAACTACTTGAACCTGCTCTGGACTGGGACCTGGGAAACACCGAGAGTTTGCACCTTGAGGCTGCAGCAGCCATTCCCAATGCCGGAGGGACCGATAACAGAGCAACCACCCCAGGAGAGACTTTCTGCATTTGTCATCTTTTTCAGAGCGGTGAAAGAGTCGTGTCATCTGGTATTGTTCATTTTGTGTGCTGGGGTGGGCTGTGCCTGTTAGATAAACAGGTTCTTTCCACTTCTCTCTGAGGAATCCTTCCTGAACCAGTTGGGGGAAGGGGCCCCCTTTTTGGGAAGTTTTCTCCCACATTTGCTCTAAACCAGGACACACCCAAACACCAGCACACACACCAAAGACAATTCAACCTATGTTGTTCATAGAATTAGTGTACCCACTACATTTTGCTGCTCTAATTACTGCTTTGTTTTCCTCTGCCTCTGATTTTTCTCCTTACCAGATCAAGTATATTGTTATATGCCATTTGCAATTGCTGGAACACAAAACACTATCATACATTTCCTAAAATTATATATTTACAGTAAATGTACCAGCTTTTTTAGCATGGGTGACAATGATGTACTTTAGCTACAATCAAGACCATCAACAGATTGTACTGCAATCTGTCACACATTCTCAGGAGGAAGAAATTGGCAACTCACTACACTGAAGAACAGTAATCAAGCATCTGGAATATTACAGCAGAAGTAGATTTTGTATGATCTGACTGGTTGAAGCAATTTGTAATAATGACTTTTTAAAAATGATCTTGCCAACAAGAATCTGCAACAAGCTTAGGCTCCTATTGTCACCAGAATGCTTAATGCGTGTGACTCTCTGATCAATAGCATGTCTCATCTATTTTACTAAAGATACTGTTCTAAATTACTTGTAGCTGAAATAGATGCATTTTAATGGAAAAAAAAAATTAACTCTTGGTGTTAATCAAAAGTAATATGTTGTTTTTATGAATGCCTAATGCTTGGAAAGAACTTTAAGAATGCTCAGTAAGCAAAATATTTGTGTCATTTTCTGCACCGTTGGCAAGTAAAACTTAATAACTGCTTTCTCTTGTGTGAGGAAAATGATGTATTGAACAATCTGAAAAAACCAGAAAGGCTGTCAAAAAGTAATCCAAAGGGGGGAAATAATGTCCTCTGGTCTCTATCACTCTGAGATTGGACCATTACAACAATTCCTTTTGTTCAAAAGAAACCAATAAAAAAGAATTAAATGAAGTCTGAATATGATATTTAATTCTTGAAAGCAGAAGTTATAAATGTTCTGAAGCAAAACACTCAATATCTCAATATAGGGGAGTATGCTGACAGGGATCCTAGTCAATAAAACTGCTAAGATACTTCTAATGTTGTACATGTCAATCACAAAAAAAAAAAAACACACCAAAAAAACCCCACCACCTTCAAGAGAATACTATGATTTTCTTTCAAGACAAACATTTTAAAAGGGAGACAAAATTACATATAAAAGTACCCTATAAATTAATTTAAAAATTAGTTATGTACAATTATATTTTTTCAAACAAACTTAAAATTATTCCTACCTTCTAATTCTGAAAATATGTATGCAAAATGGAGATTTAAACCAAAATTTTGGGGCAGTCCTTATGAAGGCTACAGGTATAGAGTTAAGAAATAAGTCACTTCAAACCAGCAATACTTATGAAATACATAGTAAGATGAATTAAATAGATATATAAATTAACTAAATTAATCAAGAAATTGAATTATTTATTGCTAAGTTTTAAACCAGAATAGCAAAGCCTTAAAGAGCAGAGCCTTAATACCATTGTCTGACCCAGTTCTCACAACCAATTGCACCTTGCAGGCAGAGGACTGGAAACAGCTGCGGGTATGAGCTGTATGAAGGAATCAGAGTAGTCATTCACTGTTCTTGCTTTTCATCTTCCTTATTATTCTTCTTTTTGAGCCCACATCAACTTCTTCAGAGAGTTAAGCTAGTCCTAAACCTGAAGATCCATGCTGGGCCACGTTATGGTCAGGAGTAGAGAGCTGCTATACATTTCTTTCCCTCTGGTCCAACAAACGAATTCAAATTTCCCATAATTACTGTTGGTCATAGTAGGCTGAAGGAAAAGCCTTACTCAGGGATGTTAATTTTCTTGTGTCCATACTTGGAAGTGGCAAACCTGGCAACAGAGACACAAACACACACACACACATTCACTACCAGATTACAGGTCTTTGGTGTCTCTCAGGCTCAAGAAAAACACCATCTATAAGAGAATCTTTACTTGACTGATGACTAACTCATTCACAGCTCACTATTGTAGGCACCTAGGAAAGCAGATGTGCCTCTGACCAGGAGCCTGCCTTACACCCAGCCCCTACCCTCATACTGTATCTCCTGAATTCTGCAGATCCTGTCACATCCATCTCACAGCATCTGTTGATCCCTCTCAAAAAAATCACTGGATCAGTCTCATCAAAAGTTAGAGCTACAAGAACACTTCTGAAATCCTCCCTTGCTTTTCTTGGAGTCATCTTAATGCTGATGAGGGGCTGCTAAAGATAGATGCAGTTTAAGAAGCACTATAGTTTTGAAGGGTGCTCACACTCTCACTTGAGTTTAGCCTAGCTCAACCCTATTGCTTTGCTAAGCTTTGATAGATCTGCTCTTATTGGCAGATGATCCCAAAGAGGAAGTGGAAACTCTTATGAATTATCAGGCTGAAGCTGGGAAGACTTCAGTCATGACACTGAGTGTAAGGGAAGAACAGAGCCTCAAAGATGATGTGATGTAGAGGGGTCACACAAAAGCTCCTTTGTGCACACACCTAGAGAAGGCTTACTCCTGAATACCTGGAGTTATCTGGAGTACAGACTCCTGTGAAATAGGAAATAGGGTTAAATTTACTTTTAGGTCTTGTTTTGAACAAGGATAACACCCTGGAACAAGAAAAGTAGCAGCCCTCGGACCTTTCAGTTTAAGCCGTGCTTTTGCATATTAACATTGGCAAACAGCCTGACTAAGCTGCAGGTACCTTCCTTCTCAACTTTCCTCCTCCTGCTTGTGAGTACCTGCTGTTCTGTTTAAAAGTGTGTCATGGGGTTCAGACTCAGAAGACCCACCACTTATTCTGACTTGGAGATCTCACTGCCTGCAGATCTTCAGGGTGCTTTGTGGAAGCTGGGGGAAGTCAGGGTGGAAGGTGAAGCAGCAGCACATTGAGTATGCTTGTGGAGACACAGAACAGTTATGCTGATAGAGAAAAGAGGGTCACCACAGCACATCAGGGAGAGTCAAGGGCTTCAAAGTGACGGTATAGGACTCCCAGTATGAACACAGACAATGTGGGCAATTTGCAAATTCCAGGAGAAGTGATGAGAGGGATCAGGCAGTGCCTAAGGCATCAGCACCTAAAGTGAGTACTGCAGAGGAGGCTGGCCCCAGGAAGAGGAATGAGGCATTGAACTCCTGGCAGGGATCAATGCTTTAACATCATAACATTGAGTACTGCAGTATCTCATTTCTTCATTGTTACAGTCTGGAAGTCTACACGGGTTATCCCGGCTCTGCTCCCTGGCTGAGGAGGAAGTCCAACATATATGATCTCTGATAGATGCTTCCTCTCTGCTGTAATGGAACATGGAAAAGTGTCTATCAGGTGGGACATCCACAGAGCCACAGATAAGCCCGACCCTGGCAGCTCCCTAAAATAAAGAACATCATAGAGAGAGCCTGAATAGCTGCTTGAGGAGAAGAAACTCCTAGAATAAATTAAGATACCACCTCTCTATGCTAAAGCATGACTGGTGGGGGATATCAATAATGATGTATACAGGACAATGAACTGCTTTTGTGCTGCTGTTCTGCTTTTGAATCATGAGGAGCCATAACCAGCTATTTGCATCTATTCAAAGGGGCCTAAACAAACACCACAAATATGGAACCGAAACATCAAACATGGACAAAAAAAAAGGGGTGAAATCTTGAGCTGAGAGGTAAAAAAAATGTCATATGTAGAGTTATCTCGGTACCGAGAGCAGCACTAGAAGAGTTAGACCAGTCTTATTTTGAGACTGGGAGCAGAAGACAAAAAGACAAAAAGGCTGCTGAGAGATGGTGGAGCAGCATGAGGGTCTTCACATATAAGAAGGAATGAGCAGCTATGGTTCTCCCCTTTGGGAAGAGGAGAAGAGGTGGAAAAGTAAAGACAGCTGGAGCTTAAAAAGTGTGAGAAAAAAAAAAGGGAAAAATTCCTGAGCCAGCTTCCTGATTATGGTGTTAATGCTGTGATTCCTATGGTCTTGAACAGATTTTAATGGGCTGAAATGTTTATTCTGATTTTGTAAAGCAAGTACTTCTTGATGGGCTTTTCTGATGTCATTAGAAATTGGATCACTAAAATTTACCACTTTTTAAAACTAAGTCTTCATATTCATTTTTATGGATTTTATTATATGTTATTATAGATTAAAATAAGTCTTGTTCAATTTTATTTAGAGGAGATCTCACTGCTATTAATGAATTTCCATTGCTCAGTGTACTGAAACCAACTTAAAATATTTTTGCATGCTCCAAAAATTACATAAATATTTCCCAAACCATTTCATTAGCATTTAGAGGGAAAAAAACCACAAATTCATTTAAGTTCATAGTTAGTTCCTTAACACTCTTTCATTAAATGACCTCTAAAATACTTTCCATGCACAATTAATTTCTTCACAATCTAAAATTTAACTGCTGTATAGTGTTTGTTAAAAAATATTCACAAAGAAGGAGGAAGCTACTTTTTTAATGTAGAAGTTAGTAAAGTGTGAATATGAAAGACTCAGTCCTATGAATGGGTTTATTCTTTAAGTCTTCATGGGCAGGACAGGAAAATCTGGCAGAATATTGCTTAAGAAATGGACAAAGAAGTTGTAATTTTTTGGTCATTTTATGATATATTCTTTCATTCAAGAGCCAAGCCAAAAGGAAAATTGCTAACATCACTCACATAGTTTTTCAAAATTATTTTAGAAATGTGATCTAAATGTGGATATTGTAACAATTTTTCCATTATATGTGAGAATACAGTAAAGTAGTAATAAAAGCTCTTTATTTACACCGTAGTTAAAGAGTCATGCTTACACAGGACATTTTCATCCTATTCCATTTTTAACAGTTGCAAATATAATGCTGATTGTGCAGCTGATATAGCAAAGGACAAGCCATGTTCAGCACCATGTCAGCTAATGGTACTGGAACTCATTGAGATTCCAGCCTCAGTTTGAGAGCATATGATTATTACCACAACTTGTCCTTTGGTACACTGCCTGAAAATTCCCACCAAGATCTGTTAGCTGACTTTAGTGTTAAAAATTGTATATAGGGATTAAAATATTTGCACTCTTTCAAGCTGGATTTCTTTTACTCAGATAGGACTTACTTCACCAGAAGGATTCATTGAGTTTCAAAATTGAAGCATTTTCTCATATTTTTTTAAGAACTTTGGTATAGTAAGATACCATCACAACTCTCCAAAATGTGAACTTGTGCTGTTTTCGCTTAAAATAAATTCCTTCACTTTGCTATATTAACTCTCTGTATTAACTGAGAATAAAAATGTAGAGCTACCTTACTGTTCCTGCTGTATTTCATTGCCAATTCCTCCCTCTTTTCTGATCACATCTTCCCACCCACATCACTTATTGTGCAGTGGAGCACCCAGGCCTAAATCTTAGTGCTCTGCAAGTGCTGCTGACCTTTCACTTTTGCTCTGCCTTCATCTCTCACCCTAATATATTATCCTGGGGAATCTGAGCCAAAATCTGTTCTCAGACCCAGGAAGGTAAACCTGAAGGCACTGAGCTGTGAGTGCTGGCTCACATTTGTGCTGTCCCCAGCTGCCCTGTCTCAGCTGACATCACCCTGGAAGCTGTGGGCTGGGGTCCTGCAGGGCAGGAACTGCCAGGGACTTGCAGGGACAGTTGCTCATGAGCAAAGCACCCAGATAATCTCGTTAGTAACTGTGAGTCACAGCAGAACTGCTTCAGGATGCCAGAGCAGCAGTGGGATCCATTTAGCTGCTGGAATGCCTAAAACACTTAAATGATGGAATAATTTACCCTCAGTCTTTCTGCCACTAAGCTGTGGCTCCCTCCTAAGAAAAAAGAACACAAGTATCAGCAAGTATCGGCACCAGTGGCTCTGAAACACTTTAATAACAGACCACTGCCTAAGCAGTTTTAAGGATTTTTTCTTATATGTTTCTTTTATTCTACAGTGAAAACACTACAGATACTAAATTCATAGCCAGTGGCTGAATTAGTGGTCTGCAGAAAACAAAATGAAGCTTTTCAAGAAACAAAATATATTCATTAGAAGGTCCCAAAATTCAACTGATGACAAAAATATTCTGCTTTATTTACAGATACAAGAATACAAGCAATACATGTATGAAATAGTTGTAGTTTTGGCCTTGTTGTAAAAATAACCTTTAAAAGTAGTAATCATAATCCTTCACTCATGTATATTTCATCAGAAAATGCCTGTTCATTTGAATCAGGAAAGAACTGACTTTGGAAAACCTGTAAGAACACATGCAAAGAGTTCAGAAAATACCAAAACATTTCATCATGGTGCTTTGAAATTTTAAAATTACTTTTCCTGAACTAAAAATAAGTTGAGGTAATAACAAAACAAAATGCTTATAAAACCCCACAGCCAAATAGAGACAAAATATTAGAAGAAATAAATAAAGCATTTCAATTTACTTGAGCTATTTTCCTCATTTTTGATTGTGAAGATTATTTGAGATTTCCATATTAAATAAAACACATTTCACATTCCAAAAATTGCACCAAAAAAAAAAATTGTTTCTACTCTAAATGAAAATCCATACTTTAAAGAAAAATCTGGTAGCTCTGTCTCCTTGGCCTTGTGAAGGATTACAAAACACTCTGGGAAGCTCCATTTTACTGCAGTGCTCAGAACAGTTCAGCTTTCCCTGACTCTCATTGTTCTGCCTTCACCATGTAAAGCTCTCCAGTTTCTTTGTATGACTACTTAACAAAAGCAATTATAAAGAATATTATTTTTATTCTTCAAGTATTTTTCAGTCAACAGAGGTTACAATAACTATTTTTTTTAATGCAGATGCTGAGCAAAAGGCCTGACCTTGCTGCTCCACAGCTCTGGAAACAATTGATCTGCTAGTTCTTTCTGAAAGGATGCAGCTTGCTGAAGTAAATGCAACATCCCTAGGCTTAGAAGTACAACTGACTAGTACACATACCACCTGTGTGAGTAGCTCAGTGGACCCCAGCCTTCTGGTGATTTAACTATTTGTCTTGTGAACATGCTAAAGAAGATGCTAAGTAAGGATAAGTATTACATGGTGCAAAACAACAGGCTCACAGAGATAAAAATATATCCATCAATGCAATGTGTGAAACTGCAAGCTGCCTTGAATCCACTTTGTGAAGTTAATCTAAAATGATAAATGCAGTATTTACAGTAATTATTGATCTTAGAAAGGTCACTAGAAGTAGTAGTACTGAGGAAGAGTTTTCTTGTATCAGAGAGTCAAGAGTCACTGGGATATTTGTTCATATGACCTTTTCTTTCCTGGGATGATCTGGAAAGGCTATTTAATAAACATCCTGTTAGTGCTTTGACAATGGCTACAGTGTCTTTTGACCTCTTCCAGTGGAAAATTTCAGCTAAGACTTTCATTACAGAGCTTATGTTGTAATGGAATGCAGAAATATTTCATGAGATGTATAAATAGCGTGTGGCACAGGTGATACTGTGGAACCTTCAAACTTGGTGTGATTGCTGAGCATTACAAATCATTAGATCTGATGATGCAGGAGACTATTTCCAGACCTAGATTTCTGTGTACTTTCTCTTTTGTCCTGTACCTTCTCACAAATCTTACTTTTGTGGAAGAGGTGGCTTCTCAAACAGTACTCAGTTTTAGGGCTAAAGCATTCATCATAGAAGGAGGTCTTCATTACTATTATCACAGCTTCTTCTTTTGCTTTTTCCTGCAGTCCACAGGGACAGATTTCACAGCCATGGAAATTGAATCAGTAGGAGTTCATTCAGGACATTCAAATTTGATTCTCCAAAATGTTGAACAGGCTGGCCCTTATCCAGTAATTTATATAAATAACTGCTTAACCTCAAACATATTAATAATTACAGACTTCAAAGAAAGCTTTATTTGAGTATGAATATAAACTATGGTTAATTTACTTTAGTGAGAGCTACATAATCTAGTGAGAATTTGCTTGTTGCATGATAAAAGCCTGTAGCACTCATTTAAGTACTGAACTATAAATCTTTAGTTGATCACGGCAAACCAATCACTAATCTGTGGATTAATGAAAAGAAAGAAAAAATTTATTTACCTAAACAATTAAAGCTCAGCCTTGGAATTTAAGACCTACTGGATTTCATATATGCTGAACTCCATTAAATTATGTCCTCTGTTTTTTCAGATTTTCAGTCTTCTGGAAATGAACAAAAAATCTATTTAAAATAGCATATATATAAATGTAACATGTATTTGTACCTATACATGCATAAATGTGCTGTTTATATATATATATCTATATATCCACCTTATATATACATACATAGTGTGCATAAACATGTGAAGCATATTTACCTGCTACATATGTAGCTGTTTCACCTAATTCTTGGCAAAATAGAAAACTACTGGTCAAAATGTATTTTAATGATTCATTTCTGATTCTTTTTCATTTTGTAATATCTTCCCTAAATATAGATGGGAACTGACAGTATGCTGTCCTGTACAGGATAACTTGGTAAGGTTTTTGTACAGAATATGCAAGTATCAGGAAAAATGTGCTGACATCCCAGGGAAGCCTTTGGTGATGTAGCACTTCTCCCAGGGCACAACCTCTTCTATCCATCAAATGAAAATAATCTGTGCTACCTCTACACAGAGAAAGCTTCTTCCACATCCTACAGAGAACATTTTTTACCCCTTAACCCAAATTTGTGTGAACTTCATGCTTTGCAGTTTGTTTGAAAGTGTAGGAAATGTGTTAGAGTGCTGATCAGAAACTAGTAAAAGTTATATATGCATGACTAGAGCAAATGTTATCAATGTCAGGCAGGATATTTGGTTTGGTGTATTCCCCAAGATTTGTATCACCATGTTATGTTTCTAGTATAAAGAGCATTAGATTCCTTAAAGATGGAAATTGCTTCCTACCTATGAAATATCTTTGCAAATAATTCATGTCATCCTTAAGAGAATTACTTTTGATGGAAATATGTGGAATTTGTAACTGCAAGTTTCATGTTTGGCTCAATTGTAAGGCAAAATATATAAGGGAAAAATAAGTGCAAGCATTTGTCATAGAAAATTATAATGCCTTTTAAGGGAAAAATCTTCTGCATAAATGTGAGTAATTCTTGAGAATAGAGAAATCCACCCTAAGTGAAATGACAGCAATAACTGTGTAGTTTCAGAAACCTTCACTTGCAAGTGACTTTTGATGAAGAAAGTACATCTCATAATATTGACAATAATTTGGTATTGAACGTTCCTTAAAATGCAACTGTAAAAACATCTAATAGATTTTTTCTTTTTTTAATTTTTAAGCCAAATCCTTAAAAGTCAGTACCTTGAATGTCCTTCACACAAAGCTGATTTCCAAAGAATCCTGAAACAGTCACATTTTTCTTAGCCGAGTGTTCACAAAGGCCATTCTTTCTGCAGACATGAATACATAGCAACAAATTAAAACAACTGATTGTCCTGTTTCAGGTGGAAAATTTCTTCATGGGAATTTTCTTTTAACTATTATAAAAACTTTGAAAAAACTTACTAACCTCAGAAAATACCACTGTCTAATTACATTCTCTCACCTTTTCTGCTAAACTCTGTATAATTTTTTTCTTTTTCTCCTCCTACTTGTCTTTTACAGAAAGTACATATCTCTTCACACCTTTGCCTACTCATTTTTACCACAAATACAGTTTTTAATAAAATTAGTCATTACTACATTACAGACTCAAAGAAATCATCACCTTTACCATTTATCAAGAGGCAGTTGAGTGCTGGTCTCTCATCATTATGCCCACTTTGATCTATGCCACCTATTTTTAGACTTTTTCCACTGATAACTCCATAAGTTAACTAATGTTCAGTACATTTTGAACTCCTCCTCACAAAAATATCCACCAAAGATTGTTTTTTTCCACCTTCTCTGACTTTAGACAATTAATTCAGATTAGTTTAAACACCAGAGGTGCACAGCTCTGCATAATTCTTCGAGCAATGATTTTTCTAATTGTCTGAAGTCCATGAGGTGATGGGTTACAGGCATAGGTTTGCAGTTGTATTGCAAACCAAGACAGTGTTTGGAGCTGAAAAACTGTTTTGTCCATGGCTTATGAATCTGAAATTGTCAGAAAATATTTTTTTGTAAGTGGCAGAGAGTAAATGAATATTTTCTAACTTTTCCATCCCACGGTCATAACGAAAATTAGGTAATATCCTTCATTACCTGAGTTCTGCAGCTGCTGTTTTGTAAAATGTATCAGACAACGTCCTCAACAGAAAGTCTCTGAATTTTCTCCAGAGCTTCAATGCAGGATCAGGTCAGTCTTTTTACTGCTACCCATGGATTCTTTCAATTTTTTACCTCCACCTTGTAGTTTGTGGAACACCACTCACATAAAGATTTACTGAGCAGGTAAGACCACTAATTAGACAGCCTGACACACAGCTCACATTCCCATATGAGCCTTGGGCAACATTACAATTACTGTGAACTCAGAGATGAATCTGGCAGTATTTCAAGGTGGAACACACAAGTTCATCTGCACTGAATCTCCAGAGACTCTGAACAATTAATAATAGTGATTGTATATACAATCTGCAGCAGAGCAATGTCTTACTTTGCAGTCATCTAAAACACCACAGAAGCTAAAAGCCATCCTACTGTACCTATGCTATTATTTCCTGGTTGTCCTGTCTCACTGGAAATTATCAAGGCTTTAGGCCCACGTGGGGAATCCTTCAGAGATCCATACCCTCACTAACCATCCTGCCTGCAGCTGAGGATCCCTTGCAGCAAGAAGGGAAACCACTGGGAGTCCAACACTACCCTGCCCTAATCTGCCCCAGCCTATAACATCTACTTTTCTCTATAACATCTACTTTTCTCTCAAGACCTGCACAATATCTCAGTGCCACCTTCTGCCACAGAATCTTCTAACATGAAAATGCTATAAATGGCCAATATTGAGGATGCAGTCAATTGAAGAGAAGCAAGGATGTGTCTTCTATTACATCTACTGGGACAGTTGAAAAAAAACCCAGTTTTAAAAAACACAGATTGCTTTTCAATTAAAACTGAGGTTCTGTGTTTATCATATATCTATGCAACAATAGTTTTCTGCAACCTGATATAGAGTTTTTCTTTATGAGTATTTCTAAGGAAATAACCTCAGTTATCTTCTGAGCATGTCTTAAACTAACATAGGGTTTTTCTAAAAACTTCTCAAAATATTAGACAATGACCAGCTAACAGGAATAATCAGGAGCACCTGTAGTTTGATGAGCAATTTTTCTAATGTACTTGTTTTTAACAGATTTCTGTTAATTAAGGCAGATGAGCATAACTATGCAGCTGTGGTTTTGAAATGTGACAAGTTCTGCACTATCAAATTAAAAATAAATTAAAAATAAATAAAATAAAATTTAAAAAATTAAAAATATTAAAATAAAATAAAATTTTGTATGTTTTATGCAGTAGTTCAAAGAATAAGGGAAGTATTTTTATTATTATTTATATAAACCTGAAAACCTTAGTATTCAAATGTTTAACAAGATCAACAATAGCAGGCCAGATACCTTAGCCAGCTTTATTCAAACTCTGTACTCTAGTTATTGACATCAGCAGTGGTATCAGCTATTTTTCTCTGAGCAGGTTAGGAAGTTCTTCTTTGTTCTGATGTAACTCTTACTCATCAGCCTTTCCAAACAGGATAGGAACATCTGTTGACCATTTCCGGAGACATTATCTTCATTTTAGCTAACTCCAATTTCATAACAGCCTATCCCATTAGTAGAATCTCCTTTGTTCCCAATGTAATTTTAAAAAAACTAAATTTCTATTAGCCTTTTTACTGGCAGGCATGACTTTTCTTCAATTCCCATAAAAGCAACAATTTTCTACGCTCTAGATTGAAACTCATTTTTCTCTCTTTCCTTTGCTTTTCTTGGATTTCACAGACTGTTTCTTGATTTCTGTCATCTCCATTGCACCACTGATGAAGGGTGAGCTCCCAAGAAAATAATTCTCTTACCTGATACAGAATCATACCTCTGAAGATTTTCTGATTGTTCTCTAGATTTAATCAAAATCCTTATTTTTGAATAATTCTTTCCTTAAAGAAGCCAAATTATTAAAGTTCAGTCAAGTTTATCCACTATAATAACGTTCAAATATTGCTGTTCCATGGTGAATTCATGCTGCGGCACTTGATTTTAAAACTTCTGTCAGTGTTTAGAGTGTCTTGCTCCACACATTCTCTTACATTTGCTTTAACACATAATTACAGTTTTTCCCCCTACACACTTTATAGTCAGATGTTTTCCATTTTTATTAAATGGTCTTTAATAGATTCCCTTTTATGCCTGTATTTGTTTGTGCTCACATGGAGGTCTCTATACTGTGCAAGAGGTACAACAGCGACTTAGGTGAATTGAAGCAGTAATTCGAGTGGAAAAGAGGTTGTGTGCTGAACTCAGCAGACATTCTCAAAAGTGTCTATTACTGAAAGTTCTGTTATGATACCACAGCTTTCAGACATGGATGACTGAAATTCAGCAACAGAATAAAGGATGTAAAATAATCCTCAGAGCAACGAGATGATTTTCTTGGAGGCACTGATCAGTAATCGAGGGGTTTTATTTTTTCAGGTGCCCGAATATGGGTTATGCTTATTTTTTCTAAAATATTATATTAAAAACTGTAAAGGAGCCTTATTAAGACATTTAGTTCCAAACTCTAAAATTTGACAAGAGGTTGTAAATATTTCATGTTGTTTTCCAAGGGAAAATTAAAATTCATCATGTTGATGGACTGAAAATCCCATATCATCCCACACATTGTCCCACATCCTTCTCAAAAGCATTGACTTTGGCAGGTTTTGACCTCAGCTCTAATGATTTCTGTTCCTTAATGGAGGGAGAATTTACTTCTATGGAGTGCTGAAATTTTAAGGGGGAAAATATCTGTACTGAGAAAAGAGGTAAATATGGCTTTAGCTAGGTAATTCTCCTTCCTTACATCGGTGGAGTGGAGGTAGTTGTTCCATATTTTAAAATACATTTTCAGTACTGTTGAGGAAGCTTTATCACAGCTTGCATCTATCCAATGGTTATTTTTTCATTAATTTTAAATACAACTTAAATAACAAAATTTATGCAGAATAGTAACTCACAAGAACTGTGTTGCTTCTTAGCCAGAAAAAAAGCAAGAAAAAAAGTCTGGTGTTACTTCATAGGCTGTAGAACTGATTTACAACAAATGTAAGGAGACTCAGACACTCTATTAAGAGATCTTCTACAAAAGATGTTCGTTATAATTTTATTTCTCATTTGTATTTTTAAGGCATCTGTCTGAGAGCTCATACTGAGGTAAGAGCTTGTTCATCACTTGCAGGACAGTACAGATATTTTATTCTTTCTTCACCTGTTGGCCTATGCCAAAAATTATAATCTCATGTAAAGTCAATTATTATTTTTCTCTTAATAAAAGTGGACATTGTACACAGTTTTCTTTGTACATGTTTAATAAAAACTGAATGATCTAATAGAAGGTATGGCAAAAGCCTCATACGTGTTTGTTTTCACCTGCTTGATTCCAGCTATCAATTAGATCTCAAAGAAACAGCATGACTTTGGCAAGTGTAACACACAATTAAACTGAAAGATCTTGTTCTAATGCTTTTCTGCTCTTGCAGACTTATTTTATTTCAATTAGTTGTTTGGATTTATAAATAAATGACATGTCTTCTCCTCTCACACCGGGTAATCAGGAAAACAAAATCTAAGCTTAATTATGCTGTGCTTTCCTCCATCTGCAAATTCTTTTAATCATTCCCATTCCAAACTCTATTGCTATGAGGATGTAGGTAACAATAAAAATTAATTTTGTTGTCATATTTTCTGGACATTTTCTCAGCCTTTGATTATAGATCTTTGTAATCATAATAAAGATTGCAGCTGTTGAAAAGGCTGACTTCATACTGAGAACAACCAACAATTATAAACTCCTGTACTTCACATTGCAATAATTATTATACAAATTCTGCATATGTCATTTGATGTCAAAGAGGGGTGAGATCCATGCTGTGGTTTGGTAAAATATGGTTGAAATGTCAATTAACTGCAAGATAAAAATACAAAACAAACCAGATTTCTGTAGCTCCTCTGCTCATAGAACTACTTATTTAAGCCCACAGTCAGCTGACATTTATACAGACTGTGAATTATTGTTGCTATTGATGCAGAACTTGGTTGCTTGTTTGCTGGCCTAATCTCAGAAACAACAAAACAGAGATACACTAATCCCAGGAAAACTCATCCAGAAATAATTTAACTTCTTTCATGTGATGCAAAGACAAAGGTTGTAAACTCAGCAGCCCTAATTTGCTCCTGGAGAGTAATCTCAGTGCCTCAGGACTGCATTTTGAAGCACCCCAGTTCAAGGAGAGCTTTAGATGGGGACAGCAGTATGTGAATGGCAAAATGTGAGCAGGTTTAAACCCAGAACCCAAGCTACCCAGGGATGTGATCAAAAGACATCCAATGTACCTGGAAAAGCCAGTGTTGACCTTTGGGGTTTAACAAGACTTATAGAGCCCAAAGTATGTCCCAAGTAACTACAAAAAAATTTTCCTGCTCATCCATATTCACAATAATCACAACACTGAGATTTTTACACTAGCCTAGAGTTTCCTAGCTATATTTTTCTAGGAAATCCAGAGCTGACAATAGCCAAAACACCAAAAAAGCAAAGTCCATTACTATGTTTGTTGCTAAATACATATATTAAAGTTACAAGTAGTGATGCATATTTGCCAAAAATATCACTATTTATTTCTATTCTGTATTTATAATGAAGCAGAAAGAGATGTTACATCCCATATGATGTTAAGGATGCAGTGAAATTTACCATCTGTTGACAAAGAAAGATGTGAAGGAGAATTTGCTAAAATTAATGATTGCAGTTAAAGGTGAACATCTTATATTCAAGATCCCCACAGTAACTAGCTGGAAAGCTCACTGGAATAGTCTAGGGTTATTCTAAGGACTAGGGTACTCTTCTAATGTCAGACATGAGCAAGCTAAAGGATGAATCAGGGATTGCAGGCTGCCAATCAGCCCCTGTGGCACAGAAGGGCTCCCATGCCCAGCTGCACAATAGCTCCCATTTTCAGGAGCATGGGAGCAGGGGTTTGCAGTACAGGCTGCCTCTCAAAGCACTGCACATGGACTTGTGGTGAGAACAATCAGGAGGGAGAGTGGCCTGAATGAAGGGTTGGGAGCACTTTAGCCCCTGGTAAATCCTCACAGACAATTTTTAAAAGGACTGGAGAGCAGTAATGTTGTTCTGGCATTCATGTAGTATTTAATTTATCAAAACTCATGCTTCAGGGATTCAGTAAATTACATTAGGAAAAAATCCCTTCCTTTTCTCAACAACCCAGAGCTGAGAGATGCATTCAGAAGGAGAGGTTTGGGTGGTTTTTTTTTGGTACTTAAGCAATGAGAGGTCAAATCAGCTTTCTTTGCTGCTGTACAGCCCACTTTCTTACCAAGTATGAATGGAGTATTCAGCTCAAAGGATTATATCTCTATCACAAGATTTGGAAAGTGTAAACTTCTGCTGTTTGCAACAGATCAGCCAGGACAACCAACATGCCACTGTTTAGTCTCCTGATATTTGGAATAATTTTCACTTACTGAAGTATTTGGATTATAGGGGAGATAAGTATGTGACACAACAGACTTTGACATACAGAAAGTCTAGTTGATTAAATGGAATTCCTTGGCAAGCAGATCTGCTGAAAACTCTGACTTTCATATTTTCTGCTTAAAGTAACAGACACTGACTTGACCCAGCAGGGATGGATTCCTGGGCTCAGATGAAGAATGTGTGTTCCTAGAATGAATTTCACAGATGACTAGATCACTAGCAGCAGATATTCCAGAGATAATCCAATTCAACAGATAAGCTTTATTCTGTATAGTAGGCATATTAAGAAGAATTCATCTGCCTGAAAATAGGCAAAAATTTGAGATGCTGTAGAAATTTGAGTTATCGACAATTGACTGGCCAGTAGACTCATCATGGTCTGTAGCTGTAGCCAGAAGCAATAGAGAATCTAAAATGAAAAATGTGTTTGGACACATGAATATCAATAGTTATCAAAAGTCTCTTTTACAGTCATAAATTGTTTGAGCTTTTAATTGTCCCACTTTTTGTCAAGAAAGAGACAAGATTTTCTGTATGCTAGAAATAGAGAAGGTGTAAACATCCTCAACATCAGTTTTTATTTCCCTTAGTTTGGAGTTTCATGTTGAAAATCAAATGGCTAAATTTAGAAGATGAAATCCATGAAATGCATTGAAAAATTGCAATGGGGCTGCCTAAATTAAGTCAATTAGTTGGGGAATAGACCTAGTTTAAAATATTGATATAAATCAACTCGACATAAAGGACATGGAATTAAACTGGACTGATAGAGTCAAAACAAGAAATCAAACATTTTCGGGGGGTTCTTGGCATGGATTTATTTCTGCTCATAGAGCAAAAATTGCTGTGAAAATGTGGTAATGGCATAATAACAGGCTGGATTAGATCAAAAGAGCAATGCCTTTCTTTTCAAGGATATAATGTGTCCCTACAAGCAATCATTCTCCACTGCTCATGAAAGTTTAGAGTTCTGAGTTAGTCACAAGGCAACAAAGGGAAGCCTCCAGCAGTAAGTTACGATCCCTCTGTTTTTCTTATTACCTGCTCTAACAAATTGCCCTGAGAAATACAACTCTTACATATGACAGAGCAAAAGCACAGTAGGACAAACACTGAGAGCGACAGAACCAGGAGGTTCAGTTAACATCAGTCATAACCAGCAAAAACTGAGGCCAGACTTGCAGGTGCTGTCATGCTGCTGCAGAAGACATAGAGGGTAACAGTTCAATAAAGAAGACATAAGGATGCCCAGGTATCTGTATATTGTTTCTTCCCTTCCACTTACAGGGAAGAGGACAGATAAGTCCAGCCTGACAAGTCACCAAGCAGACCATTAGATACTTTCCCACAATTTTGTATGTGGGTTTGTGAGCAGGTAGGGAAAGGGCACTTTATTTCTCTCTGTGCTTCCATTCCTCATATCTCACCCTCTCAGATTTGCTGCATGACAAAGAAGATTTTCTACCTCTCAGGTGCTCTCAAAAGAGACTACCTTCCGTCCTTCTTTGCTCTATTTGGATTCTGAAGGAGAGAATTGCCCTATCGTTTAATTTTATTTCTCCACTTTATGTTCTCTGCCTTTAATGTTGCTTCCATTAAGACCCATGGGCTTTGTGGGGTTTCTGTAGTGCTTCCAGCCCAAAGACCACGCAATATCTTTGTAATTTGTACCTCAGAGTTGCATAAATAAAAGTTTTAAGCTGTGAATGCAAATGGGGTGATCCTGTTGATTCAAATGGTCCATATTAGCAAATCATATATAATACAAATAGACCTTGCACAAAATCATTTGTCCTAGCCACTATTTACATTAACATTCTTCTTTTTATTTTTTCCTTTTCTGAAAACAAAGTATTTCTCAAAGGAAAAATAACATTCATCTACATTGTGATTATGGAAGATAGTTTCATATCTGATATGGTCAACCTTTCTATTAAAATATTAGGAAATGATAGCAGTAAAATTTCAGGTATGTTTTTAATATTTAATTTAAGCATTTCACATCCCCTAAATCATTGTTTACTTTGTAAATATTTGCTAATCTAACAATACATGTACTACCAGTCTTAGGTCATAGCTCATGCAGATAGCAAAGAGGACTTCGTGCCATTTTATGATGTGACTTCTCCATTTAATTAACTCCTTTAAACTATCAATATCAGACTTTTTTTTTCCCTAGCTCTCATGTTTTTGCTTGTGTGACTAAAAAGCTCTGTGTGCCATTTAGTCAGCACAGGTTGGCTTCCTCCCTCTCTCATAGCAACAAAATCCCGGCTACCTCTGAAGTGGATATGCTAAATGGGAGGGATTTCACATCATCTGTTGTCTTTCTAGCTCACATGCACAAAATGCCACGGTTCTGCTCAGAAAGTGTTTTTCAGCAACCATTCTGCATGTGATATTTATCAGTTTGCTATCGATGACCACATCTACACAGTAACAAAAATATCTCAAAAACATAATTAGTCTTTTTCATGATGTATGGTATAGACACACATTCGTAATAAATATATAAAGAGCATTAACATTTACAAATCTAGTTGCTGTTCATGTTTAAATAAGAAAGCCACATTCTTCTCTGGATGCTTCACTTTGAAAAATACTTGTGGCTAGCAATGTCTCGCACAAATACATTAAGCATTTTTGTTGAACATTGTAGCAGTTTTTTTCTGACAGAATTTATACTTTTTGCTTACACAGGGTTCAATCCTGGTCCTGTAACCCTGATTCAAATGACTTCATGGGAATAATATCACTTATTTCAGTAAACCTATTTGCGTTTGTGCTGTTCAATATCCTGTCAGCTTGCCGAATCAGATAATTAACAAAGATAGACAAATGTATTCAGCTTAGGCAACTTGCATTCCCCTGTTTCTAAATTAATGGGCTTATCCTGCAGTATAAATAGCACTTACTTTTCTCAAAATTTTAAAAGAATGAACATGGTCAAGATAAATCTCTTTATTATGACACCTGTTATTTTTCCATTATCCATTTCTAAATTTTGTTGCATGCCCTACAATTAGAGAATGTTTTGTTGCTTAGTTCAGCAGTAAAAGGATTGTTTCTACAAGGCACAAATGAAATATCTCCAGATCAGTTCAATGAGCTTCTGAGCTCCTTTCACTTCTAATGAAGCACCGTTACTGAGCAATCATAGAGCATTTGCTAGCCCTCAGTAGCTCTTACTCCATGAGACTATTTATGACAGCAGAACTAAAAGTGAATATAAGCATCTGCAGAGTGACAGCTTTGACAAGAGGTTCTGTGAAGAGTATTGCTAACACAATACCTTACTTCTCAGAGCAAAGGCAGGCAATGTAGTGCACTGCTGACCAAGCTGCTATGTTAATAATAGAAGAATGATTGAAGTTAAGAGGGATTTTTGACTTAATGGTAAAAGGAAAAACTAACTACATTACCAGTTTGGTGTAGTAATACTGACTAAATCCATTTACCCCCATTCATACCCATCTACATTACTGTAGTGATTTTTCTCTTCTTTTATCTAAGCCAAAATTCTGCTTTGACAGTCTCACTAGAATGGAAATATGAGAAACAGAAGGTCTGCAGCAGCTGAAGAGAAAAGGAAAGATCAGGACCTTCACTGTAAATGCACTGTGCATTGCCTGAATTTTCCTTCCCATCTCCTTGGACAAATAAGAGTGCTTCTAGTCTAGGTTACCATAGTTTCTGGTTTCCTTAGTAACCCACCCTTTTGAGAGCATTCATGTGTTTGTGTCAGTAGGCAAGAGTGTGAGTGGGTCTAAAATGGAGTAGAAACCTATCAAATTTGGAGTGAAAAAATTCCAAATTTTCTCCTCAACCAAAAAAAAAAACCCAAAACTTAAACCAAACAAAGTCTCACTGGAAATCAAGTGAAATAACTATAACCGGGTATGATTTAAATCATGATGTGAGGAAAGGATGAGTTTGTTCTCAAGTCAGAGGGATCTTCAGGGTAACTTGGAATTTGAACAGAAGAAATGCAGTTACTGTTCCTGGGATAGGAATTTCGAATTATGAACTGTCACTTGCAAGGATGCTTCCTTTCTAGAGTTTTGTTGCATGGCAGTTACAAAGAAAGCAGTTACCCATTTGAGGCATAATGTTAGCAAACAAAAACAAGGCCAGTTAGACTTATCAATCAGATAGCATCTTTGTGTAATTATAATGGAAATGCTTTAATAAGAATATAACCAGTAATATTTTGTACAGCAATTCCTCCACCCTTCATGCAATAGACACTAAATACAAAAATAATGTGGTTTATGAGCTAATGGCTTGATCTTGCTTTTTTCCTTAGTCTGAAATATTAGTTAGGATACTTAAATACTTGAGAGTTTAATTTTCTCTTTAAATATAAAAAAAATTTATGTTTATATAAGACTACTTTTTACTAGTAGCCTTCAGTGATCTTTATTATTGTACATCTTCTCCCTAGATTGAAACTTCTCCCTAGATTTGTTCTATTGCTCTTGCTCTTGAAGAGCCCTTTGGTGTTTGTAACTGTGCAGACACTGAAGTAAGGCAGGTCTTAGCCAAGCAGGATAAATAATGAATAATGAATATAAGGAAACAAATTTTTACTGTGACGGTGGTTGTACAGTGGAACAGGTTGCCCAAAGAGACTGCAGGGTTTCCATCCTTGGAGGTATTCAAAACTCAACTGGCCTCAGAGTGGGGCAAGCTGCTCTGGGGAAGGGTGCTGCATTAGATCTCCAGGATTCCTTTCCAATTTCTGTTCTGCTGTGACTCCAAGATTCTGTGAAGTGTGTAATGTCTGGAAAACTGCCTAAATGCATATTACTGAGATCTAGAGAAAGTCTTTGGTTCATGTAAGGAAGCACATGCTGTTTCACAAATTTAATACTTTTCTAAATATTTATATAGTATTTGAGAACTTAAAATATAAGTGACTTTGAGGGTATAAAAAGGGAGGCAGGGAGGCAGGCAGGCAGGCAGGCAGGAAGGATAGTAGTAACTATAGCATTGGTATTAAGTATATCAAATATCTTAAAAACAAGTTTGGTAATTACAGGATTTTGCATTTGGGAAATTAAGCAAAATTTTAAGCTAAAACTGGAAGAATTTTATTTTTATATGAAAAAAAAAGGTACAGCTCTTTCACATACAAATGGGAGAAAGATAGAAAACAAGTACATAGACAAGACTGATATGGAAAATTGAATGATTTTAGGAAGACAGGACCATAAATATTTATCCCATTCTTTGGTTCATATTTTCCGTTCCTGTCCCTTAACTGTCATTCCCTTGTGCTGTTGATGGCTTGCTGTGTTTTTGAAGGCAGTTATGGCAAAGCTGCTGTTACTACTTTTCTAATTTTTGGCTCCTGTGCCGATGCTTTTTAACTTATAGTAACAGATTGTGAAATACATTTGTTGATATTTGTCTAACTGATCTTCTGAAACAAAAATAAAAAATAATTACTTAGGTCAGCAATGAATGCTTTAGATTTTCTCTTATGAGTTTTTTTGAAAGGAAATTTAAATTTTTATTCATTGTATGTGAAAGAAGCATCACTAACCTATAGCCTTGTTCTATATACAATTCATTACATATACATCTTTAATCAGATAAACAGTTTTAGTAGGTGGCTTCTAATGAGCTATTTCCTACACTTCAGAGGTGATTTATTGATTGCCTTTGATTCATTATTGATTATCAGTGGGAGCTCTGGCCTTTGGTAGATATTGGCCAGTTTACTGCCCTTAAACTATCTCTCATCCTACATTTGTTGAGCATTTCATTGCTTTGGATCTTGCAGAATATTTACTTCAGCACAAAGAGGAGAACCAGAATAGTATTTTTTTGTGCCTGTTTTATACCTATTATTCCCATCAAGAAACAGTCAGGGCCTTTTCTTTCAGATGAATACCACTAAAAACACATGGGATTACAGAGCACCACTTAAAGGTCTGACTCAAACCTCAGTAAAATCAGAGGGAATCTTTCTATTTAATTTCATAAACTTCAGATCAGATCCTGAATACCCCTGGCTTTATATTAGAGGCAAAGACATCTCTCTCCTCTAAGAGGCTGAAGAGACTCCCTAGTGACTTCTAATGCTGTTTTTGAAAAGTAGAAAACTGTCAAGAGGAGACTGCATAATAACAAAGAAACAATTGAAAATACCATTGCCACACTTTACTTCTTAGCTGCTGACCACAAGATTTAAGATTCAGCTCAACTGAAAAAAAACCAAAACCCAAAGCAAAAAAACTACAGGAAGGACTATGTCTTTTATGTGTCCAGATTCCTGGTAAAACTTCCCTCTTCACAATTAAAAAAGTCTGGACTGTAGGGGATACTTATAATTTGGGTATTATTCTTGGTTTGCAGAAAATGCTCATGTATACAAGTAGAATTCTTTCACCACAAAATATTAGTACAACACATTAATGCTACAGTTAAGATTAATATTTTTAGAAAGATACATATTTTTCCACATTAATAAATTTTCTTTTTGGTAAAGTGGGTCCCTTCCAGATGTTGATGTTTAATATTCAATACAAGGAAATAAACAAGTGTTACTGGTTTTTTTCATCTTCTCATTCCTTCTTTTACTACTGCATTCAAGTTCCCTATGAAAAAAATAATGAGCATTCTTACAATAGACAAAAAAATCACTGAAGCTTAGTTCACCTATTAGCAACCAACTGTCATAATAAAAATAAGTCTTTCCTAACCCAGCAGCATGCATAAATATGATAGTAGGAAGTCATGAATTGGGTCACATACTCATTACAATGCCATATATTGTTATCATATTGTTTCCATCTGATAGTGTTTAATAGCTCATATAATCCAGAGCAAACTTCACTTTCTTCCCACAAGTTATGTGTCCCCCCAGTAAAGAGAGACATTATCTGGCACACTGGGTGACAACCTCAACATAAGGCTTGAGTGACAGAGGCTTAAATGACCTCTGAACATGAAGGGTGCTACTCTAAAACAGAGTTTAGGTAAAATGATCCAAAAAACCTTTCATTAACACTGCCTGGTATTGAAACTTGATCACAGAGATACTTCATTGCAAGGAAAAAGAGCTTAGGGGATAGTGGGTTTTTATACATGATGGCAACTTTTAACAGTTATTCTCGAGTGCTGGGTACAAATACAGGGATCATCTTCAACTATGGAATTAAAACAGCAAGGCTATATGACACCACTTTAAGCAGAGGCTGTTTGGTAAGATTGTTGGAGAACCAGTTAAAAAGGCGTCTCATTTTGATTAGACTACTTTTTTCTAGTAACATTGTACTTTGTTCAGGTTCAGAGGCAAAGAAAGAAATTCATGTTCCTTATTTTGACCCCCAGTAACCCACTGGCTTTGTGTTCTTCACTTTTAGAATGAGAAGCACTGAATTTCTAAGGTACTATTAAATAGATGCATTGTCAGTAACGCTATGAAAACCCCTACTCTTATACAGTTAATTAGTCTCGTTACATTAATTGAAAACCATTCAGAACTCAGAAGTGAATGGAGGGTGCTCTGGGAAAGCAGCCAAGCTTTAGGGGTTTGAGAGAGCAATGCAGGCTGGCTGTGCCTCCCCTCAGCCTGCGGCAGGCAGGGACGGAGCCTGCACTGGGCACTGCATCCGGCCATACTCCCGTTCCAAAGGGCTGCTGAGGAGCCACGTATTTATTTCAAGTAATCACATTTAGTAGTGGTTAGAATAATGAAAAAGGTGGAAGGGGAAAGCCTTTAAAAGACTTTCAGCAATTAAGAAGCAAGGAAGGTATCTTCTTGCACTGACCATACTGAGTCATTGATACTGGCTAATTGCTCCTCAGGAAATAGCTGTGCCATCTTGCAGATGTTTGCAATCCTCAGAATACAGTTCTGTCCTTTTGGGTTTTGGGGTTTTTTCCCCTGTTCCTAGTTTGCTTCTTTGAAAAACAGAATGTTAATAAAATAATGATAGATTGTAAATAAAAAAGGTAGATCAAATATTCTGTTTATACATAGATACTGAACTCTGCAGTGCAGCAAATAGAAAAAAACCAGGACTGGGTGAAAACATTTTTAAGAGCTGGATGACTCAATGTGAAGACATGTTAGCTCAGCTCTTTCTGAGCTCCCACTCTAGAAGAAAACATAAAATACAATAACAAAGTGCCTTATGATGGATTTCTCTTACTAAAAGGCAAAAATGTAGAAAACCAGAAAATTAGGAATTATATGTACACTTGTATTCTAGTTTCTGGAAAATTGAACTGCAGTGCACTTATCTTCAGGAAAATAAAAGTTTTTGTAGTGGATTACCCTTGGCCCTAGACCAAACTCCTACCCAGCAGCTCTGTCATTCCTTTTCAACAGTCCAGGGGGTGAAAATAAGAAGTGTTCCTGGTCTAGCAGTAGGACAGTGACATTGTTTAGCAGTTTGCAATATGGGCAAAAAGGACTTGGGAAAAATTAATTAATTTTAATACCAATTAAAATAGACTTGGTTAGAGAAACAAAGACAAAAATTTAAACAACCATCCCATCCTTCTTAAATATGTTTATCTAGAGGCTCTCTATCCATGGTTAAGGGACTCAGCAGTGCTCTGCTATGAGCCTGTTGGAGGCAGATGGGATGGGTTGTGTCCTCCTCACAGAGGCACTTTGTCAAGCAAACCCAACAGAGCGTTTGGTTCAGAAACATGACTAAACTTAAATGTGAAAAACATAGACTGTCATAAGGAAAGCCTCTTGTTTAACCTTTGGAGGTAATTACAAAATACTCTCAGTCTGTTCCAAGCCTGGAGGAGGAGACTGAGGGGAGACCATGTTAGAGCCTGCAACTTCCTCATGAGGGGAAGAGGAAGGGCAGACACTGATCTCTTCTCTCTGGTAACACGAGGGAAGGGAATGGCACGGAGCTGAGTCAGGGGAGGTTTAAGTTAGGTGTTAGGAAAACATTCTTCACCTAGAGGGCGGCTGGAACAGGCGTCCCAGGGACGTGGTCACAGCAGCCCTCCCAACAAGAGCTCAAGAAGTATTTGGACAAAGCACATCACGTGATCCTTGGAGCAATCCTGTGCAGGGTTGAGTCAGACTTTGATGATCCTTGTGGTCCCTTCCAACTCAGGATAGTCCACGATTCTACTATTTATGAAGATTTGTATATTTTTTATATTCTGGTGATAGAAGCTGATCCATATAAAATCCAGTTGCGGATTGACAGTAGTAGCACTTGATTTTGTGACAAATACATATCTCTTCAAAAAGTCAGATCATTTGCTTTCTGGAATATTTTGGCAAGAGAAGATTCAAAATGGATGGAAAAGATGGGAAAGAGTCAACTCTTTTGGGAAATAATGCTTTGAAACAGAGAAAAGTGTTGATAGTCTTATAGAAAAGATATGCACCTGACAGCTCTCTTCTATCATACTGTGGTTTGACCAGCAAATGTATTTTTCTTAAAAATACTGCCTTTTTTAATCACTGCAGAGTTCATTCCCATGTCCTGAATACCATCAGGTTTGTAAGATATTTTAGTAATCAGGACTGTCTTTAAATGCTGTAATTCACCACTGTAGTATATTTTTTTTCTGTTTTCATCTCTTTTTTCCTCCTATATGTATATCATAAATTACCCTCATTCGAGATACCTTATTAGAGCCATCCTTATTCAGTCATGTGAATTGTCTTTGACTTTTTCCTACTTTGACATTTTTTTCTTTTTTAACTGCAGATCATCTTGTGACCTGAGCTCTTTTGGCAATAATAGGAAAAAAAACAGAAGCAAGGCACGCTTTTTTCAAAAATTAACACTTAAATTATTAAATGCATCTCTATTCCCATGTGCAGTGACAGTCAAGTAGAAAATGGAAGCTGTCTATAATTTAATCATAGTACATACAATAATAATTAGTTGTCATTAGGACCCTGATTTTCACTGTGATGTACAAGCAGAAAAATGCCAAATTCACAGAAGTGAGGTGTTGTGTGACTTGCAGCACAGGACTGGGTAATTTTTTGTGCAAAACTGCACTTTTTATTTATTTCTAGTGTTTATTTCTGGTGATGTTATGTCACACTAAACTTTTAATTGCACACAGTGACACTGACTGGTATTATAATTTAAAGAATCCATAGCTTACAAATAATTAATTTTTAAATTAAATCATAATAGTGGGCATATTCTAGAAAAGGGATCAGAGACCACGATCTTATTTCTGTGTGATTCCTGTTTAAATTGCTTGTTCGTGCTACTATTTTGTAATTAAATGCCAGAGTCTCAGCTCTCTAATGATAGAAATTTGTTGATTACTACAGATCTTTAAACAGTACTCAGGCACATACTGAAACAGATTGATAATGCCAACTGGATACAAAGTGGGAGTGTTAAATTCTGCTGCCAGTTTCAGATGCTTTGAAACACTTTGGGAGTAGACTTCTGTTGGCCCCAGCATGAGGACTGTGCTAAGCACTGTAATGTAACAAAAGGTGCCTATCTCCACCAGCCTACACCCAATGCAGAAAAACAGTCATGTTGACCATATCAATACTCAAGTGACACAGGGCAAAGGTTATAAACAAAATTATATGGAGATATGAAAAATTCAAAGTCTAATTATCACGGCTATGCAACTGAAGGACTGACAGGAAAGATGTCCATAGTCTATTGAAGGACAAGTGAAAGTCAGCTTGTGGCACTGTGAGGATGCAGCCTTGGAAAATGCCAGAAATAGCTTTAAACATATATAGCTTGTACTGAGCATGTGGTGCTACTAATGACTACATTTTGTGTACATGTTTTGCATGTCAATAAATTAATTAAGCATTTTTAAAGGCACATGGTGAAAATGATTGCCTGCAGGGTTTTGTTTAAGGAACTGATTAGATATCTATGAAAGAGAGGTGTAAGCTTGATTCGACTTGCTGGACAGCAGAAACTGATGCTGGTGATGATTAAGCAGCAGAGCTCTCAGTGCTTTTCTGTGGCTATACAGCCTTAATTAAGAAACCCAGGAGGTGAACCAGGAGCTGCTTCAGTCAGTCTTTGTGGCTGGGCAAGGTTGAGCAAATCTGGTTCCTATCAAAGTTAGGATTCAAGGCAGTCGCTGGGATAGTGAGAAGTACCCTCTGGAGCCCTGTAGCACCTGTAGAAGTGCCCAGGAGCCCTGTAGCACCTTGCAGGTCAGGGTACTCATGCACTGTTCACCAAACACATGGAATTTCTATAAGAAAAACTTTAATGTTCTATATTGCAAGTTTTGGGGGGTTGGAGCCTTTATTTATCAGTTTTCACAATCAATAGGGTGCTCAAACCTGCACATTGCAAATGGCCACTAGTTCCCAAAGAAATTAAGAGGTACTGCTTCTCAGGCTAGCAGAGTTTTCCCTCTCAGTTGAAGAATCCTATTCAAGACTATCTGAAAAAGATATGAAAAAATCCTGTCAGATTCAATCCTGCACCCCACCACCAACAAACAAATCACAGCATACTGCTTGCACAGGAGCTTAATTGCTGACAATCTCACAGCCAATTTTGCCACAAGTTGCAAATTTTCACTACAAAAGGATTTTGTAAGGTCTTAGCTCTCAAACTGATGCCATGAAATGAGACTTGCAGCTTTCAAGTAATCTAAATAAGGATTTCAGGGTGTCATAGCTGCAAGCATTACTTGAATGCATGACTTGTCCACACCTTGTGGGCTTATAAACCAAAATGCAGACCAATTATCTACAGACCTGCTTACCCTAGTGCCAATGTCATACACCTGAACACCTTTTTCTGCCTCTTACTAGATAAAACTTTGGTCTGAATTCTTAATAGCACCTTAATCCAGCCCTAAAATACGGAATTCCTTACTGTTCAGATTAAGCCTGCCAAGTCCAGTGTCTAGAAGGAGCCAGCACATTCCACTCAAGTCTGCTACAAGATAGGATTTTGTCCCAAGTAAAGAAGATAAATTATTCCATACCTAGTCTTTTTTTGGAGTTTCCACAGTATTCACCTACTGAATTATACATTTAAGTCATGCTAGCCCACATTTTTTTTAAAGTTACAATTTTTTAATTTGCTATCTTTCTTCTATTATATTTACAAGGGCCATTTAATGCTTTTGGTAGTGTAGAACTTTTGAACTACCTTTATTAACAGCATAGCTATAACTTGTAGGCAAAACTTGAGCTCTGTCCAACCCCAGGCTTTCTCTGCTTGTGAAGGAATATTATTAGTCAAAAGACAAATTTGCAAGCATTTCACTTCTGAAAAAAACCAAAAATTTCAGGTTATGGCATCAATATAAAGCCCCTTCTCTTTCATGTAAAAATCTGGTTTTACACCTGTCATACAGGTGTAAATGTAGTCTGACTCTGTCTTCCACCATGATATATTGCCAGTTTCTGAGCACAGCAAAAGTGGTTCTATATTTAAAAGATTCTATGCAAATTCCATCTGCTAATGGCACTCATTTTTATGTTCAAAAGTGGTGTACTGCTTTATGTAGATGCTTAATTTCTATTTGTAGTTACTTAATGTATATTTAGACATTGTATGGCACTTGTCTGAATTTTAGATAGTCTGTGTACCTGTAAAGGTTCTTAAGAAGAATAAGGTATGGCCAACTACTCACAGAAAGTGTTACTTCATGTTAATCAGCACATTATGAAAACACATAAGTCGTTGCTTAAAATCCTAGCCTGCCTGTATTTAGTCCTTATAGATAACATCTCCTCAAACAGAATTAGAATTATGGCTTTCTTATTACACATTTCTACAAGCAAATGGGTGCTCTGAAAGCAGGTTAAGGGAAACATGCCTTCCAGTGTTTGGGATAAGACTTTTGCTCATAACCTGTGTGCATGTAAACACTTTAAGCCAGGCACAGACCATGCTGCACATGAAAAGGTAACTTTTTCCATGGTCACTGAAAACTGAACACACTGTGTGATAAGTTCAGCAGAACAACTCTCCAAAGAGTCCCAGAGTGGCAGCAACAGAAGACAAGATCTGTGAATCCAACATGCTAAACTCCAACAGAACACTAACACAATATTTAAGGGCACCTCTTCTCACTGTTCACTGTAGAAATGGAATCATCCCTCTCATACCCTTAGTCTGACACCTAAAGTGTTTCAAACTCATAAAAGGGTTGAATCCCTAGTTCAGTAACCCAGATCATCTTGATTCAGCTTAGATGTTCCTTGTGTGGAGCATTTTCAATGAAACTCTTACCCTGCCCAGATGTTGCCAAATCACATCTTTCACCCTTGCAGACCTAGTTCAGTACCAGTCCTATGCTTTATTTCTAAAAAGATTGGGCCAGGTGGAAAAGTCCGGCTGTCCTTTCGTTCATAGAAAAAGAGGATAGAGGAAAAGTTGTCACTACTACATTCCACAATAAACACCTCACTTCTTGGCTTCCAGTTGTCTGTAGTAAGATTTTACAACACCTTGAATAGTCAATGACCTCTCAGAGAACTTTTGTTACTCTGTAAACACTGAAACAGAAAAGCTATTATAGTCATTCCAAGTTCATGCTTATGTTAAATGTCCTCACACCCTTCTGAAGCACAATGTTTTCTCCAAAACTGTGTTCAGAGCAGGGAAGAGTATTTGGAAATCCAGTATGAACATCTGATACCTTATAATCTATATTTTCTCTAAACTAACAATCAACACCTTAAACACATGGCAATTCAAAGTCAAAATTTGATAGATATTTGGAATACTGATAAATCCTTTTCCTCAGAGATATGGAATCCACTAGTGCAAAATAACAGCTTTGACACCTTGTAGAACACACACCTTTTTCATCCTGCCTAAAAGGAAATAGGTAGAGCAAACTGAACAAATACTAGAAGCTTAGAAAACTAAAAGAAAATTCAGAAAAAAAAAAAAAAATCAAGTTCCTAAGCTGATTGATTGTACTTTATTTTCAGGAGCCCAAATTGAAACCAACCAAGCAGTTTTGATTTTTGGGAAGCCCCAAACTCCCTTTCCAAAGACTAGCCTTGTAGGACAAGGCATATGGGGACTTCTTTGTCCATTCAAATTCCTTTGAAAAGTATCGGCCAAAGTTGGTTTGAGTTTTCTTAGCTCTTCAGTTAAACTGACAAGTTGTCAGTTACTCTTCTGAAGGAATACATTGTAGGATGATTTGAGATTGACTTTTCCTGAAGGCCAAATCAGGTCCAGCAATGATTTGTATAAAGCAGTTAATGTAGAGCTTGTATAACTAGTGTATAACTATTAACTTGTGTAACATGTAGAACAGTTACATCATCCTATTTTGCATCCGCCTTTTTGTATTCCTTGCAGTTAAAGAAAGTGTTATGAAAAGACCATCAAATAGGTACAGGACAAGTAATAATAAAAGGTTTTATGGCCATGATTCTGGGAAGAGTGTGTTCCTCACAAAGAAGTTATGCAACTCATTCTTAGAAGTGACAATAAAATCTTTATTCCTCTCCTTTCTCACCCTTTCCCATCAACACACAGAGGCACAAATTTTTATGCTATCTGTTGGAGAAACATACTTTCTGACATTTTTAGATTTGGAGCCTGTTTGTCATTCACCTAGTTTATTCACAATTCTGTATCTGTGTGAGGCTTTTGACAGCTTCATATACATATATAAATATATGAAAAATTACTTCTTTATCCTACCCTTTTTTTAGGTATCAGAAAAAACAGTTTTAAAATATTTTAGGTCAGGTCTGGAAAGATTTTCCAGGTCTGGACAGCTAAATCATGCTGTTCTAAACATAATGTCTTGTAAAAGAGCATAACTGGAAACTTGTGGATTATTATTTTAAACTACTAGGATTCCAGTCTCTCCCAAAACTTTTAAAGCATTTGCTATAAACCTCCCAGCTAGACAGTCATCAGTCATATAATCAAAACAAGCATTTTTAGAGATAATATTTTTAATCTATTTCAAAGCCTTGCATTTCACAAGAGAGAGCACAGGATGATCTATTAAGGCAGAACATAAACAGCCAAACAGTGCTGCAGAATTTGTAGGGATGTCTTGGGTCAGAGCAAGCAAGCAGATTTCCAACTGTCACATACTATCTTCCTCTGTAATAATGATCCATGGTTTCTCTCTTTCACAAAGAACTTCAGATTTACAGGCTAAGTGCTTTTTTCTTTCGCTTCCCACCAAGCCTGCCCCAAGAGGAAATAAAAGTCACAAAATTAAAAGGGGTTTTCTTGATCAGAAAAAATAACAAAACCAAAACTGACAAGATACTGTCAGACATTTCCATGGAGCTTATTACAATAGCAGGTACAACTTAACAAAATCCAAAAGAGGATTAGATAGTGAGGGATAGTGTTTCTTATGTATATCAATTAAAGATACTCCAAGGCATTTGACTGAAAGATCCAGGCAAAAACCTAAACTTTTGGGTCAAACCACTTCCTGTGCACATAAAGTTAGGATGGCATTTAATGTGTGGGGGAAAAAATCTACTGCAGCTGCTTGTTGGAGTTTTTGGAATTGTGTTCTTCAGTCTATGCTACCTGTCACTGGCTATTAGCAAAGTCTGGCTTTGTTTGGGTTTGATCCAACATGGGCTTGATCCACCATGTTAATTCCAGTATATACATTCTGTTGTTTATTACATTTATAAAGTACTATAGTTTCACAAACTAAAAATACATAAGTGCTACCTAGTGCTACAAATTAACAAAGCTGGAAAAAGCTGAAACAAGATTCCTTAGTAATACTGTTAGATTATATGTGGTACTGGTGAATTCCTCTGAGGTAGCTCATAAATTTGAGACAAAGACTTTGCCTCCTATAAAGTCTGAAAGGCGTAGGTGCCGCCTTCTGTAAATATTAATAATGGCTGCAGAGTGAGTGCCACAAGCAAAGGGCACTCAGTCACACAGAGCCAGCCCAACAAAACCCTCCCTACAGCAGAGACCATTGCTTGTTCCCAAAGCTACATATACGATTGTAAATGTAAAGAATATTTCTGTACATTCCACAACAACAGGTGGATTAAAGACTGAAGTTACTCCTACATTGCTATTTTTGCATTTTGATTTAATTTTTTTTTGCAGCGTTTGGGAAAGATTTGGTGTGCTTTAGAGCACTTGCAGTGACTGCCCCAACCCAAAGTACATGACCATCTTCTCTAACCACATTCTAAAAAATACTCTTCAAACATAAACTGTTTCAACAGAGAATCATTTAATCTCTTTCAAAAGTAAAAAATAAATAAAGAAATAAATACATAATGGAACTTTTCAATAATTGTAAAAGACAGCACCCAAAATTCTGCTAGCAATCTGACACTCCAAGCAGGTGCCCAGCAGAGATCCCTTGTGCCTTGCTTCCCTGGATAATGAGGACACAGGCTCAGCAATGGAACACAAATCAGCCAGGAACCACCCAGGATCCTTTCCACTTTTTTTGCTGCTCTGTCACTTTAAAATATCTCACAAGCATCCACTGTCTCGAAAGGCAGCTTGAAAGAGGCAGAAACTGCCGTGTGTGTGCACTCTCCTTTTGAATCCAGAGCAGATCAATGACTGTTTATTTATCCTGAGCAAAGCAAGTGATGGTTTTTTCAAATTCTAGCAGACAAATCTCCCATTGCTGAACCTGGCAGGGCAGGTCACACAGAGCTGGGAGTGGGCACAGGACTGGAGCACGTTAGAAACCGGCTGCCTTGGTCACCAAGGGAGTACAATTACTTAATGACAGCAATTTACCCGTTTTACAGCGTGCAGTGCCAAGGAAATATCGCTTGTGACAGTGGAAACAAATCAAGCCTGAACTGGTAATTCAGCACAGAAAACCTGAGCTACTTCTGCTAACACTGAAAATCATGGAATTTATTTCAGTGCTTGAATAAAGTTGTAGATACCCAGTCCTAAATAGATTTGCTGGAAAGCCTGGGACACCAGTACTTTCAAATAACCAGAAGTTATGGATTATTGTTATATTGCTTCTAGCAGTTATTAACTTGATGCTAGATTTTTTCTAATGATTATTCTGTGGGCTACTTGTCTTCCAACTGTGAGTTATCTATTTGTTCTGTTTTCCTAAGCAACAGCTAATTCCCTGCTGAAAGATCATGCAGAAGCAAGGGGCTATCGAACATGGCTGAAGTCTTTCAGTGCAAAAGGAGAGGACATTAAGAAAGAAAAGGTTTATTGAAACCACTCAAGGCTAGATTAATACCTTCACCATTCCACATTAAATAAATGCCTTTCAATTTTGTATAAACATCTGTTGTAATAGGAGTTCAGAAACAGGAAAAAATATTACTCTTTTATATTTAAAGTCACTTAAGAAGAAGAGACAGGAAGGGATTTGGTTTAACAGGTAACGAACTCACAACAATCACCAGGAATAACGTCACTGGTGCACAGGAGGGGAAATCCAGCTATATGTATTTTCCCCTGTTTATGTACAGCTTTGATGATTTCTCCAAGTAAAATGAAACAAATGAAAATCAAAATGTGAAAGAATCAGTAATTAAACTAGGGGGTTGATATTTGACTAAAAAATAATTGGCCCAAAATCTAATATTAAAACATTTTTACAGTTGGATAACTTTCAGATCAAAAAACACTAGAAATCTATCACTGCTTTCTGACCTACTTTTCATGGCCATGGCTAATTCGATCTTCTTGCCTTTCATATCTCTGTCTCTGCCAACAGACAGATGAGCAGTGGAAGAACAGAAGAGGCAGGTTGGGTTAAGAGGACAGATCAAGACAAATCATTGCAAGTAAGAGAGTGGAAGTTTTCAGAGACCTACTCCCAAAATAAGCAGACAATTATTCTTATTAGGATGAAGTCAAAAGATGTTATTATCACGAATATAGTATGCCTCATAAATCACTAAAAAGTGTTCATGTAAATGATCTATGCCAGGATAATGTCATGCCTGAAATTATTATACCACTTATATTTCAAATTTAAGTGCTACAAGAAGTTAAACAAGGAAATTGAATAAATAGTAGATCTAATAAAACAAAACAAAAAAAAGTCAGAAATTAGAGGGGAAACTGAGTACTTCAGACATTTGCTACAAGAATTATTGTTATTTTTGTTTAAGAAATATGTCTTTTTTTTAAATATAAACAATTCTAGGATGTGAAACCATCTTATAAACCCAGAAATCATACTTTTTGTTTCAATTCAACTACTTCATTTGGCCTGAACAACATAAAAGAATGCTTTTCAAGCTGATTGAATTTTGCTCTTTCTCCCTAAGAAACTTTTCATGTGTTCCAATTTCTATTCTGAGTCGTCCCACATTAATTTTACTCTGATTTTCTCAGTAAATTAGGTTTCGGTAACAGTACTGTCAATTGACATCTGTACTCCAGATCTTCTGATAGCTTTTCATCCCATGACTACATTAAAATACAAATTTAAAGATATTAATTTCTACAAATGTGTCTGCTAATTGAGAGCTGTTTGAAGAAGGCAGACAATTGCACGTCCCTATTTAAAGCAAGACTGTGTAACTCCAGCAGTTTCCTGTTTTACAGGCAGTGTTTACATGGACTAAACCAGCCTCTGCACGAGCTGCTACGTGCCCAGCCAAACATGGAAGTGATTTAGGAATTAGAAGAAAAAGAGGGGGAGAGGACTGGAGTAATAGCACAACAGCATGTTCTGTGAGATGAGAAAGAGAGAATTAAGACACTGATAGGTTGAAAGCTTGTTTCCACTAGTACCATCCCTGTGACTCTTTCTCCCCCTCAAATTATTCAGTATAGCTCCCAAAATGAAGTAGTCATTATTTGCACACTCCTAATTAAATGTTAATAAACTGGTGGTAAAAGCTGCATGAAAGAGATTGGGTAGGTAAATTTCAGATTTTAGGAAGGTTCAAAGAGAGATATCTGACACCAGTAACAAGTCCTCGATTCTGAGGATCTGCATCTTCTGACCTTGGCTCAACTGTAAAACAGGCCACCATCCACATTGATTCATGTCTACAGTTCCTAAAGGCAACCATCATGTCTTTCCATGCTTTCTTCTAATAAACCCACTGCCATTAGGATGAAGTGCCTTTTTGAGATGAACAGTTCATTCATCATTGAAATCTGTGTCTGGACTGAAAGAGATATAAAAGTGGCAGGAGTGTCGAGTCTCTCAAAGAACATGCAGATGTCTTCCCAGTCCCATGTTGTGTATACACTGATGTAATCCTGTTTTAAAGAATGTGTTGATTTTTTTTCAGCCTTAAAGAGCTAACTGGATTTTGTGGTTTCAGTTATGATCACAGAAACATACAGGGCAAGTTTCAATCAACGGTCCCAAGCTTTACCCTCTTATGCTGTTTTCTAGTAGAGCTGTGTGCTCCTCACCACCACGAAATAACAGCATCTGTATTTTTATTTTTATAATTTCACTGAATTTCATTTTTGTTCTTGCCTTCAAATTTCCCTTCCAGAAAGCCATTAATATTGGAAATGAAAAATGTTTCCAAAAGGCCATTCTCTCATTTGTTATTTTCCTTTTAAAATCCCCTAGAAAAACAAAATCAAAACCAAACAAGTGAACAAAATCACCTCAAAAATGTGAATAAATCAGTAGAAGAAAAAATTACTAATTTCAATGAAATATTTTTATTCCATTTGGAAAACAACATGATGATGATGAATTTTCAGCCAATTCCAGAGGATGAAAAAGGAGGTAAAAATACAGAGGTTGTGCAGCCCCATGGTTAAGGCTGTATGGTCTGCTACACCTTCAGCTAGATTAAATATGCTAGGCTTCACAATTTCACAACCACAAATTTGAAAATAGTAATTCTTCAGAAAATGACAGAGTCGGACATACCATTTTTATGTTTAACCAATAACTTTAAAAGACAGATGCTGTATTCTTCAGTGTTCTGGCCACATAGAGAACAGGAACAGAGAACAGGCAAGTGATTATTTCACTGCAAATTTCAGTTTCAGGGCTGCTAAGGAAGTATATTTCTCTCAAGAGCTGGAGCCATTCTTTGCGCATAACACTGCTATAGATTTTCTCTATAATAGACATTTTGTCAGAAAATATAGTTAAAGTATCTGGAAATACTTTTGGTAACATTAAAATAATTACCAGGAAGTGAACACTTTACTATAAACATTTTAATGCTTTTAAAAACTATTCCTTTATACCATAGAAGATTAATATACCGAAAGAGATAGTAATGTACCAATCATTAAGACAGTGAAACTTCCCAAGGCATCTAGTAAATCTAATGTAATATTTGTGGGCTTTTGCTTTTTTTTTTTTTTAACCTGAACCATGAGGTAAATGTATGTGGGATGTTCATAAAATATGACATAGCCTAATGACTGTAATTTTATCTCTGTTGAGAAACCAGCTCATACTAAAAGGGGGTTAGTTACTGTGAGCACAGTTCTTCACATGTATTTGCAGAATAGCAGCCTTCAACATGGTGCTTTTAGAAAAGCAGGTTCAACTAGGGAAGAATATGAAACACATATAAAAGAAAGTTCACCTTTGAAAAAGTAGTCTTTCCTAGTGTTTTTTTAAACCAAAGAGGATTTTGGTTTTGTTGTTATTCAGAAACAATGATCATTTTATAGTTTTCTGCTTCCATCCTTTTTTTCAAACCTTTGAAGCCTTACTTTTGTAAGAAATAGAAAAAATTACTTCCCTCAGGATAAGAGGAAGAAATTTTTCATGTAAATCTACATAGTTCAAGCTCAGAAATTTATGACATTTAATTTTTTATTTAGTTGTAATATTTTACCTTTTATATGGACTAAAAATATTGTCAGAGTACCTTTTTTAAATAACAGAAATTTTTCATATACTGCGATATTTCATTAATGGTCTTCTAAAAAGTGTTTTGGAACCTATTTTATAGTTTAAAATGATAAATGCTCTTTATAAGAATGTAATGGAATATTTGATAGAAAATTCTATAGATCTCTACTTAAAGGAATTATGAATCTTCAAAGGCCAGCTATAAATATCTTTTCTAATGCCTTTGTGACTAAAAAGAGTTTCCTAGAAATTAGTATAATCTTTGTCTGGATTGTCTTCTTCAAGGAAATCACAATTTGGTAATTTCTACTTTTTAAATGGTTTTCTCTAACTCTCTTGTTTACAGGTACTCTGCAAGGTTCATCCTTTCATAGCAAAGGAGAAAATATAGACCTGTTTGAAAGGAGCAGCTGGCATCATTGCAAAGTGAACTGAAAGTGTGTTAAGACATGGAAGAACATAATTTTTTTATTCCTCAAGTACTCAGACTTTAGATCCCCAGGATACCAGAGTCTCTCTCGTGGCACTTAGCTGGACTTCTCTGAGAATAGGAATCACCCTTCAGGTGAGTATGATATGCACAGTTATTCAACAGCAACCAAATGAGGAAAGATTTCAATGTCTTCCCTTCAGTCTGACTCAAAACTACACAGAAGAGTAGAGCTTTTGCAGCATTTTTTTCCCAGAAGTAGTAACAGACGTTACTACTCAGTTACTAATCAGTCATAATATGACACAAAATTCTTCCTTTTGAAGATCTACTAGCAATAAGTAGTGCTCAAAGGGTGTGTAATAAGCCAGATATCAGCTTCAACAACCTGACCAAAGAATAACATGAAAATAGAGCCAGAAACAAGATAATACATCTCAACACAAAATACAAGCACTGTAAGGGCTGAGTAATTACTGACCACCACATGATGCCAGATACAGAAGGAAACTCAGCAACAAATGGACCATCCACAACCACAGATAAAACTCTGGATATGTAAAAAAAAAAACCAAATAAGTGCAAAATACAGCTTAAGTTTTAAATTCAAGCAATGGGATCTTATAAAAAAATACCAAAACAAACAAAAACAAACAAACAAAAAACCCAAAACAAAACAAACAAAAAAAAAAACCCACACCACTCAGAGTAACTCTTCCTCTTTTTCCTAGATGCCTTTGAGGTATTCAGTGCACTCAGCTCTGTTACAGAAATCTGAGGATTATTTCATGTCAAAAAATGTCTGGAAGGAACTGGAGAGTAGTAATTTTAAAAGAGTGCTAAATACTCACTTTCCAGTGCTCAAGTCAATGCAGCAATAATTCATTCTGTCTGAACTGTTGCAATTATGAATATAATACAATGCTTTATGCCATGATTCCCCAATTAGTTTATTTCAGTATAAATCCACACTACTGCTGAGGGGCTTGAGCTTGTCTTCCCCTTTCCTCTCTCTGGTGCTAGCACTAGCACTCAGGAAAACACATGGCGCAGCAAACAGATCTCACGTCCATGAAAATTACGGTTAGGGGTTTAGTGTTTTTAGTTTTAGGGTTTAGGTTTTTTTTTTTAGTATTTTAAGCAGATCATTGCCATATATAATTCACCTTGGAGTTTGATTAATGTTCAGGTCTGCTCAAGGGAAGGGGCAAGAATAAACAACTAAAACTATGCTGACTGCTGTTAGACTCCCAGGTCATGGGGAAACCCTAAAAATGGGGCATAGAGACTGTTGTCTACTGTAGCCTTGCATAGGAGCAATGACAGTGATTCCTCAGTTAGCTCTCATGGTTTCTTTTTCTGCCTGGCAATCCATGTATTTTTCTGTTATTTAAGGAATACAGCTACCATAATAGTAGTTATTTGAGCATCATTAACTAATGAGAATAATTTCCTATTGTCATCTTTATTAAATCCCTCCTTTTTCTTTATTTTTGAATAGTTATGCTTCTTACAGTACTTCTTTCTCGTAAGTTGAATAGGATGAGTTTATTTCCATAGTGTCTGCTAACATAGGATGTTGGTTTAATAATTATGGATTAAATCCCTGTACAAATTAAATAAAAAGCATCTCTCTTATTGAATTGCCGCTTCAATTAACCCATTGCCTTCAAATGCAGGAACTTTGCTGAAGACCTCCAAGCCTCCATTCCTTTCTGTCTGGGAACCAGCAACCTTACTTGTGCTGTAACTTCCCCAGCTCCATACAGATTTTACAGTTTCTCTGACCTGCTGTGAAGGGAGTTGTATTTTCCACCCCACATACACACACAGATCACCCATAGCTGCCCTTAGACTAATTTAAAGGCACATGGAGAATTTGGCAGAGACTATTGCAGGGCAGTGATGGAGCCACAGTAGTTAGTAAGGGCTTCATGAACAAGCCCATATTACAGGGTCATAACATAAATATATAACTAATTAACTAAATAATGAAGGGGAAACAAAACCAGTTTCTAACGCCTGGGGAGTTTCAGAGCTTTTAGCTGAAATACCAGCTTTAAATAAATATTTCCTTCTGGTTTTGTTAACACAGGTTGCTTTATTTTAATACACATTTATATTAAAATAAATTATAATGTATATTGGTTTTTGTGGCTATAATTTGTAATTTCTGCCTTATGTGTCACTCATTCATTAGGTTCCTAAATAACAGAGAACACACTTAGTCAGTTGGCATTTTCCAGTGTTTTAATTGCCTGCTGTGATATAATTATTGTGACATTTTGGGATGTTTTTAACATCCTGAATTAAATATTCTGACATCCCACAGAGCACTTCATGAAAACAGTCAAACTGTATTCAAGTCATTAGGAGTCTACAGTTGTCCTTTAATATTAAAATTATTTTTGACACAAAAAATGCAGATAAAATTAAAGTGCTTAACAGTTTATATCGTATGTCAGTTTTCATCTTTAAAATTTTAAAATGTTATTTCCATATAATGAGCAACTGTGGAGCTTAAAATATCACATTAATTTGTATTTTATTTTCCTTTTTTTAAAGTAGCTTTAAAGAATGTTACTAAGAAATCCTATCTACAAAGCTTAGTTTTTGGTGAATTTTCATAGCATAATATCACACAAGTATTTTAAAGAATAAAACAAATCATTTCTTCTGATTATTTTTCATAATAGCTGTGAAATACTGCACATCTTTAAAAATTTTTTTACTTGCCACAAAATAGTTCATGACAGAACATAAAATGCTTTGACTTTCAGATCAGACTTCAATACTGCAAACATTAATTATTTAATGGGTTAAACAATGAGAATTACGTGTAAAATAAAATGTTGCGAATTAGTTTCCAACAATGCACGAGAATCCTTAAGAATAAGATAAAGGTACATAACAAACAAACAGCCATTACCCATCTTGTTTTTTTCAACCCTGTTTGCAAATGGTTGAGAAGCTTCCTGGTATGTGCTAGGACAGCATAGGAGAGGTTTTGGGAGCCACAGAGCCAAAAAGGTCAGCTCAACACAGCCCTCCAGTCCAGCCCCTCTGTCTCTACCAACACTGCTACAAAAATGTGTAATCTCACCAGGGATAGAAAGGGAACTCGGGAGACTGAGGAATGGGGGGTACTGCACACTGGCAATCTCCAGATTGCACCTGGTCCCCAAACTCTCATATGCAGCCTTCTGCACAGCACTGTACTGAACTGCACTACAGTCACACTGGAAAACCAGGCATAAACTGCCACTTAAATTACACAGGTGAGAGAATGGCTCTAAAGACACAAATTGCACAAGTAAATGTTTTAATATATACCTAATGTTTCATTTATACTTACCACTGATTCCCCAAAAACTCAAATGAAATCCTCAATTCATATTCTCACATTTTAAGGAAAAAATAATTTTTTTTTTATCTTAATGGCAAATTTAGCTAGTGTAGAATTCATTTAAATTTTGAAAGGTTGCTTGTATTTTCCTGATACAGTTTTAAAAGAAATGCATCTCTGTAACATTGAAGTAATATCCCACAAGTTTTAAATGTAAATGTGCATGTTTTAACTAAAAATATATTGGGCTACTGAGTGACCAAGGTCCATGCGAGATGCATGGAAAGACTTTATAGTTTGTGTGGAAAGACAGTAATTGGTAGAGAACCAGAACAGAAACTAGAAGTGAAGTAGCAACTGTAAGCAATACTATGCTGGCATCAATGTGATAGCAAGAATATGGGAAGTGAAGTTCTTTCTGTTTCTTAGGCAAAATACAGAAAAAAATCCTCTAAATCAGTTATCTGATATAAGTGATGAAGATGGCAGTATTACTGAGCACAGTGTGTGCAAAATTAATGTTCATTGTAACTTAAGCCAGAACCTGGAGAGAGCGATAGCGGAGATACAACCAAGGGACAAATTTGCAGCAAGGATGTTATTTATATGTATACAATTGCCTGTCTCTTCTGAGTTATCACTTACTTGAGTGATTACTTATATTCTTCATATTTTTCTGATGATTCATATTGACTTGAGTATCCCCTAGTGGACTTACTACAATAAAATTCACTGAAACAATCACTATTAGATGATCAAAATCTTCAATAACCTAGCTGGCATTTAATGCTGACACATTGTCCACACATCAGGTTTCTATGCAGGCTTGAGTCTTTTTCTGGTCAAATCACATCTTCACTTTTTATATGTCTTCAGAACAATTTCAATGAGTTAATTACAATTCCAAATAGCAGATGTGGAGTTTAAAAATCATAGGGTTTGCACCAACAGGATAACTGAGCAAATACCCTGTTAACTTAAGTGAAACTGGCAAAGCTAAAGAACCAAGAAATTAGAGATTAATAATAACATGGTTAAAATTAAGCCCACAAAAACTGTGTTTACATTTATAGCCAGGAGCAGATCACTACTGGTCTTAGTCTTATATTGAATCACTTTCCAATATAAGACATGAAATTCAATGAGACCAAGTTTAAGGTCCTGCACCTGGGTCAGGGCAACCCCCAGAACAAACACAGCTTGGCAGGAGAATGGATTGAGAGCAGCCTGAGGAGGAAGACTTGGGGGTGTTGGCTGATGAGAAGCTCAACATGAACCAGCAATGTCCACTCACAGCCCAGAAAGCCAACAGCATCCTGAGCTGCATCAAAAGCAGCATGGCCAGCAGAGCCAAAGCGCTATAAAACGCCAGATTCAAGACTTTGAAAGTATTTTCTTAAAATTTTATGGGATTTTTTTAATTGCAGGAATCTCTAATAAATATTTCTGTGTTTGTATGTTGAAAGATACTAAAAGACTATCTCCTCACTTTGTTAGAAAATAAGCACCCATTTACCAAAAAACCTTAGTGCTCTAATCACTGAATTCATTACTTGCTCTGAGATAGTATGGAGCTACTGTCATGTATTTACTCTACATAGTTCTTCAAAGAGTCAAAGATCAAAGTCCTGAGTAAAAGAATGCTCATATTTCAACACCATCAGCAAGGTATTGCTATTAATAAGTTGGATCATTATCTTTACTGAAGGAATATTATATTACATGAGCATTTTAGTTCAAAGATTACTGTTCTCAAGCATGTTTCCCACCCACTGCCACCTACAATGCTACACTTCACATCATGGCATCATGGAACTGGTGGAGTCTAAAATCTGCATGCTTTTCAGATAAAAATAAGGTAGAAGATATGTACCAGAAGAGTGTGTAATAGTGTCCACTCCTGGCCAGACATCTAGGCCAGGGGACAGATTACTGCAAGTCCAAAGAAAACCTCAAAAAAATATAACTAACACAAACTTAAGACACAATCACCAGTGCAAAACTCTACAGGTTCAGAGAGGAAACTCTCTTGCTGAAATGAACATAGATAGCCCTTCTGTCCAGAAAAATGCTATAGGAATTCTGATGTTCAAAAATGCAAACCATTTAAACCCAAGATTTTTTAAAAGAAATCATAAAAACTTCGGTGAATGAAACAGATGGCAGGAAGTTTCTCTCTTCTTATGAGGTATATAATAATTTAGCGGAACACCAAATGCTCCATTGCCAATGGTTCACCTTCTAACTCTGTGGGTTTCCCCAAAATATCCAGTGATAAGCCATCATTGAGACTTAAGCTTCCAGGTTATCTCTGCCAAATCCTTCTTGGCAATGCACCTTCACCTCTTAAGTAAAAAAAACTCAACAAGGTGATCCAGACTCCACTCTTTGTTCAACTGCAGGGATTTAAACCTTTCTCCCTCAGAAATACCTATAGCCATGAGCCTCTGGATGATTTGGGGGAGAACGTGCCCTCTCTCCATATTGCTGACACTGTGACATCATGCAGAAAGGAATTTGTCATAAATTGGATTGGAAAGGGAGAGCCCAACTTTAACTTCTTGATTGAGACATTTCTGTTAAAGACAGGAATACTCAATAAGAATCTGCAGGTTGTTGTAGCTGCCATTACAAAAAGTCATTTAGAAAACACTACAACTGTATTTTCTGAAGGGCCTAATCCTGCAGTAAGTATTAGGTATGCTCTATTGGAATACCTCCAGATGAAGCTGCTTACAGGATTTGGTAGCGAAATGGTTCTCAGATTGCTGCCAGACAAAGGCAGAACATATGAAAACTCCAAGCAGGACATGCACAAAAACAGGTATCTGGACACTTTTACACATCAAAAGGAAAAGAAGAAAAGGAAGACAAGTGAATCTAGAAAGAAACAGCTACTAACAAAGGTCTTTTGGGATCATACTTTAGGCTTCATAAGCCCTTTATCTGAGCTACTACAAAATTCCTCTGATTTTGAGGTCTAGTAGAACTCTCCCTCCAAAAGGAATAGCAGTATACTGGGAAAATGGAGTAGACAAACGAAGAAAGCGTATGTACTGCAAGCTGCATAACCCATCAGGCTTTACCAAGGCAGTTTGAGCACTGGAAGGCAGTTAGTGAACTCACCCCAGTGCCAGGCAGCTGTGCTTACAGACCATTTCCAGCCCCTGAGCATGGGCCTTTTGGGCTGGCAAAGATAGCACTGCACTCTCTGCGATCAGCAAGCCTAGCATGAAACCAGTGCAGGAAAGAACTTTTGGTATGCACTTAAGTTCAGAATTAGGAAAGTGGGTAAGTGAATGTTTGAAGTTAATCAGCTACTTAAGTGCTTTCCTGAATTAGAGCCATACATTGGTATAACTGATAACTATATCTTTACATAGACTCCATTTTATAATTCTACACAGAAGCAGGGAAAGAAAGTATTCATGTTAAAGGAAATGAAATGAAGCTGAGTAAATTTTATTCCTGCTAATTTTGTTAGCATTTTTCAGTGCTGCCACACCAGTTGGAACTTAATTTAGAAATCTATTTGATTTTTGTAATTTGAGATAGATATGTTTCTTAGCAATAGCCTATTTATACAAAAACATTTCATTTCCCTTTTGCTTTTTGTTTTCCTTCATATTATAACAATTTGTACCATTTCTTACCTCTATTGCTAAACAGATACGGTTGTTAGGTTTGCAGTAATTCCAACCATAATTGTGCAGCGTATATGTTTCCTGTCCCTCACCCCAGTGAGAGGCTTTCTGAGTAAATATTTACAAGGATATAATTTCAGTGCAGTTTAATTAAAATGTTGATTTCCAAAGAACTGTAAATACATACAGCTGATATTATTAAAGTATATTTAAAAATAATAATAAATAAGAAAACATGAGCTAGAATTAGTAGAATCCTAGTGCTCATTATAAACAACTGGATATTTATTTCTGAAACTGATCATTCAGCATAGATGGAATGTTCTATGTTCACCGAATTCATACAAAAATACTTCCACACCGTTGTGTTTACTAAACATTCTCCAAAATGTCATAAGAAGTGGAAACAACATCATTAGCTGTTCTGAAAAACTCCCAGGTTTCTATAAATATAGTTTGCTCTGCTCACACCAGAACTGGGACAGATGTAGTTACAACGGCTACAGAATGAGCAAGGGCACCTACTAATCCATAGTTTGATCTTTGCTCTCTAAAAATTTTTGTTCAGGTTGTTAAGTACTCACTGCAGTTCATTTCAGGGGAGAGAGCTATCTCTATGCCTGTTATATTGCAAGTTTCCTATCACACTTTTCTCCAGAAAAAAAAACATACCCTCAGTCTCATAGCCTCAGTCTTGCATAGTTTAAACAAAGCTTTACTTAACATTCGCCTTGGAAGAAGTGACAAAAATGGGTAAAGGATGACAAAAAACCCCAAATATTTTGCAGATATAGAGCTGAGTAATGAAATAAGAACACAAAGATATTTATTTTTTATCTGCAGTTAAGTAAGCTATGATGGAATTATTGGAAGAGTAAGCACTTGTCCACAAAAATATTCCAGCAGGACCAAGGCTTTAAGCAACTCAAAAAAACCCCCACCCAAATTCAGCCATTAGCTCAGTTTCCCCTTTTCTTAAAGTCACCCAAAAATATGACAAATCTATAGTACCTAAAAAGTGGAACAAACTATATTTGTAACAAGTGTAAATTCAGAAATATTGAGTCATATTTAAAAAACAGTCTGAGAACAAATCTGTCCCCTACCTGCTAAGCCCCTAGAGGCTACAAGCTTCCTTGAAGTTAGTTTTTCTTACTCAGAAATTCCCCAAACTAAATACAGTCTGTACAAATGCCTCAACAAAGAAAAATTCTATTTCCTCTAAGACTACTAATGCTACTGCAACTTAACCCTCATTCTTTTACAAATTTGTTTCCTGTAGAAATTCACTGTGCTCTCTTCCTCAGATGCTTTCTCACCCTCCTAAAAAGGCGAGAGTTTTCCACATCAAATACTAAAGAAATCACTTTATTAAAATAATCCTATTATTTCACACCAAGACCTTCTCCCATGTGAATATGGTAAACTGCTCCCAGGGGAATTTCCCCCTTCTGCCTATGGACTTCACCTGAGCAGAGTGCAACACCCAGAGCAGTAGAGAGAGGCAGCTGTTCTCTCTGCATCCAGTCATTGATTTATGAACAAAGAATACCATAGAGTAAGCTGTGTACAAAAGTTCAATTGACTATCATAATAGGCCTGGTTCTAGCTCTCAGCTTGGGTAATCAGGTTAGATAAAAATAGTCTTTGTGTTCTATTTTCTAATCGCATCTCTTTTAGAAGAAAGGAAAGAAAAGGAAACAGATATTGATTATAGCTGTATTGGCTTCATCTGGGGTAATTTTTTTTTTCTAATGGCTGGTATGGGGCTAGGTTTTGGATTTGTTCTGAACATAGGGTTGATAATGTAGAGATGTTTTTGTCATTGATCGCTGAATCCGCCACAAGCCCTAATTTAGGGAGTGATAAGCTTGTGTTTTGCATTTCTCAACTCTTGTACTGGGTAATTTTTGAATATATTTTCCTTTGCTCTGATTCTTTTGAAGTTGGCATATTACAGAGGTTTTTTTTTATTCTGTTTTGGGGTTGCTTCTTTGTTTTGTTGCTTGCTGGTTTTTTTTTTAATAATAAATCTGCTGAAATTGCCTAAAGCCCATGGTATGTGCTGGAGATAGGAGCATTAGAGGCAAGAGAGCAGATCTTCAAAAAACCTTTTCATTAACTCCAGGATCCCCACTTCTCCTCAGTGAAAGATGCAAGAGGACCAGATCACTTAATATTTTGAGGAAAGAAGATTTACAGGCCATCATTTATTAAGCAAGTTATAGCAAATTAAAAGAAAGCTCTCTAAAATGAAATTTCAAGAAGCTTATGGACCTTAGAGTTTGTACACCCTGTTCCCAGAGGATTCCCTTACAATCACTTCCTCTAGCCACTTTTGCCTATTGCTTATACAAAGAAGATGTATTTCTTCTCAAAGGGCAGTAGGAAAAACTGTCATAATGACCCTTTCTTTGCAAACTTTTGCTGCACTGGTAAGGCCCCACTCACCCATGTCTAATTTTTTTCATATTTATAAGAAGGCATGTGAAGCAAAAAAATATGTAAGAATTTTTACTTCAGTTTTCATCCTGAGCTTTGCTTGCATGACAAGGAATTGCTACTGGGTTTTGTATGTGTACATAGGGATATATATGTGTATGTCTTTATATGTATATGTTGTTTTGCTTCTGAAAGACAAATATCTGCTGCAGGTGATCTGGAATCTGCATGGAATTTAACTGTTTCTTCACCTTTAAGGTGTTTTTATTGTTTTCTATGTCACAAACTGGCATTTTAAGGAAGCATAGTGCTTCTGAAGGATTTGGTTTACATGCATTTCTCTGCTCCATGGCATGTTATTGCTTGGCTGAATACCTCTGTAACTAAGAAGAAATATCTTTCCAGATGATCGAAAGGGTGACCATTTTCCCACTGTTTCCCAACAATCTCCACCACTGTTTAAGTTTCTATCTTTAGATAAACCTACTTCCTCATTTTCTCTGCTCTGGTCAGAGCACAGATGTGCTTCCCAGAGTAAATACTTGCTGTGGATGGTATAGCCAATTGCCATGTTGGATAGTACAGCTGAACATCATATACTGTATGAAGTATACTGTGAAGTGCAGAAGAGAAAAGCAAAATCAAATAGCTGAATAGGTGCCTGGCCTGTTTGGTGACCAGCTGTATATCCATGCATGGTCTTATCATGAGGGCTAATCTGAGTACAAGTTTCTGCTTCGTTTGTTTCTCCAGCTTGCTTTTTTTCATGCCTTCCCCTTGGCTTTTGTCCTCTACTGTGTGTATACTTATCATCTCATCCTAGATATGGTTCTATTACCTATTACATAAGTAACAGCAGCATTATTTTATTAGCAAGCTCCAAGGTTTCAGTTCTAGTGAAACAAATAAAATGTATACCAAATAATATATGCTGAAAAGAATGGTGATAGAAGTTGTATAATATTGAACACTTAATGATGAACTCTCTTCCTGTTGAGATATCCTTGGACAACATTGATTTGTCACATGCTGTGTAAGACTGTTTATGACAACTTTGATCAGAAGTACTCAAATTTAAGAAACAATCAGGCCACAGATGGCAGTTAAGCTAGTCTTTGACTAAATTAATTGGTTTCATAATTGGGTACACATGGAGCTCTTTAAACATTAATCACAGTCCTCTTAGATATCTTTAACAAGAGAAAGTATGACTGTTCTAACCAAATGCTTTGTGAAGCTGAAAATAACCAGGAAGTGTTGTCCTAGGAAAAAAAAGCCCCAAACCTCAGAATGCTCGATTGTATTTATTTCTGTAGAGATAAGAAACAGCAAGATGAGAATTTGCATGTGTGGTTAAATTTAAGAAACATTTTGTAACTGCACGGAGGTAGGAGACTTGTTACTGTTATCCTATCACTGGGCACAGAATTTAAAATTGCTTTGGATTTTAAAAGCTCATGCAATTTCTACAATTAGTTTTCTGTTAAATCTCTTCCAGTTTCACTGTAGATACAATAATGAAAGACGCCAGAGCCCACTTAAATTATCAGCAACAAATGCTGTTGGCTTAAGACATTCTGAGCATTTCCCTTGACTCTCTAGTCTGGTGGAGTATCTCACTAAATTCTATATTAAGGCAGCAACACCTGACTGATGAATGTTGAGAAAAAGCTGTTTGTGAGAATGCATAAAAGGCTAAGAATATGAGAAATAATCTTAATAGGAAGGGCTTATTACAAGGGTATGAAAAGTACTCACTATGAAACCTTGTCAGCCAAATCTGATGAAGTGACGGTACAGCCTTGGCTTGTAAAAATATTTCTGTAATATTTAAGTGGTTAATTTTAATTTTTAACAGTAAAACTCTACAGTTAAGACAGAGTTTCTACCTTAAAGAACAAAACATTGCCAGCTCTAACACTAGCATTACAAATTTTGTTGTTTGTTTAAGCCCAAGATGCTAGGACCAGAAGACAGGGGCCTCTTGGCTTTCCTTTGACAGACACTGTAAACATTTTAGTGCAGAAGAGGTTGAAAACATACCTCGATTCAACCCTAAGCAGAGAGGCAAGAAAATAAAATGCAAAATGGAATGTAATAGACTAGAGAGAATGGATGGCGAAGGAATAGATCTGAATCACTATGGCATTGGGCCCAAACTTAAAGGAGAGTGATTCCAGCATTGCTTTGAAGTGCTGCACACCAGCTTCTCAGCCAACTTGTTCTGCACTGTGGGGAGGAATTGCCAGGGAATATAGATGTCTAGCTGTGAAAACATCCTTCATGGCAAATTGTGGGAAATTAAACACATTTTAAACAAGAGGAGGAAAAGGAAGAAACCCTCAAAATGTTTGGGTTTTATGAGGAAGTTGCCTTGCCTAAGACAGAGAAGGAAAGGATTACATCTTTTTGCATCTCAGTCCATGAATACTTGAAATGAAAAGGCTTTTTCAAGGATGACCAAATTATGGGAAACAACAACAGAAACATCACACTTTTTCTCATGATGATCTGCAGTAGATCATCTCTACTGTCTCCTTTTCTCAGCAGGAATCCAATGAGGAGCTGTTCAGTTTGTCATATTCAGCCTACCGTGACTTCATTTTTTTTATTAGCTGAGGGAATTACTTAATGTAGTCCTAAAAAGGAATACTTAATATGAATCTATACTTGTTCTGTTACTTTGTTTGAATTAGCCTAATACAAAAACAGTCTTTAAAATTAATGCGAAAAGGGTAAATGGAAGAAAATAATAATAATAAACTGATTGAGATATAACATGAATGAAAAAAAATTCCATGTTCAATTTTAAAATCTCAGTATGAAAAAAGGGAAAATAAGAGAACATCCTGATTATGTTGAATTAACTGCCTTTACAAAAAAAATTTGTTATTTTCAGTACATCTGCAGCACTACTGAGATTGATTATAACCACATGAAAAGATACTTATCGAGAACCAGCAGACAAAAATCCAAATATTTCAAGAATGCTGTTATGCGAAGAAATATAAGGTCACAGCAAACTAAACCCCACAAGACTGATCTAGCTACTGAAAGAGATGCATTACAGTAATAACCTTTTTTTTTCACCTCATTTTGGATTTGAGAAGTCATGGTAGTCTCCCTGTTTTGCTAAAAGGAGAGTGAATTTCATACACAGTATTCCTTCTTTTCTTTTTCTTCTACTTTTTTTTTCAATTCAAGAAGTTTACCTTGTAAATGCAGATAGAGAATGGGTAGGAAAAGAGGGATCAGTGGGGGATTCAGAATATAGCTTAAACCACATGCAATTCAGCTAAAAGTAAGGCTATACATAAAATTGATAGGATGAAGCCTAAAGATGTAATAAAAATAGTCGTTCTAAATCAATCCATTAATAGTTCTACTTCAAGAGGTGATAATTTTGCAAGTGGTATTACAGGAAATAAACTGCTTTACCCAAGTGACGACCACTCGGGGTGGATGCTGGTTAGGTTAGTTATAAAATTGCAGCCTATTCTGTAAACTGCAGCTGGAAAGAGGCACAAAGCACTCCAAAACATGAATTTCTGCAGTAAAGTCAAAAACATGCTACAGGCATACACCTTCCTCATCACTGACTCACACTCCTGGGGAGATGGTAGAGACCTAGGAGGTGATACCCTATGCTCTGCTTCCTGGGCAATGGCTCTCATGGAGCAGCCAGCTTGAGAACGGGGTGTTGCTTACGCAATCCTTCATTTTTATTGCAATCCTTCAGGGGGAAGGAACCACCTCCTGTGATGCTCCACACATGCTGTATCTTGTCACATGCTCTGTTGGTTTAACCTCCATACAGGAAAACCCACCCAGTGTGACATTCCATACAAAGAAGGGTAGGTTTTGGGGAAAAAACTTATTTTTTAAATAATTCTTCTTTCTTAAATAATAATTGAGGTGTAGTCTGCAACAGAAGTAGCAGTCCCTGTCTTACTTAGCTTTAGCAAGTTCTTAGCTACTGTAATTGTAAAAGTCATTCATGAAGTCATAAACAGTTCTTTGTCTTTACAATTATACCATAAGTTTGGATTACCAGGGCATTCTCTGATGGCTGGCTCAGTATTTCATGTCCATCTCTAATATTAAGCTGCAATTAGTGATCTATTCTCTCTGGATTTAATAGCAGTATATTTTCAGCTGCAGAGTTGCTCTGGTGAAGGCATACTTAAATTACTTGGCCACATGGGAAACTTTAGAGAGAGTGACTGACGTTACTCGGCTGTGTGGAACATAGGATAATGGTTTAAATGGAAGGAAAACCAGCCATATTTGATAGATAGTGCTATGGAGACATCACTTGGAGTATATATCTGATTTTACCTTCCCTCCAAATTTAATTTTAATAGTCAAATAATGACATGTTAAAACAGCAGTCCAATCTACAGGAATTTGTTATTTTCTGGCATTTCAAGCTGACTGCTTTCACTAACACACCTTTCTCTGCCAGACTAGTACTGAAACAAGATGTATCATCCTCATAAGAACACTCTGAGAATAAGAAATGTTTTACAATAGTACCAAACAAAAGTTTCTCTTCTACTTGTTTTGTATAATATAACATCATGGAGTCTTTCATATAGTTGCATATTAATATTTTATTTCACCTTACAAGCCTGCACTGTTTAAAGTCCCTTTTTTTTGACCTTGCTGACTGCCTTGAGGAAAGATTCTATAAAGTAACATGATTTTACTATGATCAAGTGAGCTCAGCTCACCATAAAAGTTCTCTGATTGTTTTTCTAGCTCTAAGAGTTTGTCTAAATACAATGCAGCCTCCATATATGCATTCTCTTGTGTAGCAGAACATGCATGTGATGAGACCATGGCCCTTTGGCCCCTGTACCACCAGATCCTTAGTCTCTAAACAATAACAATAAACAAAGACCTGAAAATAACCTATGAAAACTTCACTGTATATTCTAAAATGCTATATAATGGAGAGCTCTATTCATGTTTTATTTACCCAAATAAAACCAAGTGCATCTATTTTATAAACATTTACTGTAGAGTTTCATTATAATGTTTGCTTGCTACAAAAATGGCAAGTTTGATATATGGAAGTGACATCTCTATTTAACTAAAATAGCTGATATAAGTAAACAGGACATGAAGAATATTGGTGTTCTTGAAAGCCTGCCTGCTTTTCACTAAGCTAATTAGATGATGTGATAAGAGCACATCCGCTCAGATACAAACTTTGTTTTTTGGTTGCCCTAAACCAGTACACCTACTTAGATGCTCACAGATTTAAAAGCACTACTGCTAGACCACAATAATCATATTCCCATTTTTTACCTTCCTATCCAAAGGACAAAGATGTTTGTAAAAAATAGTCATCTGCCTGAAATACTCATGCTTCATGTACTAAGAATTAGGTCAATAACAGCAACAAAAACACAGTCAGTGGAATCAGCTAATGCCAATGAGAATCACAAAAGCAGACCCTGTAATAAGGAGACAGCAGTATTTTTAATTGTATATTCTACTGAAATACACAGTCTTTGAACACCAAATATATATCCTGAGATATACCCCATATGTGATTTGGGGATTTTCCTGTGCAGGGCCAGGAGCTGGACTCAAAGATCCACATGGATCTCTTCCAACTCACGATATTCTACATACCCTGAAATTTCAGGTGTAAAGAGGTAATTTCTTTCTTCATCTGTAAGATATTTGATATTAAATTATAGTCTATCCACTCATCACCATTTGTAAATTATTTTGAATTTTAAATGAGCCTAGAGATCTAAAAGATGTAAACCTGGAATGCTTACAAATCATACTTCTTCCTGGTGATCCAAAAACGAATGAGGAGACCTGAAATTGCCTGACCCTTCAGCTCTGTTAAAAAGCTCATTCTTCCACTTGTATGTGAATCGGAAACATTTCCAATTGTTCCTATTAGAGTTTCTTCTTTCATTTTCCCTTCATTTCCCTTCATTTTCATTTAGAACTAATGACAGTGCAAATAAATGTTTGGAGTTTAACTTTCAAGACTCACAGGGCCCCTAACCCAAATATCAGCAACATCTGGATTATGAACATATTTTTGTGTATCTTCACACTGATTGAGGTTGTCATGAAAATTCAAAGTCTAAACTACTAGATTAGGGATAATCTTTTTATCTGGGCTGTGCTGCTTGCCACCACAGACATGGAAGTGATAAATAATGGGCTGGCCCCTCTCTCACAGCATTCTTGCTATACTGCTCTACAGATGCTGGTACAGCTGCCTCTGCTGAGGAAAAAGAATGATCATGTCAGTGTTTGTGGTGAAATACCCTCTAATGCCATTATTTCTACCCCCCCTATTTTCTGTTGTAGTATATCTTTCAAGTATCAATGATTATCTGCAATATTCATTCATAAAGCTATCACACAATTCATCCTTTAACCCTTTCTGTTTTACCAAGACACTGACAATTTCAAGGTTTACTAATTGCATTCATGTGAGAGAGGAGCTCACCACTGATTGCATCTGCAGAAGGCTTGCTACAAGGTTTTGACTGTTCAAGTTAGACTCTCTTAGTTACACTTCATCACTGCCCCCAGTTTCCATAAAGCAGCCAAAGAGCCACGAAAAGTTGTCTGTAAAGGAGTAAATTTCACCTTTGGGGATTAATTATAAATAGGTTTTTGGTAATGAACAATTTTGCAATGTTTTAATAAGATAGTTAAATCTCCCCAATATGTTCAAAAAATAATTCAAAATGTCAGATTTTGATGGGGTTGTGGTATCAAACAGTAAGCATCTCTGAGTATTTTAATTTCTCTTTACCACCAAATTAATATGAGATTAAACAGGAAGAATAGCAGTAATAATTCTTGTATCTTCAAAAAAACTGTACTGGATTTTGTCTCCAGAGCCATTTCTAAGTAACTGGCACTCTGATCCCATAAAAGTTAGCTAGGACAGGCAGCTGAAATTAACTAAATTGAAACTACCCCTCACTGCTTCAGCTTCTGCCCTCAATCAGCCTTGGAGTTTTGATCCAACCCTTGTTCAGAAAACTGGAAATGTTTCTATAAAATCAAATGCAAATCCACATAAGAAGTAATCTCTTGGCTGGAAAGTAATTTTCATAGAGAAGAAAAACCAGTACTATTAATGTAAAAAGAACATCCCTGAAGGTTTGATGAAGCAGAATCCTTGGCTTACCTGGCTCAGTTTCGTTTGGAAAAATAAAACATCTCCAAGGGAGGGAATGGTCCAAAGCTGGTCTCTACAGCATATCTGATTTCTAGGCAGTATTTTCAGAAGGAGTAAGAGTTCAAAAACGAGACAACTACAAAAATTCATTTGGAAATGCTTTCTTTCTCCTTTTCTTCTCCTCTCTGAAATCTGCCCACCAAGGTTTTCAGTTTTGTTACTTTTTCCTTTCATGCCTGGAGAAGTCTTTTAAGCAGGAGAAACCTTGAAGCTGAAACAAAAATTTCACAAAATGAGAGGGGGATGTAGTTCCTTTCCTATTCATTATTTAATCGTAGAAATCTCAAAATAAAACCCTTCAGATGTGGGACATTTGTGTCCCTATGAAACTGATTCACATCACATAAACTCGGGAATTCAGTTAAATACCATTCATTTAAAATTCTGTGTTGAATTCACTAAGCTCAATTACCTGCTTTACAGAATTGACAAAGTTTATTTTTTATGAAATTTCTTTACAAAAAATTATGTGATCTGCCATCTGTTCCCAAAGTTTTGTTTGTTCTGGTAGAAGCTGAACTGAACTTCAGAGACCTCTATCAGCAATCCCTGAATGTGTCCCTCACCCATAAAAAAGAACATCTTTATGAAGTTCAGAAGGAAATATCCATCAGGTAAGGTTTGCAGTAGAAGCCAGTTCATGCAAGATTTGTTTTTAACCAGTCTTATGGCAAAAAAAAATAAAACCAAAAAACAACAGCAACAAAAAAATCCAAAACAAAACAAAACAAAAACAGGAAGGAAGGAAGGATGCTATTAGTTTGAAACTTTTGAGTTATCCAAATAAGGTTACATTTTACTTTGTGTGGGTTTTGTCTTCTCTGAGTTACCTTGGGTTTTGCCATTTCTTTGAGGTAAGACTGAAAACTTTTGCTGCTGTTTGGAAGGCCAGTATGAGACCCAACAGATCTGAGGTGAAGAAGGAAACTCATAAGTTGCTGCTTATTTGTTGCTGGCTGCCATGATGAAAAGTTAGAGGAAGCAACAGGCTACCTTTACGCCTGCACTTCCAGTCTTGTCATTCTCCTGACAGGCTCCACTAAAAGGTGGTCAGTGCTCCACTCCTACATAGCCTTGCTTCTTACAATCCGCACAGATCTATAGAGGGTTGAATGAGTGAGAAATAATTTCCCCTTCATTGTTCAAACTTGAAGTTCTTCTGCAGTTTTGACACAGTATTGCTGCTGTTAACTTTGCTCATTCTCTAGAACAAAAAGAAAATTGGGTATAGATAGAGTGATTTGATTCTTTCCAGCCTCGCACCTTCAACCCATATAGGGAAGTAAGGGAAGAAACAATGGTGCCTTGTCTTTTCTATGACCTTATTCAATCCTGTTTTCTATTTCAACCTCCAAATAGGCACAGAAAATGTAATTTCTTGCTGAAGTGACACTGCTTACAAAGACTGGTATGAGAAGGAGAACATGGGGGAGGAGGGGGCACTCAAAGAGGAACCAGAATCTGAGAAAACTGCAGATCTTGATTCTTCTGTCTAGGGAATTAAAGACTGCTAATTGTTCTCTTGCAAGACATGGGTAGCGATTGTCACGTTAGACTGCTGCGGAGGGATATGTGTCTTGTGCTGGAGGCTCAACACGAGGGTGGCTGCGCGAAGCAGCACAACCGCCGGTCCAAGTTGCTGTCAAGTGCTCCAAGTAATCCAATCTGACGTTTGTGTGTTAACTTTCTTGCAGTCACCTTAATCTGACTTCAGTTTGTAGGTTGATAGTAAGCCTTCTCAGGCGTGATCCCAGATACCGAACTAATTTGGTTCCTAGTTTTCACGGTGGTCTTTTCCAAAGGGGTGGTGGAAGATAACGCTGTGTGAAGCCAGGGAGCAAACCTCCGTGTCCGGCTCTACATGACTGACACCCCCATAAAAACTGGACTGAAAGCAAAGTCGTTGAAAACAGACTGCTGAACCGGGCAGCAGTTCTCAGAGAACTTTGAAAATCTCCCTACGGAGTGAATCTGGCCAGCTGGCTCGTAAGGCACAGCGCTGTGTGACAGCAGCGTCCTGTGATGGTGGCAGGGCCGGGGAGGGGAGCGAGCTGGCCGCAGCCCCGGAGCAGGTGTGGGCTGGAAGGGGCTGGAAGAGGCACCTGAGCCAGGAGCCCCGCTTCAAGGAGCGCCCAGGACAGACGTGGGAAGGCGAGAACCGCGTCGGTTTTTGAGGTGTTCTGAGCCCGGCACTGTGAGGCGCGGGGCTGTGGAGCCGCTAGCAGGGCCGGCTGTGCTGCCCACCCGAGGAGAAACCTCGGGGGCGGTGCCGCTCCCCTTCCTCACGAACTACAGCTCCCGACGTGCCTTGCTGCCGCCTGCCCTGGCCGGGCCAGAGCAGGTGGCGCGCTGCCCTGCGGGAGCTGTAGGCCGGGGGAAATCGATGGGCAGCGGAACAGTGGCGGGCAGGGAAGGGTTTTCGGTTCTCGGCCCGGTTCTCGGCCCGGCCCGTGGTCTGCGGGGGAGAACCGGGCCCCGGGCAGGGAGGGCGGCGGGGCGGGGGAACCGTGGGGAGCGGGGACGCGCGTCAGTCACCCCGCCAGGCGGCGCGCGCGCTCCCACGCCGGATGCTGAGGGGGAGAAGGGGGTGCGCGGGCGCGCGCTCGACGAGGCAAAGGGGGGTGGGGGGGGGGAGGGAGAGGAGCCGGGGGAGCGCGCGCTCGTATGTAAATGAGCGGGCGTGAGGTCAGAGGCAGATGGAAAAGGGAACAGAAGGAATGGCCGCCGCGGCTCCCGCTCCTCCTGCCGCCGCCTCCCAGTGCCGGAGCCCCCGCTGCACGGCGGAGCGAAGGGGAGTCCGCCGAGAACTCGACTCCTGGCGGCACCGGCTCATGCACTGTGTGGGTAAGAGAGGGGGCGGCGGCGGCGTGTCCCGGCTGCAGCAGGGGGGACCGAGGGGCGGGGGACGGGGCGGCGAGCGGGGTCTGAGAGGGGAACGGGCAGCGGGGCGGGCGAGGCTCTCCGAGCCCAGATCTGTTCAGTGGGCGGAGGGGGGGGGGAGCGGAGATGGAGGAGCAGCTCCAGCGGCTTTCTTGGAGGGTGGGAGCGGAGACGGGGTCTGTAAGGGAGAGCGAAGGTCCTAAGCCGCCTCCGGGCACCGGAGGGTGGGTGTTACGGCTTTGCCTGGGGCCGCCGGCTCCCTCCCGTCATCGCCGACCGAGACCCATTCTCGGCTCGGGTCCTTTTGTCTTGGCTTCTCGTCGTTCGCGCGGTGAGCGCCGGTGGCTGCCCCCCTCCTCTCCTCCTCCATCGCCAGTGCCTGGGGGGCGGAGGGGGGAAGGGAGCCCGCCTCTGTGTGTGTATCTGTGTGTGCGTGCGCCTTTAAGAGGGAGCCGCTCCTGCACTGACGGTTGGGATTTGAAGTTTTCCCTCCCCCTGGAAGTTGTCATGGCGACGGCAGCTCTCCCCCCTCCCGCCCCCGGGGCTGCCCCGGTGGCTCTCGTGCCGGGAGGTTTCCCGGGTCACGTGACTCCCCCGCGCGTGTCCGGCTGGCGGGGGCGCGCGGGCACCGGCGGCGTTCCCGCCTGGAGGAGCCCCGGACCGGGGCTGCTCCCGCTGCGCTCCGCCCGGGCAAATGCTGCCGCCCCTCTCGGCCCCGTCCCTGTAAGCGCTGGCATTCGGCACGTGTGCCGCCTCGGGGCGGCGGGCGCTTCGGTTGGGATTTTTTGTTTATTTGTTTTGTGGAGGTGGTGTGTGAGCGCTGAGGCCAGGAACTGCCTATTTGTATTGTTTCAACAGTCGTTTCCCTTCTTGGGAAAATAGAATCCTTGATCTTCAAGTAGAGTGTTAGAGTCAGTGCCGATCCTCCCCGATGGCTGAGCGGGGAAACACATCTAGTGTGGCTGGGAGGGAGAGCAGCACTTCATTCAGTGTTTCTGCCGGCACTTGAGGCAAGAGCAGAGTAAGAAGTGAATACCTAACAAGCTGGCATACCTGTATTTACAGGCAATTAGTACTAATCCACTATCCGTGGATTTTTAACATTTTTCAGTAACCTGATAACTGCCTGTTACACGCAAGCTTCTTGATCTTGCTGTGTTGCCGCAAGAGCCCTTGTAAACACCTGTTATAACACCTGTAAATATGTGAGCGTGTCTGTGTATGCTTGCAGTGTCTTTTTATTTCTCCAAGTTAAAGTACTGTTTAGAAAATAGTTTTTTCCAAGCACTTCTACACTATATAACGCTTCTAATAGAAAGAATGCAGTTTAATTAGAATATACAGGAGACCCAGTTTATTTGCATAGATGCTGTGATAAGGTAGTAAATCTGAGGATGGATATTTCTCACTAGTGGCACTTTCTGTGGTTGCCTGTTATTTAATGGCATTTCACTTAAAAATTTAAACTGAAATCCAGAAGTCTGCTTGACAGTGGATGACTGAAGGAGTCTTCTGGTGTTAATTGTATATTGTCAGATGTGTTTGAGAAACAGTTGCACAGCACAACCTACACTGAGAAGTGTAAGAAATATAAGAAGTTGAGTCCTCTACTGGGCAGATCTCCTGGGTTTAGGGAACTTCTTCAGAGTTGCCTTTGGGGTTGGCCTTTCTCTGAGAATTGCAAAGTGCAGAACTGTCATATAATTACTTACATAGTGCAATTACTGATTGCACTATGGTTGTGCTTCACATTCAGCTTTGTCTTATTTGGAATAAAAGTTAAGGGTATGATTTCTTTGTATGTTCATGATCAGAATTTCAGTTAAAAGAAAGGAACCCTGAGATTATTAGCAACTGCTGAGGAGAAAGGACATAGGTTATGGTTTAATAGTTAGTCAAGAGCTATCTCAGTTAAGAACTGTTACCTGGCAGGCCTGTTGAGCAGCCCTTATCAGAGAGAGAGTGTAAACAAAGTGGCAAGAAAGTGAGTAGTCAGGATAATGGAGGTAGAGTATGATTAACAGGTTTGGGCTGAGGGGTTTTTGTGTGGGTTTTTTTTCCTTTTATTCCTTTGAAATTCTGTTGCATTCAATTCTGTAAAATAACCTCCTACAATAGCTTAAAAATAACTTAAGGTAAAAATGGTTCATTTTTCTCACTTCCCAAAGCATTCCTAAGGGTTTGAAGAGTCTAACAAAGTTAGTGTTACCTGGAAGGTCTGAACAATGTCTGGGTTGATGGCCGAAATGGCAGCATGGTGGAGGAGTGTGAGTTTGATGGATTTGGCACTCTTCTAAAGAATCATGTTTGTAGTAAAGTGAGAAAAATAATATGGTAAGGCAGTAGTCCCCCAGTTTTTGAACTTTTTGGATGAACAACTGTATTTTGATGTCTTGTGTCATTTACTGTATTGATACTAAATTTGATATTGGCATTTCTGTAGTATAATTAATTGAACACTGAAATAATTTATCTGTCAAGGATTCCTCATCTACTTTCTTTATGGAAGTGAAAACTGAGCCAGAGGTAACACCTCCAAGACAGTGGTTGAGCATTGTTCATATTTACAATGGGGAGACTGAAATAATATTCAGTGGAGGGCTAGTGATGGTTAGGGACTTCTGCTTGAAGGGCTCACTTGCTGAATTGTTCATTGGTCAAAGCCTGGTTGCAGATTTAGCTCTAAAGCCCATGCATATATGTAAAAGCTTGGGGTCTGCCAGCCTGATATGTTAATTTGTGACCTGCAGAATATGATTTAAAGCCTCATGTCAAAATGTTCAAACACTTAAAGAATTTGAAAAGCAAAACAGTGATAAAATTTCACTGACATTACTGAAAATTTCTTTGTTTGGTATCTAAACATACTTGAAAGTACGAAAGACTCCACATGGTAAATGAATGCAATATATTAACGGAAATTTGCAATAGGTGTTCAGTACAAAATGTCTGTTCAGCTGGAAATCCTTGTGTGTGTTATGTTGAGCACTGACATTCCTAAGATGCTTAGACTTGTGCTTGTTGGGTGTTCCTAACTCTTGCATGACTCGATCAGAGTTCAAAACTAGATATTCTTAAAAAGCACCTGGAGATCTCAATTCTGTTGTGTCCTTACAGCTGTATAGTATGTGCTGACAAGTATTGCTTATACTTATCAACAGTGCTCGCTGGTGTGTTTTGGCTTAGGTACAGTCTTTGTGGCATAACTAACACAAAATACCCTAATTGTAAATTGTGTGTTTATAGAAAAGTGCCAGAAAGCTCAGGGTTGAAGTACCTGAGTTGGCCAGTAACTGAATTCTGTGGTGGTTTAAATTGCAAGGTATTTTATAGAGGTGAGTATCACAAGGATTAAAAAGTGCTCTCTGATGCTCTTTGATTAGAACTTTGTCATGTGAATTGATTAATTCTATTCCATTGGATTGGGAGGCTTTGACAGTATGGACCTGTAAGTCTAGCTCTGTGATCAGCCTTAAAAAACAGGATTTATACAGGTTTTTCAAGCAGTAATTGATCCCACTGCCCACTTTCACTTGAACTTCATAGGTAGAGTGTTGGCAAGTACTTTCAGTTCCCATTACTTTCACAATTAGGCACAGAAAAGAGACCAAGTAATGGCTGGGATGCAAGAAAGGTTCAAGCACAGGGTTGGGCTTTTTGCTGTGTTATCACAGTAGTCTGTGAGTGAGGTTTGGAGTAGTAATATGGGGCTTTTTAATGGAAAGTGCCAGGTAATTCCAACCATGGATGTTAGAATCTTGCTAGGACCCTGCAGTGTATTGTAAAAATACAACAGTGTCTAATTAAAACTTTCATTTTCAGTGAAAGATTTAAATATTATTGCTACTTTTTCTAAAAAAATAAAATACATGGCTATTTGGGGGAAGGGCAGAAGTTTTACTGTTCCTCTGCTGCAGCTCAAGGGCACACATTTGACAGGAAATAGCCTTGGTATTACTTTCTTATGAAAACTGAAATTTGATCAAAGTGAAAATCCATTTTTTTATGTCTGTGAAATCTAGAATACAAATACTCCTTTACCCTTGGTAGTTTTTTCTGCCTTTTTTTCTTCAAAACTAGGATACATTACTGCATCTAATTCTGTTTTGATAGATCTAGACTTTCAGATTTTATTTTGTTTTAGTATTTGAACTTCTGCTCCAGCTTACTATTTTTGAACAAGCTGTCTCAAAAGTGTGTTTTCCAAGGGGAGGAATTCCCCCCAAACAAAAGATTTATAGCTGCTTCATTTGGTGGTATCCCCACACTTGCAACACTCCTGCAATAAATACCTCATATCTTTATTCCCACAATATGCAGCAGTGTTCTCACTTTCCATGTTGATGTAAGTACTTTGCAGCAGGATAGTGTCACTTTTTCTTTTTTGTAATACTGCCATGGTTTTAGGTGATTTTTCTATGGTTGCCATTGTAGTAGTGGGAGAACCAGCTATTTTACTGTATTTATCTGTGATGTTCTTATGTATCTACTAATGATAGTTATGGTGGCTCAGTGCTCTGTCACCTGTCAGGCCACTAACAGATGGCATGCAACAGTGACTTCAGTATGATACCTGCTTTGAACTCTTTTGCTTCCTTGGCACTCCAGCACCTTTAAACAGCCAAGCCTGCTATGGCCATAGTGCCATCACCCAATATGATGGGCAGTAATACCGGTGTGAGGTGTTCCTGTGGATTTGTTGTGCTTTGAGCTGTGGCCTGAAACCCTTGGTGTGATTCCAGCATGAAGATCAAGGAAGTAATCTCCCATTTACTGCAAATATGAGAAGATGAACAGGAATTCAATCTAGATCTCAGTCACAGCACAGGTTCACAGGCAGTTTTTAATGCAGTGAGGGAAGATGGTATCATGTAAGGGAATAGCTCAAACTAGTATTACAGAGTCAGGTGTGTAAGTGGGCACTAGCGTTGGACACGTATTGTGAACCACTGTTAAAGAAAGCAATAAAGTGCCATTTTGCATTTTCAAGTCCCATGGAACTATTACTAGAATGGAGTAATTGCAATTCCGACTACATGTTCATGCCTTTTGGATGCTTGCATCAGCACTCATTTCACCCCTATCTGATCTGTTTTAACTCAGTATGTGGTCAGCTGGCTGTTGGAGAGTTGGGGGTTTGCAAAAAAAAAAAAAAATCTGATGGCTCCTGCTGCTAGCACAAGGATAGGGATGGGCCTTTGCAACAGAAGCAGCAATGGGTAATAACAGAAAGGAGCATTGGATTTGTTTAGCTGACAGGAATGGAACACAGTCCTAAACTCCTAAACAATTTCCCTTGAACAAAACAGGTTAACAAAAGAGGGGAAAATGGTCAGTGTGTGTGTATATAGGTCATTGTAAGTTTTGGATGTTGCTGTAGTGTATATACTGAATTAACTGTCTTTAGACTGAAGTAAGAGAAAACACATGGGGTTTGTTTTGTGTTGGACTACCTTTGTTTCAAATTTGCAGTGTTAAATCAGCTTCTTTTCTCTGTCCTCTCACAATCCATTTCAACTCATCAGCTTTTCTCTCAGAAAGAAGTAATTGCCCACTGATGTCATGTGTTTTATCTCATGATTGACTTTTGAGAGAAATGTCTGTGTGGTGAAAACAGCGCAAGAAAAGTTAGATTAATGATACCCAGATATTTAGTTGAAAAGGCAGAGACGGGAAGTTCTGTATATTTAGCTGTAGATGCAGTACTAGTTCACTGATCCCTTGAGAACCCGCAATTTTAAGGATCTGTGGAGCATAATTTTTATGAAAGATGAAACTGTTCCTGCTACATAGACTAATCCATGGATTGTGTGGCATGCATGCAGTGCTTGGTTTGAATTCTTTGCACATGGAGCAGAAGAAATGTGTTGCTGGGCATGCAAGCAGATGCAGATACACATATCTTCAGTAGTGTTGAAAAAACCTGTGATTGTTTTTGGTGTTCCCTATGTCTAGATACTGGTATGTGGAAGCAGTTCAATTTTTAAGTGTTCCAGGAACTACTGTAATCTTTGTCAGTGTTTCTAGGCATAGCTTGAACTTTCTTATTGTATGTTCTTATATGGTAGCTGTTTACTTTATATGTGCTGATAGAGAGCTGAGAAATTTAAACTCTGATTTTCTACTTTATAGACACTGAGAATTTCCTAAGCTGGAACTTGTGTAAACCAAAACCATGGAGTGCAAATAAAGTCACTGCAACTCCCTCTCAGTTCTTCCCTTGATTTGGCATTTAGTAACTGTGCACTCTAATGCTTGAGGTTGGTAACTTTCAGGGAATTTTTGTTTTTGTTGATGCATGACACAGTATTGTTGGTTTTTTTTTTGAACTCACTGTACCTACCTTCATGATTTATGTTGACTGGTATGAGCAGTCATTTATTAAACAATTCAACAAATTAGACTGTAAAACTAATCTAGCTTAACACTAACCTAGAAAACAGGAGGAGAAACGTGGCAGGAGGAAGAAGAGGAAAGAAAAGGTCAGATCTAGTTTAACTTGGATCAGTTTTCCAATCAGGTTTACAGTGTACCTGTTTTTTTCCCCTGAGTTAACTGTAAGTAGCTTTACTGGGGAGAACAAGGCTTCTGATTTTTAGCAACTGCTTATTTTAGCAACATTTTTGGGTGTTTGAAGTGTGTAAGTTGGCTGGAGAGTGTTCCTAACCAACAAGACTGTTGATGAGAGAGAATATAGTACCACTAACAATAAGATCTTTCCACTTGTTCTCCCTTCATAGTAAAACTTGTCTGGTGTAACAGTGAACTGCCCTTCTGTTTTAAGTTAGCCTGGGAAGCCTACTGTAAATTTTTTTGTTGTTGTTGCTCTGGGTTGGTTTTCTGTTAGTTGGGTCTCCTGTACTGCCTTGCTATATGAGGAAAGTAATAATAGGCATGTGTTCTGCTGGTCAGTTACCAGATCAGGGTATGCTGTTGAGGAGCTGTATTCCAGCTACTCTCAAATAGCTGCGGCTTGTACTGCCTACAGCTAAACCAGGAAAAATTAGTACTTCTTTTCCACCCTTGCCTGTTTTATTTTTCAGCTACATTATTTGGGTGTTTTGAGTAGATGGTTACAATGGATCCCTTTTTCTTGACTATGACTCAAGTATCAGGGCTTCAAAGTAAGTTGTTGTTCTAACCTTTAGAGTTCAGTGTGTTTATGTAGAGGTCAGGCACAGCTTTATAGACTTTACTAACTTAAAATTCTTTGTCCCAGTTAGAACTACTGTCTTTTATGTTGTTATTGAACTTTGCTCTCTTCAATGTGCTTGGTGGGAACTTTGATAAGATAAGTTGGAACATTAATAGAGGTTGGAACAGAACTAAATTGCTGTGGTTCACATGTATAGTATCAAACTTCTGAAAAGTAAGACGATATTCTACATTTGGCTATCATACATTAGGAAGAAAATCCACAGAACACAAAACCAAACAAAATTAAAATCAAACACAACCTTGTTTGGGGGTATAAAGTTATGTGATACATCTCTTCTTTTTCCACTGCTAATCTACCACTTTATCCTTCCATTTACTACAGGCATAAAGAAGCCGGGAAGACGTGAGGGAAGAGTAGGGAAGATGGATGATAGTGGCTCATCTGTTTGAGCATGTAAGGGCACAGAAGATGCATTGCAAAGAGCAGAGAACTCTGAATCTGCAGAAATGCATTGAGCTGTGGAGGCTGAATTCCTTTTTATGGGGCGTGGTCAGCAGCATATCACTCTGCAGATCAAAGAGCTACTCGTCAGGCGGTTTTTTTGTTTCCACTTCTGGCACAGTCCAGGTTCCTGTGTAGTATCTTGAGAAGCTGGATTAACCCCTTCTTAGATAAACATCCTATTCTTGGCAAAATACTTCTAGCATCTCAGTTACTGCTTTTGTGTTTGGTTCTCAACATCCATCCAGGCTTGAATCTCCATAGCAGCATGTGTTCTATTGCAGGAGTGTGAGTTGGGTAAATGTCACTAGATGTAATTTTTTTTTCCTGTTTTAATTTTTTTTTTTAAGTTTGTTGGTAAATGAAAGCTCACTGAATTTTTGACCTCAACTCTGTTCCTTGCTTTCACTTTCTCTATAACTTAGTAAAGTCCTGATACCCAATTATGAGACATCCTAGCTTTTGTGGCATCTGGGAATTGATTACTCATGTTCAAAGTGCTGTTCAGTGGGAAAAAAGACTAGTTTTCAGTGTGTTTTATTGTTAAATTTTGCTAGTTTATTTTAAAAATGCTAATTTTTCAGATTTTAAGTATTTATCTTCCTCCTTCCACAGTTCCCAGCTTCTTCAAATCATCTTAATTAAAGGCTAGTTAGTCGTACATGTGAATAATAGTTCTCACTGTCGTAATTCCACTTTCATGGAATTTTATGGAATATTTAGCTTTATAAACTAGCTTTAGTGCATTTCTAGTCTGATGATCCAGTAATAAGTCAGAGGGAAGTGTAGTTAATCTAGGGTTGATTATGCTCCTCCTTTTCATAACTGTTGTCAAAAAGCTTTGTTATCTTATTTAAAAGTTTTATTTTCAATTTGAAAAAGCACTACACCATTTAGTAATGCCAGGTTAAAATGCTGCTACTGTAAAACTACTGGACCTCTTTTGATTGATAATGAATTAGTATTGCTGCCATATATAATATAGAGTGTAGAAGGCTGCTTTAAAGGAGCCCTCTTTATGATTACAGCTGGCAGTTTGGCTCACAGAACAGAGTGTGCCACAGCAAGGCCCAGCTAAATGTGAAGATCTGACTTCACTGAAGTGCAGCTGTTAAGCCCCCTAATCTGAAAATGGGGGAGGATTATCAAATGGCTACTGTTTTGTGACCTTAGTTCAGATCTAGGTCGTTCTGGTGTTAGCCACTGATGAGGGGGAAGAAAAACAGAATCTGAGTTTTACTGCTGCCTTAAACTGTTCTGTGTATAGGCTTGAGTGCTAGCTGTGCCAAGCTGTTTCAAAAGTTTACTGTGCTAGCGGCTAAATATTGCAGTGATTTTGGAGTTACCTGTGATTCTGGTACATGCTCCTTCAATTTCCTTATTCTTCCTGGGCCCTCTCTGTCCTCCTTTCCATCCTTCAACTTTCATGAGTAGTATTTGACTAAAACAAACTTGAAAGTGATACAGTAAAATGGCTGTTGAGGAAATAAGGTTTATAAACTCACTTCTGCCATTTTGGAAGGTGTCCCTACCCACAGCAGGAGGCTGGAGCTAGAGGAGCTTTAAAGGTCCCTTCCAAGCCTGTTCTGTGATCCCTCTTTACTTGGGAATTTTGCCACCTGTTGTGTGTTCCACTCTATTGTGGCTTTTGAGCTCAGAGATCTTCCTGTGATATTTAGAGTTTCAAAGCTGTCTTGATTGAAGTCCTGCCACACCTCTTTCTGTTGATGCCTAAATCTTGTTTAGTTATAGTTGTCCTGTGATCTGTCAGGAAGTGAGATCCTTTGATCAGAGTAATTTCAACTGTGCAGCTCTTATTGGGTTCTTTGCTTCATTGCAGGTATGTTCCTGCACATCATTTAATTAGATGTGAAATGAAATCTCATTTGTTTATCTTTGAGGCCTGCATCATACTCTCTGCTGATGCAATGAGTCAGAACTTCTGATGTGCTTCAATGCTTCTTTTAATTGTTGATTAAAAGAAGCATTGTGTTTAGCAAGGTAAAACTTAATCTTAAGGCACTTGTCTTCTTGAGGCTAAACCATCTCCATCAGCATTACTTGTTCTTGTCTTCCCCATTTTTTCTCAGTTCTGTACCTATTTTACATGCACAATACCCCACAGGCTTGACAAAGTTTTGTCTTGAGATGCCAGTTGGTGTTTAAATTGGTTAAACCATCACAACACATCTGTCCTAACTCTAACTGGTGTATGTGCCATAAACACTTAATACCAGTCTGCTCTAGTGGTGTCCATAAACATGCACTCCTGTTCCATGTCACCAAGCCCTCACAGCTCTCTGAGGACCTCTGAAATGTGAGTTGGCTCTTGATTTTTGGCCTTTCTTGTTTTTCTTAGGTGTCTTACTGCAGTTTGCATTAATCCCCTTACTTCTTCTTAAACAGCAAAAACTGTCCCTTAAACTCATATTGGCCTTCCTTTTGAAATGCCAGATGTTATACCTTCTCAGAAAGAATTTCTTCAACAAGACCATCATATGGGTTAGGAAAGTATCTTTATTTCCCATCTGCATCCTTTCTGAAGTCTACTGACTCCTGAACAAATGGATTCTACCCTAGTGAAATAGGATTTAATAAGAAAAAGATCCATTTGGAACTTGTGGTGTCGGTTCTTATCTTGAAACATTGGAATTGTCCAGAGGGCTCTGAGCTTAGTGCTGATGTGAAAAACTGCACTTCAGTACTGACCCTAGGTCACCTTTGTGCACACCCCTCAGAAGCAATGGTAGATGTGCCCTGTGTCCTTCGTACCTCACTGTGTCACTTGCACAGAACAGAGCTTAAGCTAGAGCGTCTCCACAAAACATCAGAATTTCACTGGAGAATTCATATTAGAGATAAACTGCTTAGTAAATGTTAAAATAGCGAAGTTTTTGAGCAAGTGTTCGTCTGTAGATCAGTCTAAGTTACTGTTGTCACCTCTTTCAAGAGCTCCTTGTCCCACAAACCTTCAAAGAGTGAACTGAAACTTTAATGTATCATAGATTTCTTATATAAGTGGTCAGTGCTTTCTGCAGTTACACTGCAGTTGCTTCCTGCAGTGTTACACTGCACGAGAAAAAGCTATGAGAGAAACACACTGTAGTATGACCTGAGGAAACTTGCATGATGAATTTAGGTTATTGAAGTCTGTGATATTACTTGCTGCATGTGTCTCTTAATTGGTGACTTTAGGAATACTTGTCCAGTGGTTCAGGAAGGGGTTTTGCTGACCCACACCTGGCTTTATAAGGCCTTTACTTATAAGGCTGTCACATACAGTAGTAGTTTGACAGCTGCTACTTGATGTAACTTGAAGTAATTTCCCACTCCTTCATGTTGTCTGAGGAGATCCTGACATCGTTTAAGACTGAGGAATCGATCGAGTCATTCACCTTGTCTCATTCAGCCACCAGCAGGAAGACCCAAAACAGCCTCTTCTTCTGTTGTTTGTGAGAGCATTTACTTGGTAGTGATTTGGATGGTGTGTTTGAAGAGCTGATAACTCTCCTTTGCTCTGTGTGGTGCTGCACTTCTCCACCTGCCTTTAACTGACCTGGTTAAGTGGCATTCAGGGTAGTTGCAGACTGAATACGCAACAGCTTCATGCATTCAGCATCTCAAGTGGCAATCAGGCATTTTCTCCTCTTTCATTCTCAACCTTTCTGACAAGTAATAAATGTTTTTTTGCTTTTTGTGTGAGATAGGAGTGATCTTGACCTATGATACTGACTTAAGAAATTTGGTACCAGACAAGTAACTTTATACTAAGTTTTCCTGAATGCTGGTACTGAGATTGATCTGTTTCCTGCAGAAGTTACCCTCTTGCTGGAAATGCAGACTGTGATCACACCTTTCATTTAAGAAATCCTATTAATGTATTCTTGACTTAACAGTTCACTTGGCTTCCCTAACTGGTTGCAGTTGTCTTTCCAAATTGTTTCATTAGGAGGGAAAAGTGCTCTACTTACAGATCAGCTCAAAGTACTGAAGTTTCTTGTTTTGTCTTGCTTGAGACTTGTGGGAAACAGTGGGTTATGGCTGTCTTGGGTAAAAGAATCTCACTAAACTGTGAGTAGAATAATGAACTCTGCTAAAGATTCTGCATTTTCTATTTATCTTCTAATTTATGGTTCTTATGGAGAAGAAGTAGTGAACCCCAAGCCAACTGATTTGAATCCTTTTTGTTTTTTTCTTCAGCTGCTTGATCTTAGTGCAGAATTTGTGCTGAGTTGGTTTTTTAAGGAATAAAATAGGGACATCCACTTTTTTTCCTTTTTGCACAGTATACAGTGAAGAGGTATCTCTGTTTTTAAAGCAGACTAACAAATTTAGTAGTGAGAATTACTGTCTGTGGAAATAATTAATATTTGCTTTTGCTAAGGAAAAGACAGTGCTGGAATACAGAAGGAGCCGAATGTTTCTAAGACAGGATAGCTACTGTTTAAAGCCATCTGCCTTGTGTAAGTGATCTTGTCTGTTCCCAACCTGATTCAAGAATTCAGAATCTTGCCACTAGGTACTTAAAAAAGTGTATCTGGTTTTCCTTTGTGGTGTTCTCCCTGCTTCCCAACTCAGGTTGGACAGTTGTTAGTGATGTGAATTTTATAGAGTCTAATCAGAAATGTAATACAAAACTGTTTCAAAAATCTCCCAGTAAATTCTCATATCTAGTATATGGTTGAATTTCAGTGCTATAAGAATTCTCTTCCACTGCAGATGGGTTCAAGTCCCACACTTTGAAGCTTACCATTTTCTCCCTTTATCTTGTGCCATAAATGATTGGGAGGAAGTTTATAAAAAGTTTGCACAGATGCATGCTAATTGCTTAAAGAAAAAAAAGCCAGACCAAAAAATAAAAACCAAAAAAACCAAACCCCAATCACACCTACTTGAGCTTTTGAATTGTGTCAAATACTAAAAGCAAATCCCAGAGACTTTTTTCCTGTTCTCTTCTTACACGTGACACCTTTTGTGTGATGAAAATGCCCAATGCAAAGCTAAAATTTGTGTTTAAAGTCTTTATTTCTGTATTTCTGCTTTTCTGATCTCCAGGGTGAAATGAAATCATTCAGCCTTCTTAATCAAAAGTTAAACAGCTGAAAACTCTTGTCTGTTCATTTCAGTGTATTCTGAAGGTTTAGCAGATGTTGACTTGAATGATGCAGATTCCAGGTTGGTTGTCCATGACCTGTAAGCTGGGATGCACTGCCTATGTGCCTTGAGCAATGACATCTTTTCTTCTATTCACTGAGCATGTTTAGGAACTGGTTTGAAATCACAGTTTAGCTAAGTTCTTTCAATCTTACAGGAGCATCTGGGGCACTTGCAGTTTAAGACTTGAGCACCAGAACATATTTAGAGAAAGTAAGCACAGTTAAAAATTTTTATTTGAAGTGAAGTTTTTAAATAGATAGAAGTCGGTTTCTTATCAACATGTTGCTGGCTCTACATTTTTTCTAGTTTGCAAAGCCAGATTCTGCCTGGATTTAAAAATTATGGCTATTAGAGGGTCTTCTGGGGGAGGAAGGGTTGCTGGTTTATTTTTTTTAAACTAAGTATTTGTAAAAATAAGCTGTAAATTAAAGGTGAAAATACATGGCATAGGAATTATAAAATGCAGGAAAGTGAACTTCAGACAAATTTAAGAAATTAACTACTATTAAAAACATATATTCCACTCATTTCATGCTATCATTATGGTACTTCTAGGATTATTAGAATGTTTTTTAATTATCTGGTTTCAGCATTTGTGTTAATGATATGTATGAAAATAAAGATTTTGAAGAATTTGACCTGAAATTTATAGAGTTTATAGTTTGCCCACTGTGTTATAGTTTGCTAGCTTGATACAAGAGCTGTTCCTTTTGGAGCTTCAGGAGGTAAGAAAAGTGTCAACTGATTTGAGTGCAATTTAGTTGCAGGGTTTCAGTCAATTTCAAACTTTCTAAATAATAGAAACCAGTAAATAGTTTCTCAGTAACAAATGGTTTCTGAATAGGAGGAAGATGAATCTGCTGGGAGAGATGAATGACTGTCTTCCAGTTCATCATTTCAAAGCTATTTGTGGGAAATAGGTTGAGTGACATAGAAATTATAATTGAAAAGAAACCTAAAAATTCCATTGAAAATGAATCACTTCTGAAATTCTTCTTCCTTGTAAAACTTTGTGTCAGGCAGCAGTTTCATGGAATGCTCTGAAAACTTGTAACTTCATTAGCTTGCAGTAGACACATGGTGTAACACAGAATCCTAAGCTTCAGTTTCATAAAAGCCCATCAGGTTAGGAATGTTCTGATTCGTTTGTTTGTTTGTTTTTTTGTGGGGGGGTTTTGGTTGGTTGGTTGGTTTTTGGGGTTTTTTTTGGCTCAGTGTACTGGGGTACTTTTTCTAAAAGCTTTTCTTAGTGGAAAGCCCAGTGTTCTTTGATTCTTATAATCCGGGAAGTGTGCAAGACCTGTTTATTTGTTGACTGACTCCTAGACTTTGTCCCAGATGCTGGTTGCATGTGTGATACTGCATAGTAGTAAAACAATGTTGTGACCTGTCCATTGTTACAGACTCGCTGTGGACTTGACTTTTTTCTGTGGTTTAGTGAGCATCTGACTAGGCCTTCAAGGAGAAGAAAAGAATTTGTCCAACAATTCTAAATTGTTAGGTAAAATAGCCAAACTTTTTAGTCCTCTTGTAAATCTTGAAATGCTTATTAAGAAACAGACATATGCTTTAGGCACATGGTTTTCTGAAAGTGACAGTTGTTTCTGTGTCTTACTCTTGGGCATTGTTCTCCTCATGTTGTAAAACACTTAAATTGATACTAAATGTCGTGAGCATTTTTCCAAGCTGGATGTAATCTTTTACAGTCTCCTCCTTCCTCTGAATTTCCTTCTCTAAGGATACAAGCTACGAACTGGTCAAATTATTGCCGGCACTGTTCTGGGTAACAGTTGGTGCCTAGCTAGCTCTGATGTAGGGTCTTGGAAAAAGAAAGGCAGGATAAGCTTCAGGCTGAGCACCAATATTCACACCAATTCCATATTTAAATGTCCCAGTGCAGCAGCTGGGATTAGATTACTGTTCAAAGACAGTTTTTAGAGAGAACAGAAATTAAGTTTTAGTAACTGTCACTTGGAGGCATTTTTCTCTCTGCCTACCCACAGAGCAGCATAGTCACTTCTGAAGTGTCTTCCTTAGGTATTTTAAATTATAAGTAAAACAAGTCTCCCAGAATATCTCACTGCTACATTAGAAATTAAATCTACTTTTAACCTTAGCAGTGGCTAAAGGTACAGTAAAAAGTGTCATGTTGGGCTCTCCTGTTTACAAGTCTGCAAGGACACATTGGCATAGAAGATTACTTAGGAGAATGGAACTGCTTCTCTTTTTATTGAACCTCATTTTTCTTGCTGTGATTTATAAATATGTGAACTCTAAGTTCATGCTAATTGCAGTCTTTATTTAACCTACAAAAACTTCCCCCTCCCACCCCTGTTGGCTGCCACCCTTTTCTTTAAAATTGTGAACAATTGGGGGGAGGCAGGACATTTCCTCTTTTTGTTCTGCCTCTTGAGGTATGGCCAGTGTCAGTCTCCTTCTTTGTATTCATCTTAATGTTTGTAACTGCCTCATGTTACAGCGACTTCTTTTGATGTACGCAGTATTTTTGTGAAACTATATTTCATCACTGTCTCCAGCCGCACAGTAAAGCACAGCATAGAGAGTTGAAACCAAGGATTTTTATCCTAAGTGAAAAGTAAGCAGTTAGAACTGACGTGGTTCTGTAGTCTCATTTTAAGTTTCAGTCACCGTGTCTTGCTGGCAGCAGCAGTGTCCTCAGCTGCATTAGTTCTTAGAGTCCAGATTTGCAGAGAAGGAAAAGCATCATTTTAGCTATGGTTTGGAATTTGTATTGGAGTCTAAATAGAGGATTTCCTCCCTTTCAGTTTGGAATCTCTGGTATGTTGGTTCCTGTTTGCTCAGGGAACTGAATCAATATGGTAAAGAAAATGAGTGTTTTAAGTTAAATGTTAGGAGTTTCTATTATAAGAGAACTTTTTAGTGCTATAAGCAAGAAATGGATTCAAGCTAGACAACATATTCAACAGAAGCCCCAGCCCTGCTCTGTTCCTATGCAAAATTTGTCCTAAATTAAGTCTCAAAAATTTTTCTGCAAGAAAAATTCATTGCTTGTTACCTGATAATCTGGCCAACACTTTATCAAATAATATATTTTAAGAATAGATATTCTGTAGTGATGTTACAAACAGGAAAAATAAAATGTTTGAATAAAAGTATTACAATTTTTGCTTCCGTTGTCATGCTTTCTGTCTTGAATATTCTGTCTAGAAAGTTATTTTTTGTTCTTGCCATTTGTATAAATGGCAAAAAGGTGATTATTGAGTGTTTAATTATTGCTTAGTGTGTTTGTATTTTTGGGGGTTTTTTTCCCTTTTTTTTATCTCAGTGCTTCAATTGTTTGATACAATAATCAATCCTTTCCGGATTGTTGTAGTAGTAGATTTAAAGAAATATATAAGTAGAACCAAACTAAAATAAGCCACAATCAACAACAAAAACCTTGTTACTTTGAGATTTATGTCAATATATAAGCAAGACTCCAATTATTAATCCTTCTGTGGTTAGGGGGGAACAGTGGGCAAAAAGGACAGCTGCTTACCTGTGGAAGGAAGAGAGAGGCAAAAGAAACAGACACAGATGTTAAAGCTTAATTTAAATTTCTCTGTTAAACACACTGCTCCACTTCTATAAAATATTAAAATAACTCCCTTCTCTACAGAGTATTCTACTTTAACAAGTTGTAAGGGTATTTCTGCTCATGTCATAATGGTGGGATAAAGGTAACTAGGTATAATAAAAAATTGATGTAATTATTTTATGGTTTTTTTCAAAATTTTGAATTAGAGCTACAGAAAGCTCAGAAAATATTTTTTACATAATTGAGAGTGGTCTTATATATCAAAGGAACTTGGTGATGGATGAGTAATAAACACATACTCTTGAAGGGTTTGAGTTTCTGATGTAATTACTTTTATTTTCCTATCAGTTGGAGACAAAAAAGGTGCAAGAGTTTGAAGCAGATAACCATTTTTCAGGTAAACCCATTCCCTTCTGTAGTGGCAAATAATGGTGGACAACAGAGTGCAAGCTGCACCTGGAAAATATAGGTGTGTACTTCAGAAGGCTGTAAGTTAGCATGATTAGAAGCTAAAAGATGACTGAACATGAGCTCCAAGTCCCTTTCCTATGAAAGGGTTAACTTGTAAGAAAGGCAGATGACTTTTTTGAGTAAGCCAAAACAAAATCCTGCTTCCTACTCTTGAACCTGTATTAATGATAAATAATATTTATCAGTAAATATTGAAGCACTATTGAGAGAGAATTTGAAGAAAAGTAAAAGATTTTCTTTCAGGGAAGCTGCAGCTAGTGCTTTGTCTGAAAAGAACAAATAAAGAAAAAATATTTGTTCTAATATTTGACAAAACCAGTGAAGCTGAATTCTGTCTGTGGTATGATTGCTTTAATCCAAGGTAGCAGTCTTTGTAAGGCAAATTACAAAACTTCCTCCAGATAAACTCCTGTACTGAGCCAAGCTAAATAATGCAGTCATGAAAATTTACAGAATGGGGAGAAGAAGAATTGAAGTTTTTATTTAGATATAGTACTATTTTGGATTAAGGAATCACTTTTCAGGTGCGTGAAACAGGGCAAAGTTACAAGAATAGTGGGGGGAATTCAAATTTATTTTTCTCATGGTAATGTCAGTCATGTCAGTGAGTTTTATCTCACAACTTTGCTGTGAGATAAAACTCACTGGCATGAAGCTACTGCTACTGAAATTAAAGTGTGTATTAAATTAAATTAAAGTGTGTATGGGGTGAAAGGGGCAGGTAATAGAGAAGGTTGGCTTTTGGTTGGGGCATAAACCAGCGTGCAGGATCTGTCTTTCAGTCCTTACTTGTCCATAATTTCTTTCCAATGTGATTTTAGATTCTGAGACTCCTTATGCAAATTATGTAATAGTCCTCATAGATCAAGAAATACCAGCTCAAAATATAGGTTGTATGACTTCAGAATGGGATTAGCATTCATATGTCAGCTAGATTAGTGTTTAGAGGCAAATGCAGAAACAGAATCTAAACTCATGAGTTGTTATCAGGTCCCTTTAACAACTGGGTAAAGTAACAGGAGCTGTTACTGCACCAAAAAATAAAGGAAGGTAGTTTAATTTTAATGCTGTGTGTGGCAGTACAGTGCTCAATCTCATTAAAAGTAATCTTATTCTTTGGATTTTCCTAATTACATTTTAAAGACCATTTATGAAATTCTGCAACCTTTTAAGAATTGAAATCAGCAGTTCTGAACCTACTTTCACATTAGTTTTGATTTAAAAAGCAACATTAATGGGCTGAACTCCATACTGCTTAAAATGTGCATTTTTTTTTTCTTCAACATTTGTTTTCTCTGCTGAGAGTATTAAATTCAGTAAATAAGGAGGATATATGAATCTTCCTCGCTGATGTTTGTTACTTAACAGGGTTGAGGCCTGATTTTATGTAAGAAGCTAAATAACAATTGTTTTGGACTTCAGTAAAACAACTTGAACTACCATAATTCAGATTTGATTCTTGGTGTAGTAAGCCACAAAGTGAAGTGTGATGGAAGTAAACTTCTAGGCACACAAAGGTTGTGAAGATTTCAACATACACTGCTGCTGACTTTCTTAGGTGGGTTAACAAAATTGTGTTTTACAGAGCCTCAAGGTTCTTAGGTTCTTTTTTTTCCTGCGGGGCTTCCAGAGGCCATAGTGCTTAAAGCTAAAAGTCTCATTTCATTGGAGTAAAAATACACATGCGTGCCTTATCCTTCAAAGAAGTGTTCAGCAGTCTTACCCTGTGCCTAGCTGATGATATGCTGGAAAAGAAGGGAGGAAGCAGAACTTAATTTGCATGCACCCAAAATCTTCCAAATTCCTTAACACACAGAGCAACTTAGGGAGGACAATAGCATCTCATCTAAAGTGTAACCTTTCACATCAGATGAAAAGTAGAGCAGTAACTATGAATCAGATGAGCAATTTCGATAAGCATCTCCCTTTCATTTAAATTTTTTCTATCCCTGTAAGGAGCATTAATCTACTGTTTCTGGTATGCATCTAGAGGTATGACTAAAACATCTTTATGGCTTAGAAAATATCAAAACAGAAGTGAATTTGTTTAGAAATATTTGCACTTTTATCTTTAAGCTGTTTATCAATTCATCTGCTTATACTTTCCTAAACTGGAAAAGCTGCAACAGATCAGAGGAGGGGAGAGCAAGTATCAGCAAAAGGTTTTTTTGGGTGGCTTACTGTGAGGTCATTAGTGTCATTATTATAGTTTGTACAAGTTTTGTAAGGCACCTCTTGAGATTTATTATTATTGTGTTCTAGTGCTGAGTAAAACAACAAATAAAAACGCTTTCTTAAAATTTTAACTAAAAATGGTTACATTTTAGTAAAATGTCCCAAATATAGGCTTTTTTTAAAAAAGCCTATATTGCCCATTGTAGCTAAAGCCCTAGAATATGATTACTTCTTAAACAGAAACATGGAAAGAGGAAGAGAAGAAAGACAAGTAAAGAAACAAAAAGACAAAATGGAAAGGAAATACATCTGCTTTTATGAAATGGACTTTCATTTGAAAAGAACATACAAATTTAGGAGCTAATATGGCCATATACAAGGTTAGAGGAATCAAGAAATTAATGTGATATAGAGTGCACCAAACCTATCAAAAACTTTAATACAAACTGTGCATATATTTGTTCCCTTTCCCAAGTGTAGAGTAAGTACTACTCCTATCTTCAGACCCACCAAGTGGTTCATTTGAAAGTGGTAGTCAAATGTCAGCTTCCATTTATTACATGATATTTATTCTTTTTTTGACTATTTTTCAAACACATAGTCTGAGTCACTCAAATTTTTTTGAAAACATACTTGCAGTCTCCATTCACTTAGAAGATGTGGGGAGGGAAGGAGGAGATGGCTGTTGAATTCAACTCCAAGGCTGAAGTAACTGTTTTCTCTCAGAAATTATGGAGATAAAGCTCTTTGAAAAACAATAGCCCGTGTATAGCTAAACCTGTCTAACCTCACTTTGTATTGGATAACTGTTCAATTACTATATCTGTCCAGACTTATCCTAGACCAACTTTGCATTAAAATTTCTGTAAATCTTCACCTCATGATTTTCTCTAGGCTTAGTGCAGCATAGACTGTCCATTGCTTCCCCAGCTGCAGGGACTGCTTGGCTACTTCTGACTTTCTGACTGGAGAAGGTGTTTATAATTCAAAGCCATACAGCTGCTGCTGAGGAGCAGGATGAACAAAGGCTGGGTCTGGCCATGAGGAAGAGTCCCCGTATATTACTTGAGTACCTCTAAGTGTTTATAAATTGCAGAGTGTTGGAAACTTGCATTGGAATGTATCCATTTAATTATTGCTCTGTTTTATTCATGACAAAGAATTTTACAGCCTGCACTATTCATATGTGGCACTCTCTAATGTGTAGATGGGCTTCAAGATGTTTCAGATGCTAAGAAGTTTACAGTGATAAAACATTATGGAGAACTTTATGATTTAAGCTTTGTGAGCAGCTGAAAGGTAGCTTCTCTCTAAGATTTTAAATAAAATGTTGTGAAGACAGTCTAAAGGCTTCCTTTGGACTTAATAATCCTGTTTTAAATCTGAGTAAACTGGTAGAGACACTGAATATACTGGACTTGCCCTTCACCTTGCAATTTCTTTGACTTTATGAAATAGTTAGTAGGATAACTCAATAAAAACCTTGCCATAGACCCTTGGCCCATATGAGACTTCTCTGGTTTAGACAAGACAGTATCCCACTTCTAGTTCCACTGTGTTCCCCCTATCTTGGGGAAGGGATGTAAATCAGTGACTACTAAGCGCACAGAAAGTTACTCAGCCATTCAAGTTCCTCACTTCCCTTGGGATCCTGCATTCCATCTCATGGCTGCAGTGGCCAAGACCACTGTTAACTGTTACATCACTGATTATCTCTTACTTAATGATGAGTAGCAGCTAGGTAGTGCCTCCCCTGTTGAGCTTGTCCATCACCCTAGGCAGGTTTGTCCTCCAGACACCGCAGAATCACCTGAGTTACTTGTGCACTGGCATGTTGCATTTCCAGCATGTCTTTTTTTTTTTTTTTGGGGGGGGGTCATGGTTTTTGGGGGTTATTTGTGTTTTAAAGACTTGATCTACTGACTCTTGATTGACAGTCTGTATAGTCTGTAACAGATGTTCACTATAATATTCACCTGGTTTAATCCTGACCTGTAGATTTTTAACTGTCCTGTAGCCCATTCCACACTAATACTCCATTTGTTTAAGTTAAAATCTAAGTGCTGTCCTTGACTTACTCACTTCCCCTTTCTTAAAAGCCAATATCCATCCACTGCAGTTGTGTGAACTGTCTCACCAGTAAGATTGTGCTCTTGTGCTCTGGTGTATAACTGCTGGTGCTTGCTTCCTCTGCTGAATGGGTTCATATACAGCTACTTAAGCTGTGTCCCTACTTATGCCACTTCTTCAGGAGGACTGTAAAGTCCTTGTGTGCATTTGCCCTCTCTGCCATTCTCTTCCTTTCTACGCTTCAGTCTCCACTTTCCTGACAAACGTAGTTTGAACATCTCATTATGAGGCAAGCCTGTTGGCAGTTTTGATTTGCATTATCAAATAGATCATGTCTTTCTCCAGCACTCTGTTTCTTAAAGGTTCCTGATGTCATAAGAGCTGAAGTCCTGCCTGCAGTCATGTAGACACTTGTTGATCCCACAGGATGTTTGTTTACCCTAGGAAAGCCTTCACCTTGGATTAACACCTGGGCTCTGTTTTATATTACATTGACACCTGGTGTTGTTCAGCGTTGCCCCTGTGCTCCTGTAGTTAGCTCTGGTCTGCTGAAGATCACTTCTGGCAGTATCATGGTAGCCAGATAGATGGGTAACAGATGATATTTTCAACAGTCAGATAAGCCGTAAGAGTTCCTCTGTAACATTCTGGGTTTGGACCACAGGCAAGAGCTGAACCTCTGTGACAGCCAGTCTAGCTGCTGGGCAGAAGCCCCATGGGAACCTGCAGTTACTGTCACCTATTGCTTCCTTTTGGTGGCCTTTGCTGTGATCCATGGCTTAATATGCCAAACCTGATAGAACTTGTTCCTGGGCAGTTTGCCTTTCGGGACCCAAATAGGTACCGATGGAAAAAGAGAGCCCCCTTCCTGTTGCTGGAGGTCACAGCTTCAGCCTACCTCGTGGGAGTTCCTGTCCCATCCCTGCCCTGAGTGAGGAAAGCAGCATCGATGGTGGGGGAAAGGTGGGAGAGAGAGTTAATATAGAGGAAAAAATTCCTGTTCACGGCTTTATTCAAAAATACAAACCATGGAAGCTTGTAACTGGGTTAAGAGACTTGCTTTATCACAAATTTCTGCTTGTGAAGACTGTTGGAGGAGCCTATCTTGGATTTTAAAAGGTGTCAGACAATAAAGCTGATTCTTTCTATATGAAGATATAGTAAATTTATTAGAGAAAGAGGGAGTTTGACCGTTTGGGGTATTCTGAGTTACTAGAGCCAAGTGTTGCTTTTAAGTTTGGAGCTAGAAAGTATCAGATTTTGAGTAATAGTTTTGAAAGGCAGCTTGGAGTCAAATAGGCAATCAACCACCATGAGACAGCAAATTCTGTAAAACTTTTTGAAGCAAATTTTTTTCCATTAGTGAATCATAAAAAATATAAGCAAAGTGTATTTCTGACAGGTTTCTGTAGGCTCTTCAGGTTCTGGAGAGTTCCAAAGCTGCTGCTGCTGTTTGCTTAAGCATACTGACTCAAGAAGAAAAACAAAGATTTATTGAACTTCTTGTGTCCAGATGGTTACATTTTAGGAAACGGTGCCAGCATTCATTCATCTGTACTAGAAACTAAGAAACATCTTCATGTTTAGGTTAAACTGAAATTGTATCAATTCTGCTGAAAGGCAGTAGTACTTTGTGGAGCATCGACTGGTGCTTTCTGGGAAACTTTTAGCCTAAGGTCTGAAAAAAGATTCTCTTAATGTTCTTAGGTTATACAAGTAAGTGTTCTTTAAAAAGAAGGCATCAGGTGTCCACAGGTGAGGAAGCAAATGATTGGGCAGGGTAAGTCTGTTTTGGTTCCTTGGAGAAGTTCTATAATACTTCAGGAAGAAAAGCAGCCCTTTGGATGGGTAGGATGGAATTAAGTTTGGTGAATTAGCAAAGAAGCAGGCTGGTCTATCCTTTCCTCAGGGTAAGAAAAGAAAAAAAAAAAAAAACCCAACAACTCCCACAGTATGCTAATTGCCATCTTTAATACAAGCTGTATGGAAGTCTGTTTTGAAATTGCATTTTCTGTTGACAAACTGCTGTTTACAGAGCTGGGTTTCTGAGCTCTTGATTTTCTATAGGCAGGAGCAGGTAGTTGGGCAGGCAGGTGAGGAGAAAAGTAAAGGCAGAAACAAGTACCACCCTCCACAGGATGGGAAGGGTGGTAGGTATCCAAAGAGCAAGGAGGTTTTGGGTGCTGACTGGGATGGTGAACAAGATTCCTGTTGTTTGATTGATGGAGTACTGAAAAATAAGAGTTGCTGTTTTCTCTTTTGAAATACACAGGGTTGTCTCCAAGTGCTGCTTCATTCATTTCTTTACCCAGGGACAGTAATTTGGCAGGATGTAACTAGCTGCTCACCTAAAATGGCTTAGAGTGTGTAACATTAATGGCAATACACATGGTGTGGTTTGTGTTTCCACTCTGTTGTGTTTGGAGGATTGCTATCTTAACTTCAGGCTTCATCTCTCCTGCCTTTTTTTGTCTGTAACCCTTTGAGGCCAGAAGAACAGGGAATTTGTGCAATGCTGATGTGATGTGAATTTATATTACATTGAATCTAAGAGTTGCTGGATGATGCTTTAAGGTAAATTTTAGTGTGTGCCTGGGCTTTGGGCTTTTTGCTTTCTAGTTCTTGTAGGCTGTTTAAAAGATGTGTGTATATGTATTTGTTAGAGGACAGTGGTTTTGTCATTTAATTTGTGTTGTCTCGTGGTACTATATCTAGTAGAAAGAAAAGTGGAAAATGAAATCCATATAGTTCAATATATAAGTCTATTTATAGCTCAGATATCAGATTTGTAGAGGTTATAATTGATTCACAGTACAGTCCATATATTAAAATTATTTTGCAATGGAAATTTTAACAAAATCTGACTTGTCAAACTGTACAGCTCCTATGTGTTAAGATAGCTTCCTTTGTCTGCTTCAAATATAGTATATATTTATTCTTCCTTATACTAGTGTACATACAGTCTAAACCAAAAAGTAAATATAACTTTTGGGGAGGGAACAGGATGTTGTGTTGTCTTAAAAGACATCACATGATGAACAAATTTTGCGATTCTGAATGTTCTTTGTTGATAGAAGTTGTTTCCTGAAGATTTTGGTATCTTTTATGTAATGTGATGATAAAATTGTCTTGCAAAATTCTGGTCTAACAAAATAGCTACAGACAGGCCTTTAGTATAAAGAATGAGAACCTTCAAATGCTGCTTTGAATTATCCTCTTATTTTCAAATAAGCTTATTATTTGGAAGGAGAAAGGGGGGCACTTGGAAATTGTTTCTATATTGAATGAAAGTTCTGTTATATTGATGCTCTAAATTGTCACCATATTTCATCAGTTGTCATGCACTTTTTTGTGGGTTTGGGGTTTCAAACATTTTTTATTTATTTATTTATCAATCATCTGATTTGCTCTGTGTCTTATCACCCTTACTGAAGTATTTAATTTTTACCAAATACCTAAACAGACTAGCTGGTAAATCTGTAAAATAATTGGATTTATATAATCCTCCATTTTAAAATGTTTTTGTACGGATACAGAGGGCTAGAGAGAACTGCCATGGTATCAGAAGCAAAAGAAGCTTGCTTTTTTTCTATTTGCTGTAATATTAGCCTGCTCAGATTATGTAGTTTCAGGCGATCATGAGAAGTTTCTGATCTGTAAAGTTTTCATTTTTTTTTTCTTTTCATTTTTCTTTTCATTTTTTCTTCTCTCTGTACATGACTCTGGTTCTCAGGCTAAGAGAGAAACTCCTTCACTTGCTTAGAGCTATGAGGCTAATCCTCCCACCTTTAGGATTCTGTGGTAGTTATTTTAAGTCTAATGAGGTTGTTGGGGCATGGCTTAATAGGCTGATTGTGGGCAGATGGCACTTGCCTTGTCTTATTTTTATCTTCTAATGCTATTGAATAGTACTATAGTGGAAGGAGTAAATATTTGTTTGATAAATGTAACAATTTATGGAATTGCTCTTAGAATTTGAGGATACTTGTTGCCAGTTCTCTAGAATTTGCTTTCTTTTAAAAAACTTTTCATTTACTGTTTTAAATGTTTCTTTTGTCTCCAGGTTTTGAAAGTATTTTAGAAGGGCTTTATGGACCAAGGCTACGAAGAGACCTCAGTTTATTTGAAGGTAAATGAACCAGCTTTTAGTGCAATGACTGTAACTTACTGGTTTTTCTTTTAGCTAAAAGTAGTTTCAAGTATATATCTTGAATTTGAAAAAGGAAATCTCCAGTGCTTTTCTTTCCGATGTTCATTTATTGATTTTCTTGTCAATACTGTGCCTAAGCAAAACACTAGGGAGAGTGATACATAGGTTTTGTTCCCATACATGGGAATTTGGATTAGCTAAGCTTTTCTGCAAAGCTCTCATGAAAAAGACTTACTCTTCTGGAATACTGCATCTCCTACTTTGTTTTTGAATATCCATTAGAAAGGACAGACAAGCTCCTCAGCTTCCTATTGACATTAATTGGTAAAAGGAAGGTAATGGCTGCTAGTTTGGTCTTATGGTTGTCAAGAAAGTTTATGCTTTTTATATATTCATATATTTTTACATCTTTATTATATGTACACCAAACTTTTAGTTTTTATAGTACTTTATGTATAAATATATATAAAGTCATAGTATGTTCAAGTGTATCCGTACATACACACCTTTTCCATAACCCTTGTAAGATCCAGCATTAGTCCAAATGGGTTTGGTTTTGCTGGAATAGCTGTCAATAACACATAAGTCCTTAGTTAAGTATGGAATGATTTATCTTTCACAACATGGGGATGATACAGCAAAAATTTTCTTTAGAGTATTGAAAGAATTGTTTGCCAAGTTAATTTTATGACTTAAAAAAATGTTACTTCTGTTATGAAACCGTAAAAATGTTCTATCTCATTTCTTTCTAATTCATTGTCTGATAGTACATGAGGCAGACTGGCGTGTGCTGTGTATCTTTGCTTAGAATACTTTTGGAGCTATTGCTTTAACTTGGTAATGGTTTTGTCCCCTTCATAATGTGCAATTTCCTTGGCCTGTACTGTATGCTGCATAACACAGTATTTTCATGGGGAAGGTGGGGAACTTGGAATACTACTTTGCTGATGCTTTCAGAATATTTTATTTTCCTTTTTCAAGCTAGGCATGCCACTAATAAGACATAAAAACATTTAAGAAATATGTACAGTTGGATTAAAGCTTGTTTTCATGACTAGTATTTTCAACTGCTGTGATAAGCATATTTGAAAAGGAAACAGGATATTGTTATAGGTGTGCAGTATCTCTTTTGTTTTTTTCAAGTTGTAATTCCAATACGTTGTATGTATTGGGCTTTACACTGATTAGTAGTTAATTCTTTATTTTTTGCGTGAAAAGGGTTTACTTTTTTTACTTTTTTTTTTTTTAACCTTTTTTTTTTTTTTTTCTTTGGGTAAGAAGGCAGAAAGTACTGAACTAATGAGGTAGTGGCCAAAGTCTAAGCTACAGTTAAAGGGCATGATACGCTACACTGTAAAGTTCATATTGCTCCTTTAGAGTTCATGTGTGCAGATATTTGAGCTGTCTCAGGGGTAAAGTTTTAACTTATTTGCCTCATGCTGTTGAAGATTTCTTACCTATTTAAAATCTGATATTTCCATTGCTTGCATATCTTTGCTATTTGATGCCCTTGTGACTTTGTCTTGAAAATTCACTTTGTGTTTATCTAAAGTACAACATCTCAGACCTATTTATTTTTTCAATTTCTGAACATTTTTGTCAGTAATGTGCAAGAGTTCTTCAACAATTAAAGCCTATTTCCATGTCTGAGGCATCTGTAAAATTTATTTTAGTTCTGGAGCCAGCTGCTGGTAGGTTGGGATGCCTACCTTACCTTACTCTTATTTTTGGTTCATTTTTATAGATCTGGTATCCGTAACTTCAGTAATGCCTTGTGAAATGGTTTATATTGGTACGGTAGAGGTCAGCTTTATCATTAGTATGGTGTGCAGGGCTATTTCTGATTTGAAGTCTGAATTTTGTTTTAAAGATTAATACAGAACTCTCAAGTAAAATTTGTACAAATTTTTCCACTGTCCTAAGTGCCACTTTTCATTTCACAGGTAATGAAACTAAGATACAAAGTAAATAAATTGCCTTAGTTAAAAAATAATGGCTGGTAGAATTAGAACTCAGGTTTTCACACTCTAAGCAATGTGCCTGAATTACTGCATCTTTTAGGCTGTTTATTTTCCTCATCGTAACCACTAAACTAATACTGTCAATATGCAATATTATGGCTCATTAGCATCAAGGGTGTGTTTGCTCAAACATACCTCAAGAAATCATGTAGCTTTCTTGTGCAGAAATATGTGAGAATTGGCTGAAATGTATGCTGCTTAGATACAATAGCATTTTATTCTCTTATGTTGTTGGCTTTATCTATTGTGACATGAAAAAGATCAATAATGTGCATAAAACATAACACGATTGATATGTTTCCTCCTTTGTTCATTCTTGAAATAGTATTTGATCTATAGATTGAAATATTGTCTTGTATTATCTTAAGTTACTTGAATGAATAATAAATTGCAATGGCAAATCTAAATGCTAAAAGGTACACTTCAGTTTTACTAAACTATTACACTTTTCCAAGAAAATACCTTTTAAACATTTTTTTGTGTCTTGAAATTCTTTTATATGTAGGATTTACTTTGTAATTGCTGAAGTGGTTCTTGTCACTGTTATGCAGCACCAGTTTGTTTTCCTGACTGCTTGGTTTCTGCAGCTTCTGGTTGCAGAGGGCTCAAGTTCTGTATCTTGGCATCTGATCTTGGTTCAAGCTCTGAACTGAGGCTTTATGTCTCTGAATCTTTAGGGCTTTCTAATCCTTTTCTCATACCCATTTTCAGCTAAGTAGATTCACATATAAATTGTTATTCTTTACATTCTACTTATGGATAGTTAGCTAAACTGTTAAAAAGCTGTTCCTCTAATCAGGTGGTATGTGTATCCTTTTTTTGGAGGGGATTATGTGCTGGACTTCTATTCTCTTAACCACTGAGGAAAAGCTTTGTCTTGTAGGAAAAAAGAAGTTTTCAGTGCTCTTTCTCTGCCAGGAAAAAAATCATCTTTATACAAGACAAAAGCTTTTATTTTTCCTTATTTTCTTTAGGAGTATTTCTAGTAGTGAAAAATTTTATTAGAAACACAAATCTAATAGTATTGGAGGTTTTATGAAATTAAACATATGAAGCATTTGATAAATACTTCAGCTTTTTTAATGTACTTATTAGAAAGCAGTAGTGCTGTATAAAAAGAAAGGTGGTGATATGTTCAAAATTGTCACAAATAGCTGGAAAATCTTTTGGGACATTATTATAATCAGAAAATACTGGTAAGTAAGAGATGAATTTTTTAATTTTATTTGGACAAATTTTATTTTGTATTTTATTTACTAGACAATTATTTTGTATTTTAAGATACAAACATGAAATCTGTTCAGTACTACAGATGTCTGAATTAATTTTCTTAATTTGGCATTACTTCTTGGGAAAAGTGGTTTGGGGAAACAAAAATGTGAGCCTCTTAAGAAATGAAAAGATTTTATTTTTTGTCAAGGTTCACCAATTTATTCTTAATAAATGGACATAAGTTTAACACCTTTGTGCTAAAGGGTTTTGGTTTCAAGTAATAATCTGTACTGTGATTAGTATTAAAATGCTGTTTGCACAGTCTTAGCAACTTTTTCTCATGAGCTAGCAAGCATTATAGGTTGTCTGCAAATCTTTCATCATGTGACCCCAAGCAAGATAAAATGGGAAGATGATCCTCATCATAAATTCAATGCAGCTGGAGGAAAGTTTGTTCAGATTAAAGTGCTGTCTGTGCCTCTGATTTTTCTGAAAGTATGGCTGCCTATCTGTAGTTAAAAACTTAATACTGATATCAGGATGTTGTTTCCTGTGGTGGTGACCTGACACTGTTTGTCTGGCATTTGATATATCTTGTATATATCTGATATCACTTTTGCTTAGCTCACTGGCAGACTTAAAAAGTCTTCTACGTGATTTATACTGCTTTGAATAAAGGGTTTAGTGTTATGTAGAGCTGATGTTTCTCAAGGTTTGCTTTTTTGGCAATACACAAGGATTGCTCTCTGGTTTGACTTTTACCAGTGGAAATTCAGGATTCCAAGGCAGAAGAACTTCTCTGAAAGTATAAAGCCTGTCCTAGAGTTAGGTGTAGAATCCCAAGGTCCATAAATAGTTTTCATGATTGCAAGGAAAACAATGAACTTGTTGTGAGGGAACAGTGTTGTTTTTATGCTGTGGACATCCTAAAGGAATAGCTGTAATGGGCTGTGACAGGTAGATTAATTCAGCAAAATTACTCATTATCTTTTGTTACTGTCCACTCAAAAAAAATACCATGTCTGTTTTTAAACATCAGCTGTCCAACCTGTAAAAATTGCTCTTTTGCATCCCTGAAAGCATATAATACAATAATACAGAATTCTGTTCTAAATCAGTATTTTAGAGCTGAGCAAACTAGATTTAAGTAATAATATGGAGTTACTTACCTTATGTTTGTGCTCTACTGAAGAACCTTTATTTTTCAGAGTAATTTTATTCTTATTTTGCCTTTTAATTAATATCTTTGAGAAGAAGTAAAAGCTCAGTGGTTGTGGGAAGAGGGTGGAGGACAGTGGGCAGTGGGAAACAACCCTGCAGACAGCAAGGTCAGAGAAGGAAGAGGGGAGAGGTGCTCCAATCACTGGAGTAGAGATGCCCCTGCAGCCCTTGGAGACGACCATGGTGAAACACGTAGAACCTGCAGCCCATGGAGGACCAGGTTGGACCAGATATCCACAGTGCAGCCCTTGGAGGACCCACTGGAGCAGGTGGAGATGCCCTGAAGGAAGCTACAGCCTATGAAGATCTCATGCTGGAGCAGGCCTCTGTCAGGAATTGCAGCCTATAGAGAAGAGCCCATGCAGGAGCAGGTTTTCTGGCAGGAGCTGTGGGTCTGTGGAATAGTCTCTTCCTGAAGGACTGTGCCCTGTGGAAAAGACACGTACTAGAGCAGCTCATGAAGAGCTGCAGTTGTGGGAAGAACACTGGAGCAGTTTGTGAAGGCCTATGGGAGAGACCCCAAGCTGGAAGCAGGGAAAAAAGAGAAGGAAGTGGCAGAGAAGAACTGTTATGAAATGAGAGCAGCCCGTTTCCCATCCTCCTTGCACTGTTTGGGGTGGGGGAGGAGGTAGAAGAGTCAGGAATGAAGGGGTGAAGCTGAAGCCTGGGAAGAAAGGGTGGTAAGGTTGCTTAGTGTTTTCCCTTTCTTATTATGCAAATTTGTTTTTATTGGCTATAAATGAAATTGATTCTCTCCAAGTTGAGTCTGACTTCCCTGTTACAGTAATTGGTAAGTGATCTCCTTGTCTTTATCTTGACCCTCAAGTTTCTCCCCCCTGGTTTTCTCTCCTACCATCTTACTTCCTCACCCCTGCCCTTTGAAGAGGGGCAGTGGATTGAGAGCATCACTGGACTGGGGGGTTGGCAGCCAGCCAAGATCATGGTACTGTCATGTGCTATTGAAAGCAGATAACTTCAAGAACCTCCCTAAACAGAACTGACTGTAATTTAGTGGTATGGAGAAAAGGAGGAAATATACCTGGTAACTAATAATGGGAGTGAAAAAGTTGTTTAGGTTGTAAGCACATGAACAGGATGGAGAAGACCTTGGTGTTGTAGTTAATCATATTTGGATTCACCTGCCAAAACACTGCAGCTGTAATAAAGGCTGCTGCATAGCTAGGATACTGTAGGAAAAGTACTGCCTGCGGTGTAAGGAAGTCTGGGGTAAAGGTAAAAGACATCATCTTGAGATCTTGCTCCCCGTGTTCAGGAAGCAGGTGTTCTAGTGAGACTTGTGCAGAAGAGATGGAGTTGAATCTCCTGAGGAAAAGCAGGTGGACTGGATTAGCTACAAAATGAAGTGTTAAGGGGATAATGAAGGTCTCTGTAAATGCATCAAGGTGCTAAATACCTCGTTATTGTTCATGGGTACAAGAATAAAATTGCCACAAAAGCAAACTGGAATAAGTTGCCATGTGCATTTTAAACAAGAAATTAGAAGCATTATTTTAACTACTACAGTTGGTTTGGGAAAAGTTTTAAAGTAACTAGTGTCTGTGAAGAGAAGGATATTGGCTGAAAACTCTTTAATTTTTTAAATGGAGCTTATTTTAAAGAAGGTAGATTATGTGTCTCCATTCAGTAGAAGACTGGACTTGTCTTCTAACGCAATGTAAGTTTAAGTCCCGCATTCCATCTAGACCAGAGTACCTTTTCTGATAAAACACATCTAGACCAGAGTACCTTTTCTGATAAAACATATAAAGGTACATTTCTAGATGAATCAAGTGCTACAAGTGACTATAAGGCTTGGACTTACCTATAATGATTATATCAAATCAATTAAAATACTGTAAGTATAATGCATGTAGCTCACATGGTGAGGAGTCTGTATCCTAATTCTTAGCTTAGTTTGCCACAAGTTTGCACACTTCAGTTAAAAAGAATGATGTCTTCAATTCAGAGCTTTCTTTGCAGTATTCAGATGCCTCCAGTAATTATGACAGATAATTAATTGAATGACACAAGTTTACCTTTTCTTCTTGTAAGGAAGGCACTCTGCTATTTTTAAGTTGAGCTATAAAAGCCAGACAAGAATTTGAAAATATCTGAAGTATTGAATATGACTGAATGTACCAAGAAATATATATCATATTAGTAATGGAATTTATTTAAGAGAATCTTAGGAAGTGTGTGTTATTCTCAAAATCAATTTTGGCTTGTTTAAAACATCTAGCTTTCTTTTCTTCCTTTAAGACTGTGAGCCAGAAGAGCTAACTGACTGGTCTATGGATGAGAAATGTTCCTTTTGTAATTTACACAAAGAAACAGCCAGTGTAAGTATGAGCATTATATTAAAAATTACTCTACTCCCCAACACTATTTTTTTTGTATGAAAGTAAGAGTCAGAGAATTGAACTTTGGAAATAAGTTCATTCCACATTTTGACTCAAGGTAGTTTGATTTTAGTGGTTCTATTCCATTCAATAACTCAGTAATTTAATTGTATATTTTTCTACCAGCAGACTAACTTCTGAAAGATGTTATGCTCTTCATATATTTTCTAGGATCGTGCATCAGTTTTCGGTTCTTCACAGTCAACGCCTACAGAGGAACTGTCATCTCAGGGCCAGTCCAACACTGATAAGATTGAATGCCAAGCAGAAAACTATCTAAATGCACTCTTTCGAAAGAAAGGTAATAAAAGCATGTCTTTTGTGTTATGAAACAGGATGAAAAATCTAGAAGAATCAAATTATTCAGGGTTATTTTTTTTTCTAAGTTTTTTTTAATATATCTACTGAAATAGATGTTTCTGCTGTTTCTCGTTTTTATTCCTTTGGTTTTCCTTAATCTTTTTCTTACTTGAATCACCAAATGAAGTACTACCCTTCCTACTTGCCATTCCTCTTCATCCTCTTGCATTATGTGTCATTCTTTTGAATTCCTGTTCATAAATTGTATTGGATTTTTCTTTTTACCATGAGCTGCTACTTTGTTTTCATGCCAACCTCAGGTGTCATTCTCTGGAATTCGAAGCATTCAAACATTTTCTGTTCCTAAATTCTCACTTCTGGTTTTTTATGGGAAACACGTTTTAGGCAAGAGAATATGCTTTGCAGATTGCAAAATGGAATTTGGGATCTTTTTGCATGAAAGCTGCTCCTTTAAATACATCCAGGTTGGAGGTTAAAACTTCTTGTCAAAATGTAGTATTTAGTAGATCATTAATTTTTTGACTGTTCTTACTCTTTGCTCTGTCAAGTAAGATCAGTACATGAGCAAATGACAAATCAGCTTAGTTCATGAACGTTACTTGGTTTCCTCACTGTCCACAAAAACAGAAATACTAATTTTCTTCCTTAAGTTCTTGTGAATGAAGAAATGTGAATGAAGTTACTGTGAATGCAGTAACTGCAATTTTTTTGGGGGGCTTAGATTTTTTTGGGGTTTAGTATGTGTGTGTCAGAATAGTTGAGTAGGGTGACAGCTCTCTCTTGCATTTGACAGAGTTAGAGTCAGATACTGTCTCTTCTTCACATAGGTGGGAGAAAAAAGCAAAGTTAGTTTTCTCCCTTTTAAATTGCTGTAGAAGGAGAGATTATTATGCTCTTAAACCTGGGGTATGTAAAATTTTTTTCTGTACAGATTTGTCTACTTGCATTTTAAAGAGCTGAAATGGAGTGCAACAGCATTTTGAGTGCATCCTTTGGACTCTTGACTTTCTTTCAAACCAGCTATTTTCCATTTGAAATAAAATGTCCAATGAAGTTGGCACCTCGTTAGTTCTTAAAGTCTTATTATATTTTCATCACAGGCCCAATTGTGTGGCATCTCCCTAGGCAGATATTTTAATTCCTTCAAATTTCCACTTTGTCAGATCTCTTCTTGGTCTCGATGTGTACAATGTTATTCACTGTTTGCCTGCTTTATGCTCCTGCTGCAGATGATCTCTTTTGATACTCCTTGAGAGGAACTTGTATCATGGGAGAAGTGAAACTTGGCATGACCTCACCTTAGTGGAGTGAATGACTTCTAAGTGAAGTTTTTCACAAAGAACATTTGGCTTTTAGCATTTTCTTTTGGTTTGATCTGCCAGATCAGTAATGCTAGGTTAAAGAGGTTTTGTCTGTTGGAAAATGAAACTTCCAGTTGTTTTTGTGATTCTCTGAAGTACTTCTGCATTGTTGGGTAAGAATTTACTAAGAATATTGCTTCAGTTCAGGTCTTAGCAAAGTCTTTAAAGTTGTTCAAATTACAGGAAGCAAAAAGGCAAAAAATAGTAAAGGGCATGTGGAACCAATTTATGAGGTATTCAAGTAACTGGTTTGGATTTTAGGAGGAAGACGAAGAGTTTTACTAAGAAAATCCCAAGTCTGCTTTCTGAATTTTTGTAGGTTTTTGAGTTCAAGTATCAACTTATGAAGAAAGGAATAAAAAAAAAAATCCAGTAATTGTTTAGCTAAGGAATAGTTAGCTAAGGAATAGTTAGCTAAGGAATAGTTCTTATACCTGGTCTCAAACCAAATGTTCTTTCGTTGTTAAAAAATTGTAGAATTCTTAGCTGGCTGTCTTTAAAATGGAGTAACACTTGTTTGGATTGCAAACTCCTCAAAATTATCTACACTCTTGCTATTGTAGCTAATTTAGGCCTCTATGAACAATTTCTAAGACCATTGAGCAAATTAGAGAGTTCATTTCTTGGTCTCATTAATCTTTTATTTTGAAGAAATTTATATATGGCTTTTTTAATTTCCAGACTAGTTTAACAGAATTTGGTTATGGCTTTGGGTTTGGTTTTTGGGGGTTTTTTTTGTATCAGGAAACTTGTTCAGAAGATCTCAAAAGATACCTATTTGTCTGTAAAATATAGGACAAAAGATGATAAACTCCTCCCAAAATGGGTAAACTCTTGAAATGCTGTAAGCAACTAAGGTCTTCCCATTAGGAATTCAACTTCGCTATGTATTAGTGAGAGACCAGTTTTGTACTCACTTGTCTGTAGGGAAGTCCTGTGCTCAGCAGACACGTCAGCAAATCCAAAGTCCTTCTTGTCATCAAACACTGATTGTTGCCATTAAACAATGTGTCTGAAACCCAAATTCTTTCTTCCCAAGTATGACATCTCTCTTTACCCTTTTGGTGGTGTAAGCAGAGTAGACTTAGATTGGGGGTTTTCCACTTCCATAATGTTGAAGTTCAGCTGTTCTGGTTTTTTAAGGGAAAAACACAGTATGCTTTAAAAATAAATATAGGTCTTTTCTTTCTATGAGTATTATAGAGTGTGACATATGATCATTGTTATATCACAGAATCACAGTTGTTTAAAAGCTTGATCGGACATTTTGTTCATGGACTATTAATTTTCTGTATTTCTAGTAATACACATTGTGTGTTCTTAGAAGCTCATTTTTCCATGCAATATTAATGTGACCTCTTTAAATAAAACCAAAGAAAAAGAGTGTGAATCAGGTTCTGTTTTCAGGTTAGATGATTCACCAAGAGACGACTGAGACTTGAGATGCTCACGTAGAAGTTAAGGAATTTAGGCTCAAAATTATAGAGAAAATGTTTGAGATTACTTGAATCTTTTCAGATTCTCTGGGCTGCTCTGTCAGATATCTTTAATGCCATGTTTCCCATCCCAAAGTAATTTTTCTGTAAGCTTTTTAGAGCTCTTTACTATTTCTACATATCCTTGTTATGTTCTAAAATATTTCCATTTATAAATATGGCTTTGTTATACCATACCATATACCTGAGTTTAACTTCGAGTTCTTCTTTTCTTTTTGTTGTTTTCTTTCAGTTGCACAGCTGTCACAAGCTGGTTATGCATCTTGGACAATGTATATTTCATTTAGCAAACCTATGACAACTAATCATGCACCCATTATCTCAGACTAAAAAAAGTGTTACTTTCTGAGGTGTAGTTTTGAGTGGCACACACTACTTCATCCAAAACTTGCAATTTCTTTTGATTATTAATCTTAAGAAATCTAATTTGCCCTTTCAAAATCTGGATGGTTTTCTGTAATCACTGACACTGACACAGTTTGTGTGATAAACTTCTGTGACTGCTTTGCTGTCCCTCTTAAACCTCATCAGGAAAGAATGTTTAGTGGGGTTTTCACTCCTTTCTTAAGGAGATACTTTTTGTGCTGACCACCTACCTGCCAGTGTTATTCTCTTCACTGATTCTGCATTTCTTGATCATTTCTACTACATTTACAGGGATTCATTGAAATATGACTGGATGTTGAATAGTGAGCATTGCAACCTGAGCAGAGGAAGAAAAAAGGTGGAGTGTTTATGAGAACAGAAGAGTTAACTTACTCCTTCTGTTTGTTGGTTGGTCAAGTTAGCTGATCTAATCATGATACATGCCTCAGAATAAACAGTTGTATTCCTGTTGTCACGTGCTGATGACCTGACAGCAACCTGAACAATTTTACACATAGAACTAAGAACATCACTGGGACAGTTTGGTGGCTGTTGAGGTGGGGTTATTAAAATAAAATGTGGCCTTTTTGTGAAAAGGGTGAATTTATGGAGTGAATTTATGAAGCACACTGAGAAGCAATCATGGGTTCTTTGTCTTACTTCTCACACAACTGGATTGCAGGTACAAGGGGGATTGTGATTTCCTGCTGCTTTTCACTGCCTGTTGGCATTGTGTCAAAAGACAAATTACGTCCTAAGGTTGAGTTTTTAGTGAAAAAGTACTGGTTTTCAATAAATGGAATACTATTGTGAAACACTATTTTGGGAGGTTTTAACTCATTGTTCATTGTCCTGACAGTCAAATCTGTCACCATAGGCATTGCAGTCTGGTGATCATACACAATGTTAATGTGCAGAATAGTTAACAGTACAGGTTTGAATAGTTACAAGCTCATGCAGCACATAAACTGAGGAAGTATTAATCCTAAATGTGACCTTTGAATTAAAATAAATCATTGCAATTGGTCATAATTACATTACATAATTACTCTTTTCTCTTGTATTCAGACTGTTACCTTGACAATCAAAAGCAGAAAACATCAGATAACATCACACAAATACAGCCTTCTTTTATCCTAATAACATCAGGTCTGCAGAACTTTAGAGGCTGTTCTACTGGGTTTAAATTATATGTTATACATGGACTAAATACAGCTGCCTTGTATTTTATAATGACTGTGAAAAACGGGGCTTCAAACAGATGTAGTCATGCAAATTTAAAACTTTGCAAGTTTTTCCTATAGTCACAACGCCTAATAAAACATCTTAGGAAAACAAACTATTCAGGTCATACCAAGTATATCTGGTGCCATCTGCTGATAACAATTAAGAAATATTTGGTAGTGATAGTAAGTTCAGAGTTCTAATGCCTTTCTTGCCCAAAATACATTTCATTGTGTTTAAAAATTTTATATGGCTAATTACAAATTTCTCATGTGTAGTGGAAAATTACCACTATGAATCACAGGATGGGTGAAGTACTTCCCCGTGTTGGGTGGAACAGACTGGGCAATGAGATACCGGGGAGCAACACTACAGAAAGGGACTTGGGGGTCCTGGTTGATGGAAAGTTGGACATGAGTCAACAGTGCCCTGGCAGCCAGGAGGGCCAGCCCTGTCCTGGGGGGCATCAGGCACAGCATGGCCAGCTGGGCAAGGGAGGGGATTGTCCTGCTCTGCTCTGGGCTGAGGCATCTTCACCTTGAGTGCTGGAGCAGTTTTGGGCGCCACAGTATAAGAAAGACATCAAACATTAGAGAGTGTCCAAAGGAGGCCAACAAAGATGGTGAAGGGTTTTAAGGGGAGGCCATACAGGGAGTGGCTGAAAGTCACTTGCCTTTCTCAGTCAGGAGGAGACTGAGGAGAGACCTCATTGCAGTTACAACTTTCTCTTGACGGGAAGTGGAGGGGCAGGCACTGATCTCTTCTCCCTGGTGACCAGTGACAAGACCTGAGGTCAGCCTCAGTCCCAAAGCTGTGCTAGAGAAAGTTCAGCTTGGATGTTAGGAAAATATTCTTCACCAGAGGGTGGTTGGGCATTGGAAACAGTCTCCCCAGGGCAGTGGTCACAGCACCAAGCCTGACAGAGTTCAAGAAGCATTTGGACAATAATCTCAGGCACATGGTATGACTCTTGGAGGTGTCCTGTGCAGGGCCAGGAGCTGGACTTTGATGATCCTTGTAAGTCCCTTTCAACTCAGGATATTCTAATTTTAAGACAGGGTCAAAGTCTTTACAATGGTGCATAGCAGGATAATGACTAACTGTAAACAAGTTTAAATAAGAGGTTCATTTTAATGTAAGGAAAAATGAGGACAGGCAAGCAGTAGAACATGCCACCCAGAGGTTGTAGAGTCTCCCATCCATGGAAGTATTCCTTACCTAACTATGCAAAATCCAGAGGAACTTGATTTGACCTCAAAGATGACTACTTTGAATAAGCAGTTTTACTAGAGACTTCCCAAGGTACTTCCACCATGATTTACATGTTAATTATTTGCATTACAGAACAGTCAATATGATAGCAACACTATTTGCATTTTTGGCAGGTAAGTTTAGTCTACCTGAGTCTAACCCTTTTGCTTGAATATGCAAGTAGCAGCAAGAGGACTTCAAATGCAACCCGGGACCCCATCTTTCAGGGTATATGCTCTTAGATACACACACACCACCCCCTCATCATGTTACTTTTTAGAGTAAAATAGCTTAAAATCTGTGAAATACCAATAGCTGCAGCAGTTGAATATATAAGAAATCCTGCAGTATTCTTCATAGGGAGTATTTGGAAATCATTACCAAAAAAAATTAAACTAATTCTAAAGAAATTATTATAAGAACAAAAAACCAAATCCTTTATAAGTCTGTCTAGGTAAAAGATGACTTTGCTCCTAAGGGAAAAGCTGACTTCTCCTGCAAGTGTCTAAAAGCAAATATGCTTGACTATTACTGGTGTGAAGAGTCTAAAGTGGAATAGAAAGGCAGTAAAAACAGACAGCTCTGAATTAGTTTTGTAATAATGGCAGTTTTATAATAATTGATGCAGGGGATGATTAATAAGGAGAAATCTGTTCCAGGCTGTTGTGTTTTCCTGCTAATGGTAGGTCCCCTGTGCTCTCTGGTCTTTTGCTTCTTTAAGGGTACAGATCACACCAGGATGTAAAATAATTCTCCCATTTGCACTGATGATCACCTGTTACCCAGAAGTTGTCAAGAAGAAGAATAATAAGTTGTCAAGTTGTTTCTTGCATGCATGCAACAAACTAATTGCTCTGTATAAGTAGGGTCATTCCAGACCCTACTCAGTCCTGATAATATTTTGTATAATTCATTTTCTGTGAGTTTCTGATTACAGGCAGTCAAATTTTTGGGTTTTGAAGCTAAGCTGTTCATCAGTAGATTTCATTGTCTGGAACTGCCATTTTCCTGTCATGCAAACAATTTTGTTCCTAGATAATTCAGTTATTTAATTTCATCTCTTAACTTTCCGTATTCTTTTCTTGTATTTTGCATGTGCATCAGTACTTTACATCTGTTGTCTTAGTGTTCCAGTATCTGTTGAATTTTTTCTTTACTTCTAAGTGTGTCTGTAGGATGGTAAACTCCAGTTGAATATTTATTGAGTTCATTCTTTAGGAATCAGGAATTAGGTATGCTCTGTTTATATTGCTGTGGCTGGAGGTTACATAGTGGGGAGAGATCTTTGTAGGTATCCTCCATCATTTAGAATTTCACCTCATATCTCTCTTCAAGAAACACTGGTCAGTTTTAGGTATATTGGTAGAGATCTGGTTGAAAGATTGTTGGAAGATAGAACTTTAACCATTAGCAGGTTTGTTTTGTCATGCCTTGGGTAAGTTCTCTTGAAGCCAAGATGTCTTAAAAATGCTGGAGCTTCACCATACCTCATCAAGCACTATGGAGAGGCCAGCCAAAAATTCTTGACAGGAAACATCTGAGCAGTGAGTAAGCTGCCCTCTCGTGTGCTATAGGCAGCAGATCTCATAGTTGCAGGTTTGTAATTCTTTGCAATGCTCTGTTTGTGAAAACAAATTCTCAAAATGGAATGTGTTTTAAATAAACCTGAAATAAACAAGGAAAAAAAAATCTTCTCTGCATTCATCCTAAACCTGAGCAGCATTCCTTGATCAGTGCTGGCAGTCACTCTCTTGATAGTTGATGGATAAAGCTTCATTGGCATAAAATGCTTGAGGAAATATGCTGTGTGATCCTCCAAACTTTCTATTAGGACATGTACCCTTTGCATGTAAACTTCTGCCCAACCTGGCCTTATCAGTTTCTTCACTTCCATGAAAAACCCCTCAGTTTATCATCTATTTTGTTTCAGATTAACTTTATTATGCCAGTAACTACAGAACCATGTCCTTTGGTATTTCCTCCAGGCAATCAGGGCTCACCTAAAAGCTAATTCTTGTTCATTGCTTTCACACTTGCTTGAAATCCCTCTCCCTTCTTGATTGAAAACTGTTTCACTCATTGCCTGTGAACTCAAGGATGGGCAGTAGTTAATATATTGAAAAGGATATTTGTGTGGAGAGGAGTGTAGAGTTGAAGGGAAGAAGGAAAAGTGAGGTAGTGAAGTAAGTGCTATTACTGCCAGTTTAAGGGGAAACACAGATCTCTGAGTATGGTCAAATTGTATTTGTCCTGTGAAATGGTGTGTTGCAGTCATCAGTGCAGTAGCACAGCTTAATTTAAGTTTCTTAATTACATTATTTACGCTAGGTTACACTTTTTTTTTTTCTGTTGCTTCTATTAGGATACTTTTTGGTGATTCACAGTTACAGTTTCAGCTATGCTTTTTAGTAAGAGGTTTTACTTTTTTCTAGCTGATAGGTAGCATTAAAATAAAGTAATTTATATCACATTTGATCCTTTTTTCTTTGTTTGTTTGTTTCTAAAATGAGATACTTATTTTCATTGAAATATTACCTACCCAAGCGAAAAATAGGATGTAGTTAGTTTAGAATAGGAAATAAAGCTTTTCTTCCAAGTGTTTTATTGCTAGCACTTTGAAAATGTCCTCAAAATCCTCTAAGATTTTACAATAAAAGCTTAAAACTTTGTTTGTATTCAATTGCTTGTATTACTACAAATGGTATGGGACATTTCAAGTAGCGTCATATCAGTTCTGACATTTCAATCCTGAACCTACAATGGGGATTATAATCTCAGAGTGGAACACAATCTTTTTGCCTTTTTTTTTTTTTCTTTTTAAGACCAGTTCCTCAAAAGTCCAACTGTTCTATATTATGAAGAGGACTAATCTTTAGAACTACATTTTAAAATTATTTTTGTTATGGTTGTTCTTTTAAAGTCACTTCTTTCTGTATTAATCCATATTTTATTTTACTTCCATGGTTTGTATTCAAAATACTTTATTTTCAAAACTGAAAATGAAGTCTGTAAATAAAAATTCAACTTATTTGCCCGCAGTACAGATTCTGAGTCCACTTTGTAATGCAACCCCACATACTCTTACTTGCATACTATGACAGAGGAGTAAGGTAAAAATTAATGATCTGTGCTAAATGTTCTTTCAAATGACTTCCAGTTAGGAATGCTCATTAAAAAAACTTGATAGAGATCTGAATTAATATGCTCGTTACACATGTACTTGTTTAACACATTTGTGTGCTTATATGAAGTATTTATTATAAGAAAAATAATTAATTTTGGTTCTTAATATATCTAATGCCTGTGTTTTTTATTCTAGATCTTCCTCAGAACTGTGATCCTAACATTCCCCTAGTTGCTCAGGAATTAATGAAAAAAATGATCCGTCAGTTTGCGATTGAGTACATTTCAAAAAGTAGCAAAATTCAAGAGAACAGAAATGGTTCATCATTTGAACCAAGTCTGATGTGTAAAAGTATCCAAATGAACCAAACGGAAAACTCCCTTCAGGAAGAACAGGATAGCCCTCTAGACCTCACTGTGAATCGAACTCAAGAACAGAATACTCAGCAAGGTAAATTTCTATATCTGATAATCTGTGTTTGCTGTCATTTATTCATTTTATGGTGTCTTATTCCCTTGAAAAATAAATGTCCATGTCAAATGGAAACATTTTTCATATTGTGTGTTAGCAGATAAGCGTTCTGATTTCTGAGTGCCTGTGTTAAATAAGTGGCATTGGAATTTCTCAGCTTTGGAAAACTGAATCTAAGTCCTCTCACCTGTGCTGTCACAGGTAACAGTGGTTCAAAACTTTTTTTGAAGAAATGGCTGTCAAGAAGCCTGAGAAAAAAGAAAAAGATCCTGGGATTTCAGGGAGCAAATGTCACTCAGTCTCTGTCAGCTCTTGAACACTTTGATTCTTTAAATACAGGCTGGTTAGAAAGATGGGAAGAGAAGATTACTCTGGGAGAAAATTTCCATACTTCATACCTTAATCATTACTGGTTAGTGCAGCTTTCTTAACTGAGAGTAAAGCTAGAAAAATAGTCTGTCTCACTATCATTTACAAAAAGGAAATAATTTCTTTGCCTCAAGGAATATTGCTATCCAAAACTGATAACAGTATAATCACGAGAGTGTTTTGGACTTTCAACCAGATTTGGATTAGCAGCAGTTTTCAGGAAGGGTTGTGACTGTCATGTGCACTGAAAGCAGTGGCAAAAGCAGCTTTTGTCTTTTACAGATATCAGGGTCAATGTTAATCTTGTCATATTGCAGACCAAAGGGAAAAGTTGACCTGCATGTCATATACCATACTGAAAAAGTTGAAAGAAACCAGAACTAAGGTTTTTTTGGTTTGGGGGGGGGGGGGGCGGGGGGGGTTTGTTGGTTTGTTTGTTTTAATATACATTAGCAGATTTGGTATGTGTGTACCTAATGATGTAGTCTTTAATTAGAGATCCTTGGGGGCAGGGAGCTCTGATGGATTCCTCATGATAAATATACCTATTCTAGGCTAAATTTCAAGCATCCTTTCTCTTTAAAAAAAAAAAAAAAAACAACAAAAACCCCCCAAACAACAACAACAACAACAACAACAAAAAAAAAAAAAAAAAAAAAACACAAAAAAAAAACCCCAAAAAACCCCCAAAAACACAACAAAAAAGCCCGGATATCTTGCCTTTATTCTGTATGGTCAGTGGAAACCAGTTTATACCAGGGTTTAGTAAATACTTACTGGTATAAATCCTGAGAAAATACCTTTTGTGCTTGGATGGAATCTTTCTATAGATGAATTACAGATTTTAGAGGTTTATAATTGCCTAGGTTGAAGCACATTTCTTTTGCAAGAGCAATAAAAAAATACTTTCCTCATATCAGCACTATAGCATGTTGCTTACTTCAGCAGCTGATTATTAATAACTAGTCTTAAATGTTCATGAAGGAACAAAGTCCCAAAGGCAGAGTCTGGCATTGCTGAGCCCAGATAAATCTTTGAGGAATGAAAGGGAAGGCAGGAGGTGGGCAAGGCAGGGACAGAAAGAAAGTTATGCTGCCACCCTTATCTTAAAATCCATTGATCTTTTCTCTAAGAAAAATCTAAAATACAGAGAAATGGAGTTATTTAAATAATCTTTTTATGTTATTGGATTTTTTCTTATAGTAAGGCTAAAGAGCAAGTTTAGAATTGTGGACCTTCAGTGAAACGCCTAAATCTAAAAGAGTTGTTCAGCACACACAATGTACAAGTTACACATTAAACTATGTAAGACACTGCAGAGTCTCGGGACTTAGACTGCCATGTTTGCTGGAGTGCTTTTTAGATGTTGAAGGTAACATCTTGCTGTGAAATTCAGAGATGCTGAAATGAGAAATAATAGTGGAATAAGACTGTAGTTGGAGAAAGGTGGCTTGAACATCTTACCCACAAGGGAAGTTGTATTGTGCTTTTGGTTTTCCATGAATGTGTTAATTTTGAACTATTTTAGCTTTTTACTGTTGTGATGGAAACATGAGCAAATAAGTTAAAGATTAAAAATGTCAGCCTGCTCTTTTTATTTACATTATGTTCTAAGTGCAAAGATTCATGAAAAAGTTATTTTAATTAGCTTTTGTCAGGGACTGTGTATTGTTATTGCACCCAACTCTCAGTTCTGTGTTTTTCCTGAAGACAGCTTGATTATAATAAAGTGTCATGTGCTTATGGTAGGGAATTATGAAGGTTTTTTAATTGGATTATTTTTTGAAATGTATCATTCTCTAACATAGTATTCTTCTTTGGTCTGGAGACTTTTAAAAGCTGTACCATGGTTCCATTCTTAGTAATGTTTTTTAAATACCATGCAACTCTCTTTAGTATTTGCTATTTGTAATTCCTATTAAAATTTCCAAATGCAGTGGTGGTAACAGGAGGAAGTTCAAATTGCTTTGATGGATCCTCAAAGTTGAAATCTTTAATTCAAATCCTGTTAAGCAGATAATAATCCAAGTATGAATTCTTTAGGTTCACTTTCTGCCTAGGCAGGTGCTTTGTATTTACAATAGTTATCTTTGAAATGAATAATCTAATTAGTTAAATAGACAATCTTACTCCTTTACTATTAGAGTGATTCTTGGGCTTGAGAGGCAGGAGTAAACTTTATTTTCCAGATTACTCAAAGCAGCGAGCAGATCCAAGCTAAGTGCTAGCTCAGCACTGAAAGGAGATTCTGCCGCTGAAGTTCTCCATTAAAGAAAGCTTCCTACTTTCCTCTGGAGGCCATCTCTGAAGCCAAAAAATCCTTAGGTCTGACACTTCCAGACCTGATAGCCCTGATTTTTGGGCTTACATGGCAGGGTTTTTATAGCTGGGGAGGGCTGTAGGGTGGCATCTGTGAGAAGCTTGTGTGGCTTCTGTGTGAGGCTCAGCCAGCTCTGCCCACACCAGGCTGCAGGGGAGCATAGGAGCTGGGCTCATAGTGCTGCTGTGAAAGCATGGTTAAGAAAGTGCAAAAATGCTGGACAGGCAGAGGGGTCAGAAACAGCACTGGGAGCAACGAGGTGAGGGAAAGGCGAAGGGAGGTGATCCAGGCACCAGAATGGGTATTTCCATCGAGCACATGGAAAGGACCGTGGTGGAACATGTGTTCCATTGCAGCCTGTGGAGCAGATACTCATTCATGTTGCAGCCTGTGGAGGACCCCACAATGGAGCATCTGGGTGTTTCCTGAATGGTCTGTGGCCTGTTGAGAAGGAGCTGTAAAGAATTGTACTGACTTTAGCCCCTATTCTCAATCTTGCCTATGCCATCTGGGCACGGGAGAAAATGGAGGGATTGGGAATGAAGTTGAGAGCCTGGGAAGAGGTAGGAGTGGGGAAGTGCTTTAATTTTTATCTTTTTCGCATTATCCAAATCTGTTTTAACTTGCAATAAATTCATTTTCCCTGAGTCTATTTTGCCTGTAATGGTAATTGAGAAATGTTTTCTCTGTATTTATCTTCATGATCTTCATCTTATTTCTTCCTGCCCCCCACTGAGGACAGGGAATGGTAGAGGGGCTGAGTTGGGGTCTAACTACTGGCTTAGGTGAACCCATTGCACCTCTGGAACTGCAGCATTTGGTACTGAGTATGAGTTTAAGCACTGGTATCCAGGTATGTCCAGCTGACCCGTGACTGGGGGTGGAGTCCCAGAGCATGCTCTACTTTCCTCTGCAGGTGGAAGCGTGGTAATTTAGCAGGGTGCTTTAATTCCTGTGTATCTTGCTCGTAATGAGGCAATCAATTCAATGTCAGTCAATTAGCTGTCTCCAAAAATACCTGTATCTTGCTCCTTTTTCTAATGCATGTAACTCTTACAGCTGTTCAGGCCTTGATAACAGGTACCTGTAAAGAAAAACAAAACCTGTTTTCCATGCACTACATCTAACAAAGGTGGGGTGTTACTGTGTGCTTTTGCAATACTGCTTTTCCTCTAAACTAAGCCAATGAAGAAGTAGCATCCTTGCAGAATGACATGGTGAGTAAGGAACAGTGTTGAAATATCCTGCAGCAACTTATTTCCTTGTGCAGTCATGGGGCTGAGCTCTTTCAGGAATGTTCCTAGCAGCAGCAAAGTGTGATGCAGAGGCTTCTTTCACTTGGTAGATATGGAGGGTTGATGGTTCTCAAGCTTCTAAGCAAAATGACTTTAAGAGTCAGAAGTAGAAACAGTACCAATAAATAATCTGCTGGTTTAGCTGCACAAGCTTATTCTTGTTTCTGGATCTGGGAAGAGCAGAATGGAGAGCTTATGGGTTGAGATAAGGACATGGTCATTGCTTACTACCACTTGCCATCATGGGTTAAAGAGACTTTGCTTGGGAAAAATAATTCTAATTATTTCTTATTAACATAAATTTTTCATTATTAATTCAGGCAGTAGAAACAAAAATTCATTGAAACACTGCCTTTCCTTTCTCCTTTCCCAGGCTCAGCTTCACTCCAGGTTCACCTGTGACCATCACCACCACCCCTGTAGTACAAGGGGATTGGGTGTGGGTTGTCCACAGTCTGTTCCTAATGGTTTCTCTCTGCCGCTGGACTTATCTCTCACATGTTCTCATTCTTTTTGTTCCCATTTTTTGTGTCCATCTGGCACTTTTCCCCCTTTCTTAAATACAGTTCTCCAGAGTTTCTGCCCAAGTGGCTGCTGGACTCAGCTGTGCCCTGCAGGAGGTCTGGAAGCCAGCCATCTGTGTCCAGCACAGGGCAGCCCCTGGCCCGTCCTCACAGATACTGCCAGGACTGTGCCCTGATCACCCTGTGAATGGCCATATACTTTTCATCTGGCATTTTTTATGTTACTAAATAGCACTTCAAGTCAAGAGGGGCTACTCAAAGTGGTAGTTAAGGATTTATAAAAGGCTTTGGTGCTCCTACTGACTGTTTCCTGAAAACTCTGTGTTCAGAAGCGCAGAAAATAGCCCGCAAAAGGCAAGGCACCATCAGGAAAAATACTGAAGACAAGACTGTTGTTTTGTTGCTACAAAACCCCTTGTCCTGTGGATGGGTAAGGTAAAGGGAGAGTTGTTATTTACTACACGGTATGAAAGCTAGGTAGACCTCTCTGAAAATTCTTAGAGGAAGAGACAGGTAACAGGCAGGTTTTGCTCAACTGTTCTTAAACATCGGAACTGCTGTGACAGGAGGTCATGGGTCACTGGGTTCACAAAGGGCCTTAGATTTAACAGAACCAAGGCCAGAAACTAAAGCTAGAGTAGGCAGGGATAAATCTCTGAGATCCCTAAGCTAATGACAGCAGCTTCTAGGAGAGCAGGAGAGTAAAGAGCTGCAGGTAGTGGCCAGGCTGATGTGCTCTTCCAGAGTAGGAGTGGAGTGCTCCCCTGCCTTGGAGGCTGAGTATCACTGTCGAGGCGGTCACGACACAAAGCAGAGACCACAAGCAGTCTCAGATGGCAGCTCTTTATTATTGAACATGGCTGACCTTTTATACACTTTCCAATTGTTTATGCTTCTTCTACCCTAACTGTTGGCCACAATAAATCAACATAATTCTATTGGTGAAAAGTTACGGTGACTGAACTAACTTTCTGAAAATACTTCATCCAGCTGCAAAGTTCTTATCTTTCTTCAGTTCCTCACTTCTCTTGGTCTCCGTGGTTACAGCCTTGGAGAGAGCTCCTTATCAGCTTCTTCTTGCTTCTCAGCTTCTTTGGCTAACAGGCCCACTGTTAGCCCCTTCCACAGCTGAGGACTGAGTAGTGTGGGTTAACTGATGTAATAAGACAGTTTATAATAGCTAATGAGAGATTTCCTGAAACCCAGAAAAAAAATCAGTTTAGAAATCAAATACCAGTTGTAGGAACTCAAGGCTGACCTGGTTTCTGTTGCTTCTCCTTCCCCTCCCTGCTTCCCTAACATCACTAGTTTCAAGTGGAGGAGTTTCAAGTGATTGAAGTCCTGATTATTTTGAAAATGAACTCTGATCACACTTAGTTTCGTCTTGGTATTGGTGCACCTGATGATCTTGTGCTGAGAATCAGAGGCCAGAGGTTGGTCCATTCCTTTGAGGATAAGAATAATTTAATTTGCATATAAATAGCTGCATTAGAAGACCATGAGTAGCATACCTGAAAAACATCTAATGTATTTTTCTATATTATCCAATGTTTTATACTTTTTTTTTTATGAAGAATTACTTCTTAGTAGTCATGGCTTCACCTAAAGAGTGGAAGTAGTTACATGTCTTTTATTAAAACCACCTTACAGAGTGGTTTTTCTGTTCCTGATACAATTCAGTTCCTGTCTAGAATACCTATTTTGATTGATTTGTAAGAAATAATAGAAAGTTCTGGCTCAGTTTAGAGAAGACTATCCCTACCTTGCAAGTAACAAGCTTCCAAGATTCATAATCCACCTGTAGAATGCCTCTTTGCAAACTTTTTGTACCTGATGTACTAAAGTGAACATCTCAACTGTGTATATACATTCATTTCATTAGGTAGGATTACACCGTGTCTTAGAGCTTTACAGCAAATGCTCTCATTATCCTACCAGTTTGAGGTGGGTTTCTGTGAGGATTGTTTGTTGTGGGTTTTGGTGGGGGTTTTTTTGTGGGTTTTCTTTTTTTTTGATTGGTTGGTTTGCTTTTTTTAAAAATTCAAATGAAATGGCTAAAAAAAAAGAAACTGTAGTCCAGTGACTCTATCTGGTATTTTGCATGTATATCAAATTTCTTGTGTGATTCTCTTTACTGAGTATCATCTTCCCATAAAGCATTGTCTTCAGGGAGGTGTCATGTACTTAATGAATTTGAATTTGCTGTATTGGAAGAACCAAATGTCTTGAACCTCAAATTCATTTAGTTCTGCACATCCTTTAGAGGCTGAAAATATGGCTAATTTTTTGATTCAGGAGGCTGAATTTTCACTAATTCTTTAGTAATTTTAGTTCTTTTAGTAATTTTTCAACTGATTGCTACCCTGGTGTTGTCAAAGCCAGTTCTGAAAGAGTGGGAATGAAAATTATTTTCATTATGGAATCTTACAGGAGCCTTTGGATTTTGTTGATTTGTTTGGGTTCTTTCTTTTCGTAAAAATCTAGCTAGCTGCTAGCTTTGTCTTTTTTTTTTTTTCCTGTAAATTGGTGGAGAGACAATTAGCTTTTTATTGCTTGATAAGTGGTCAGCTTTGAATTAGATTTTTTTCCAGTGATGTCTTCTAAACTTTTTTGTGATGTCTGTGAGTGTCAGCTGAAGATGGAGAAACTGTTGCGCAGGGGAGCACACAAGCACTTAAGAAAGGGAGATTTGCTTTGTGCAACTGACAGAGCACAACAGATGAAATCTGTTCCACAGGACTCAGGGCCTTTGGGTTGAGCTTGGGTATTCCTGGGTAGGCCAAAATGTCCATGTAGAATTTTTCTGTAGTGTTCTTAATTGGCTTTTTCTTCTGCAATATCAATGCATCAGGAAGGTTGGTTTGCATTAATCCTTTCTCTAACTTTAAGATTTTGAAAGGAATGTATTCGGGTGCAAAGAAGCACCCTTGACAAGGGGAATATTTATATGTATTCATCCCCTTAGGCTGAGTTACGATGTTACTTTTTCTCTCTTTGACCTCCTTCAAACAGTACAAAATAGTTGTGGAAGAACAGTCAAAGAGCAGTCCAAAACCAAAAATCTGGATTTGATTATTACACAGAACTCTTATTTCCTTGCATTATTGGTATAAAGGAGAGCTACCCAAACAATTCTCTTGACTTCTTATTTGAGTGTTGGCATTTGGATGCTTCAACCATTGCCTGCATCTGAGGCTGTGGGAAAATATGTGCAATTGATTGATGTTTTAGAAATAATAGGCAGTAACATGAAAATTACGCTGTATATGCAATAGGGGATAGTATAAAGGTGATTATAGAGTTGAATGTTGAGCTACATGTTGAAACTCAAAATTGAATTCGCAGAGCTCAGGCACACAAAACAGCCCAAGTTTGAAACAGAGAACCAAGGAAGAAAGGTATGAAATTAAATATATTTAGGGGATTTAACTATAATTTAAATGTCATTGTTGTTTTGTTTTTTTTTTTAAAGAGAAAAGATTAAAAGGAGTATTTTAACTGTTTATGTTTTTAAATACTGATTTTTTTAAAAAGTATGTTTTTCTATTTCAATACTTCATAGACTTTAACAGCCAAGTATAAATCTTGAATTTTAACTTTTACCAGTGACTTGATGGACCACTTTAGGTCTTTCTTTTTTCTAATTTCTAATACTATTGCATATATGTGGAGGTAGCAGGAGGAGTATGTAGAGTTAAAGTGTTAGTACTCTGTATTGGGCTCAAGCTCTTTTCCCAGTTATGGGGAAGTTACTGGATACTGGGAAGTTACCCAGTTCCTGGTACCTGCTCATCCAGTAACCTGGTCTGGTGTCATTGCTGACCCTGCTTGGAGCAGGAGTTGGTCTGGGGGCCTCCTGAGATCCTTATTAGCTTGAATTATCCTGTAAGCCTAGGATTTAGTTATGTCAAGTTTAACTTCAGCATCAGAATTGTCTGTTTACAGAATGTAAATATGAATAATAATTGTAGTATCAAGTGCATTCTTTTGGTTGCCTTAAAAGTAAAAAGTGCAATATAGACACGTGTGATTTTTAGGAAAGCAGTCATGTTTGGTTAATACAGGTTCTTTTAAATTTTGCTATTTCTGAATGAGTTTACTTTTTTTTTTTTCTCAAATTTATAAAGTTTGGTGGCAAATCAAGTGCACAAAATCATTTGCTGATGGCCGATGCTGTTAATGGAATAAGGTGTCAGAAATTTTACAGGATAAAGTAGCTGCTTGAAAATTGTGCCATAGGTGAAAATACATTTGCTGACAAAATCTCTGAGATCTTCCTTAAAAGCACTGTTATCATCACTACTCGTTCTTTGCAGGGGATGGAGTGCTAGATCTCTCTACAAAGAAAAGCGCAAGGTTGGAAGAACCAAAATATGATCCCTTGTGTTCTGAAAACTCAGTGTCTGGGTAAGCAATGTTTAGGACTCTCTTTGGCTTATCAAAAAGACAATCCAGGTTTCTCTTCTTTGGCCAGGTTTTATGTTCATAACATACCTGTATATACTGGCACACACATGTGGTTCCTATTTTGCTTTCAAAAGAATTTTTGTCACTCATAAGTGTGTGTCTATGTATATATCATATGTTTCATTTGTCTTTTTTCCTTTTTTTTCTGTTTAAAGAAAAGTTATCAGAACAATCACCAAACTTTAGTTCATGTTACTAAAAATTACATGAAAATTGATTATGTAACACAGTAGAAGTAAAAGACTAGTAGAAGAAAATGCAAATAATTATTTTAGAACTTATTTAGGGAACTTCAATTTTGGACAAAAATGACCATGTTAATAATTAGATGCAAAATCTTCAACTAACATGAACAAGTTAAATGATTATTACCTATAATATTCCTTAATAGAGAGAGAGAGCAAGCGCGTGAGAGAGAGCTCTTAATCATCATACTTATATTTGCATCATGGTTCTGACTATGGTGTGTGGTGGCAAATGGTTAAATTTCTTTATTCAGCAAGGAAAACGTTATTGCATCTGCTGACAGCTACCACAAAATTAGTGAATTGCTTTGTTTTGTTGGATTTTATGATCTTGGCATCCTCCCATCCACTAGCCATAGCAGGACCCTTTTTGTCACCTGTACGTCTTGCAAATAACTTATTACAAATAGGACTACAGTAGCAGCATTTGTTGTATGATGTAAAAGTGCATTTTATTAATTTGCTGATATGAAAAAGTTTGAAAATGGATGGCTTTGTAATTAGTGAGCTGTAAATAGTGAGTAGAAGTTTTTAAAATTTTGTCTTATTTTGCGAAAAATGGACTTGATTGTTAACTACAGCACTTTATCTTCTTGTTGTAGAAAGCCTAGTTTTGTGTAAGTCTGGGATGTTTGTGTGTAGTTATGTACTTATTGCTGCAAATTTTCTATAAGGGGGTTGACTCTTTTATTACTTGTTTAGCGGTAACGTCACGTTTCTACTAACAAAAACTCCTTCAGGATTTGGGTATTTAACAGAACGTTAATTGTATAATTAAAATTTATTATATATAACAGTGTTGCTCTGCAAGCATGTGAACAAGGGAATATAGCAAGCACATGAGACTATTACCAAATACTGAGCTAGGATATAAAGTTCTTGGAAGGGCTGCTGTAGAAGCCACGGTATGATTTTTGACACACTGTCCTACCAGAACTGTAACATTTTGCTAGGATAATCATTTAACTACCACATCTCAAAGGCTAAAAAGTATCAGAAGCAGTGATGTTACCGAAGCAAGGAGTATAATAAAGGAGTGGACCCTTCCCTTCCATAGCTGTGTGAGAGTCTCTCATACATCAGTTTACCATCGTTTCATTCCATCCATCCAGGAGACTACACAGAAACAGAGAGGACTATGTGGAAAGAAGTGCTGAGTTTGCAGATGGTTTGCTCTCAAAAGCTTTGAAAGACATTCAGTCTGGAGCACTGGACATAAATAAAGCAGGCATACTTTATGGCATACCTCAAAAAACTTTACTTCTCCACTTAGAAGCCTTACCAGCAGGAAAGCCTGCACCTTTTAAAAATAAAACTCGAGATTTCAATGATAGTTATTCATTTAAAGACAGTAAAGAAACTTGTGCAGTCCTACAAAAAGTAGCCTTGTGGGCAAGAGCTCAAGCAGAGCGCACAGAAAAAAGTAAACTCAGTCTACTTGAAACCTCAGAATTAAAATTCCCAACAGCTTCCAGTTACCTCCACCAGTTAACTCTACAGAGAATGGTCACTCAGTTTAAAGAAAAAAGTGAAAATCTACAATATGAAACTTCAAGTCCCACTGTACAATTAAAAATTCCTCAGCTAAGAATAAGTTCTGTGTCCAAACCACAGTCTGATACTGCTGGTCTTCTGGATGTTATGTACCACGTTTCTAAAACCTCCTCAGTCTTAGAAGGATCAGCTCTTCAAAAATTGAAAAATATCCTCCCTAAACAGAACAAAATTGAATGTTCTGGACCTGTAACTCACTCAAGTGTTGACTCCTACTTTCTGCATGGGGACCTCTCTCCTTTGTGTCTTAATGCTAAGAATGGGACAGTAGATGGAACCTCAGAAAATACAGAAGATAGTTTGGATCGTAAAGATAATAAGCAACCAAGAAAAAAACGTGGCCGCTATCGGCAGTATGACCATGAAATAATGGAAGAAGCAATTGCAATGGTAATGAGTGGGAAAATGAGTGTTTCCAAAGCACAAGGAATTTATGGGGTACCTCACAGCACTTTAGAATATAAAGTAAAAGAAAGATCTGGAACATTGAAGACTCCACCGAAGAAGAAACTCCGTTTACCAGATACTGGCTTATTTAATATGACAGATTCAGGGACTGGCAGCTGCAAAAATAGTAGCAAGCCTGTGTAGAATAATTGTTAGCAAATTGTTTTGTGTGTGTGTATGTATGTCTGTATACACACACTATGTGAGAAATACATAAGCTCACTCTGACAGAAGACATGAAATTATACAGTTCAAAAACCACATACATGCCTTTTGAAAAATAGTTTTATTCAGGGTTTTCACTGTGGACAGAATTATAGAGTTGCTCACTTAATTCTGATAGTGTGTATTTAATATAATCCATGTATAAATAGATGAAAAGATTCAGGTTTTATTTAGTAGTCACTAGCATAAAGATGTTTTGGGAAAACAAGTATTTGTCATGTGAAGCATAATTTTTAATTGGTGGAGAACCACTTTACCCATTCAATTATCCATCTTATTATGGAAATACACAACCAAGGGTTAGCAGACTTTTATAGTTCACAGAATACTTGCAATAAATTGTAAGTAACTCAGATTATACACAGCAAGGGATTAAAAAAAAAGATAGTTCCTCACAAGGAAGTGGATTTGTGAAGTATTAGTAGGATATAGTACATTCTGTGAAAGAAAAAAAGTTCGTTATTTAAATATCCAATACAAGTAAGAAAAACATTTCATTACAAAAATGTGTGTTTAGCAGGCATAAACTGCATTTTTTTATCATTTTAAGAAGATTTTGTTGTTGGTTTAGAAAGAAATTGGTGTTTACAAAGTGTACACTTATGAAATCTGAGAAATTACTGTAGTTATAGAATTATTAAATATGAAATAAGATGGAATACTAAGAGCATAAAATAATTTAAACTTTAACATAATTTTCCTTTTTAGTTTGACAATTAAGGTAACTTGTAAGGTTTAAAAAGAAAGTTGGAATGCAACTTAGAGCATGTTCATAATGTGCACAGAATGAGCTTGAGATTGGTTTGGGTTTGTTTGTTTTTTTGTTTAAACGTGCTGGTTAGTTGATGTTATGACTACTTAAAATTTATTTAAGGATTGTGTCACACTCCTATTGAAAAACCTCACTGTAACTGTAATGTATTTGCTGCTGTGACATTTCAAAACTTTTTCAGTTTATCAAAATGAATACCAAGTTACATTATCATCTTGCTAATAACCAAATTTGCAGTTCAGGGTCTTGATAGAAATACAAATATGAAACAGTGAAGCTGTTTTGAACTTTCAATAATATAAATTCTTTATAAATTTGGTAGTTAGAAGTTAGACAGTTCATTTTAAATACATAACTTTTAATAGAATTTAAGGGAGACCAATTACCTTCTTATTGCAGTTTTTACATGAATTTCAAAGTATTCACATTGGACTTTTTATCACACTTAATTTTTTTATGTAATATCAAAATTATATGTCTATATATGAATGGGGGCTTGCTTCATACATTCACTACTGAACATCAATGCCCTTTTCCTCTCAACATGTAATTTTTTCTCTATGTATCTAATTTGGCATTAAAAAAAAGACTCTCCAACTTTTATACACGTGGTGCACATGCACACATTTTTTTCCCCACTTAAATTTCCATGTGTATGGGTTAATTGTAGAAATGAAATGGGACATTAGATACATATGGGCCACATCAGGTAATTTATTTATAGATAGACTTGCCATTAAATTCAGTGGAGAGCATACTGCAATACTGGTGGCAAAATCCAGCCCATATCTATTAACACTACTAAAAAATAGCAAAATCCACTTTAAAACAGAATAATCCTTTGAAACTGCACAACCAGTATCTCAGTTCCTTGGTCTCTCAGATCTATACTGAATCTTCTTCAGTCATTAAGGTTTACTTGCATATTACAGTAGGAATCTCTCAGGCACATAATGATTCTTAGGGTGTCCTGTTCAGGGTCAGGAGTTGGACTCAGTGATCCTGGTGGGTCCCTTCCAACTCAGCTTAATCTGTGATTCTATGATTTTAAGCAGAACTGTACCTGATAAGAGTTCGCTGAACAGCAGATGTCAGGGTCATCTTTCATTTTAAAAGAATTAAGCCATATTTTGTGTGGGCCAGAAAGATTAATTTGTGAATATATCCCCACTGAAAAATGCAGCTGAAAAAACTGCATTAAAAGTTTCAACATCTGTCTTTATACAGTTTTACTTGCAAAAATCTGGGGCTTCAATACATTGCCTAATATTTGTACCATACTGATGTTTTCTACTCCTCAGACATTGTTAGAAATTTGAGTCAGAACTTTATATTGAAGGCAAGTGACAGTACTCTTTTTATATCATTTAAAAGATGACCTGACCAAAAATTTAACAGGATTCATAAAATCAGGGATCATTTTACTATTGACTTAACAGTACTCAGTAGTTTTGTATGTAATATTATAATTAATTTTCAACATTTTAGTACTTGTATTTATTTTTTGGTCAGAAATAGTACTTAAAATATTTTTTGATAGTTTATAGATGATACTCAGCCTGTAAGTGTTTAAAGAACAGAACTATTTGTTTCTAATTATTAGGCTAACATTTTAATTACACAACTAAGGAAAGGCAGGGAAATGTGTAAATTCTCCTCCCCCAACCCCTATGTATTTCATTAATGTCATTTAAATTATACATTTTGAACTGTTTTATAAATTCAGTTACCAGTCACTACTTAGTAATTGACAATTTCTGAAAATTCCTGTTTCAGCAGAATTTTAAATGAAGGTGAAAGCAAGCCCTACATGCTTTCTACTTATTTGAATGTTTCTCAAGTATTTTATATTAAAAAACAGTGCCTCTGTTTTTAGAACTACTGCTCAGTAAAGTTGTTTAAACCATTTCTGGTAGCTAATGACAATTTTATATTAAATTGTATATTAACTTTAGTGAGACTGATTTTTTTAGTTGTTTACAGTACAAATACTTGTATTTGTTTTTTAATTGCAGTATTTCCATTGTCGCAGTAATTTAGTAAAACTCTGTGGCTGCCTTGATTTTTGACAGATTTTTGTTAACAACTGATTTTTAGGCAATTAGTTATATTTATGCATAAATCAATTGCACTATAATTCATGAATTATTTATTACAATATTTTCTAATGAATTCCATGTATTTGTCTTGTGTTGTAAATGTACTGTAATTCTGTTTCTTCTTTGTGTTGTTATATTCCTAAATCTGATTGTATGAATTTAATTGTTTAGTTAACGTGTTTCTACGTTGTAATTTGTAGTAAAGCACTTCAATGCTTTTGCACATAAATTTACAACACTGATGTGTGATTGATTTGCTCATTCAGTAAAAAAAAAAAAAAGAAACAAAAACCTGTACACTGACTTATTTGACTTATTCTTGAGGCACAAGATGATTAGCAGTGGCATAAGACCAAGAACTGTACAAATTAAGCTCATAATGACTAATTTGCTATGAGATTTTTATCAGAAATAGTAGCTTTAAGAAAGGATGCTTTCTTTTCTCAGAATTGATTAATTACTAATGAGAACAAAATCAGAAAATTAATTTTTTAACACCCACCTTTGGTTAGCAGCTAAAAATTACAAAAAGTATGTAGCTTTTTTGAGGTACTTAGTTACTTAATAAAGTCAGAAAACAAACATTTCTGTAAGACAGATTTGTATTTCTATAGTAGTTCCATTCTGTTTGTATGAGTACTTGAAACTATGTTCTGTTCCAGTTTTGTTGCTGTTCCTGGTCCGTACAGATCTTGCTAGAGTGCTCTATCTTCTCTCTGGCTGAGATGACAAGGGAAGGTTCTCTTTTGGGAGTCCTCTCATAGAGCTCTTCCCTGATAGCTTTTGTGGAGGAGGCCAAGTTTTACTTCTTTATATGTCAATTAATACACTGAAAGTCTGGGAATTAACCTTATCACATTGTTGCTTTTGTGCCATTTTTGGACTCCAGTAAATCCACACTCCATGTTATTAACTGTCCCTATCTGCCAGAAGGGAAATGTCATTCCATGCTTAGCCTTGAGCGATACAGAAGGTACCAGGGTAGCAGTGCATATTGATCCTCTCACCTCTCGACCCCCCTGTTTCCTGCCCACTCTCTCCAGCCATCTTTCTGTGTGTGGTTTGGAGGAAGTGTGCAGTTTGTCAAAGTGATAGGTCTTCCTCCTGTGAAATTATTGCTTAAGCCTTTAATCCTGAGGATAGTCTAAACTACAGTGTGGCAACACAAATTTAAAGAGATATAGGAAGGTTTTAGAGGAAACTGAAGTATAATTCCATAGTTGTATTGAAAAGCTACTAAAAATTAGTATGTTTAAATATATTGACATCTCTACAGGGAGACACTTCAAGGAAAATGTGTTGCTTTAATGCTTGAATTTGTTTGTGTAGTAAGCTCTGCTCCCAAGTGGTGGCTGAGTAAGGGCTCCATGTGTCTGTACGAACTGGGAAGATCGTTTGGACTGTGGTGCTATCACAGTAGAATAGATGAAAGTTGTCTGTTGTCTGTCAGCTTTAGACACTAACTCACGTTAAGGGAAAGCAGATTATAGATGTCACACAAGGGTGGATAATCAGGAAAGAAATTATTTTAGAAGAATGTCTGTGATGATCAGAATATTGCTTTATACAACAAATTGATCTCCACATAGCAAATTCAAAGGTTTTGAGGCCTGTGGACGATTTGATCACTCCCTTCGAGAAGGTTGTAAGGCTCCAGAAGTTTCTTCCACCAGGGAACAGACTTTAAATACCAGTTACAGATACAGGTCCTCTATAGTTAAAGCTCTCCAGTGAAACTATAGACACACCTTGCAAGTCTAGACAGATAGGAAGGTACTAGTTTAAAAATTCAGTCTAAAAAAAGACTGTGCTATAGCTATCTTTTTAGCAAATTAGTACTTAACAAATTTACTCTGGTTTACAAACAGAATATGGAGGGTGGAGGCCTAGTGGCATGTTGATTTTTTTTTTTTTAATCTAGCCTTTCAAAAAGTAATTAAAATCATGGTGGTGGGGAGGGCAATTACCTTTTATCCTTAATTGTACTATTAGAATGAGCTTCCTTTTTACAAGTGTAGTGATTTTGATACCTTGTGACTCCTGAATTTGTTGGAGTAACAGACTTTTCTCAGTGTAGTGGTATTTCAAAAAGAGTCAAATCCTGACACTGACATTCCCTTGAATAATGTGGGTTTTATTTTAGTTTGCAAGTGCAACGAGGTTTTGGTTTTTTTCTTTTTAAGGCTTAATCATTTCAGATTAAATATTATTGCAACTTCAACTAATACCATCACAATTATCTTATGCCTTTATGAGTTAGTATCATCTAGATGCCTGATTTTGAATGTATACCATTTCATACTGAATATTACAGGAGAAGGAAAAAAACCATGAAGAATTATTATGCACAGTTGGCTGGTTTTAAGCTCTAAATTTTAAAATATCAAGGACAATAAAAATATTTATTTTTATAAGCTTGCATCCAGTAAGAAACTTGAAGCTAGCGGTTATTATTGATGCTTACAATTTTGGGTCTGACTTAATTAATGACTAGGTTACTATATTTAAATATAGCACATTAAATTTTAAATATGTTTGTTCATTGATCAGTACAGTTGTAAAAAAAATCAGAATGAAAATTTTTTGAAGTACAAGCTTAAATACAAAAAAAATTACAGGGGATAATATCAGGGAAAAAAAGTTAGTGTCATGTTCAGAGTTTGGTGATATGTTTAAACTATACATACTTTTCTAAAACAGAATTCTTCCAACATTTTCTGCTCATGCAATTGGTTTCAGTAAAACATTTGAACTAGGTGTTAACTATCTCTTGATAGTTGCTATCCAGCATAAGGATTTTGTATTTAATTGAATACCTGTATTAATTTCTACCATGGAAAATTTTCAGCTTTTCAGTATAAATGATTGATTAGGTAAGTAGTGACATTAGTTTTAATAATTTTTAAGAAATTTATTAAATAGTTAAAGTAGTATTTTTAAGGGTTTTTTTTTTAGTTAATACATTTGAGAACAACTGCTCAGCAGTCCTTTGATATAGGCCTACCCTGTTTTAAGGATATTTAAAGGATATTAGCTTTTATCTTGGAAATTACTTTTTCCAGTGGTGATTATCTCTTTTTCTGTTTAAGGAATCTGTGTGTGTGCACACACGTGTGTGTTTAATATATTGTAATGAAGAGCTTGTGATGCACCACTGCAGCTTTTTTAAAAATTGAAAGGGAAAATTTTACCTGCAAAGAGCACTAGACTATTTTTTCCATTTTCTGTTAGCTTGTCAAGTTTTCTTTAAATATAGAAATTAAAATGTCTTTAGAAATATCTTTAAGTGTATCCTGAAGAGCACTCAGTACACTTGGGTATTTAAATATCAAAGAGTGGAATTCAGGAGAGATGGATCCATTCTTTCCTCTGCCACAACCTTGAACCTCACTCATTCTCAGTGCCCCAGTTAGTGAAATGAGAGTGATACCAAGCTTGCCAGGTTCTTGGTGAGGTTTGCTTTCATTAATAGTTAAGATAGTTTGAAATACCAGAAAGTTAACATTGTTGTAATTATAGTTAGGCTCAAGAAGCTGTATTTCAAATTATTCTTTTTGTCTTTAATTTTTTCATTATTATTTTTCTTAATGGTAGTTTAGTGCTATCACTGATAAGATGCACATCATTGCTAGTGACACTTGCAAGTATGATTGAATACTGCAAATAGAACAGAACTGTTTTGTAAACATCAGGTTTTTAGGCTTGAGTTTAACCGTTATAGCAAACATTAGATGTGGTATTTTACTGTAATTTATATTTTGTTTTGATTTGTTTTCATTTTCAGTTCAAGCTCAACAGCTGATGCAAATTCAGAGGAAACAGCTAATTTGGAAAAAGGAAAATCAACATTAAACAAAGTTTTGGAGTCTTTTTGTTCATATCACTGGCAACAGACTTTGGCTATGTTAAAATTCCTATTACAGGATGAAAATGTTTCTATAGTTTGCAGTTGCAAGCAAACACATTTGGTCCACTCTGAAACTCCCAGTTCCCTTACTGAAGAGGACGTTCACGTTCCATTTTGCAGTTGCAATGGACACATGCTGACAAAAAGGTGCTGTTTACAAAATCAAAGGCCAAACACTTGTTTACCACCTCTGTCTGTTTGTATTAAAGATTTCCATTCTTTGTCATGCCAAGCTGTAGCAATTGGATGTATTAAGACAATGGTGAACAAAGCATGTAGTTCTCCTAAGTATTGTGCTGAGCAGTTGCAAAATTATAACAGGCATTCTGTGAAAGCAGCAGCATGTACATACTCAGCTAAGGACTGTGACCTCTTAAGCAGCATTAAAAATTCAAACAGATCTCGCAGTCCATCGCCACCTCCACTATCACCTGTACACAGTAAAGAATTTGAATTGTCAGAAGGAATGGTTATGGACTTTCCAACTTTAGACAACAACAAGCTTGAAATATCCATCAACCAGCCTCCATCCCTCTTGCCAGCTGAAGGAAGCAAAGGAGAGTTTGAGTATAAGGGTAAAACATGCGAAGGAAAAGAGATTGATTATTCAGATGGAGCACTGGGATCAGCAGACCAGGAAAGCAATGATGGTTATATGAACTCTGAGAAAGGTGAACATTCTGCAATTTTTCAAGATTTAATGGACCGCATTAATGAGAAGTTGAAATCAATAGACACTACAGATCTAGCCACAAATCTTGTAAAACTTTCTAGCAGTGACAGGGCACCAGAAAATGATGTCAAATTAGGAGACTTCATAACTTCTCTTTTGCATAATGCTAAGGCAAGTGATTACAGCTTTATGGAATTACTTCGTCAACATGATAAACAAGTGGAAAATAAAATTATTCAGACAAGATTTCGCAAGCGTCAGGAAACTTTATTTGCAACGTATAATTCTCCTGACTCACCAGTCATTCGACGACAGTCCTTGCAAATCAAGAGGGAGCTTGCAAGCCTTGATGAAACTCTTGTACGAAAAAAGTCAATTTCTGAGAGAAATGCAAAGAGATCTACAAAAAAAATTGATAAAATGCATCCAAGTAAAAGACATAGTTTTACTGTAATAGGAGATGAGACTTTGCAACATCTTGAAAGTAATCCATGCACGAATTGCCAAACCAAACCAATGTGCTTTCCAGTACACCAAACAGAGTCTTTCAATCTACCTCTTACTAATTTTCAGACCAGCTCCAGCTTTTTAGTTCTTTCAGAAAACAGTGCTATTGCAGCCAGCCAAGCAAAACTCCCAAATACACAAGGAGATTGTGCAACCTTAAAAGAGACTGGTCAGATTCCTCTGAAGGATGAGAGTAATGAAATCTTGGGTAGAACTAAACGTAACATTGTGCCTCCTGGGTGGTACTCTGTGTATGTAACAAACAATATCATGTTTAGAAAGTCATCCAGTACAAAAAAGTCCTTGAAAAGTTTGGAAAAAATGAGAATAAATAAAAATCTTCATGCTGAAAGATGCAGTGACATAAATATAAGCAAAATTGTAAGAGACACAAATCTGCAAGTTGTTGTGGAGCGTTTAGAAGATACAATAAACTTATCCAGGAAGACTAGCAACTCATTGTTGGATAGTTACAAAATGAGCCAAAAATTAAAAGGCAATGCTTATGAACAGGTTATGAACTCAGCTCCTAGAAGGGGCTTACCTTTCACTCTGAGCGAAATGGGATGCACAGGACAAACCTTCCTTCCACATTCACATGTGCCAAGCAGCAGTAAAATCAAAGCAATTTGTGTTGCATCAAACACGCAAGAAACTGTTATAGATCAAGAAATTAATGACGGCCTTTTGAAATCTCTGACCTTTAACTCAAGCAGTTCAGCTTCCGGTAGCGGGGACTTGCATGTAACTTCTGAAGCCGGGGAGATCCCGTCTCCCTTAAACTACTCTAGCCCTATTAAGCTTATGTTTGTCTCAGAAGTTAACAGTCATGAAGGAGTCAAGTACACGTTGACATCTGCAGCTGCATCTACTAAGGGAAGCACAGATCTTTGTTTGTTTCAGGGGCACACAAACGCTTTGTTAGATAAACAGGCCACAGGTGACCTTTCACAAGCAGTCTGTGTCAAGGGTTGTGATTGCAGTGAAAATGATACTAAGGAGAGGTCAAGCTGCGTTTATGCAGAAGCTCTTACAAGCTCTTGTCCAGTTGGTCAAATTAACATAAATGACTCAAAAAAAAATGATGAAGTTGTGGAGAAATCAAGCAGTAGCAGTGAATTAGTTTTCAAAAGAAAACCTGGTAGACCAAAGAAAATAGGTCCTCAAGTAGTTAAGCAGGTTAAGAGACCAATTGGACGGCCTCCTAAACCAAAAGTAGACATGAGTGGAAGCACAAAACCTAAACCTGAACTTAGCTGTGGTGGTAAAAGCCTCAAGTCTGATGCAGCAGCAATGGAAGAAGTTAACAGCAACAAAAATATTACTGTGACAGTTGTTTTTGGAAGGTCAAGAAGAACTAAGAGACATGTTTCTGAAGGTAATCTAAATCTCATCAGCATTCTGCCCACACAACGCATTGATTCTAATTTTGCCAATGATCCCAGCAAAGCAAGGCACAATGCAGAAACTGGAAGTGCTTTGACTGAAACAGTAAAAGCCTTCCAGAATCCTTCTGCTGAAAAGGAGGTCTCTGGTTATGACTATGTCAGGCCTATCAAGGGTAATCTGGCATCACCACATCCTTGCAGCAATGTTATACGGCAGATTAAGAAACCATTAACCACTGTTCGAAAACCTGGCAGGCCAGCAAAAGTAAAAATTTCCGGCATATCAGTGACTGTCAGTAGACTTTCACCTCAGGAAAGAAAAGTGAGCATCAGCAATAGTTTGCCTCCTTTACAACAGCAGAATGTGTTAGAGAAAAGCACATCACAGGAAAGAAAAAATCAACTGTGCAATAATATGGGTCAAGTAAAGAACATGCAGAAAGATTCTAGAGAGGATGGATCACACAGTGTTACTACAGCAGTGTCAAGAAAACGTGAAATTCCATCGAGACACTCTGCTAGAGACAGAAAACCTTCACTGCATTTTTTGCATTCACTAGCATCTTCTAGTCCATTCACTTGTAGAAGTGCCTTACTACATAAATCTTACAAGCTTCATTTGAAAAAAGCTAAAGAGCGAAAGGAAAAACTTACACAATCAAGTCAGTGCACAGCATCCAGGGATACCTCAGAACAGAGAAATCCAGGAAATGCTAAAAAGGATCTTAAGGATGGTGGATTCGGGCCCATTAATGAGGTATCATCAGATCCCATTTTTTCGTCAAATCCCTCTCTCAGGTGGTGGCCTACTTCCACTTCAAGCGACACCTTGTTGGAAGAACTAAACAATAGATTTGAACAGATGACTAATACTTGGTTGAGAGTGGGGGGAAGTGAGTTTGACAAATGTGTATGTGAAAAAAGAGATCCCATTGAACGAGACTGTAATACTGAAATGTCGGACCCTTTAGACTCCTGCCTTGTAGGACTTGAAACATCACCTATAAAAATGCTTTTCCAGAAAAAGTGTAATATGAATGAACTCTGCACCTGGTTTATGCAAACTACAGAAACGCAGTCTCTCTCTCTTGTGAGAAAGGCAAATGCTCGCAATCCCTTAGAAGTAGTTAGTACTAAAGAGATAAAGATGGAAACTAAACAATCTGATCCTAGCACTTGCCCTTTCAGAAAGCACTTTAAAAAGTTTGCACTATCCTCCCCTTCAAAACCAGCAGGGAAATTGCAAATATTACATAATATGGTGAGGTCTCCAGTCTTAAGCATGAAAAGTAATTTCACTTTAGCCAGATTAAAAAGAAATGAATTTAAGAAGTTGCAGCGTGATAGGTGGGAACAAACAAAAAAGCTCTATAATCAGGCTCCTGGAGGCTGGAAATCAAAAAAGAAAAATCTGCAGTTGTTTTGCCAAAGCCAATTGTTTAAGAGTACGAGTGGGGGAGCCAATGATGAAACACCCAAGCTGCAGGAGAAAAATGCAGTAGAAATCCAGCCCACTCAGACTTTGGTAGAGTCTCAGAATAGCCTCTTGCCAACTGAAAATGAAACCAGAGATGCATTTGTTGAACAGATGATGGGATTGTCTGACTTTAACCCACATCCTGGTTTAGCAAATATACTTAAGTCACATTCAGAGGCAAATGGAACAATTCATTGCCAGCAAAATGTTAGAAAAGAACAAAATCAAGATAAACTGTTTCAAAATACTTGGAAAGCCAAAACCTTTAAAGACTGTAGGATATTTCTGAGAAAAATCAACCATATTGAGCAGCACAATTCACTTAAATTAAATAATGTCATTTATTCTCCTGAAGCTGTCGACAGTAAAAGCACTCAGGCCTATATGGAAGAAAAAAGACATCCTCTTTTAAGGTCCCATTCTACTAAACAAAATACATTAAAGAAACAAGAAAATGAAGTGGAAACATCTAAAGGATCTAATTCTTCTAAAGTGATTGAAAAGCTGGATGGCCAGTTTCACAGCAGAAAATTAAGTAGTGGTGTAAACCAGGACGATAATCCTGCTGGTAGTTCTGAAGGTCTTACTAGAATAAACAAAAGGAAAAGTCCACAATGGGAGACCACTGACACAAATTTAAGAAAAAGGCATAAGAGACAGTCATGCAGTAGTGGACAAATGGCACCTTATTACCCAAAGTACCAAGTAGGTAAGTTCTTGTTCCCCACTTCATCTTAAAATTGAAATCCTAAAGAATTGGAGAAGTCAAACAACTAAGCACTTTTTTGTTTATTGCATGTTACTCATTTTAATTTCAGACAAGTCATGAAATCAAACATTGCATAACATCAGAATAATTCAGAAAGTGCAATTTTAAAATGTTTATAATGTTTTGCACCACTCTTTCAGCTCTGATAAGCTAACCAATATAGTTTAGAAAGACAAGAAGTCAAGTTCTGGCATTGTGAAGTCAGTCACAACTGGCTGTTGACTTCAAAGGACTTTCATTCCATTGTGTAGTTTCTCATAGTGTGAGGAGGAATAAGCTATAAAATAAAGCATAAATTCAGTGCATTAGCATATAGCTGGTTTTAAAAAACTCATTGGATGATTGCTGTTACAAATCTGTAATAGTTTTGTAATTTTACAGTAAAATATAGTATTTTGTACTTCTGAAAATTATTCAGTCGGAGACTCAGTTTAGTATCCTTTCCATGCCAAATGAAATCTGCTGACTAAGGGGTTTGCACATTGAATCCTTACACAGCAATTTAAAATGCAAAATTATTTTTCACAAGAACAATATACAGTTACTCTGCTAAATACTTTGGCTTGGAATCTTTTTAGGCTAGTGTGAAATTAAATATTTTTTTTAAGATAGATATTTATACATACATTGTAATAAAACTGTGATCTCAAAAAGGCCATTATATTACGTAGAAAGAGGACATATTTCTTAATTATTTCATAATTATTTCTTCTGATGGGTGAAGAGATATCCTTAAACAGAAGTCTTAACTCATTTCAACAAAATTACTAAGGTGTGAAATCCTCGCCAAGTAAAATGCAACTCCTGCAATGTGATTTAAGTTACTGTCTTTGTAGAAACAATATTGTATTAGCTAATCTGATATATTGGCCAAATATAAAAACCTTATTCAAAATATCAGGTCAAAATTTTAGGTTCTCCTTTGTAGTCTATCTTTTAGAAAAGGATCTCTGATAATAAATGGAAAGGTTAATTTAAGTTGTAATATAAACAATATAATGGCTCTTGTATGCTTCATTTCTTTTGTACTTCATGTGATATATAGAATTCTTCTTATTAAGCTCATTCAGTATAACCCTGCTTTTTCCAAAGTACAGCATTTTCTAATCTATGGACTACTCTTTTGTATTTTGATTCATTGATCTAGGGCCAAGCTCAACATAAATAACTTGTTTTTAAGAAGTTCAAACTTTGACACAAAATTGCTGTAAAAAAAACAAACTAGGAAAGGAGAGGATAGAATATACCCATTTCTATATTACAAACAAAGAAAGAGCTCTCTCATACTTGTAACTCGTTGAGAAAATGTTACATTCCAATTCTATTTATCTGTAAATGTTTTGTTTCTATGTAATGCAAGACCTATTACTGTGATATGGTCTCATGTTAGTTTTAATTGGGACTCAATTTTATCTACCTGATAACTTTCATCCTTTAGTTTTGGATTTTCAGGAAATCTGATAACTATTTTGATATTTTACATTACTTCATTTGCAGTTTTTGTTATTTTCCCTTTTACTCATGGTTTCTCATATCAGTCATTGTCTTCAGAAAAGCTACGATAGGAAATTATTTGATAAAGGAAATGTTAAAAGACAAAGAATGATGATTCTGGAATTGTCTCCACACTTGTAACCCCACATCTTTCTTAGGGGTACTATTGCACTATCAGAGGATTGTCTGATATTGGAAGGATGTCTTGTTTTGCTGTGTTGATTCAACATTGTGTACTTTCTGCACCAGCCAAGGAAATCATACAAATATTTTTAGTCTAATATAGCTACTCCCTAAAAAGAAGCAACATGATTTCTAGCTGTGCATGCATGTGACTCCAAACCTAATTCCTGCATCTGGGAGTTAAATGCACATGAAAACATCATCTTTCGTTCATATGTTCTTTGGATTGTATTTTTGTTTATGTGGTATCATAAATTATATCATTGTTCTGTTGTCATGCTTGAAATGTTGCTATAGACACATTTATGGTCAGTATTTGAAGTTTTTCTTAAACTTGGGGTCTTACCAAATGTTCTTCAAGAGAGAGATGTGATGCTGTCTTATTGTGAAACAATGTGGCAGGTGGGCAGAATGTTGTTACCAAATTTTTTATGTACTCTTGGTTTTTTCATTAGCATGTGCAAGCAGGAATAAACAATTGAATTCTTACAGCTCGAGGTAGTGTCCATCAACCAGAACTAGCCATGCACTCATTGCAGCAGCAGAAAAGAGTTAATTGTGTTTTCTCATTGCCTGTTGTATTCAAGATAAGGTGGCTGGTAGATACATGGGTCCATTTGATGTTTGTTTACACTTCTGAACTGTTGCTTCCACAAAGCATTTGATGTGTTGAGGGGCAGTTCCCTTTTACTCTAAATCCATCTTCTGGCAATTGTCATTTCTTTAGTAACACTGAAATGCTATTATTCTCCATTGTGCAAAGAAAATTACATAAGCATGTTTTTAGGAAAGCATTTGTTTTCTTTTCACAAGAATAATTCACTTGTAACACTGAAGGTCACATTAACATGCTTTGGACTTGGGCAAAAGGTTTCAAGGAAGCCAAGCTAAAATACAAAAAACTAGTAATCCAACAATAAAACTGGAATATGTTATATACTCCATTTTACAATCTTACAATGTACTGAGTATTTTAAAAATCTGCTTCAGAGGGTGTGAACTTCATACAGATAGGAAAGAGACTGTGAACCTTCTACAGTAGCAGGCAGGGCTGACATCACAGACCTATGCTCTTGCCCTTCATATCAGGGTAGGAATTTGTATTCAAAAGCTTTTAAAAATTGATTTCTATCACTTAAAGTTAGGATATTTTCATCTAACACGAACTTTTTAATTTTCACCCTTATATTTTCATTTTTCTTCAAGTGGTCTGGAGTTTTAGAACAGATCTATTGGTTTTGTCAGCAGAGAATATGACTTTTCAATTTTAATTTTTTATTATGTTTGAATATGGTTTTTATATTCTACCTTAATGAAATCAAGTTTGTGCAGTACTTGAAAAGAGAATTTGCTAATTTTTGTGGTCATTTCAAAGTTGGCTGCAAGAGTGAAGAATCATAACTATGAAAACTTTGGTGTTGTGAGTCTAATTGGTCTCTTCATTTGTGCACATAAAATAACATCTGTATTAATATTACAGACAAACATTTTCTTAACTTCCATTACTATAAGTTTAAGTTACTTAGTTACTTTAAGTAACTTTAAGTAACCAAGTAACTTCAAGTATACTTTAAGTTACAGTATAAGTTACTATAAGCAAAAAAATTGGGAGATTTTTGTGAAGCTTTTTTTACACATCTGTGTTAGAATGGCTTTAATATTCCAGTATTGTTGCTTATTTGTCTCATAGTGCAATCCAGTGATAATAAAGCTACAAATGGGGATCACTTCCTTTCTACTGTGAATGACCTAGTGACAGACAAGATTGGTTTTAGCAGGTTGTTCAGCTTTCATGAATGAACACATTTTACACTCCTAATGAGTGACAAATTTAAAATATTGGGTTAGGAAAAGTGCAGAGGAGACAGAGTAACAGTCATCAAATCTGTTGTTTTTAAGAAGACTCTTTTCACAAAGGCTTTTCATCAGAGGGTTACTTGGCTCTAAAATAAATTTCACCTGTGATGCAGAGTAAGCAGAAAGAAATTTGCATACCTGTAGTTGCCAGCCAAGAAGTTACCTTTTCACAGGCAGACATAAACCAAGGAGCATTAATAGAAATACAAGAAGAATATGAGATGAATGACTGTTCACAGTAAGTGGGCCATTTTTAATGCAGAAGTGTAAAAGCAGAAAGGTACACTTGATATATAGATGTCTGTACATGTGTAGTAAATCCTTCCTCATGTAATGAACTTAATGGAGTCTGCCTCATTCCCCATGATGGAACAGCACAGCTCCCATGCCACAGTCTAATGCTCCATTTTGGTTTACACTCTGGGATTCTACTTGCCAAATTACATACTCTTCATTCCTTTTCTTTTTCTCTCATCAGGTGAGATCTAGTGTGGGGTGTGTAGGGTTTGGGTGCTGTTCAGTTTTATTTAAACTGTGGTTATTTGCATATTGCCTTAGAGTATGCTGATACTCATCTTCTTTTGAGGGTTCTGAGCTAAGGATTTTTACTCTTGCTTCTTTGAATAATGGACTTTTTTAAAGAACTTGGCTCTGAGGTCTTCAAATTTCTTTACCTGCTAGGATATGTAGTTTTCTGTAGCTTAGTACCATGATCATTAAGCCTTTGTGTAGGATTCATATACCCAGTTTTATACCTAAGCTGGGGTGATTTTTTCATCATTTTATTCAGTATTTTTTAACTGTCTGGTTTTAATTTTACCTCTTCAAAAACTGAGAAACTCTTAGTCATATTTTCCTATTTGTCCTTGGTCCTAAAGAAATGGCTAGATTTTTCAGCTTTCTTTGGGGAACTGGTAATACTAAATAAATATAGACAATCTTCTGTCTTTCTTTGAAAGCCTTTTACTAGAAGAGAAAATAGCAGTTTTCCAAGGCCTGCACAGTGCTTTTGAAAATCTGACAAGTACATATCTTTTTTAAAATCCTCTCTTCTGTTGAGAGTTCATGGCCTTAAAGCAGAGCTTCTGTTGCTGTTAGATAGAAAAGGAGGGAAATCAATCAACAGAGCCTGTGAAGAGGTAACCTGTAAATTAAGTATTCATGTAGTCTGACCATGACCAGAGCAGATTAATTTTGCTGAGACAATTCCACATTTTGGTGTTGAAAATAGTTCAAGAGAGATGCTGTAATTCATAGAGGCCTGTGTACTGTCCCTTAGTTTGCATTTCTCTATTGTTGATATGCTAAAGCTAGTGCTGCTTTTCTGTTTTCACCACATCTTTGGGAAGTGTCTTACACAGAATCTTCAGTTAATTACATTCAAAAAGTGCAGATTGTGGTTCCAGAGTCGAGGGGGGAAATGTAAAATGGTGTGACATGAGTGGGTTGTTGTTTGCATGTATTCTTGGGTAGCTTTTGCTTTCCTAATTCATCTTTCCCTTCTCAAAGGATAGTTTTAGTCAGACCCCTGATGGTTTTAAATCTTTTTCAGACTTTTAACCCAAATAAAATGCCTCATTTATTCACAGTTCATCCTTTTGCTTGTGGTGTCCTTTAATTTTGCTATAATTGTATAGTTGTGCCTTAAAGATATTGTTCAAACAATCTTTGAGACTAATAGAAATGTTTTTGTTATTTGGTAACTGGATATTAATTTAGTAGAAATAGTAATTTTACCATATTTTGAGGACAGCATTTCCTTATCAAAAGCCTTTTTTCTCTCCAATGTTTCCTATGGTCAACATGGAAAAGAAAGGCTCTCTAAAATGTCCTTGAATCTTGGGTGTCACTGAGAGTGCTGTGTGTTTCTGAAAGCTGTTGACAACCTTCAGGTTCTAATTAAGACCAATTTTTTTACAATGATCAACAACTAATTAGATGGATATATCTGAAAGGAAATTGCTGAATATGAGAAGTGTAATATTTCAAGAGCAGGATTTTGCCAATATTGCTGTGCACACCCCACCACAGCATCTCAGCTTGGTGGGTTTGCCCTTGGTGGCACTCGGGGCAGTGTGCTGCTTCCTGTGCTCAGTGTCATCTCAAATGTGATGGTGGTTCTGGGTGTGTGATCTGGATAAAGAAAGTTTATGGATTCCTCATTAGTCATGTTTACTTCATAGTTATTTGAAGATTTTTATTATTAGGTATTTTGAAAGAAGTAAGAGGAAAACGTCTGGAAATCAGAATTATGGGTTTTACCAAATACAATTATTTAGAAATGTGTGATATATAGACCTGTACCTGAATATATTTGTAGAGGGATATGTGCTACTTGTGAACCTTTCTAAGGTATGATTTAAGAGAAAATCACTTACTTGAAAAACTGCAAGTAGAACCTCGATTGAGATGCCAGTTGGGAAGTTATTTAGAATATTTTCCTTTGTTGCTCACAAAGGTTTTATTTGATAGAGCTTTATAAAAAGCCAGAAAAGTAAATCTTATTTCACTGCTATTCAAATAAAAGATTAAAATTATTGTAACTGAGAAATAATTAATACATACTCCACAGTCCTAACCAGGTGAGGACTCAATGTTTTGATCGGTTGCAGTGTAACTTTATAAAATAATGCTGTTCTTGAGACACATCTCTCTCCACTGTCTCCTTTCAATGCACGAGGTATCATCTTGACACAGTTTTCATATCTCCTTTTATTTCCTTTTTCCCATTGTTGGATTGCAAACTTTCAGCAAACTGACTTTTTTTCTTATCTAAATGCTCACTTTATATTTCATTCTTGGTGTGTGATTTTTCATGAACTTTTTTTGTTAATTACTCACTTAGTAAATTAGATTATCTTTGCTTTCCCTGCAGTTTTATACCTTTTTGTAGAAAGATGTGCACACTTTTTCAAGGAGAATGATGAGCCCAATTGAGATGTCAAGTCATTGCACATCAGCTCTGCTCCTGTAGTGAAAATTGCACCTTTGCCATCGGCTGTCTCTTCATCTGTGCTCCATGAAAGCTGCCTTTGTCCCAGCAGTGCCTGTCCTGCACTGATGCAGACCAGGCTCCTGCTGAGCTGCTGTTCATTTCACAACTTTGCTGTTGCTCCTCTCTTTTACTCAGACCCTTGTCTGAGCCACAGTTCAGACCAGCCAGGCCATTGCACTCTGGTTATTCCACATTTCTCTGCATCCTGCCTTCATACTGTGCTCTCCTTTAGTACCAAACTGATTCTCAGATCATGCATCAGCTTTCCTTTTATACCAAGCTGTGTGTTTGTGAGTGCCAAAGCATATTCTGCAGAAGATGAGTGCAGCCCAGTTTTGTTCCTGTTTTGATTTTTTAGTGCATATTTTTCATTGTGTACTTTGGTCCATTCTGTCTGGTCCATACACCTGCCAAGAGATTTTTAATACCATGAGCGAAATGTCAGTCAGCTTTTGTCACAGATTTCTTCAATCCAGGTACGGAAATTCTTTTTTAAAAAACCATACCAGATTTTTAATCCATTTTTTCATATTGAAGACCAGGTAATTTAGTTTTTTTCCGACAGTGTAGAGATATGTCTTTTCCAAGATCAAGATATTTAAACAGATTCCATCTTCCTATCTCCACGCTTTTGGGCCAACAGCTCTGGATGCTTTATAACTCTAGACAAGTTGCAGTTTCTGCTGCCATATTCATGGCAGATTGCACATTCTGTTCTTGTGGGACAGATCCAGCAATTTTTGTTTCGCTGCATTTTTTCATAACTGAAAGGGGACCATTTTTTTATGCTGATTCCTCTCATGTTCCAGACATCAGTAAAGACTGTTTAACTTATTCTTCAATTTCTTTGGAGTACAGATAATGGTATCTCTTGCTGTGTCAAGAGGATGTAAACCTTTAGTGAGAAACTTCGTGATTTATGGAGGCAACGTGCCCTTTTCTGTGTTCTATTCTTTGGTTTCAGTCTGTCTAGGTTTTACTATTTGATTTGTCTTTTCAACAGCACAAACTCACCTGACTTATATCTGCTTTCAGCTGTATTGATTCCTTACCACAAATTAAATTTAGGCAGGAGTTTCACACTTTCTTTCAGTGGTTGTGCACTCACCTCCTCTCCATCCTCCACTCACTGCCACTTGCTCCTTTCTGTCACTTCTGGGCATCCATGAGAGCAATCTGCTTCTGTCTTTTATCATGGTTTATCTGTAAGTGGGGCAGGTATCTTAACTTGATTGCAGCTCTTTCTTCAGTTAAGTTAGACCTACTTTTCTTACTTCATGTATACCAGTAGAAATGGCCTTAAAATTAACTTAGGACTTAAAATACTTTTAAAAGCATAAGTCTGAATTTCTGCTTTGTTTAGGATGTTTTATATCAGCTGTCAAGCCATCAGTGAGTAATGTGACTACAATCAGGTTTTTCCAAGCAGGTCTTATTCTTTGTTTTCATTTTGTAGCTCAGGGTAGAATATTTCTAAATTATGATTCTGCTAGGAATTAGAATAATGAGGATTTCACATTTCATATTAAAATGCATGCATACATGAAAATCAGGATGTTCAGGGCTGTCAGTCTTTTCAGAGGGATCTTGTCACAGGTTCCTGTTACCTAAGGTGTGAATTTCACAAATACTCAGAGCTTATACTTGATATTTTACTGACCCAGGCCTGCCCTCAAAGCTGTCTTATTTTAAACTATTGAAATCTTGGTCCAAACGATGGATTATTTCCCTGTACATGAAATGGAAACCTAGCTGAAAAAATCTTGTCTAGAAGCTGTAAGAATGGCTTAAAATATTTTTCTTTAAAAATAAATTCTTTTTCTCACTTGAATTGTGCTCTCTTGCCTATGTGAAAAGTCTTTCATTTTGAATGCAGGGTAAATTTTAGGGGGAAAAAAAACTACTTAAAGTTAGGCTTCAATGTTTTTATTGGGGCACTTAGCATAATTTTCAAAACATTCAAAAATAATAATTTATTTTTACAATTTAAGAAATTTATTTACCATGCAAATAAATATTTAAGAGCTATACTTAAGGTATCAATTCTTAAAATTTGGTTGTTGTTGTTACCTGTCTTTCTAATTTAACGTTCTTGTGATGTGTGTTTGAATAAATTCTCTTGTGTATCATATTTGTTGCTGACATTTCCTATTTATCAGTTTACTACTTACAGCTGGATTTAAATTACATTTAAGTGTAGAAATCTCAGAAAAGGAAATTACTTATTTGCAAATTGCCATTTGACCTTCCTGAATTCAGAAGTCTGGTGGGTTTTAAACCACCCAGGGACTGTCTCATCATATTTCTGAGATGATCTCTCTCCATAACATAATTGCATTTATAATGTCAAAAAACTGTTATGGATTAAAGATTTGAGCTCAAGTGACAGGACTTCCCTAGCTGCATTCATGCCAGCACTGAGATGGAGGCATTGTGCTTCCTCAGAACAGCCTGAACCAGCAGCACACGCTGTTCTGAACACCCAGCCTCGCCTTATTGCACCTCCTTCCAAACCTTTCTAATTATGAATAGGTAGAAAAAAATAGCAAAAGCTTTTCTTCTCTTGTAGTGTGTTTGTAAGTCAAATACAACAGTGCTCATCTGCACAACAGGTGTTTCGGGGTTTAATTTATTTGCATGCTGCTAACTTCTAGTCATAAATAGAAATTAGTTTTCTTCCATGGGACTGATGATGAGAAGAAGACTTGTTTTGGGGTGGTGCCTAGAAGCGAAGAATTCATTGTGTTCATCATCAGATGAATGATGCTGCCTTTCAGCTGTTAGAATCTTAGCTGCTTTTTGTTACCAAGATCTTTTAAGACAGTATGCTATGAACAATTTGAGATCATAGGATTATTTTTTTTTCTTTAACAGGTTATGTACTATCATCACTAGTAAATTACACCCTAAAATTTTGACTTCTTCATGCCCACTTCAGTGACAGCTTATATTAATATTCTGTTTCCTTGTTCTTGTCTTCTTTGGACTGTTAAAGAGTCTGTAACACCACAAAACATGGTGATTCTTGTCAAAAAGATCACTGTTCTACAAAACTTTTTCAGTCAGGCTGCTTTAAATAATTGGGGAAGGAATGTTGTTGCTATTTAGACTTGTGAAAATATATTCAAATCTGTCCTGTATTTTGGGGAGCCATTAGAATGGAGCTCTGTACATCCATGGCTGTGCAAGCCTGATTAATTTATTTTTTAAAAGAGTTTTAGTTCCTGAATTTTTCAGTGAAATTACGATTTAAACCTTTTATGTTGCCTATGACCTGTTGGGTGTAATTTTCTCAGGCTGACTGGATTTGGGGAGAAAGTTGTCTTACTTCTCTACCTGCACTCTCAAACTGTTGCCATCCATTCCACTTGCCAAATGTTTGCCTGAAAATGTAACCACCTGCTCTTCAGTGTTACTGTTGTGCTGTGGTCTTTGAAGATGAAGTACCAATGATCAGTACTGCTGTATGATTTTGTCTCTGTGCAAGTTAAACTTAAAACTTGAACAGTGTGTTGGTATCTCAATATATAGATTCAGAAAAAAGCTACCAGTCAGTAATGCTCTCTCACTGGCAGGCCAAGAGTGCTCACAAATTCCTACTTGCCTCTTCTTGCTATCTTTCACATATATTTTGTATGTATTTCATTCATATTTCCTTTTTTTTTTTTTCTTCTCAAACCAAGAAAACAACTGAGTTAGTCTGAAGAGCAAAATAAACTTTCCACCATAATTTCAGTCTGGGATTATGGCTGGTTCTGACTTCTCACCCTGTTTTTTTGTCTCCATTCAATTCACCTCCTGTCTTGGTATTCTGTGCTGGTTTGTTTGTCTTAGCACTCTGGCTTAGCACTCAGCCCTTATATCTGACTTTTAAGACTCCCTGAATATTGCATATATCCCCATCTTGCTTTGTTTGATGTCTAGGGCATTTTTTCTCTCTCTGATTCCCAAATGAGATTCCATCCACACAGCTGAAATATGTTATTTCATACTGCAATGAGAATCCAGTTGGTAAATGGAAATGAGACATTAAAATTTTCTTTGTAGATTTCTTTGCTGCTGTGTTTTGGCATTGTGGAAAAAATGAGTTTAAATTTTAGAGACAATCAGTCAGACTGTGCATGCTTGGTTTACTGTCTTTTCAATATATATTACACTACCAAATCAGTTTCTGTTGGAAGTCATACTGAGGCTACTGTAGTCATTGTAGATTTTAACCTAGTGTGTTCCACTAGTTCCTTTTTTGAGAAATTGTTTGAGCAGGGTTTGTACAGAGAACATTTTTTTAAAATTCTGCTTAAATTTTACTGTTTCTACTCAGTGTTTTTGAAACCTTTCTGTAAAAGCCCCGAGTCAGTGCTGTGTGTCACAGATGCTCTTATGCTTTCCAAGCTGCCAGTCTGCAATCTCTGCTGGCAGTGTTTAACAAGTGCAGTTTGCAGAATTTCTGTCAGACAGGAGGGTAAGAGCCAGTTTGACCTTGCTCCCAAATAGTGGGGAAGGAGATGTTTTTATCTGTAGGTGTTGCAAAAGACTTAGAGAAACATAGCCCTGCAGTGATACTTTCATAGCTGTTTTACAGCACACGAGCACACAGCATTGATGGCAATCTCTGATGGCAAATGCTGAGGACTGACCTAACAGATAAGAGATATTTTTACCCAGTCCTACTTTTTCTTTTTCCTACTTTTTTTCAACATGTTGTGACAGATTAACTCAGCAAATATATGGACTTGGGCTAGGCAGATTTTTTTTAGCTTTATCATTTTCATACAACAACAGCAACAAAATACCCTGTTTTTCCAGGAGAATGTGGCTCCAAACTGCAGAGAAAATAAGCAGTTCAAAGAATATTCTTTTTCTTTTGTACTTGGCAGCCTCAAATTTTCTGATGTTGCTCTCCCATCCTGCCATTAAAAATCAGTATTTATAACAGTATAATGATGATTTGGGTAAAACTAAAGAAAGAAATCTGAATTTTAAAAAGATTTGTATTCAGGCAGTTTTAACAGCAAGTGTAGACAAGAACAAGTTTTTCTTTAGCACTTAGGAGCATGGGGAGGCCACTCATTGCTTACTTTAGTAGAAGGTTGAATTCAAACCTTTCTATTTATTCCTTTTTATTTAATGATAGGAGGAAATTTTTGTAGGGAGAGATGATCCCTTTAGGCCCCAGCAGGTCTGGAAACTTAACTACACACAGGGTTCTCTGCTTATCCAAGGAGACCAGAGAGCCCCTGAGAGTCCATCGATGTTACTCTGAGCTGGCTGCTGAGTGAGAGGAACACAGGGGTGATTTGTTAGCACAACACAGGCAGTCCATCCTTTCTGCAGCACTGTTCAAAGATGGTAAATTCAGAGGTGATTCAGTGACGGTGCTGGGGGAGCTGGGAGTTCCAACACACACAAAACCATCCTGAAGCCCTCGCTGACTGCTGCAGCCCCATTGTTTGGTGTGCAGCAGCTTCCAAAGGCAGCCCAGAGCAGGGAAGGCCATTCCCAGGAGCCAGCAGCGAGTCCTGTCACTGTGCACAGCGTGCTGTGCCATGGCCTCAGTGCCACCCCTGGGCTTCACATGGCTCTGGGGAAGATTTAACCTCTCTGAGACACAACAGGCCCCTTGCACAGAGCCATGGCAGAGCACCTGCTGAGGGGCTGCTGAATTTGGCTCCCCGAGGCATTTTTCCAGATTGCTCTTGTTTCAGACCAAAACGTATGGTCGCATTTCCATATCCCTTTTTCTTTCTGCTTACTTTCTAAGAAGAGACAGTTATATGGATCAGTTATTATACATGGTGAAATATAAAATCTTTTCAATTAAGCAGTAAATATGTTACCAGCACTTCAAGATTATTCAGAGAAAAGGGCTAGGAAAGGGTAGTATAATTTAAGATGAAGAAAAAATGCTGAATTTTCAAGCCATCTCACTAATTTGTCATACAAAGTGCGAAAAAAATAAAGATGGTTTTCATCTTTTTCACTGGGATTTCAGCACTGTTATCCTGTGACAACAGTGATTCCCCAGTGAAAACAGAGCTATTGGAAATGCCAAGGCTTTTCTGATGTTCCATGTCACAGAACATGGAGTTTCTGATGTTCCATGTCACAGAAATACCTATAGCTGACTTCCACAAATCACATGCACAGAAGCTGATTAACTGAGTCAGTCCCAGATGTATAAAAACAAAACAGATGATGATTGCAGGTATAGTAAACACATGGCATCAGAATTGGAAATTCTAACCGTTTTAGAGACAATTCTGTAAGGTCAGTATATGCCTGGTGTCTAGGGAATTAAACTCCATCTTCTTACTGGAGTGAGTGTTGGTAGTGCAGAGCTCCAGGGGCTGTAAAGTGGGGATACTCTACCAGACTCTCCTGAAATAGGCTCCATGGCTTCTGGGCCGTGTGTAGCATCTTGCGGGAATGCTTAATGCACTGTGGAGCTTGTGCAAGTAGAGTGGAATAAAATTTAAGAGTAGCATCCGTTGATGGATTTGACTGGAAAAATTCAACTGCTTCTGTTTGACTTTATCCCTTTAATTTCATTCTCTGCTTTTAAAATATTTAAATACACAATTTTTTTACCATGTCACATCAACAGCTGGAAAATAAATCACTACAGGTGAAGGAATGAAAAGCAAGAAAAAAGACTAGATTCTTCTTAATTAACAAATATATTAAAGCAGATCTCTAACCATATTATTTTCCACTTAATTTTTACTAAAGTAAAATTTTCTAAAATACTTTCACTTTTTGTGTTGATGTTACCCATACTGAGGAACTGAGGGAAAAAAAAAAACATTTTTCTATTCCTGTTTAAATTATCAACACATACTCCAGTTCTAGTTTTGCAACTTCAGTCCAGCCCATTGCACTTTGTACAAAAAAAAAAAAAAAAAAAAAAAAACAGAACAGAAGGACTGTCCTACTCTCCATCTTTTAGGTTTGAACAGAAACCTGTACAAACCTAAAAGATGAAGAGTAGGACAGTCCTTGACCGAGCTGAGTCCTTGGAAAGGGCTGTTTGGTGCTATACTAGCACTCAGCATTTTCATTTATAGCCCAAGCAAATGAGAAGGAATGATGGCCACAATTGCACCAAATCTAGGATACACTTTACCACCAGCAGTGTAGTTTGGAAAATGGCCCTTGGCAGCTTTGGCAGCTTGGTGCAATTCCCACTTGATCTACAGAAGAAATGTGCCAGGTCATACAAGGAGCCCAAACCTTTGGCTTTTTCTGTCTGGCACAGAAACTGTGTTGCCCAGCATGCAACACCGTTCATCTGTCTACTGCTTTAAAGACAGTAGAAACGCTGGGTTTTAAAGTACTTTGCAGGTATATACCTGCACCACCAAAAAAGCCAAAAACCCAAACCACCCCAAACCTTTAAAAAAGCCAAACCAAAACATTACTGCCCTATCCTTCATTTAGCTGTTGGCAAGTTGTTAGAAACTGTGTTTTGCTACATGGCCATGCCTGAAAAGCACAAAATCAGTAGGAGTGAGGAAAGCTGCTAACTGAAGCCTTAACACCATCTTCCATATGCACTTAATCCCATGGTCATCAATAAAGCCTTTGACTTCCTGAGGGCAAAGATCCAAGTCTGAAGAGGGTGTAAACTCAAGAAGTAGCCTTGCTGATTGAAGTCCTGTCCATGATCTACACCTGTACTCCTTTTCCTCCAGGAAGGAAAAGATCAGAGCAACCAGAGGAAAAGGGCACAAGGCGAAGAAACAAGACAAAAGATAGAGGCTGAATAATGACACAAGGAAATGCAGAGCATGGGGGCAGTGCACCATTTTGGTGTTGGGAACTAGTGTTAGTAAATGAGAAATCTTTGTTTCACTGCCATGTCAGCAAAGCACACAGCCTTGAGGGGTGCTGATATTAAAATGTGAAAGAAGTAAAATTGTTCCTGATAGCTGTGACAAACAACAGTGAATTGTCATTCTAGCTGTTGCCTGAGGTCTTTCCTTTTTGCTGTGACATAGAAATGTTTTAATCAAAGTCAGTCATCGCTATTTCAGTAACACAGGGCAATGTTTGAGGCTGTAGTCCTACACTGACTGACTGTCCTCAGCTACTCTGCGTGCTCAATGTGAGCACTACACTACAGCACATTCCATCCTTCAGAATGAGTTCTGGAATGAACCTCTTTTCCTGAAATGCAAGTAAAAGCTGTTTCTGCTGCTTAAACCACCCTTGGATAGGAAACTGTGTTCAGATAGGTTTTAACATGGTGATTACCTCCTACCCCTAATTACAGTACTTGGAACATTATTTTTAGTACCTCAGAAATATTTTCAACTTTGTCATTCTTGAAGTTCTCAAAAACTTTGAAAAGGATGGTGAGAAACTGTATCACACTCAGGGGGACAAATCACTTCAGGAGGTAGACATAAGGAGGTTTGAAATAGGGATTGAAACTCTTCTGAGTGTGCTTTATATATTAAGGAAGACATTTTTGATTATGAGAATGGTGAAACAATGAAACAGGTTTTCCAGACAGATGCTGGATGTCTTAGCCCTGGAAGTATTCAGGTGCAGGCTGGATGGGGCTCTGAGCAACCTGATCTAGTTGAAGATGTCCCTGTCATTGCAGGGGAGTTGGAGTAGATGACCTTTAAAGGTGTCTTCCAACCCAAACTGTTTGATAATTCAATCCACACATCTGTCCTAATCTGCTTAGTGACCCCCACAAAGTACTGGGTTTCTTTCCCTTCCTGTGATACTTTTCCCCCTAAATTTAAAACAAAATGCCATCTATATGTGAGTCCTTCCATGGCTGCAGTAAATTAATAGTCATCAATAAAAACAAGCCCCAAACTCTTGCCCAGTTCCTGCTCTGTGTCTTTACAGTAGTCAGCTGGAGATGATTGAAATGACTGAAGCAAGAGCAGCTGTTCCTGCACCTCCTGCAAAGGAGCAGCACGAGCAGGAGACTGCCCTGGGACTGACACTGCCAATGGACAGGGCCTCAGCCATCCCCACACAGACCAGCCCAATCTACTGCACAGCACAGTCAGGTTCTAATCTTGGTGTTTCTGGAACATCATGCACTAAAACAACAAAACTTCCCAACAGAATACAGGATCTGCCAGCACCTCATCTTGCCTCTTATCAGCTTGTTTGCAGGGCAAGAGGAAAGTGTACTAAACTTTTTCTCATTTTTTTTCCCCTCTCCTACCCCCACTTCTTTTCTCACAGCACGCTACAAGTGAAAGTCTCGGAGCCGCAGAATTCAATAGACATGAACACAGAAAATGAACATTTGAAGTCCATAAAGATGTGCCTTAATCAGCCCACTGAGTGGAATCTGAGTTTTTCAGCAGCATCTCTCGCCAGCTGTAAAGTTTTTAACCAAAATCTCAAAACTGATGAGAACAAATAGATTGCAGCTGTTCTTGCACTATTATTTTGTACATTGTTCCTGATTTTTTTTCTGCTAAATAATAAGCATTTATTACATTGATCTTGAAATGATCTTGTGTGATTTGGCTTTATATACTACTAGCATTATTCAGTTTGATGTACTTTTTCTTTTCTAAATATGAAGTTTCACATCTGACCATCATGAAATTCTTGCAGTTCAAATTTATATCAGAATCAGATGTTCCCCTTTAATAGTATTGTGATTTTTCTATGTTCTTTAAATTTTAACTATGGTTTCCCAATTTTATTTTTGTGCACGAAAGTTAATATATTATGTAATTTGTGGCATAGGTCACCATGTAAAGATTTATGGTAATAATTCAAACAAATCTGTAATAGGTGGAGACCGACTACCTCGAAGCAAAGCAGTACAAAGGTAAATTACCTGAGGAGATCTCCTTCACCAACGGATTGAAATGTATGGAAGCACCAGTTTGTTTCTGCAGTATGCTTTCATCTTCACTTACCTTGAGAACTTCTGTGTGACAGTGTTTAATGACCCTAATGTCTAAAAGAAAGACCAAGCCTGCTGGAGAATCTCGTGAAAGATTGTCATTCAACAAATCTGTAGCTGCACTTTTTGAGGTTTCTGCTAAATGGTCTTTCTTCCCCATTTGTTTTTATGAAGTTATGCCTGCCACCAATTAAAATGGATGTAAATGCTCTTCCTATTTCATTTTTTCCGTGTACTTTGGAAATTCAATGTAAAATCGAAATTTTATCTCTACTCAAAGAAGTAGTAAATGGTTGTAGCTGACTACATTGTAGACATTCCATGCTTAAATGATCTTAGCAAGGTTCATGTACTTCGTTCATCAAAACTTTATTATTGATACAGCTATAAAAAAAGTGTTAGAATAAAACCATATAATATACTTCTCTTTTCTGGAGTCATACATTCAGTAGCTAGAGTAGAGGTTTCTTAATTCATGATGAGTTGTCTGTCCTTTACTTGACAAGAACTAATTTTCCAGAAGGAAATTTTCTTGGGAGACACTGTATTTTATAAAACAAAGGTTTTAAGGATTCACCTTACAAGAATGAAGATGCATTTCCTCTTTACAGAGGTTTGTTGGTTTGCAGGTGCAATCCAGTAACTGAAATAAAGAGATTGTTATGACTTCTGGTGGCACAAGATCCCAAGAGGGTATTGAGTCACTGAAGCATTGGACATGATTAAAAGAATGTGATTTAAAAAATAAACATTCATCATGTTTTGAGCTGTTTAAAAGGTCTTTATGTGTCTCGACTGTTACATGCACGAGGACTCTGTGGGGCAAGAAAGCCAAAAGGAGAACCAGGGGAGAGGAACTGAAGTTGACTTCAGTGGAGCCCCACCAAAACACAAGGATCAGTAAGGAGGCAGGCAGGACACAGGAGCCTTACAAGCACTGGAGCCAACGCAGCTGGAACTGTGTTTGTGTGCCCATGGGAGGAGACAACACACGGATTTTCTGATTTCAAAGACCCAGTAAATACCAGCACCTTGCTGGTTTGGACATGTCTCCCTCAGCTCCAAGCAGATGCCTGGTTTTTGTTAACAAATTATCATTGTTAATTATTATTGGTCCTTTGAGTTTTCAGGCATAACCCAAGCTCACCAGCCCCTGCTGTCCTTCAGCCTGGAGAGCAACCGGCCAAAGGCCTGTTCTCAAGAGAAGCTGCTTAGTGCATAGGCTGAAGAGACTGAATACACAAGCAAACAAGAATCACAACATTGGATTAAAGAAATAAAAACCAGCGTGGGAATAAACATAGGATCTAAGTTTGATGAGTGACCACTGCTATTTTACCATTATTTCATAGGCAGTCAGACAGTGTAGGTCTAGGTCATGTTTGACACTCTTGTGCTTAGCCAGCAAAAAGAGGAAGGACAAACAGTAATTGGTCCAGAGCAATGAAGAGGCTGTTTTTTAAATAAAATATTTTAGGAATAAAATTCAAGGAATAAAATTTTATTCCTTAATTAAGAAGCTGGGAAGTTAAGTACTTTCAAGACATAGAATTAAAGTAAAAAAAAAGGGCATTATTTTAGCTAGAAGGAGTAATGCATACCAAAAGATGTTTTTCATTGCAAGGATGACAATTCCAAGCTTGGCTCCTTGTCACCTTTGGATGTATACTAGCTACCATGTGCCTTTGTCAGGAAGTCAGCTGTATACATTGAAACCTTGATCATCAGTGATAGTGGACTTTGAGAGACAGCACACATCTGATTGTCTCACCCTGCAATTATGCAGCCACCCCTCCTAAAAAGGTAAAGTAATTTTCAAGAACACATCAAATGTTGTCTTACACAGAAAACCCTTCCCTTTACAGGGAATTGAGCAGGCAATGTACCCAGAGGGGCTGGAAATTCAGTGCCAGTTACTGCTCAAGTTTCTGGCCTGAAAGGATCACAGGGTAAGTCGGCATAAAGGACATCAGGAAGGTCCATAATTGTACACTCTGCTCAAAGGCAGCCAGCTGTGAGTAGTTCATACCTAGCCCTGTCTTAAAAACTCCTAGGACAGAGACAGAACCTGCATAGGCAACCTGTTCCAGCAGTTTTTAACTTGTTTCACTGCCTTTTTTACCTTCTCTTCTGGTCTGAGTTTCAATTTATACCCATTGTTTTTTTATCTTCTCATCATACGCAACAAAGAGCCCAATTTTATCTTTTTACTGGACTCCTTGCAACATTCACAGGCTCAACAAGGCCAGCATCCTTGGCCTCTCCCACTCCAGCCCCACACCAGCCCCAGGGGCCTCCAGTTAGAAAAGGTCTGTTTTCTATTAACACACACCAGTGAAGCCACATCCACAGCAAAGGCATGCACACACTGGGAGGTGACTTGAGGGAAACCTCATCTTTTCGATCCAGCATTCCCAAGAGATGCCAAAGTCAGAACCTGTATACGTGGCAAGGCACAACAGAACAGCAAGAAGGCAAAACTAAAGTCTTATTCCGGAAGGCATGCCCAGAGGCTTTTATGGATTTTTATTGCTCCTGCTTTGCCTCAAAATTCATTTTAAGAAAAAATAAGAGTGGATTAGCACCAGTTGCTCAGTGTAGTAGTGCTTAAAAAACAAACCACTCAAGAGGGGAAGGATGAGAGAGAACTTGAACTTAAATTAAAAGAAAAAAACAAACAACTAAAGCCCCAAGGAAGCTCTTATAACAGAGAAAAACAACTATATACTTTGGCCATTTCAACTATGTTCAGGCAGCATTCAAGGGGACAGAAAGCATCTCTGATCTGAAGTGGCTGCATGTACACAAACTCATACTACAACACAATTTGGGCATTTAAAGAGTTACCAAAGAGGGAGATCAGGACCTCAAAACTGTGTATAAAATTGCAAAATTAACTCATCACAGTTACAGAAGCTTCTAAATAGGGCAAATACCAGCAGAAAAGTGTGTCGTGGCATTCTGCAGTTTGACAAGTTTCCAACAAAAACTGCAAAGGATGAAAAGCAACACAATCCCTCTGTTTCCTATATGCAAGCTTGGAAACAGCGTAATAGTTTGAGCATTACACTTTAGGAATACTTTCACTTGTGTCCCTAAATTGTTCCTGAGAATTGCAAAAGATCATTTATAGCATATTTACCAGATTAAAATGCAAGTTCCTTAGAAAGCTGCATTTGGCATCAATAGTTGAGACGTGCATGTTGAGGAATGGAGTGAGTTTGCTGCCACTGCTCTGGAACGACCCCACTGCGACCCGGGCACAGCTGCTGCGGCGTTTCCAACGCGAGTGAACCTGCTCAGCCGCTGTGACTGGGGAGTGATCACGGCTTCATCTGCTGTCCTCTGCAGCTCCTGGCCATTCCTACCTTTTGAACTTCAGAGCTACAAAGAAATAACAACTGGATACTACTGAAAAAAGACACAACATTGACCTTAGATTTTATTTTTGCCCCTTCTGTATTTAAATACTCCTTTCCTTACCAGATCTTATTTTGTACCACAAATATTTTTATGCTTTTTAAAAGCACGTCCCTGATTCTTTCTAACAAGGTCAGCATCAGTAGACTTTCAGTATAGTTAGTAAAATCAGTTACTCAGTTTTACCACTTTGACATTGCTTAATTAAGTGGACACACCAGCAGGAAGCAGATTTTCCAATTAAGATCAACTATTTTACATTAACATGAATAGTAAGTAAGTATCTGCTGACCAGGTCTTACTGTTATAAAATCTTATAAAATGAAGAAAGAGGGTGCCGTAAAAGTATGTACAGTCAAAACTGCTGCCATCACAAGCAACCATCCTGCTCTGCTACTGTTAAATATCAAAACAGCTTTAACTATGGAATATTTAGCACCAACAGCAATCTCTATTTGCAGGTAAGCTGCATTCTTCTCTATAAAATAAAAGAAAAAAACATCCAAGTTTTGTTCAGGTAATATTTTAATCCATTTTTATTACATGAATGAGAGACATTATATCAGGAAATACAAGAAATACAAGCATCTATTTTTAAAAAACTAATAGAGAAATGTAGAATTATAAATGATTCATATATAAAAGGAGTAAGTATGGCTAGCAAGAAAAAAATCTTATTTTCAAGTCTGATGTTAACTACCAGTGTTGACAAAGGCACTTTCTTCTCTTGTCTTCACTCATCTATTTCCTCATTCAACAGTCTGGAAAGATTCATTCGAGTTTTCTCCAGTGCCACAGTTTTTGCTCGTCTTTGAGGCCTTGAACTTGACACTGGGACTGGTTCTGGAGTTTGATCACAACTGAAACACAGATTGTTTAAGAGTTAGGTAAAAAAGACTAAAAAAATCTGAAGAACTTTTATAGGAACAAACTTGGAACATGGTCTTAAAGAGCAAAAATACTTCTTACCAATTAAACACTTTGTATTTTTTGAGAATATACTGCTGTTTTCAAGTGATATAGCAGTATCAGTAAAGACAACCAAGTGATAAGGGGTTGCAAAAGAAGCAAAATTAGATGGAATTAAATTTCCCCCAAAATTAGATGGATTGAAAGCAAACACATCTAATCAGCAAATGGGACACACTGACCCTGGTCACAATAAAGTCCACAATAAATGGACTACTTGCTTAAGAAAGAGTTGAACACAGCAGAAAAATACAAAGAATGTTTTAATGCCTATATCCTGCAAAATCATAAGGGAAGAAATCCACTGTCTATATTCACTTCTCAGTCATTTCTAGATGCTTGTCAACTACATGTTGGACAACAAACAATAAAACTGTGAGGGGGGGGAAAACTAATTTAAATTTTAAAAAATGTATACTTCCATAGAACAGATTTTAAAAGGCAGAAAAAACTTAACTGGAAGAAGAGCAACAATGTAAACCAAAAATCTGAATTTTTTCAGCTAGAATATCTGTTAACACACAAAAGGTATGTTAAAAAAATATTACAGGCTCCTTGGCAGAACCTGCCACTCTTTCAAAAGTACCAGTTCAAAGAAATTTTTTCCTTAAATATTTATCAGTGTTTTCAGAACAGAGGATATCAAAACATACATGTTTAGAAAGAAAAACATTTGAATTAATTTCCTTCTTAAACAGACATCATAGTTTTGATGGTGGGGAGACAAGGATTTACCTTTCAAGACCACGTTTTACACTTGCACCAGTTTTTCTTCTGCTCACAGACTTCACTTCTGCTGCTTTCTGCTGTCCTAAGTATAAGCAAAAGTCTTTTTTCATATCTTGATACCATTTGTTTTCTTAAACTAATTTTGTATCTACTTTTCTTCAGTGTTTGATATTGCATTGAAACATAGAAATATGCAGTCTGCACTGACAGAATATGATCACAAAAAACCAACAACCAAAACCCCACAATTTTCTGCTTCTCCCAGAAACACCTGTATGTTACTGCCAATGGCTGTGACTAGGTTATCTGCAAGCCTGTAGTCAGTCCTTTTTTCTTTTCTGAAATCTGTGTTATTGGGAGAGGCTAACAGCACAAAATTTTTCAAAGAACAAACTACTTTAATCTTTTAGCAAATACAACTGTAAATCTACAACAGAGTATGAATGGCTTTCCCATCTATAAATTCACAAAAAGTTAGTATGAAATTATTTTATTAAAAACAACTAATATTGTAGCCACTGTACCTCTGCCAGTTTTGCTTCTTGTAGATCTTAAATTTGCAGTTTCTTTAACTTCATTAACTGGAGTACGAAGAGCATCTTTATTATTTTCTGTTAAACAGAATAAAACATGCAGAACTCAAAAATTAAAACTTGATTATCTTAAATACCAGGATTTTAAATTTTGGCTGTTACATTAAAAAGCTACACAACTGAACCTCACTTTTTCTTTAAACTAGAAACTAGCTAATAAAGCTAACAGGAAATTTAAAATGTCACTCAGCTGTAACTCCACCCCAGCAAAGGTCAATAATACAAAACTATTCTTGATGACTGTTTAGCTCCTTCCACTGTGTTGGAAGCTGAGCAAGCAGGACAGGGGATCAGCTTGTCTGAACAGGGACCTCTTTGTGGAGCTCAAGAAGAAAAAGGAACTGCAGGATCTCTGACAGCAAAGTCAGGCTTTACAGGAAGATGACAGAGCTGTGGTTCGTACATGTGGGGAGAAGGCACCAAAGGCCAAAATTCAGTTACAGCTGAACCTGGTCAGTGTTTTGTGAGATAGTACAGAAGGACTTTTGAAAGTACAGTAAAAGCAGCAGAAAATCCAAACACAACACTGGATGAACACTTGCTGAAGATGGTCAGTCACCTGACTAGCAGGACTAGAGAAAAAAGCACAGCCATTCAGTGCTTTATTTGCTAGATTCTTTAATATTACTGATGAACCTCAGGCTGCCCAGTCCCCTGAATTGGAGGACCATGAGCATGGGAACAGTGATTTTCCATTTGAGGACACTGATAAGGGACTAGCTCCAATGTCTCTAAGGTGAGCATGAGCCAGCAGTGGCATCCTGGCTGGCACCAGAGACTTTGTGGCCAGCAGGTCCAGAGCAGTGACCATTCCCCTGTACTCAGCACTGATGAGGCCACACCTCAAATCCCATGGTCAGTTCTGGGCCTCTCACGGCAAGAAAGACACTGAGGTGCTGGAGTGAGTCTGGAGAAGGGCAGTGGAGCTGGGGAAGGGGCTGGAGCACAAGTGATATGGGGAGTAGCTGAGGGAGCTGGAGTTGCCTCCCAAGTCCTATTACATTTTATTTTCATAACATCTAAACAATTCATTGAATTGTACACATGCTACACGCCTCCTGAATTACCTTCTTCATTGTGAACAGTATTTTCAGACAATGTGATGTCTGTTTCCTGTGGCCTTTCAGAGAGACCTGTTTCCTCAGTTCTTCCAGAGTGGTTTTTGCCCACATTAGGATTCTTGGTGAGATTCATACGGAGCTTCTCAATAGCTCTTTGACTTGGTTTATCTTCCACTTTCTGCAGAGCACACATTTAATGTTAAATTCTACTTGAATTTACAACTATTTCTTTTATCTATAAAATTTGCTTATTAATAGGATTAGGTGAAATTACTGCACAAAGGATACGATGTGTGATATGAAAGTGACCAGTTAAGCTAAAGGGAGAAAAATTTTCTCCATCAATATTAGGCACTAAAATATCATGGTTCTTTCATAATTTTTTTAAAGAAAACCTGAAAAAAATTAAAGCAACTGGACCCAGAGTACAGCTACCACTGGATGACATGCCCATCATGGATTCAGCATTCTTACCAACATTTCTATATATCATCATTGTGTTCATGTGCCACACTTCCAAATTTCAATTTTTTCCATAATAATAAAAGCACCAAAGTAAAACTCTTGTAATCCTTTCCTACTTCATCTTAAATCAAGCATCCTTTTCATGTTGCCTACTGATCTTGCCATTAATACCATAAGTTTAGGTGTAAAATTTCAGCTGTTAATAATTAACTAGAGATAAATTGCAAAACTGCAAGACTTAATACCAAATTTTATTTTAACTTAAAAATAATAACTACACCACAGTTATCAAAAGAACTTACTGTACTGCAATGTATCAAGTCAGGCACACTGTTTCAAGCTGCTTATACTGTCTACAGTTTATGCAGTGATATCAGCTCAGATTATTGTAAATTATTCAAAAATTAATTTTCAAAACTGGTTAGAAGATAAATTCCAGTCATGTGGTCAAAGTAAACAAAAGGCCCATTTTCAGGGGTATCAGAATATTAGACTACTAATGATTAAAAAAGTAAGAACCATGCTTTTTATGTACTACCTCTTGAATCTCATCCAGCAGCACCAGAAGATTCTCTGTAGAAGAACTACTGAGTTCTAGAAAATTTAAAGCTTTTGCATAAATACGGACATCTGGTGCAGTTGGGTCTACCAGGATTTCATTGCAAATTTTCATGGCTAAAGTATCATGCACTGTTAACTCCTGCAAAGGAGAGAAATTAGGTATCAGAAATTTTGCTGGAAACTATTTACAAGAGACAGCAGTGAGAACAATCTGATTTAAACAGTTGGCTAATTTTACACAGCAAACATCTTCCTAAAATGCACTGTTTTCAGTACATTCAACAATTGATTTTCATAAATACATTCCACAACATAAACAATTAGCCATGTGTAAGTTCCTACTAACATTTTTTAATTGTAAGAGGGAGGGGAAATTTGGGATGCGGGGGAAGAAAAGGGAAGGAAAAGGGGGAGGAAAGTGTCAAGCCAGAAGACTTCATTACCTGAACAGGCACTCATTTAATCCAACTGCTGACACTGGGAATCCCACAGAGGTCCTGACAGGTAGCAGTAAACTAAGGGGGAGTAGTTCTTAATCTGACCCAAGTGCTACTTTCCTACAGTTTAACACATTGTACCTGATAGTCCTGAGACTTCTTGGACTGATATTTCAGTCCACTTGATCTGGTCAGGTCCACTAACAGTTCAGAAACATTACTGACATCTACTTCAGCCAAAGGTGATGTTGCAGGAGCATTTAACAGTGTTTGCAGAGTTGGAAGATAAGCTTCTTCAAAGCACTCCTGGTTAGACCTGTTTCAATGATGTCAAATATTAGTAGCATAATAAGACAAAATTAAGTTTTCTCTTCCATGATGAAAGTTCACTGACCTGGTACATCAATCAAAGCAAAGTGGGAGCAGCCAATCTTGGAAGCAACAGCCAGCAAGATCAAGATATCAAAACTGCTTCATAGTACCATTTGAAATTTTAGCACATGGTATTTCAAGCGAATTTTAAGTAACGCTTCCTTCCTCTGAAGAATTTGAATATTCATCCTCACTACTGAAACTGATATATACAGACATGTTCTCTCTTGAAGGACAAGAGAAAAAATTTCCATAAATACATTTTTCTAATTCATTTTCATAGACTAATCTTGTTTTTCGCTCATTCCTCCTTTCCGCTAGCATATTTCTTTGGGGGTACTTCTCATTGTGTAAGAAAGCAAAGAAACTTGGCAAAAAAAGTATGCAGTGGTTAACAGGATTTTTGGAAGAAATACTTGTGATTTTTTTCTCAGAAGAGTTCATAACTCCTGCCAAGCAAGCCTAAAAATCATGTTTCACTTGGTCGTGCAGCAAGTTGTCTAGAAGTGTGGTTCCACAAGACTTGTCAAAACAATTTAACAAGTAAGATGTCAAAAAGTACAAGGTACAGTTGAAGTGAAGCTTTTACTCTTGCTGATATTTATATTAACTTCCTATTTCAACCCAAATAACTACAGGACAAAACCAAGAAAGCAAGTAATTTTTTAAAAAGCAGATTATTTGCTGCTGGATTACGGAGCAAAACCAGCTGACAAAAAAAGCCTTTGGAGCATTACAGTTGGCTACAAAAGAACCAAATCAAGAACTCTCCCTTTCAACAGCTTTAAGGCTTTATATTGGCTCAAGCATTACTGAAGTATCATTCAGATTATTCCCTGTAAATGGAAAAAAAAAAAACAAACAACATCTCTAATAACACACAGGCACAAGGCAGAAGCTTCACCTCTTATGCTGCCTGCGAGTTTAATACACTACAGAAGACATTCCATGAAAAGAATTGTTCACTGTTCACCTTGTCCTTATTCTAGCATCTCCCATCACACTTCCAACATGATAGATAACTTAAAAAGTCAGGATCAAAATTTCTTCCTCAGAGTTCAAATATTTCATATCAAAAAGTAAGCTGCTTGATTATATCTGTGACCAGGTGGAAAGATTAACAGAGCACCACCCAGAAAAAAAATAAAATTTTAAAATTCTGTGAGAGATCAGTATCAAATTTAGGCAGGAGCCGCCACCAAATCTCATTTATTACCCAAATTCTCCTTTACTGAATGGCAACTTTGCAGACAAGTTCTGGTATTCATTAATTCACTTCTAATAATACAGTATCCGTCACTGAAGAAAGTAAATTACTCAACTTAAAATGGACCATTTGTGATCCAGGATGCAGTGTTTTGAGACAGAAAATAAATAAGATTTCCTAACTAAACAGAGATTCTAATCAATAAGCCAGACTAAGTCATAGGAATTTTTTTCTCCACAGATTTTTCTGATTTTTGCTTAACACATACACCATGTTATTTTTCAAGAACACAATCATCTATGAGGTGCCACAAAAAATTGTTTCATTGGCAAATGATGTGGAAATACATGGGACTACTCAGGTGGGCAATCACTAGAACTCATAAAAAAGAGAATGAAATTCAGAGAATCAGATGATATTCACAAATAAAAGATTATCAGTGCTAAAAGCTTAAATTCATTACTCATTATTAGAGATATTGGAAACATTAAATCAATTTTTCTGTTACTTTCATAAGAATTTGAGTAGGGAAACCCCCATCCTATGAGAAACTGGGTATTTTTATTCAGCTTTTTTCTGACAACAGCAAATACCACATTGCTTAGGGGTTTTTTGCCTCTTCAAGACAACTCCACTTTGTACTACTCTTCTTAGTGTGGCAACGTACAGGCCACAAAAATTTAATTCAATTTGGTTTGAAAACTAGGTAAGGTAACATAATACACCTCAATTAAAACTTAACTATAAAAAAGCAGATAAATGCTTAGTTTGTTCTAACTTGATAAAACCACTAGCAGCTACTGAAAAGTAAGGTTTCAGCAGCAGGTAAAAGGAGATGAGAATTGCTATTTAAACTCTTATTCCCTTACATAAGCTCTGTACCTCTTTTGTCCACCACCAAAATAAACAGGAGATTTGAATATGCTGTGAATTTAAACTGGAATATTCCTTGGTTCAGAAACAAACCAAAAACAAACCCCAAACCAAAACCCAGCAGCCTGCTGCTTTGGTAACTGCTGGGCACTGATTATTTTCTTTTGAAGCATTCCTGCTAGCCACTTTTTAGTGACACTTCAAAGCCTACCTGTAGCGCTCAACACCATAAATAAGTAATGCACATATTTTTAAATTAATTTTATTCAATCTCTTTGAGAATAGTTTCAATTGTAGGTTTAGGAAATTAAAAAAAAAAAAAATATGGGAAGCCACATGGAAAGCCACTAATGGAAAGTCTTCAGAACAGTCACAGGTTGAGATTAGGTACTTTCAAAAGCAATAGGCATAGGAGACTGAATTAGATGTCTAAATCTAATTTGCATTTGTGCCATTTCTACCAGTGCAAGTCCAAAAAAGGTTCCTAAAGCTGCTACATGAATGTATATTGTCATAAAACAAATTACAAAGAGCATTACCTATTTGCATAAGCAAATAAAGGGAAGAAAACTCCCAGGCAGTGTCGGAGCCGAGTATCCTGCTCAGTCAAGGGATTATACCACATCAAAACGAGACGAGAAAGGAGCTTGGTACTGATCAGCCTCTTAGAGAACATCAGTTTGGCAATGCCTTCTGCAGCTCCTGTCCTCAGTTCTGAATACTGAAGAAAGAGCTCATCACATACACAATACACCAACCATAATGCTTTTCACTAATACTTTACTGTAATAGCCTATACCCTGTCTTACCAATCACTTCTCTACATTCACATATTTCCACCTGCAAATAGAATGCAAAGCTGCTCAAGGGTAATCTTCGCCTGTACCAGTGACAAACTTGTAGTCATTTTCTAGGACAGGTATTTTAATATTAGACCATTAATTTCAATTCACATCATATAATATTCCCAGGAACCTAATGGGACGATAAGCCATCTGCAAAAATAATTTTAAAACAAAACTAAGGCAAATTTTATAATATTCCTTACCTCGCTGTCTAAGAAGCCAGAGAGAAACTTTAGAAGGCAGTGAACTGTGGCAGTCTCCTCTTCCTTCTCTATTGTTTCACTTTCATCCTCACCATTTTCAGTTCTAATGTGTGCACTTTCACTTTGAGAGTCATTGTCTCTTCTGGTTTTAAAATGCTCAATTCCAAACAGCATTAGTTGATCGAAGATTGCCTTTAAAGCACTGAGCTTTATCTTTATGTTATCTATTTGTAAAACCTAGGTTTAATAAGGAAAATAAATATATCTTCCAGCAGACCACCAATCTTGAAATTAAGCATACTAAGATTTTTCCTTCAAAAAGATTGATTATTTTGGGAAACTTTTTATAATACTTGAATCATTTTCCAACTTTAGGAAGGTGTGATACAAGTTTAAACCTGAATTTATAATACGATCTGGGAAATAATTTATCAAGTCACCTATGCAATTTACACTACATAAAATCAAATTAATTTCACTCATGGAGTGAACATCCATGTATGAGATGTAATCTTATTGTTCAACCCATAAACAGACACTGGACAAACAAAGTCTGTTTGCCTGCGGTAGCTGCTGAGTGTTAGGCATTACAGAAATACAGCTAAACAAAAGTACAGCTTAATAAAAATCATGGTATGGAAAAAGACAACAGGGACCAAGAGAGTGATAAAAGTCAAAGTTACATAGGTTATAAGTATTATAATTCAAATTATAGTTACATATGCCTATATGTATAATAGTTCAAATTACATGCAAGTAAAACCATGCCTCGTGGGTTAGCCCAGAGATTCTACATCTGTTTAGCCCAACACCCTGCTTCTGATTGCAGCCTACGCTGAGATTGTGTGATTTAGTACCTGCAGAAAGGTTACTTAACTCAAAAATTTAAGCTACTAAAGTAACTGAAATCCTCTCCAAACATTTTTTTTTAATGTGACATACTCAAAGCCAAATTAAAAACAATGGTAAATGTTACTTTTTTAGGAACCCAAAGTTTTCCTACTATGACTGACAACTCTACTATCTTGTCTGAGCTAAGCACATCAGTTCAACTCCTGTTATCACTTCTCCAATGTCTGCCTGAACACACTCTTAGAAAAGCACAGTGGCCACCACACTTCTCTCAAATCCAGAGTCAAAAACCAGGGTTAACAAGTGTCGTATTTGATACAATCAGCTGGATATCACAACAATCACCACAAGGATGGGAATTATGGATATTACAGCATCCAACATGGTCCATATCCACAGATGTTTGGCCATGCTATTGTTTGTTGGTTTGAATATTGCTTTATCCTCTAGTTAAGAACTCTTCCTTAATCCTTAATATAAACATATTAATTATTCAGAATTTAAATCAGACACCCAATATCACAGGAAGTATGCAACAGAAGTGTGAAAACCATCAGACACATTTTTAGTTTGTTTACCCAAGGAAAGCTTAGAGAATCCTACAGCTTCTCTTTTCTGTATTGAGTAACAAATACATGACAGATTTCACCCAGATTTGGAAGAGAAAGTGAGACCTTAAAGATAAGGAATTCCTAGAAAATTTTAAGACAACAGGTGACATTACAAAGGTAAAACATGCTACTACCAAGATAAACTCAATCTTATCAGACATCAGAAAAAACTACAGGAAACCACACTCTCCAGATCTTCAGAAAATCAGGAATTACTGGTTCTCAAAGAATATTACTATGTATGATAGCTTGCTAGACATACAAGACTAGATTTATTTACTAAGTCACAAAGACCATAATTTCTTTTCTTATCAGATATTTTACCTGAAACAGCAATAGAAGCTGTTGTTGGGCAAATTCTTTGTTGTGAAGAGTACAGCAACCCAAGCACACAACTGCCATATTTCTCACAGCTGGGTGGACATTAGTTACACCTGGAAGTATCTGAAAACAATAATATTAAACTTTATAGACAAAATACATAAACTGAAAATAAAACTCTGACTACTAAAATATGCTTACCCTGAAACTAGAAATAATTTATTTTGATACAGTATTGGAAAATGGCAACTACCAAATACTCTGTTTATCTAGATATAAAAAGAAGAAGATTGAATATGTTGTTTGAAATCAGCAGCAAAATAATGGCAAAAGTCACATGAGTGTTTTGCTTTGTGTTTGTTTTTAATAAATACTTGTTTCCAAACAAAATGGAGTTGATCACTCTGGGAAGCAAAAAACCAACACACAACAACAAGCCTACACATTGCTTCATAAAAGACATCAACATTCTCGCAGAGAAACAACACCCAGTTCCAAGTTAGGAAATACAGATGCCACTTTGATGTACTTGAAATAGTTTTGAGAAGACAATTGTAAAAATCCACACAAAAAACCCCAGACTAGATACAGTATGAACAATGCAATGGCATCATTTAATATCTTTGCATTTACTAAGGAGTTCAAGTTATTTTGTATTCCTACATACCAGAGAATGAATGGTTTCATTAATGGTTGGACCTATTCCTTTAGAAAGAGACATGATCTTCAGAACCTCATAGCACATCTTCAGACATTTCAACAGTGTTTCAGGATCATTCTTCAAGTTGGTCAGGGAAAAGAGAAAAACATTATTAATACAAATGTTGGCTATGATAAGAACGGGGCCATTAATCAATTTGTCCCTACCCAAATAAACTTTTCCTGTCCACTACACATGTGTTCTGCAAGAATATTAATCATCATCTGTCTATAAGCTATGATCAAAATACCTTTTTATGTTTTCAGTTAGTTAAGAGTAAAAAGAGTAAGAACAAGATTGCAATTTGTTTTTTCTAGAGCATACCATCAGCTTCTATACAATTTATCTTTTGCGAGAGCATACTATTGGCTTCTATAATTGCAGAAGAAGAATACTAATACATAAATGTTTGATTTCAATTTCTAAAATGTATTTGAGACAAGGCCAAGCTACACTTTCCTTTAAAATTAAGAATAAATTTTAAAACATAACTAGCACTTAGGAATACAGGAAGGGAAGAGACCTTCTCCACACGCATTTCTTTAATTTCAGGTTGCTCTGCTGTTTTTATCAGATCATTTTTTGTGTGTTCCAACTCAGTTATTTTCTCTTTTAATACTGATGCTCTATTAAAATCCTGCAGAGTAATGCATTCTTCCAAAGCTTGTTTTGCTTCAAAAAGTTTCACTTTTATTTCAGCCAGCTGAAATACAAAGAAAAAGAAAATTAACATAATAACCTCTGTAGTATTAGCCATTGATACCCTATTGACACTAGCCAATATTAACCTACTACGTAAAACTCTGGATGACTAAATAAAAATAAAAATACTAATTAAAATCTGCTCACCTTAAGCTCCCGCTTTCTTAGTTCAGCAGCATCAATAGGCTGGTCAATTGCAACAATTGGTTCACGAACTTCTGATATAATTTCTGCAATCTATTGTTACAAGCAGTTTATTAGTGCCATTAATTCCAGTTCAGATATATACTAAGCATTTAACTTGTCCAAATTTAAAATATTATCTTTCTGAAAAAGTATTCCACATCCATGCAGTTCCTCGTATCAGCTGGTTAATAATCCTCAATTTGAAAACACAATGTTTATCATGAGCACATTTCAATCCCATTTTTTTCCCATCCAGCTGGGTTAGCAAGGAACAAGACCTTAAGCACCTGAGTTAACAGGAAGGAAGAGAAATATGAAACCTGGAAATCTACTTCATCCTCACTTTCAATGTTTTTGTCAAAACACTTTGCATCAAATACGATAAAGTATTCTGGAACAGGCTACTGAGGTGTAACACTTTCCTAGTCTGAGAACTGCATTTACAACACCAGTCACATCTTTAAACATAAAGGTCTCTAGAAAACCACAAAATACAGCTATGCTTAAAACCAAAATAACAAAAAAAACCCAAAAACAAAAACACAAAACCAAACAAAAACCAAAAAACAAACCACCCAACCAACTCAAAAAACCCCAGGAGGGAAGGAGACAATATTTAAAGACTGATATTTCTTTTACAATGCTTCATAAAGGCTGTTTGATTTAAGGGGAAGACAGTGACTAGGAAACAAGCTTTTACAATTACTTACAATTTGAATCCTTTTGTCCTCATCCTTAACAATACTGAACAATCTTTCAACAAGCAGAGGTGTAAGTGTTGCTGAAGTTGAAGGTAAAATGAGAATCTTTTGTAAAATAGCTAGCAGATGCTTTCTGGATTACAGAAAAAAAAAAACCAAACAATGTTTGCTTATTCAAGAAAATGGAAGACATAAGAGTTACTATCCTACCAACTTGAAGATATTGTGATGAAGACTCCATAATACAGTATGAAACTTTTCTTCATAGCTACATTAACTGCCAAATGTATCTTCTTACTTACCAATGTTTGTCTTTTACTGATTTTACCTGTTTTCTCTTGATTAGAAAATGCTGAATTTTTTAATTATATGTCCCTACCATCCAAAGAAAAGTCATACCAGCGGAAACAGTATCAATACTGCAGAATACCTTCATGGAAAAAACTTTAAAAAAAGAAAAAAAAAAAAAAAACCACGACAGAAAAATACGACTTAAACTATCCTGCCAGTCTGGCACACATTTGCACATTCCACTGAGAGTCTGAATTACTGCTGTGTTTATACTATCATAACTGCAAGTTTTCACTGCAAGTTTTCAAATGCCTGGGATGGTATGAATTTTCAAATTCATTCGCTCTTCTTACTTCACACCAAAAGGCTGTTCAGACTATAAGAATGACTCAGTTAACACAATTTAGCCTGGCATCTAAGATATTTGTAGCCTTTTAGGCCTTAGCAGATTATATCTTAAAAACACAAGAAACAACAGGCTACTTGCTACAAGTCATCTGCTGTGAAGCAATACATTTTTCTCCCTTTATTTTTTACATACTATGCTCCAAATAAGCAGTTTTTAAATTTCATAATCTCAATAATACTTTATGAAAATAACTGAATTTTTTTCCCCTAACAGTGCTAAATTAGAACTTGCTTTTCCATAGAACTAAGCAGACAATATTTGGCACAATGTTGGGACCAATTCCACTAAGGAGACTGCTTTCTATTCCAGCTAGCATTAGAACTGTATTTTTTCTGTTTAATCAGGGTTTTTTTCCAAGCAGAGGTTCTATACCTGTCCTCAGGCATGAGTATCTTAAGCTTAGTAACACAAATTTGATATTTAAGTTTACCTTCCTCCCTCTTCCATGGTATCCATGCAGCCTATGATTAGAATCAGTTGCTGGCCTATGAATTCTTTTGTCATCAGATTTTCAAAACAATTAAAGTCTTCTTTTCGTTCTTCACTAAGAATTGGCATATTTTGAAGATAACTGAATCCAAACAGAACAGATAAAATTACATTCAGATTCACTGTTGGACAATAATAAATAAGTAAATAAATAAATACACTCCAAACAAATCCAACTATCCACTCCTGCCCCACCCCAATAAAAAATCCCACCACTTTCTTGTCCTGTAAAAACAAGTGGTTACGTTAGGTACAAACCTTAAAAATTAATTATTGTGTTCATTTCATAGATTATTTTTCAGGAAGTTATTTATACAAATAATGTACAGTTTAAAAATAATGCACTTCATTAGTAAAAATCCCTTTGTGAATACAATAGGAAACATAAAATGTCAGGTAATGCTACACGTGATTTCAGTTCTGTAAAAATGCATAAAGGTAACATCCTAGGAACAAATGTATAGATACACCATTTTTCTTACTATTTTCTGCATATTTAGGTACAATGTATGTTTTACAAGTTCAGAATTGTTATATTGCCTACAAGATAAAACACAAGAAAATCATGGAAGTCTACAGTGACTTATTAATCTGATTAAATATGTCATCACAGAATAATAATCTGTTATCAGATACATTCAGCCATGTAGCATGGAAAGTATAATTAGTTTGTTCCATTTCTTTATTTTTCTAGACTCAATTGCTTTTTTATCAAAATTTTATCTATCAGTGAGAGTTATGCATGTTCATAAAATCTGAAGTGAAACATCATGTACAAAATTCAATATCACAAAATACAATTAAAATATTGACATGAGCTGTGAAAAAGATGCTTTTTTCTACCTCAGCTTTGTAGACACTTTTCAGTAACAGCTTGTTATTTTTAGTAAATTTTTAAAATTTCTTCAAATGTAGGACAAAAAAACCCATAACATGTAACTACTATTTAAGAAGATCTGAAATGAAAATTGTTTCTGACCATTTAATAATAATGCTGCCTGCAGTGCATATGGAAATGCAGCTCAAATCCTGCTTTTTTCCAAAGTCCCCATCATCTGCATGTTCCTGCTCCTCCTAACCAACACCCTCACAGTGCCCTGCAAAATAGTACACTGTACACCAGAAGACTGAGAACTGAAAATCTTACCTGAAACAACAGCTCAGCAATGAGGGTTTTAACAGTTGATACCATAAACAATTACTACTAAACCTGATTAATTTTAGCCTCACCCTGAAGAGTAATGTAACTGAAGGCACTTTGAGTAAGATTGGATGAAAACAGAACAAATGTTCTAAGGAAGAACAGATTTTTTTTGAAAATAAATGTTTCATGGACTGTTAAATGAATAATGAATGAATAAATTTATACCCACCAGATCAGATATACATTTCAAAACTAAGGAAGCACAGATGCTTCTTTTATTAAATGTTTATGAAACATGTTAACACATTCCACACTGAAAAGTAGCAATGACTTCTGTAATCACTACCAGTATACGACACCCAGTACAGTGAGAAAAGAAGATGCATTTTTTTAGCTGGAAACATCCATCAATACAATGCATTTTTCAGCAGATCTGATTTATTATCATTTCAGGAGGGTTCACTGTTTTACAAGTACAACACCTCAGTTAAGATTTCCCAGCATTTTCTATGCTCAGAAGCAAATTCTGTTCAAAATTAATGTTAAGACTAAAGAATTCCATGAAGACAAAAAAAAAAAAAGCCAAAAAAAAGGCCAAACAAACAAAGCCAAAAAAACCCAACCAAAACATACAAAAAAACACCCCATCAATAAAAAAAAATTGCCATTCTTCGCTTGAGTAAAAACATTGCCTGAACAAAACATTCATTTCCACCCTCCTGCGCCCTCCAGTTAAATAACTGGCTCATTTTGCAGCTCTGTCATTGCCTTCAAACACAAGTTTTTAGGAAGCATGCCTGCCTAAGCAGGCAAAAGAGAAGTTTTGATTCAAAAATGCTTCTGTTAGGGATAGCAGCAAAATTTTATTTTCACGGATGACGACAATGGAAGAAGTGTCAGTTTCGGCAAGCTCTAAAAAAATCACTCAAAAATCTTTTCAAAAAGCAAAGAAAAGCTAAAATCCCTGTTCAAGCACAATTTTGGGTTTGAAGGATACCTGAACACTCGAATAAAAGAAATATTCTCTAATTTAAAAATAAAAATCTGCTTTAGTGGTAAGAGATTCATTGTTAAATGCAATGTACCTCAATAAATAATCTGCATATATAGCTGGTTCTGGCAACACTTGGTCTAGTAAAACTTCACCTTCTTCACCTTTAGATTTTAGATATGCACAAAGACATCTCCAATATAACACATTCTCAGCAGTTAAATCCTCCAGTGGAATCAGCTTTCTAAACAAAAATAAACAAAGCAATATGAAGAGATGAATAAAAGAATCTAAAACAATAAATACACAGAAGTATTAGAAAATAGGAAATAAATGTTATTTCCTAAAATGCAAATAAAACTCCAAAGGTATTCCCCACAGAAATAATTAGAGATTGAGAAAAATAACTTCCTCTCTTGAGGACACAGAGCTCCACAAGCCATTCACTACATTGCCCTTCTCAGTATTTTAACTCAAGGCTGTTCACACCAGTTTGGAGAAACATTCTGCCCAACCCTTCAGACCTCCTAGTGCAACCAGCCAGGTACTTTATGAAACATTGTTATCACTGCACAGGTTTGGAAAAACGAACACCATTAATCCACAGAAATGCAAAACTGCATTAAAATATTTTTTCAGCTTCTATGAATTGTTTATTCCATTCTTAATACAAGATCTTGACAACAGTGGAGTAGCAATCACAGTATGTCAAATGCAAAATCTAATACAACTTTTTCTCAGCAACTCTGTAAGCTTATCATCCATCTGCCATCATACACAGATCATCCAGCATGAGACCCCTACTCCTTTTTAGATCCACAGTATTTTTCATGCCAAGCATGGCAATTAATCTTTGTTTCTGAAGCAGAACATTAAGCTCTGCATTAATTCTACCTCAAAACATAAAAGACAGTATCACTGCAGTGGTACATTATACTGCCTTAAATCCCATTTTACTTCTAAACTATCAACAATTTTGGTTTTGCTTTAGATTGCTCACATACAAAACAAACAAAAGACCCAGCCAAAAACACCCAAGGCAACCTGTAGATGAAAACTGATCATTTGACAGATTATCATTAATCTGACAGGTCTTTTAAGTAAATTTAACAAACAGAAATCACAGACTTAAAAAATCTAGACATTTATCATTCTGATACTCCATCATTCAAGCTGTACTCAGAAACTTCATACAAAAACAATCCTAGTGTTTTCCATAAATTAAATTAATCTAAGCTTCATTAGAAACTGAGTAATTTGACTTACTTTTCAAAATATCATTAGTCTAACAGATCTGGTACTTAAAAAATTCTCAGCCCAGTTTTTCAGAATGGAAGCTTCATTGTGCTCAGGACAAAAGTCAGACCAATCAGAATGAAATTATTTTGAAGTGTGGTAGGAGTCTAATCTCAGATGATGAAATTAGGTGACAAATTGTCACTGATTAAAAAGCAATAGCAAAATCTTACTCTGTTACTATGGGAGGAAATGCACAGTATCACATGAAGTGCCTTGCATTCTGGTCAGTAGCATGACAGATGTTTTGAAACCAATAGATGCTACATGCACTGCACTGCACAGCTATAGATGTGGGCCTGTCTGGCTTTATAAAGCATCAATAATAATGAAATAACTTGCTTACAGTGGAAACGTGCCAGTATCTTACGAGGTTAAAAGGAATTTAGTTTTATATTCTCATAGAACACAGTCATCTTTTGGAAATGAAGAATGCTCTGCATACCTGCTATCAAGGTTTTTACAGGTCTGAACAATGTCATGAAGTGGAGATAATGAAAACATAGAATTTAATACTGGGATGGCCACTTCTGGGCAGTTTTCTACATCCAGTCTATGAAGCAATTCTAAAACATCCCCTTCAGTGACTTGCAACCAGGCTTGAAGTAGCTTCTTCTTCACTACCTCCTTAACAGCATCTAATAAAACAGGAATTCAAACAGTTTAAAATAGAGTTTAAAAAATATCAAATTTTAAACATACTTTCACAAAACATTTTTCTACAGAAGTCTTTTTGCAAAAGAAGTTATTATACAGTTAAACCTAACATTACCTTAAATAAAGAAAGACCCTGTTGAGCAAGAACTACCTAGGGCATATCCTTTTTCTGAGGCAATGTAATTTTTCCCCTCACAGGGAATTAGAAAAAAAACCTGTATCCAAAAAACTTTTACATTTAAAAACAGCATCTCAACCCAGAAAACCTACAAACCACAAACTCCTGTAGAAGAAATATTCAAAATCAGAATCCCAGAATAGGTAAGACTGGGACGGACCACAGTGGGTCATGTTGTCCAACTTCCCTGAACAAGCAGGGCCACCCCAGAGCACATGGCACAGGGCTGCATCCAGACACTTCTTGAATATCTCCAGTAAGGGAGACTGCACAACCTCTCTGGGCAACCTGTTCCAGTGCAAGGTCACCTGCACAGAACAGAAATTCTTCCTCGTGTTCAGGCAGAACATTGTGTGCATCAATATCTGCTTGTTGTGTCTTTTCCTACTGCTTGGCAGCACTGAGCAGAGCCTGGCTCCATCCTCCTGGCACCCTCCCTTCAGATACTGACAGATATTGATGAGGTCCCCTCCCAGTTTTCTCGAGGCTGAACATGCCCAGCTCCCTCAGCCTGTCCTTGTAACAAAGTTAATCCAGTCCCAAACATTCTGGGTAAGCACTGTTACATACTTGCTCTGTTTCAGGAGTTGCCACTTTTGGAGGAGGATACTACATGTGAATTGACATACAGAATTCTCATGCTATTTCAATTATGTGAATGGATTATGAAGTTCACATATGATACTTAAACTCCCTACTCACCACTGCCACAAGAAACAATTCCTGGATCAAGAGAGTACTATTTAATAAATGAAAAAATATTTATGGGAACATCCAGAATGTATACATCTTTAATGCATTAACCCAGGCTTAAGCAGGGCAGTTGAAAGGCTAAGAGTCTGGTGGAGACAAAAACATAATAACTAAGGAGCAAATCAATTTTGCTCTTAGGCACTTTTAGAAAGCAATATCCAGTATAAGGGAAACAAAATCCACACACACTGGCAACATTCATCTTTCCTCTTATATGTAACTCATGATAAAAAATGCTGCACTTAAATATAGTATAGAGTTCAAAAAGAATGGTAAAAAGGCCTTGAAAAAGCTAAATTATGGTCCTAAGGATAAGATACCTGTCCAAGAAGGTGAAAAGCATAAACTAGTAGAATACAGTACAAGCATAACTAAGCAGAACGTGGATTATGTACTCTACACCTTATCTAATTATAAGCCCTTGTTCTGAAGCCAATATGGAAAAACATCCAAAATTTCGATGTAGGTACCTTGAATGAGCAGGTTCCTCACTTGTTACCTCAGGAGTTACCCAGATAAGCAAATTCAATAAAGATATATATATCCTTCACAATAAAGATATATGTACCCTTCAGGGTTACAGGATTTGCAATACAGAATAACCAATTTGGAATACAACCTGTCCTACCAGGCAAGGAACATATCAGTCAAACTACATACCCTAGCATATGTTACATACCCTGTGATTCTAGATGTCAAGAAAAATATCCCTCAACAGCTGGGATATAAAACCATCCTAAGGTAGAGACAGACACTAGGAAAGTATCTGTCCTGAATCATAAGATACTTTTTTATGTTGAACTCATCAATGTCACCAAAAAATAGGTCACATAGAAAGACTGTACTTTTTCTTTAAAGGAATACAACAAATACTTGTTCCTGATAAGTGAAGGATCATATGAAAAGTTAGGAAAAGTAGTTTCCTCCCCGTTTGGAAAGATTACTAAGAGAAATGCATTCATCCTAAGAAGTATCTCTCAAAAGCAAGGATTACTGGGGGAGTGGTAGCAGCCAGCAGACTACTTAGATAAAACAAAAAACTAGTGCATCAATAAGAAACAGTAAGTCAGAACATGAGTTTTTCAGTGCTGGACTTCAGAAACAGAACATGGCAAACTTCTGTAGGCTACTACAGACCAATTCAGCATAGGTGGGGCAAAGTGACTAAAACTTTCTATACAGAAGGAGGTGGTCTTTTTAAGTGTAGTTCTACACAGCACAAAAAAGGACTCAGCTGATTGTCTCCCTTTCCTGTCAAGAACAGAATATGATCCCCAAAAATAGCCAAAAATAATAGCAGATCAATAAAAACACATGCATGCCTGACACACCTTAAAGAGCTCTAGTCCCCAGTACTTCAGTCTTGTTTTGTATGTGAATATCCCCATAGATCATAATTCTCACAATTCCCGAGCAGCACATCATTCAGCAAGGGAAATTTCTCAGAGTAAAATTCAACTTAGTGCAGGCTTTTCAATCAAAGTAGGGGGATTACACATCAGCACTCAGTAAAACTGGTAGCTTTTATTGTGAAATTCATGTATACAATTGCTGCTGTTGGGGGAAACAAAAAACCAAAAGGGTGCTCTACGTAGGCCAGCCAAAATTGTCTTGCTCAGATGCAGGTGATGTTTACATCTTTTGGTAACACCATGACACACAATTATGGGTACATTCTGAATGGCTCTTTCTATAGTGATACAGTACAAAAGACATTAAATAATAAAGCTGCCCCATGGTGAAATGCATAAGGATCAAAGATTCATTTAAAAAAAAAAATTCAAGCTAGTTAAACAAAAAATTAACCAGCTGGGAAGATTTCTCTCTGAAAGCACATATGAAATATTTTCAGACTGGAATTAATATTCACATTTAAATTCTTTAATACATTTATTAGTTACAAAAATATCTGTAATGTAACATTTCCAAATAAACCAAATTAATTACATTTTTTTAATTCTGTGTTTAACTACTTTTTAAAAAAAATTTTAATAGCATTTGATTCTATTTCAAAGGTCACTAGCTTTCAGGTTTTTTGAAAGTGCAATTCTTTTCTGGTTTGTTTACTATAAGGGGCCTGGATAAACAAAGGAGCAAACAGATTTCATGTGTCTAAACACTTCCTGCTACCTCATTACTCCCTTCGAGCTCCTTATTACTGCCATCACAGCTTCTGCAGACATCACCCCAAGACACATGAGAAAGTATTCTATTTTAAACATTAGTATTAAGACATTAAGAAACCTATGATCTCTTACCAGATCTGTCATTAAGTCCTTGTTGCAACAATTTAACTCTCTGTGCTATTGTCAGAGCTCTCATGTGAACTTTTTCGGCCAAAACCTTAAAAAATATTAAGACATTAAAATACATTTCCACACATGATAACAAACAATCCCATTATCTACCTATGGTTTTACACTTAAGAGTTTTAAATACCCATACAAATCCTAAATCAATAGAAACCTCTAATACCTATACCAACAGCACTGTACCAACACATTAACTATCAGATCCTTGTGCATGGAAGAAAATGTAAAGTAAAATAAACAATAAAATTAACACATAGGTTAGAACATCATCAGCTCTGCTTGAATGCAACACCTGGACATGAAAACTATCCTCTCTCTCTAAAGTGAGCAAGGTAATGAATACCTACAATAAATTGCAGGATTTAGTACTATCCTTAAAAAGCCACTAACACAGAGATTCAGTTGAAAAAACCAATCTAATCTAAAATAAGCAGAAGACGGTTCTGTGTGAAAAAATTGAACACTTTGTTTCAAGATCTCCCATAAGATGCCTGCATAAGAAACAGACATGTTAGCATACTTTCTTACCTCTGTATGTAAACATGAGTAAGGGTTGACACTTCCAAAAATTGCAATACCAAAACTATGCCATTTTTTAATACTGCTGTGGTCCTAACATCCACTATTTAATAACAGAGAAGCAAATTTGCCTCATTAACATCACAAAATGCATAGGGAAAAAACCAACAGACTGCATACATAATTTATACTTCAACAGACAAATTTGATCTGCAACAGACAAATTCTACCACACAAGTAATTTTTATCAAGCAAGTTCTACAGTCAAGTTCAGCAGTTTTAACTGGAAAACTTGTATTAAATCACCTCCCCTCAAAATTTTGGTAAATGAAAATAAATTGCTTAACTGTTCTTAGTGTTAAGTGAAATATAATGAAGGATTTCAAGCCTTTTTCCTAAGTCAGCCTTTTAAATTAATGGTAAGTGATCCAATTTACCTCATATGCCAGCTTTCTGACAGCCTCCTTCACATCCATAGTGCGGCCTACAATTTTTGGCAAAGTCCTTTCTGAGGGAGCAATACATGACAGCACGGCACGTCTCACCTCTGAGTTTAAATCATTTTCAAGCAACATGCTGTAAACTGAAAATAAAAGAGTCATAATAATGCTTTTATACAAGTTTGAAACATAGAAAAACAGAAAATACTTTTAAAAATAAAATCAGCTGCTGTTACCACCCCCCTCTCATGCCCCTGCAGAGCTGATAATTCAGGAATCAGTTCAGGGTCACAACCCCAAGATTTTAAGGTAACTACATGCTGAGCTATGTCAAAAGAAATAAAGTTTGCAATCATAAGTAAATTATTCAGTTAATAACTCCAAAAATTGCTGCTCTAGATCCCACCCATAAATAGCCCCTTTGTCATTTACTAGCAGAAAAATAAAACATTTCCAAATATTGGCTCTTTAAGACCTCTATACACTAGTTATACCTTTTCATTATCTTTTGAAATAGATCCTCAAATATTCCTTTAAATGAAAAATTGCAATCTCCATTAAGCCTACCAAAACTCTTACAGTAAATCCCTCACATTCCTCATGCTCTTTTATTATATTCTTGAACCTTATTCAAAATTCAAAGCAACTATAAATTTAGTTTAATCACAGCGTACACAAATTCATCTTGCTCTGTAAGACAATGATTTACTATGAGATTTATGTGCTCCTAAATAAGTAACCTCTAAACAACACAAAGAAAATAAAATTTAAAAGAAGCTACCTTAACAATGCAAAACCCCAATTAAGTAATTCTTCACAAAAGGCAATATGTAAAGATTAATCAGGGCACAATTTACATACCAGCTCTGCTGGTACAAATATACACTTTGTCTACCTCGAGGCAAAAGAAATGGAAGCTCAGTCAAGAATCATACAATACACAAAGAAACCCTCAAACATGATAAAGATCCCTGCCTTGCAGAGATGGTGATCTCTTCTAGAAAAGTGATCATAATTTGAGACAACAATAGTTTTTCTCTATCATCTCTACTCTTCTAAGAGTTTTGAACAAATTCAATGAACAGTACCAAAGGGTCCTTAGAGGGCTAGAACTGAACAAACAGGTGTTATACCTCCACTCTAGTATACAACACATTTTCACCAGCCTACTTCTACATTCAGTTCAGAGCAGCCTGAGCCCAGTACGACTGTCTAGCAGATCTCTCCTAACAGTTGTCTTTTCCCCTTGAACACACATAACACTTGCATCTTTCATCTCCTCACTAGCTTTCAGGTTTTTTAAAAGTGCAATTCTTTTCTGGTCTGTTTACTATAAAGGGCCTGGATAAAGATAACTCCAAAGAGTTTCAGTTTACAAATTATTACAAGAATACCCTCAAACATCCATTTATTCAATGCTCAAAAAAAAAAAAAAAAGCTTTGAAATACTTTAAAGTAATGTAAATTAGACAAAAGAGAAAGACCAATACTACTTACTATTAACAACAGGGCAGTCTTTATCCTTAGGATCCTGAAGTCTTGACAGGGCCAAGACAGCTTGAATTCTCACACTTGGAAATTTATCTTCAAGTCTAATCAGCATAGCTCCATTAATTTTATCAAATAAGTCATCATCAATCTCAGCATTCTCTGGCATATTTCCCAAAATCTTATTAACAAGCTGACAGGTTCGAAACCTAACTGCATGGCTGTTGGCATTGTGAGACTTAGGGAAAGAAAAAAAAAGGTATTTTTATAATCACACTTTTCTCATTTCCAATATAAGGCTATTAATATGCACATCTAAGTGCCTAATATTCTACTAAATAAATGAAATATGCACTTCTATATTTCAAAAGCTTTTCCAATTTAATTTTACTTTTAATCTCAAGAAGTCACAGAACTGAAAAGCAATTATATCCCATTGCCTGGACCAGTGACTCTAGAAAATCAGCAGTGTCTTCACAAAGGAAGCAGCACACTGACCACTGCATGCAGCCTGCAGTGCATTAGCCATCTTACTGCTCTGCCTCCACAAAACATTAGAAGGAAAAAAAGACATTAGCAATTATGATTAGTTATCTTAGGCCTGATCCATAAACTTACCATGGAAAATCAATAGTTTAGGAAAATGTAACTCTATTTGTGTGTTCATGCTGTTGGAACTGTTTATCTTTCTGTGCAACACTTGCAACAAGCAGAAAGGAATAATACACGTGCCAACCACAGCTGTATAGAAGATCTTTTAATATTTTTGTTATCAAAGGAAGGGTATAAATTAATTTCCACCACACTTCCACAATTTCATGTTTATAAATATACCTATTGTAAAGCCTGTAGTGACATATCTGATAGCCATATAGGAGAAAGTTCATTTTTCTCAAAGGCCCAAATTTTGAAATCCAGTTGTTGGATTATTGTGTGTGATGTGGTGGTTCTTTTTGCACTGGGGTTATGGGGATGGTGTTACTTCTCAAGCATTAGCTTTGTTTTGCTTTCACTTTTTAAGCTCGAATTTGTAAGTTTTGTCAAGTATCAGCAAGTTTTTCCCACTGCAAAAAGTTTCCATTTTCTATGTTAGAAATGTTATATATTTAAGAATAAATGTTAACTGTACCTCAAGCAGAAATTTAAACACATAATTCAGAAGTAAATTATCTTCTCCCTCCTCACTACCATCCTCTTTCTCTGTCTGACAGAATGAAGTAACAAATCTAGCTGCAAAATTGATCACTCGCTCCACTGCTGGTTCCCGCCTGTAGATTATCATAGCATACTTGAGGAAGTGAATGAATTTTTCATTAAAGCCTTCTTTATCGTCCAACTGGAAAAAAAAAAATCAAACCACAACAAAAGATAACTATCTGGTTCATCTTTCAAAGCTGTTCCACAGAAAAATAAAGTAAGTGGGCTTATAATTGACAGCTTCCAATTGAATTTAAATTTTTAAAGGGCTACAGCCAGTGGTCGGGGCACACCCACTGTCGTACCCTCCTCAGTGAGTATTTCGCTGTAATTCCACAGCAGGCACATTACAACCAGGAGTTCCACCCGGCCGAGAGATTTCAGGACAACAATCAACACCCCGTCCACTATGTCCTGCGTCACACCCACACCTCGGGCACCAAACACCTTCCCGCGGCATCACCAGCACCTGCGGGCAGCTCTCACCGCCGCGCTCGCAAGAGACAACTGGGCAGAATAGTTCAGCCACCTGGTTTTGCGGCATTTGGGTGGGGTTTTTTTGGGGGAGAGTTGGGGATTCTCTGTTTGTTTGCTTGGTTTTAAGTCGCGGGCTCTCCTTAGGCACACTGGTGTTCGTTTTAGGGGAACACTGCGGAGGCGGCCCCTGCCCCCCGGGGAACCAGAGGAGCAGCCGCTGGGGCCCTCAGCTCCCGCCGCGCCGAGCCGCCCGAGGGCAGCCGTACCTGAGCATAAGTGCTCTTCAGAGCCACCACGATCTTCGCGTGGTTCTGGTGAGGCTTCTGGGCCAGCTGAAAGGCTTCCTGGACCTGCAGCAGCTTCCTTCTGGCTCTCATGGCCGAGGAGCGGCTGCGGGACCGACCCCTCGCAGCCCCGCGCGCGCGCCAACAACGGCCGCGGCGTCCCCGCGCGCAGCTTCAAACCGAGCGCGGGAGCAGCTCCCGATCTCGCGAGAAAGCCGGGCGGGCGCGCGCTCATGCCCGCGCGCTGGAGGAGGGGCGGGGGCCGGGCCTGGGCGGTCGACGGCGGGCGGCCAATGGCGGCCGTTGGCCGGGAACGCGCGCGGAGCGTCGCCATTTCTGCACAATCACAGAACGGATTGGGTTGGAGGAGGGGCTCTGAGGTCTTCGAGTCCAAGCTGTGAGCGAACACTGCCGTGTCAACTGGACCATGGCACTGAGAGCCACGTCCAGTCATTTCTTGAACACTTCCAGGGATGGTGACTTTACCGTCTTCCTGGACAGCCCACTCACCTATCTGTGAAGACTCACCCTGTCTTACCATCCTTTCTGTGAAGAAATTCGTCCTAATGCCCAGCCTTAAGGTGGCGCAATCAATTTATAAGACCATGTTCCCTGGTCCTGTATCGGGTTGCCTGTGAGCTGATGCCGACCCCATCTGGCTATAGTCTTCTTTCAGGTAGCTGAGTGATAAGGTCCCCCTGAACCTCCTGCAGGCTTTACATCCCCAACTCCCGCAGCTGCTCCTCGTGGGATTTGTGCTCCGAGCCCTTCAGGGCGGGCTGGGAGGAAGTGGTATGGGCTGGAGTCGTGTGGGTCTGCGACGGCCTGCGGCTGTTCCAAAGTCCATTCCCGGTACCAGCCCGGCTGCGGCTGAGGGGAAGCGGCGCGGGCCCGGGCTTCCAGAATTGCGTTCGCTAAAATAGTTAAATGCTCCTGACAAACCCGCCCGGAGCCGCTCTCCCAGAGTCCTCTCAGGACGTGAGCACCAGGGAAAGTACAGACGGGTTCCGTAAACTGAAGCATGTGCGGCAGCAACCTGAGACAGCTCAGCCGCTGTCTAAATAATGAAAGCTCATTGAAACTCCCGCTCTTCTGTACCCTCTGCGAGGGGCCTGCGAAGGCGGACATACAGATGCAACACCCATTTGTGCTCCTTCCAGACTGAATCCCTTTTTAGTGGAAATTTCTCCCATGTTTTCAAGCGTTTGTTGTGAACCTAATGCTTTCCCAGAAATCCTTTAACTTGAGAATAGTAATAGGCCTCATTATCTCAGTATCTCGTTAAAAGCAGGAAAGATAACTAAGCTCCAACCCCAGAGCCGCGTTGCTCTTACGGAACGTACGGTGAGCATTTAATGACACAATTAACGATAAAAAAGGCCGGGGGTCATTAGCTGAGGGGAAGCATTCTGAGCATGTATCAGTTACAGACAACATTCAAAGTGAACACGAGCCATGGACAGCAGGAACTTACAGTGTTTGACGTCCATATACATTTGGGCTTTAAGAATAAAAATGCCTGATGAACCTCAAGGGATGACAGCTATTTAGTAAGGACAGGTGACAAACCATCAAATGACAATAGGTCAAATAGGCAGGACTTATCTTGAAGAAGGGTCATTTTTGTCTAAAGAAACTAAGAAAAAAAAAAAGAAAAACACTAGGGGTCAGTCTTGTTCTAGATCTGAATCTTCGTAGTATATTTAAGAAGCAGATTTTAATCAACCAAATAATTGGAATTATTTCCTCCTTACAATGGTGTCAAGGATTATGGGATATGTATGAGCTGTATGTGAAGAATGGAGGGCAGCAGCTGGAGAAAAAGTATTTTCTTTTATAGCTAAAAATAAATTCTAAATAATTTAAATATGTGCCAGAGGGTTTTTTTTTCCCTGACATATTATACTACCATGCATTTGTGTATGTTTAAAAAAGATACCCCCATTTTAAAGGTGAGTTTTATATTTTTTATTAACTTCTAAAATATACGGATCAGGCCTAATCACCACATGCTCCTAGAGAGTAGGAAATTGGTTCTATATGCACAAATACAATAATAACACAGAATCTTACATGTTAACATTTTTTCTAAAAGTTTTCATTTTATCTTGGAGAAATAATCACTATAAAAAATCACTACAATCAACTGCAAATCATCAATATCTTGAACTTTTTTTTAAGATTAAATTTTGTAGGGAAATACAATGTATAACAATCTTTCTATTTAATGTATTTTTACTTCACATAGATTTTTTTTCTGCAATAGAATCCCTGGCTGTGGACAAGAAGATGCAAACAGGAAGATGAGCAGACAAACCTTTGTGATTCTTGTGGCATTAAAAAACACAGGAGAGTTATTTTAAGTGAAATCCTAATGCAAACGGAATGATTTTTGATTCACATATTTAGCATCCCAGTTGTGCCTACCTGCATCTCAGGTCTACAGAAGACCTTCCCTGGAGAATACCTCATTGTCCCTTACCATGGATTTCGTCTAGGATGTGAGATTTATTTCTTACAGACTGCTTTAAATATTTCTGCTAGGCTTTTTGTTTACAGACAGAAATAGAAAATTCTCAGTACAATTGTTATTTCATGTGTAGGCAAATAACATGCTGAAGTAGGATCACAAATGCTGGTCATGTTTCTGTGGTACCAGATAACTTGTTCAGCTGATAGAAGTGTTGCCATCCTAGTTTTTAACAGCTTACTTTAATGCAGCCTTGACAGCATGGATCAGCTTTAATGAGTCCTGACCTGCCTCACCTGAGGCCTGGAGCCAGGAATCCATTCCAGCTCTGCCCTGCACCTTCAGTTTCTTGCTGAACTAACTGTGGGGGCTCAGTGAGGACCAGCTGCTTCCTGAGGGATGGATATAATGACTGACTAGGAGGGCAAGGATGTAATGAAGCCCCAAAGGTTATAGCCAGTGTTCTAGCCAGAAAAGAAGTATGAAATTCTGAACCTTGAATGGGGCTCTGAGCCCTAGAGGGTAATGCACTCTATTAATTCCAGCTTTTTTCCTTGTCCTTTGAAGTAGTGACCTTATCTGCCATGATCTAATTCTCATGACTCACTGTTCTAGATTCTCTTTCCTTTGTTGGTGCTGTTATGTGAGCAAATATAGTGCCACAGGGTAAGCCAAACTTGCTGCATGCCAGTTACTTTGTGGTAATATTAAATGTAGGTCACTGGATAAAAAATAGAAGTAGCAAAAAATGGAAGTTGATCCTATCCTGTTAGGTGTTCAAGGGCTTTTATATCTGATGTGTCTGGTTGGTTCCAGTTTCCATATTTAAAACATAAACATAATAATGTTTCATCCATAATTAAGCCATCATCATGCAAGAGAATTTGTGTTTATGTCCGCCACATTCTTCCAAAACTTGTATATATGTAAGTCAGCTATAAAATTGTGTATGCATTTTTGAATAGTTAATGTTTTCAGTCAATGAGGAAATCAGTAGCCCTTCTGCTGTTTTTGGAGTCCTGTCTGTTTTATGAGGTGGGGAGAAATTAAAAATATAAAGTAGTTATACATAATATTTTTATATGTAACTATGTATAACATGGGTAATTACTCAAGATGTATCAGTGGCAACACTTCATATTTGTCATTTTTCTTGCACTCAATCCCAAAACAAGTTTTATTGGAAATGGATTAGTGAATTAGGTGAGCAGCATAACTTTTATGAGTCTTTTGACTGTTATTTTTATCCTTATTTCCCTTTTTTTTCCCCCCTCTTGTCAAAAAAAGAGAAAATAGTTCCTGTACTCTCTGTTCTGGGATCAAAAAGGTACTCTAGGACCGAAGTGAATGTTAATGGAGATCAAAAATGAGGATAGTGATTTAGGAATTGAATTAGAATCTCGGGGGTATATCTTCCTTTACTGACACACTAAGTTGAGAGGTTTTAAGTCAGTTTTAGTAAAACTGACTTAACAGCTTTTTCGTTTGAAACATGGAATCAGAGGAAGTTTTGGGTTGGCAGGAACCTTGACGATCATCTAATTCCTGCTGCCACCCCAGCACAGCCATGGGCAGGGGTGCCACCCACTAGCTCAGGTGCCCTGGGCCCCATGCTGCTCTCACATAACATGACAGTTATTGACTCACTCTTGTTCTACCATTTTCAGAGGCAAACTTTGTTGGACTGCAAAACAGCAGTAGAATGTAATCCAGGGAATCAGTTTAACTTTGCTGTTGTATATTAAAAAATAAAAAAACAAACTGAGCACTGGTGTTCAGACAAAGAGAGAAAGAATTGGGCTGTATTAACTATGTTTTAGGAAAACTGTCTGCAATGTGTTAAACAAAGGTGCAAACATATGTATTAAACATTTACAACAGAAGTATATTTTTTTATTGATTGGAATTTGAGGGTATGGCTCTTTTAATAGTAACTAGTAGCTAGTCAGGAGATTAGAGAAATTATGTAGTCTGAGTGTTCAACAAGCAGGAGGTATCAAAAACAGAAGGCTTATAGTGTTTTGCTCATGTATGTTTTTTTGGGTTTTTTACAGAAAGGAAATTAGTTAATATATCTGAACAGCAAAGCTCCAAACCTGTGTACAGTTAACCAAAGACTTATAAAAACTGTAGTGACATTACCACCTTCTCTCACTTTTTTTTTTAACAAAAAATTAATGCAGCAATAATAATTCAAGCAAAAGTGTATGCATTTTCTGGTTAGATTTTTGATGTTTATTTTAAACTGGTTTTGCTCTCTACTGCCCCAAGTTCAGACATATTCTGCAATTTACTTGTGTTCCATGTGATTCTCACAAAATCCATATTTGTATAGTACACATTTAGATTATGCTTTGTGACATCCTTGTTTTGTCATCTTATTTATAGGTGATTCCTAGATCAGTTACAGGGAAAAAAAAAAGCTAAATGCTCATTGAAACATTCTGGCATTATCTGCTGAAATTCTGTTCTTGATACTAAGTTGGGTTTTTTGAGTAATGAAACTAATGAACTTGAGTCATCTGTGAATTTATTTTCTTTTGTTGCATTTTCTGGTGCATGAGATCTGATTGAAACTTTTCCAGGATTTGAAGTATTATCTGAGAAGTCTTGTCTGGACTGAGACTACTTCACCAGTGGCAAATTATGTTCTGCCAAAACACCATATTGTACCAAATTCTCAAGTTCTTTCCCCAAAATTTATAAACAGTGTGCTTGAAGATATCTCAGTAGTTTATTTCTTTTCCAATGTATCTGAAGATCTGTGCTACTCTGCTCTCCCCATATAAGTGTTTCAAGTCTCTATCTACTCCTGCATTCAGGTCTAGTGTTTAATTGAACCATAAATGTTACTGTCCACCTGTGTGATAACACAGGTAACTTCTTGTAAGTACTTTAAAACCTATTGCAATTTTCTTAATTTGATTTCTATTTTCACTTGGTTTGTTCTATTTTTTTCTGAGGAAACAATGTGTTATGACTTTGCTCCAGCCCTTGCTCTTCTCTTGATTGTCCTAATAAGCTTGTCAATTTAATCAAAATCTTACATATAATTAAATTCCTAGGCTTTTTCTCAAATTGATGACCAGATAAATAAGGTAGTATAAAATATTAGCAGAGTTAAACTTATGTGTGAGTACGTGTCTTAGCAGATATCAGACAGTTAGCAGTGGCATGTCCCTACATCCTAGTTAGAGAAGAAGTTCCAGCAGCATCTTGGACACTAGTGCCAGTGAACAAAGAAACTGTACTTAGTCATTCCTTTGGGCAAGGATCTGTTTCTCACCTTTTCTTATAAATGCTCTTTCTGGCCTAAACATCATTTCTCTGCTTAGCATCTCTCAGCAACTGTGATCATTTTCATTTATACATTGCATTTCTCAGTCTTCATTTCCTCTCATTCCCAGAGTGAAGACTCTTTCTGCCTCTGGAGATTTAGTGTCTCTCCTTTTCTCCTGGCAATCAAGGGTTTGGTGTCCCTGTCCCAAGGTCTTCTTACATCTTTACGGTGTTCCTTCTCCCCACTGCCTTATAGGTATTCTTCTGCCCTGGTCTTTTCCTTTTAGGAGTGTTATTCTTAACAATTATTTGTCTCTCTTTACCATCACCAAGGTTTTTCTGTTTTCCTTCTGCCCTACCATTAACTGACACCAGATAATCTTCCTCCTCAATTCTGATTGTCCTCAAAAAGCTCTTTTTTTAAACCCACCACTAGCGAAGTAGAAGCTTCTCACCCAAGAAGGATGGCAAGAGCTGCCAGGAGATCTGGCAGACTGGAAAGCTGCCTGCCTTTCCAGGCAGGGGCAGCAGGGCAGAAGCAGCCTCCTGACCCCTCTGGCTGGCTGCAAATCAGTAGGGCCTGAGGTAGATCCCTCGGCTTTTCCATGGGGTCTCTTGCACTGGCTGCAGTGACACATCAGAGGGGTGTTGGGCAGCTCTTTGGCTTCCCTTAGCTGTTCTTTCTCCCTTTTCCTCTTTTCTACCTCTCTTACTTCCCCCTACTTGGCCTTCTCCTACTCCTTCTCTTCTAGACTTGTTTAAACGTGTTCACCAACAGTTTTCTTCTTGTATAACACTTCACTGAAGCAGTCTCTTAAAAAATCCCCTTATCTTAATAGCTTCCCATTTTTGTGTGTGTATTTTTTTCTTTTTCTGTTCCTTTATTTATTTTACATGTCCAAGCTTGATCTCTTTGAAACAGTAAGCACAATAAAAAAAAAATTTAAACAAAAAAAAAAAAAAAAAGAAAGAAAGAAAGACCTGTAATACTGTCAGTTTTCTTCAGGCACCTTTCCAGTGCATTTAGTATAAGGGAATGGAGTCTCCTTGGATAAGGCAGGCAGACCGGATCCTGGACACAGCTCCAGGAGTCAGCTGTGCTCGTGGGCCCCTCCGCTCCCAATCTGCACACAGCAGCAAAAACTGAGCAGAGGTTTTTCCATCACCTATGGGCACATCCTGGTTTAGAGAGGATTGCCAAAATAACAAGAGCTTGTGAAAGGTGCCAACACTCTCTTCTCAGATGGCCTCTGCAGTCCTTTGACACTTAAGGCAACATGATCTGATCTTCAGGCAATCTCTACTACAACAGATCCCCGGCAATGTCTGCGCTACTGCCTCTAGGCTGCCTTAGCGTCTCCAGTGGGGAATTTGTAGCACCCAGCCGCTGGCGTGTTCTCCTGGCGGAAGCCCAACCATTTGAAGAGAAGGGGAGGGAAAAAAAAATCCCAATCAGGACGCTTGCACTTGCTGTTCTCTGCTTGCTCGCCTGGGTGTTCTGCTGAAGGACTGGGACATGTGCAGAGGAGGGGGAGCGGCAGAGGCTGGAGCGTGCCCTGGTCGGGGCTGAAGTTCGTCCAGCGCCGGGGGCTGTGGGTGCGCTCAGCCGGGGGCCGAGCAGCGAGGCCGGGATCGCGCTACCCGGGGCGTACGCAGACAGACGTGATTAAAATTCAAGCCTAATGGCCTCTGGCATAAACAACATTCATCAGCCCGGGACTTGCAATGGATCTAAAGCCGCTCGCAGCAGCTCGGCAGAGGAATGCAATCGGGAAATGCACGTGAAAATGTGCAAGAAGATTGCCCAGCTCACTAAGGTAAGTCTCGCTGTTGCAGTCTTTCCAGGGAGGTGAGGCTGCCCTGGCCGGGGGTGTCAGGGAATTGTCTCCTCTGGTGCCTCTGTGTGAGAGGAGGGAAGAGAAGCGTCTCCTCTCTTTTTAGGCTGTTGCCGAGAACATCGGTGCGCACAAACTTCCCTGCGCACAGTTCCCCCGCGGGGGCTGCAGCTCATCCTTAGGGGTTGCCTTTGTGGCAGCCGATGGACGCCTCGCACTGAGCTGCTCTAATTACCGTGCGACCATAACGGGAAGAGCTCCAGCTCCGCGACGACTCGGGGTTTGTCTGGGAGCTGTTGAGAGGGATTGACAGTATCCGCTTTGCTTCTAGAATTACGAAGACTGCAAGTAATTTGAGTTTTATATGTTCTCAAGTAATATTATTGCAAAGCTGCAGCCAACGCGTGGTACTACAGAACAGTAGTACTCTGACTCGCAGCTAATTGTTCCTGATGTGCATAAGAAGAGGTACTTTAAATGATGTTTGTAAAAAGAGGTGGAGAAGAGACAGGACTAAATTACGTGGTATATTGTACTTAAAACTTTTACTCAATACTGAACTCTTCGATATTTTCCACACCGTGTTAGAAATAAGAGAAAGTGTGTAGGAAATGGCAGTTGTCTATTAACCTATTCTTATGCTGCATCTTTGTCAGTGAGGAAAACCTATTTACTACCCTTGTTTACTAATGCAGCTTTTACATGGTCTGTAACCTCCCTGCAATTGATAGAGATTATTAGCAATAAAAAAAAAATTGACTGAAAATACAGGTCAAAGAATAATATGAAGTAATTTAGATGTTCAAGTTAGAATGGCTTACTAGTTGCAGTGCTATCATTCTCATAACTGTACATGATAATGTACATCATGTGCATCAATACATAAACAAGAGCTACCTCTAATTACATATACTTCCTATATTATACCATCTGTACTATACCAATACTTACTTTACAGGTTCTTTGATTGTATGTTTTAGTAGAATTTGTGCACAACATAATCCTTACATTATTGCCCAATGTATGGGCAATACTTTTGCCCATACATTGCATAATTTTATTGAAGTCATTTCTTCAGATGTCTTTTGCTAAATTTCTGCTGTTAAAGTATGTATGGATTGATTTCTTTAGTTTTGATAGAATTTCCTCTCTAGATGCTTTTCAGTTATCTGAAAGAAAGATGATTTATACCTGAAGCTCAAAAAATACTTCTGGAAAGCAAATAATTCTTGTTTGGAATGTGGCTTTTAGGAAGCAATTTTCTCTGCAATAACACTACACTTACAGAGAATTCATGGCACAACTGGAATTTAAATCACATGCTTTCCCTTCTGAATTCTGTGTAGACTAATGCAGTGCCAAAAGCAAGCACATAAGAAGAAAAATTTGACACCAGATCAACTGAAAAATGGCTATATGGGAAATTTGTTATAGTAAATTTGGCCCAGGAATTTTGAGAGTTCCCTTTTAAAGCACTGTTTTCTTGGTTATATTACAGTCTGAATGATTATAATAAAATCCCTTCTGAATTTAAATGACCCACAGTACTTTCCTTTTTGTTTCTAACCCAGTATGCAATACTGCTGTGTGTTGTTGCACAGCTGCAGCTTTCTGTCTCAGTGACTGTAGATTTTCATTGATGAGGAGATAATGATCTTATTATTCCTCTACTCAGTGTTGTGCCAGGTGAGATGAATACAAAATATGTAAATTAGGTGTAAGATACAGATCTTGACTTCCATTCTCTTTGTTACATAGTCACTAGAGGCCTCTTGCTACTCTCAAAGGCAAAGAAGTACATAAAAGTATCGACAGGAACCAAACTGGGTGAGGTGATGAGTTTCTGTCCTTGCCTGTAGTGCTGATTATGTCTTAAGGTGTTGGTTAGGGGAATAGAGGGATCCAGGGAATCCCAGCAGGTAATTTGGGCAGAGACTCTGAGAGCTGCTCCCATTCTACTGCCTTGCTATTTCTGATTTTGTAGAGGTAGAATATAGGAAGTTTTCATACCTTCAGTCATGCATTTTTTCTGTTCTGCACATTTTTGGCTGTAGCCACAAAAAATACAAACCTTTATCAATATTTTGTTTGCTTTGAACCACAGACTGCTAGCTCACTTTTTTGTAGCTCACTTCTCTTGAAATGGGTGTATATGTATTACATTTGATTGTAGCAGAATGCATGACTTTGTAGTAGTTATTAAGTAATATCAATAATGACATTCAAACTTCTCCATCAGACACTGGACTCATGGCATGCTGTTTCAGGCTTCCCAGTTCTTTGTACTTCTGTATCTGTTTAGCAATGATGTGGAGTTTAAGATGCATGGTGACTTTTATGAGGCTTGGGGTGTCACTCCCTGCTACCTCAAGGTATGGATTTGTAACATCTACTGGCTATTAAGGGATTTTCATGTGCTTATGGTTTCTCAGCATAGTCCTTTCTACTTGCAATAGGATGAGAAATTCAAATGAACTCTTGAAGAGTGTTGAGGATCTTTCATTAACAGAGGCAGTTTAGACAGGGCTGACAGGAACTAGCTGCAACACTGCAGATATCCATGTTATTCAGGCTTCTTTTCAAATCTCTGCCAGGGAGGCTCAAACAAAACCTGCTGTTCTGGACTGCAGTTCTGAAACCAAGCCTAATATGAATACTTAGAAAGGTGACAGTACCTGGTGATCAGAGAGCTACCTAAGCAACAAACTAGTTCTGTTTCCTTCTTAGAAACTAATTCCTGGATACCAATGGAGGGGTATTTTTTAATGAGAAAAAACAGTTATTCTCAAGTACTTTTTTCCCCTCAGGGTTCATCTGACTCTCTATTGCAAATCTGGGAGCCTTGTTGTAAGAAGCACATTTTAAATTGCAGTATTACTGGTCAAGTATATTGTTACTGAAAAATAAAGTCGAGTAGTCTTTCAAAAATTTTGTGTATGTATGGATACTGTGAATTGTAACAGAGGAAGAGAGTGCTGATGCAAGGAAAAGTTAATTGCTGGTAAAATGCGCTTGCAAACCCTTTTTTCCCTTTAGGGGAAAGAAATGTCAGAGGGAAGCAAGTGTGTTCCTCTTCCAGAAGCAGCAACATAGGCAGATGTTCCTTAATGACTCTGTGTGGAGCAGTTCAAAATGTTACATGTTCTGACTGCCTTTCACCAGCAGTCACTAGGAGGTTTAGCCCCTCAGCTCAGTCAGCAAGGTAGAAAATATGACCATTATTTAATAAGCTTCAGTGCAAAATCAGCCAGAAAAGCAAAACCCTCTTTCCTTCGTTGTTTAAGGGAGGGATGGCTGACTTCTGCACTAATATGCTCATATTTAGTTCTGTTAGCTTCACTCTTGTGGGTAGAAATTTACTGAAGAATTAGCAAGTGACCTGGCACGTGTGTGAGGGCATAAACTGTGTACCCCACTGCAGTGTCTTGTAGCAGGGCTATATATTAAATCTTTCAACCTTTCCTGCTTTATTTGCCATAAAGCTATCAGAGATTTCTTGGTTTTAGACATGAAATATGATCAAATTTTACTGGTTTATTCTGGAAGCACCTTACAGCTGGGTAACTCTAACAGAACACTTCTGTGGTCTATTCATATTCCTGTTGAAAAATGTGGCCTTTTTCACATAGTTTAAGTTTATTGACCTTGTTTGCTGTCATGTGTTAGCAGTACTCAGTAACCAGTGCTTACAGTGGTTCAGCTGCTGTGCACTTAGTTATTATGCTACCAGAGCTCTCCTGTGTGCTTGAGGCTTTTTGATCTCAGCTCTCTAGAGACATATTCAATATTCTACAAAAATAAAGCAAAATAGAATAGAATAAAAACTAGAATCATGCTTTTGGAGCAAAAGTATTTTTCCTTTGGGCAAGGAATATAAAAATTTATTTATATGTAGGCAAATATAATCTATTTATAAAACTGCTTAAATTATGTCCCAACAAGACCAACAAAATCAGCCATCCATATCCCCAAGTTCTTTTTGATGTATTTGTTTTCATTATTTTTGTGTACAATTTGCTACCAAAGCTGGCATTATTTTTGCCTATGAGCTGACAAGAATGTGCAGGCTGATTTCTTAACTTGTTATTACTATGTTTTTTCTTACAGAAAGTTCCTCCCTAAAAAGGAACTCCTGTATTATTAAATGCATGTACATTGTCATAAAATTGTGTTGATCAGCTAGTCAAAACCAGTATTAAAGCCATATTTCTATTAGGAAAAAGCCTAGTATCTTATTTGGATAGCTAGAAATTATTATTTAAATTAATTCAAGGGATAAGAATTTATGTATGGAATTACTTCCTTACCATACAAATTTGGCACTAATTATATCAAGTTTGCAGAAAATCTAATGGTCTTAGTAACTGACAACTCAAGACTACTTTATAACGGAGACTACATAATGAATTCAAGTCTCTTTATCAATGAATACTAGTTAATGTTTATATACAACATGTTTTGCATATTATTAATATGCAAATTACAGACAATAGGCAATAAAATATCTAATGATCCATTAATTGCACAAAAGAAAGTTGCGAGCTCATAGCTTTTTCATGTTCTTTCTTTTTTTTTTTTTATGGTAATAAATATTTAAAAGTCCCTTTTTCAGTGACACTATAGTAGTACCTCTCCCCTAATATTTCTTTTAACCAGTATGTACATGCAGTGTTTTACAATTGTGAAAATTATACCCAAATTAGAAGTCAGTTGAAGACATTCTCATGTAAATATTTTGAGCTATGTATTTTAGGCTTGAATATTGTATTGAATATTGTATATAAAATACCTTTTCTTCCATAAAGTATCGTGTTCTTCCTGCCCCACCCCCCCCCTCAGTGATCACATCCTCATTAGTTAAAAGATTTTCTATGTTTTATTAAAACACCTGTAACACTGAGGTAGAACTCTCTCTGTTGCCACCTCTACAGTCATATTTTAAACATGTTAAGTCTTTCACTGTTTTTCCTGCCTCTACACAAACAGAATGTATTTAGTCTGGTTCTGAAAACTACTTAACCTGTGTTTTTAAGTAGAAGCAGATAGACATGTGAGCTTGTGCTTAAAGCTGGCAGGAAATCTGTGAATGCAGTTAGAGCAGTACCAAGTCTGAGTTAATTTATCCAACCCCCCAGTGGGCACAATAGCTCAAACTTCTCTGTGCTGGTTCAAACGTGGTTTGTTACTTCATGTGTATTCATTTGTCTTCCAAAGCTTGGAGACAGCAGAACACACACAACTCTGTTTCTAAGGAAATATTGCCTTTATTTTATAAAGAAAGTACAAACTGCCTGACTGCTTTCAAATAGGGATTTTTTTTTCTTACGTTAATGACCTGGGTGAAATTCTTCTGAAGGAAGATTATATTTTTTTAATGTGGTTGTCATTTAGAACTTTGTCTGACTTGGTTTTTAGGTACCTGAAATAAGCACAGTTTTAACTTAGAACAGGTTACTACCTGTGGAGTCTTCTGTTTTAATTATCTTTGGAAGCTACAGCATCTGTAGCATACAGATTGTGCACTGACTGGTTGTAACTATATAACCCTCTTAGAGGGTTATAGAAGAGCTTCCTTTAAATGTAAATATGAGCCTGCAGTTGATTATTTTACTTTTTTTCATTCAGCAAGAGAGAGTACTAGAATTTGACAACAAGGCTGTTAAGAACTATAGCTAATTCTTTTACATGTTTTACAATGTTGAAATGTTTTTACTGAGATATCTATATCCCTTAGTATTTAATAAAAATAATTAATTTTCTGTAGACTACAGGACATAGCATTGCAACAATGCATTGCTGCTGCACTCTTTGCAGACTGCTTCCACTTTTTCTGATGATAAATGGTGGTTAAACTTTCTTGGTTTTATGACCATTGATGAAATCCCAGAATGTGTCTAGCATATGCTTAATAAGAGTATCTTCCTGAAATGGGAATGTGAGTAGCGGCTGTATTCAATCTAGCTCCACTTTACTGTTACAAATGTTTCTGTAAAAATATCCTGGGTACCTAAGTAACAGTGTAGTATTATGATATATGTTATTATGTAGCCCTTTAGCTTCATAACACTATGTTGACTTGGAGTCCAGTGATGGTGCTTTGAAAAGGAAGAGAGAAGCCAAAACAAAAATGTCTTTTAAAAAACACTGTGCTTAGGTCTGTCTGGGACAATAGCCTGATTCTGATGGTGCCCAGAGACTTACAGGAATATAACATGCCTCTGGTGTTCTTGTCTAAAGTTTCATTGCCTTCATTGGTCTGTGAGATTTTCCAGAGACTGGCAGAGTATCTTAATACTTCCTTGCACTAACTGGATTTTTATTCAATATATTTTACAATCACCTCTTGAATCCCTGTGATCTTTTAGTTGGATATGCTTGCTGCAGCAAGAACTAAAATTTTGGGGCCTGTAGTAGCAGAAACTGATATTATAAATTCATAGATACCTGAGGGTTCTGATGGTTTCTTTTCTTAATTAGCAAAGTATCTAGAATGTATAAAGAATATTTTAAATTTTTAAAAATCCTCTCTGAGAATGCAAACTACAGGAGAGTAAGAATTTTATCCAATCTGTATAATTCTTTAGTTTGGATTAGGAAGAAACAGGACTCATTTTATCTATGTTTCTCACATATCTACATAAAGGGCAAAACTTGCAATAAATATTGTGTTTTAAATAAATTATAATATTTGTTTCTACAAAACCATGTATTTTTTTGGGAAAAATCTCTTCCACCTCAAGCTGTAATTAAATCAGCAGTTCTGCAACTTATATTTGCAAGACTTCTAAATACTACTATATTTAAAGTAAATAAAACTAGGAAATATGGGAATCAAGTGAGATATTTGACAAGTCTCTTTGGGTACTGTATTTATTGTAAAATTGGACAATGTTGCTTTATTGTAATCTGCAAATCAGAAGGTAGTTTGGAACCATAAAATTTCAGGTAAATATCTAGAATAATTTTAAAAAACCAACAAAACCCTTGAAAGCACTGAACATGTGTCTGCAATGTAGAATCTTTCAAGTTCTTTAAAAGTCTGGGATATAATGAAACATTTAACAAAATACAGTGTTATTTTGGCAAATGAATTCTATCACCACTGGATTTAAATCTGGTTGGTGAAATGCATTAGCTCGCATTTTCGAAGCATAATTGAAATCAAACTTCCATGAGTTTTAGACAGGTTACATATCCTAGAAGAGCTTGATATGTAACAAAAACCAGAGATAAATTATCAGTGAATTCCATGCAAATAAGGTCTTTTTTTCTTCTGTAGACACAGAATTGATGACTTCACTTGTGTACCAAAAATTCACCTAGTCTACAGTGACAACAATAGACAGAGGACATAAATTTGTCACAGGTCCTCTACTTCTTTCACATTATACATCTGACAGAGTGGTTAGAGCTAAACAAACAAATTCAGTCATTCTGGAGACATTTTTGGGGTTTATACAACACAGATTAGTCTTGTGACTCTTATTGCACTCAAGACACTTCCTAGACCCCCAATTAACTTTTGTGGTTCTACAGCATATTTTTTCTGTACTGAAATTGTTGGTGTCTTTTTTAGCACCTGCTCTGCTTGTGGAAATATTCTTGTAATATAGTTTTATCTTCATAATTCTTAAATTGCCTGGCAATTATTCTTGTGGCTTATTAGAAACTGTAAAATGCAAATGAGGGACAGCTGGATGTCTCTTTAGTAAAATTTAGATCATAGTTCATTTTGTGTTAGATCACACTTGAGTGATTGGGTGCAATACATAAACCACTGAAATACCATTTTCTGTGTTCAGTATTACACTACACCAAGCAGAAAAATAAAAAGGTGAAAGATGGGATCAAATAAATGTACCTGTGCTATTTTTCTTGAATTAAATTTAAACTTTGTTCCTCCTGAAACAAAGGGGGAAGCAGAAAGAGTCAAAAAATGTGCCAAAATATATTAGAAACCTGTATACATTTTATGCTTATGCTTTCTTGATACATATTAGTATTTCATTTTATTTTTTGGGCTGACTATGACACGTGATGTGTGTAGGAAAAGGGGTGATCTATTCAAAGTTGAAGAATGTAAGATCAACTTGCCCTCTTCTACTGTGAATCTATAGATAAGGTAAGGCTGAGGCACATTCAAGAGGGTGAGACATTGCACTGTGAGCTTCTGCCCAAGAGATATCAGATCATGTAAACACAGGTGGATTTCATACAGAGCCATTGGCTACCTTTGTGCTGCACCACCTCTTCCAGGGTTCTGCAGCACAAAGTAGCTGGGAGACTCTTCCAGGGTCTCAAGGGCTTTATTATCATGGATGAAAGGATATAGATTCATCCTGAAATAAAAGAGAACCTTCTGGAGCAAAATCCTTTTTTGTTATCATAATCAGGATTCATTCTGGTGTAGGATACATGCCATGCACCTCTTCTGAAACACTTTGGGATGTTTGGAGTGACAATTTGTTTAAAGCTGCTCTCATACTACACAACACTACATACGTGTTTATGTTATGAACATTTACTGCAAATATTTGGATGCATGAAATTGTTCCTGTGCTTTCAGGGAACTACTGAGAATGCAAGGAGAGAGCTGAGCCTTAGTTCTTTAGGTCCCAGGTCATACCGTAGAGCAGTATCATTTATCACTTACCACCTATGTATGAAATCAGCATAGATGTAAAATGGGATCAGCATTGTAGGTAATCATAGCCTAGGCCTGTACCTTAATTAAAAGACATTATTCTTCAGTGTTAGAACATGAGAGATTGATTAGAGCATTAATTAATGAATTGTGGGAGGTGGGTTTATTTTCCAGAAAGCCTGTAGAGTTGGTGACAAAGGAGGCTAAGGGATAGAGGAGCCATTTGTTTAAATAACTGAAGTTATTTTTGGTAATTTCTCTGTCCTTTGCTTTTAAAGAGACCATTTAAGGCTGGTGTGTTTATCAGTACCTCACTCTGCTCTGCCTGGCAAGTAGACAAGATGAGTTCAAAGAAAAGTGAAAAGGTGATGATGTGTGCAGTCACCTGGCACCAGTGAGCCTCTAGCAAACTTCTTCCTTAGTAATAGAAGTTTGTCTCCTACCCTGCTTTGTGTAGAGTGCTGCTGGGAGTACCCTGTTTGGGACCTTCATCCAGGGCTTTTTCTCATTCTTTTGGGGTTTTTTTGGTTGTTTTTTTTTCTCTTTTTTGCTTTTAACTCTTTTTTTGTCAGGAAGGTTTTGCATCCACTAGCTTGGGCCTGAAAGAAGGGAGTATTTGTGATCTTTTGCTTTTCTTTGATTCATCTTGGTATCCTCACTCCACCTTCCATGCCAAATTGTCTTATTTTGTATTCAGCTAGAAAAGCAACCTGCTAGAACCATTTTTTTCATTATGATAGTCAGGTTCCTCTAAGAATAATATTTAACAGTACTGTAGGAAGAGAGTAATTTTTGGTTTGAATGCTTTAACTCTTGTTTTCACTGTTAAGGTGCAGTTGAATGTTTTCTTTTTCTATTTCGTTTTGGTTTGGTTGTTTGTTTATATCACCATAAAGAAAATGAGAAAGGAAATGCTATTTAGATTTATAGCACTTAGAGGATAAAATAGGACAAATAAAATGCATTCCCATTCACTGCACTGTTAATATTTAAGTGTATATGTGTAATAATTTTTTTACCCACCTGATATACAACACTCAGGTGATATAAATTCAGTGCAGTGTTTCTCAATCCATTTGGTTTTGGAGAGCTGTGAGGAGGCAGAAGCCATTGGTATTATGGTGGTGACTCCCAGAGCAGTGCTGTGCTCTTTTCATTTGAAAGCTGTTCTGCCTGTACTGTCAAATGATCAGTTTTAGAGCTGCTTTTTAAAAGCTGTTTATCAACACAGCTGTTAAGGGATTTATACCATATTAGTGTACACTCACAATGTGCAGGTCTGAAATAATTTTTCAGTATTTTTCCTTTCAGTACATAAAGCACCAGATTCATCTCATATAAGTCCAGTCTTCAAAATGAGGTATCTGGAATAGGAATATAGGAGCTGTGTTCAGCAGGGAGTGAAAGGCACATAGGAAGGGTTTAAATTTCATGAAGTAGAGAGCAGCAGCCGTCTCAAAATTAAATCTTTTAAGAAGGTTAAGATATGCAGGAGTGAGTTTCAGCACTCAAGCTTGAAGATTAAATTTAAGGGCGTGCAAATCAGAATGCTTCACTGTGGTTCTAGCCAGTATTGAACAGAAGTGTAGGATTCATTGATGGGGCAGGGAAGCCAGGTTCTTCCATTGTTTTAGATAACTCACCTAAGGTGCTGGTCATAGTCTAATGCTTAGTGGAATTTGGGAAATCTGTATGATTAAGTCAGATTTTGGAGGAATCCTGAACACAATGTAGCATGAGACAGGCCATGGTGATTTACTAGATAAATTTATCACTGAGTGAAAGTCTGAGTCACAAAGGTTGGATATTCATTTCTCTTTTAGTGGTGGAATGAAATACAGAAATGTGATCATCAGCATCTGACCTAGTTAACTGAAGAGTTACCCCACCTAATTACTGGTCATTCAGTGTGGAAAATGTGGACAAGAATAATCTTCTTGGAGTTTTTATGTCTGTCTCCTGAATAGATAAGAACTGTTCATAGAATGATTTTAGCTAGTGAGATGAAGAAATCTGCTCAGTACAGTTACAGTATACTGTATCTCTTTCAATTTCAAAGGAAAATGGTTAAAAATAACAGAGAGGAATTAATGGCTTGTAATCTAAAGCCCCAAAATATACTTATCTAAATGTAGATAAGTATATGTATATACTTATCTTCATTATATATGTATAAAGTAGACAGTAACTTCTTGTCTGGTGTTCTTCTGAAATATGGTGATGTTATTCTATTTTGTCAAATGTTTATTAAGAAATAGATTCAGACTGTGTTTTGCATTTGTGACTTTTTAATGCTTCTGTACCTAATTCATTACTGCCAGGAAGGAAGTTGACAAGATGTATTTGTGTATTTGCTATCATTTATGGTTGACTAAAATTTAATGTGTTATTCATATACAGATAGGACAGAAAGTGGTTGGACATAGATAAGCAAATTCAATAATTCTGAAGATATCTTCAGAATCTGGACTTATATAACACATTGCAGGCTTGTGACACTTATTCTGGTCAAGACACTTACTGAACTGTCAATTGAGACTTGTCCTGATAAAGGCTTGAAGATTACAGGGCCACAACTCTAGCATAATTAAAGAATTAATTGTGTCCTTGTTTCTGTATTTATTTATTTATCTACTTACTTAAGACTATGATTTTCTCAAACATTGTCTAGGAATCTTTTGATTAACTTCTGTGGGCTCTGGCCAGACTGAAAATATCTGTCAAAACTTGTACAAATTGCAAACCTAGTTTTTTTAGAGCAGTAATTTATCCCTAAAAAACCCTAACTAACCAAGCAAGTCAAAAACCTTCCTACATAATGTGTTGTGCTCCTTAAGTTAGATAACTATGTCCAGTAGAAACTGGATTAGCCCCCATATGTCCTAATGGAGGTCTGAAAAGACAAGCATGTCTATTTTCAGGGCAGTTATTCTATTGTGCAATTAGATGTAGCTGTAAATTTAAGTTGGCCATTTACTCTTCCTTTCAGGCTCTGTGGGCTTCTAATAGCATTTTCTTTTTGAAGCAGCAGTAGGGTGCTTGTACAACAGCTTCTGTGAGAGATAGTTGCTGTATGTTATGGTAACAGATGAAGCCTGCTTAGGGTAATATGGTCTTACAGTCATGAGAAATATTATTCTGCATTTTATAAAAGAAAATAAAGCATTTAAGGGTTTAAATCAGTTTTTTTTTAAAAATTGCTTATCGTTATCAGAGATTTGCTTGAATCTGCTAAAAGCAGTTTTGAGATTCATAGCTGTTACTGAAATTATGGGGAAAAGACCCTGAAGCATTGCCTGTACACTTCTCAGGATCAAGTCAAAAGATGCTTGCAGTTACCTACCCTGCAATACCCACCCTGAAATGCTGACCAAACTGACTTCTCAGGAATGTGATTCCAGGAGTGCATCTTCCATGGTGCTTTAACAGGAGGGTAGAATTTAATCTGCTTTTCATACTCCCATTTACATCAAGAAGTGATTTAAGTACACATGAACTCCATGCCAGGACTTCAGGTTTTGCTGTTCAGATTTGCTGCTACTGGTCCCCAGCACTTTGTCATGCTAAAGGCAGTGTGGCCTTGAGTAGTCCTGCTGCACTGAAGGTCAGATGGACTGGAGTTCAAATAAGGAGTCAGCTAGAAAAGGGACCCAACTTCCTTCTTTGGATTAGAGATCAAACTAGTGACAAGAAGTGACAACTTGCTTAGAATGAAAAAGAAATTTCAGGCAAAAAGTAAAAAAAATAATTTGTCACCTTTTTTATAAGCTTTTTCAGTTTATAATTGTCCCTTCTGTTCCTAGTGAGAAAAAAAAAAACTGAAACAACACAAAGAGCCAGCGCTACCAGAAAAATATTAATCTGTAGCAGTAATTCTCTTTTAGTGTTTAACACCTTGATAAATACAGTAACTGGATTAATGGCTATTGTTGACAAGATACCTTACTTCTCTATTTTCTTGTTCAATAGGTGATATATGCTCTGAACACTAAGAATGATGAACATGAGGACAGTATACAGGCTTTGAGAGAGGCTCATGAGGAAGAAATTCAGAATATTCTTGCTGAGACAAGAGAAACAATTCTCCAGTGTAAAAGCAAAGCTGAAGAAGAACAATTACTGAGAAAGCATATTCAGGCCCTTGAAATTGCAGTAGCACAACACAAGAGATTGAAGGAAGAAGCCTTAGCAGAGTTAATATTGTGTAAAAAACAAGCAGAAGAGAAGGAGTCAAGAACAGAAGTGGAACAAGCACAGACGGGCCTTTCTACAGATACAGCAGACACCACTGCAGGTTTTGAAAAGAAACTTCCACATTTAAATCAGGAGTTTGATGGACTGTTAAATGAATGCAAAGCATTTAGAGGAGAAAATCTAGATAAAAAAGTAAATTTAGATGAGAAGTGTTGTGTGGAAAGGCACACAGTAATGAATGAGATGGAAAACCTGAAGACTGAGAACCAGAAAACATCTGAAGATTATATTCAAAAAACAAGAAAACTGCAAGCCTCTTGTGAGATAGAAAAAGAGATTTTGAAAATAGCCATGCAGCAGTCTGTGACAGAAAGAAACTGTCAACAAGGAGAAACAGAGCAAAAGAAGAACTCAGAGACTGAGGAAGGTTTTTTGCTGCAGCAGGTAAAGAAGCTGGAAGCAGACCTAGAGGACAAAAGCCAGAAGATAAATGAGAGGAAGAAGTATTCCCAGAAGCTGAAGGAGCGAATACAGGTAGAGTTAATCCCTATCTCTGCCTGACAAAGTGAAAATTATCAATTCTTTAAAATTTGGGAGAGGATGATCTTTTAAAGATCATGTTGATTCAAATGCTTTTTAAGTAGTAAAGCAGTTTTAGAGGCTTAGAATGGAAATAGGAGTGATATAATGCTGGCAGTTTTAAAGAAAGAGTTAAGATGATTAGTAACTCATTAGGAGAACACTTTGAATGCTATAATTTGTATTCCTTGAGAGAGGAGTAAAGTAAAATTTATCTGTTGGCTGAAGAGAGTTTTACTTTTTCTGCCCAGAAATGTGATGAGAACAGCAAGCAGGCACTACTGCTGCCAATGAGTGTTTGTTTACAGAGTACATTCTCCTTTTCCCTTGTGGGTGCCAGTAGCTCAGTGCATGGATATAAAGAGGGTTAGATATGAGACCTGAGCTGGCAGTTATGAAAACAAGTTTTTTGTATGACTCTTGCAGCAGTGGCTTGTACCAAGTGCCATTTGATGAAGTGTCCTTTACACTTGTGAAGTTTTATGTGCTGAGCCATGAGACTTTGGCCATTGGTTCTCACCTTGCACTTTGCCTGCCCACCCTCACTGCTGTGTATCTCACACATTTGCAGCACAGCTCAGCAGACCCTTCCTGGTTGCATCATGTGTCAGATGCAGTTTCAGAGATTGGCATGTCATGGGAAATCTGCCAAACAGCTGCTTTTGGTACATAGGGTCAGAGTGCAGGAGAGATGCTGATGCACTGTGCTGAAATTGAAGCACCCAGCCATGCTCTGTGCTCATCAGTTCAACTTCTTTCTGATACTTCTGGTCCTTTACATCACATAAACTCACCTACCAGACATGCCCTCAGCCCTGTGACAGCAATCTTGTATATTAGTAAGAAAACACCTTGAAGGTTTAGATTTGGAGTATTACAGAATAACAAAAATTGTTCCCTAATGGGAAAGAAGGTTTTCTTCCTTTGGAGGAAGAGAGCCCCAGAATTTTGCAGGGAGCAAGGTCAGCCTAGTCAGCTGTGTTCTTCCAAGGCAGCTCTTCACTGTTTTCACCATCTGCCCTTACATCTTGCTTGCCACTATCATTTTGCTGATGATGCAGAGTTCTGAGCTACTTCTTTGAGGATGTTCTTAGAGGGAGTTCAGCCTTCAATACAGTCCCTACCTCTTTGTTTTACAAGATCAGGGGATGAATTGAATACACCTTCCCCAACATTATTCAGATTTCATTGTCTCATTGCGTAGATCTGTAGCAGAACCACCTCTATTTTTTACACAAAAGTGGAGAGGAAACAAAGATGCAGATAAGCCCTTTTTTTGAATTGAGTCAATCTGTAGTATCTGTTTCAATACTAAAAAGTATCCTGGCTCTGTAGAAGTTGGAAGCATTAGAGGGGAAGAGAGAAAGGAAGATTTTTTTTTTTTTTCTGTGTATACTTTAGGTTACATTCAGGGAAAATTAAGAATAAACACATGAAAATTTATGCTTGTGATTTACTCTTCTGATTTATTGTATAAGAATGCAGTAATTTAGGAACAAAAAATGTAAAATATAATAGGAAGTGGAAGTAAGAAGGTGGTGTCATTAGCAATTTATTTTCTAAATTCAGTTTCAGCTGGATAAAACTGAAATATTTTCTGAAGGTCATATGCTCAACTCATACATTTCAAATCCTCTAAGTCTGTGGAATGAGGCTGATTTACATACCACTGGAGCATATTGCCTTGAATCTTTGAAGAGATACCCTCAGACTAGGATAAATCTGGAAGGAAGGAAAGAGTTAGACATGGTGTTGTTTTCTGTTTCTTTTACAGTTGAACAAAAAACTGTAAAGTTTCTCCTTTCTAAATTGACTATTTCCTATGCCACCATTAAATACATTTTTTCAGACTTCTATGGACGATGGCAGACAGGGACGTAGAAACATCTTTTTAATCTGAAATACCTTTGAGCGTTAGTAAATACTAGCAGGAAAAGCTATTATAAGGCTTGAAAGGTGAAAGGAAGTTGATTCAACAAGGTGAATTTTCCTGTTTTCTCCTTATGCATATGCCAAGAGGTTTGAGACCTTAAGATGAAAGGCATTGCATTAGTATACATTTATTATTACCGCAGTTGAAGGGAGAATACAAAAGCTGACAAATCATTAAGTCTGATCTGTTCAGTCTGGTTTTGGAAGAATTCTGGCATATATGCCAGAGGTAAAAGTAACAAGCCTACCTTAAATTTTTAAGCTACAGAGATTGTTAAATACAAGTTAGTTTTAACCCTGATGTTTTACTTGACATTCACATAGGAAAAAATGGCAGTTTTATCTGAGTGAGTATTGCAGTATTGTGTTTGACATATGAAACTGCAACTAGAACTCCAGAAATAGCACATTCGATATGATTCAAATTTTTTTCATCAGTTATGGGCAGACAGCTCCCAGCAAAGTCTGTAGGACACAATTTTTTCTGAGTTTAGGCATCTGTAGAATGGATTATGTTACAAACTTTTGTATTTCAGTAACTGAAAAAACCCTAATTAATATTCATTAACTTCTGGCATAAGTTGTCATGAAATTATTAGAAGCATAACCTATTTCCAGTTTAGGATAATCTCAGACATCTTTTAGGTGGTAGCTGTTGATGGGTATTCACTTTACAATGATGCCAACTATGTGTGAGAAAAAGGTTTCACATCACAAATATTCTGGCAGTAGAGACAGTTTAAGGGTATAGAAGAGCAAAAAAAATGCATTTAAATCAGCTCTGTAGGTGATTTATATCATGGAACACCAAGAGAGAAAATGACCATTTATTTCTTATTACAAGAAAATTACATATGTAATAAACGTGAAAGTAATGTCATGCATATTTTAGGATTTGGAAGTGTAGCTTAAGCGAACACAGCAAGAAATTCTGGGATCAAAATGTGTAGTGAAAAAAGAGGAAGAAGATCTAAGTGTAGTCAAAGAGAGAAATTCACATCAAGAAAAGGAAATCCTGCATAAAGCAGGTAAGATGCTCATTAATGTCATTCTAAAATATTTCCCATGTTAGTAGTCACTGATATTGGAAATTCTGCAAGTTATTTATGCTACTTGAAATGTAAATTTTGGTACCACAGAAGATATGGAAGCTATATTGAATTCCCAAAGCAAAACTGTTAAAAAAGTAGATTAACTGAAACATCAAATAACACAGCTTCAGCAAATGTCTTGTACCAAAGAGAGTCAGGAAAAGAGCAACTCTGAAGATGTGCAAAAGCTTTAACAGGTGCTTTGCTCTCAAATATTCAAAGACATGGCATACCAAAATTACTGAAATCAATGCAGTTTTTTTTTTTACAATTGATAGCTTAATTGTACAGGAGTCAATCCTGTAAGATTCCCAGATCCCTGATCTTGTTCAGTGGAACACTGACTTATGTTCATAACCTGAAGTACCTGAGTTCCTGCAAAGACAGCAAAGGAGTCCTTGGGCTAGACTAGGGCACAGTGTTCAACTGCTTCTGTAACCAAATCCTTAAAGAGAACAATGTCTAAGGCAGACTTTCTCTGCTAAGGTCAAGCTGGAATACTGATTTATTTATTTTTAAATATAGAAAATGGTTATTCTGAAAAGCTGTGCAGAAATGATCGAAGAAATAAACTGGAATGTGTGTATGCTGAGAGTACCCTCTGTACAATATCTCCCCTTAAGCAACTGTTCAGTCCTGAATCTTTTCTACACTTTTTAGTTCTCTTTAACTATTGTTAGGCTACCATTTAGGAAAATTAGACTTGGCATCACAGTCAGCAAATCATCTACTGTACTTTTTCACAGGACTAAGGATGTCCTTGAGGGAGCCTGCATGGAGTTACACACCCAAGCTCAAACCAGAACAGCAAAAAATCCTAAATAATTCCTACGCTGCAGAAAAGTCTTACCACCCCAAATCAGTATGGTTCTACATTTTTAACTAAATTAAAGCCAATATTTTTCAATGGAGTATTGCCACCTAAATAGCATTTTCACTACAAAATAGACTAATGTGACCCCAGAGTTCTACCCTGGGTTTTTTTCTACAATATATCTAGTGTGTTTTATAGGCTATGGAAACTGTAGCTGTTGACAAGGAGGGTATGAATAAAAGAGAGAACTTTCTTTGTAAAATCAAGCATCAGTTTTATAAGGAAATTATTTGAAGGAATAGCTGTTAAAAGGAATGGTAGATCATATAATGAAGGCTACAAAGGAAATCAGGCCAGTCTGAAACTTCATGGAATCTGAAAAAAAAAAAATCCAGAAGGAAGGAATATTCTTCTATTTATAGATGCTTTAATTCATCTGGTTTTAATCTTATTGGTCACAGCAACATCATTAGAATTATGCTCACTGTAGGCACTTTGAATTAACATAAAATGCCAGGATTTTCTTGCTACAGAAAGAAAATCAGAAAAAGAAAAAAAAAAGGTGTGAAAAACTCTGAAGACAGGTGAATTTATCCTTGATGGGATAAATGGCCTTCTTAGCAATATTTATCCTTGCATTCTTTGCATGTGGCAAGAGTTGGAGTGTTTTATAGAAGATTCTTCCGTGAAGAAGAATGTATTGTGGGTATTGTTCCAATTCCTGAGTTAAATTTTCATGGATTGCTGCTGTGAAACACTCAGATAAATTTATTTAATCAGAATTTTGCATTAATTAGACAGAGGATCTAGTTGTGCAAAGTGCTGGTAAATTAAGTCAGAGTGCATGTGTTACCAGTGAAATTACAATTATTTACAATGCATGTGTTACCAGTGAATTACATGCATTTACAATGCATGCATCCATATATATACATGTCCCTATTTAGTCAGAAAGAAGGCTCATCTTCTTGTAGATCTAAACAGTTTACCTGAGCAATACCTTTCTTTCAGTGTGTTTTAAGTGGGTAAGCTGTTATTTTTGTTGTTGATATGCATTAGCAGCAATTGGCTTAAGAGATTCTTCAAAGAATTTCATCAGAGCTGCTGTCTGTGACTGAATCCTTTTGCTTTAGGAAATTTGCAGTCTCTGATGTTTTTGTGCAGTAGGAGCCAAAACGTGAGCTGAATTCTGTTCAAAGGGAGGATAACCTTGAAACAAGTGTTCAGTTTTAAGCATGTGCTTTAGTGATTCCTGGAGCTCACAAGACAGTGCATGTCTGTGATTTGCCAAGTTTGAACATAAGCTAAGGGGGAAGTTAGTTTCTGACTCCTAATGGACTTTGGTGTTCATCAAAGGTCTTCTAGACAGAAAAAGGTTAATTTCAGCAGTTTGTAGAATGGCACAATAAGGCTACTGGTCAAGTGGTTTTTAGACCCTTCTTAGTGCTAAGAATGAACTACCCACTATCTGCAGTTAACACTGCTATAACTTTCTGAGTTCAATGTTTGCTTGAGAATAATTAAACACTTGCTGATGAGTTGTGAAGTCATACAAAGCAAACAGCTGCTGTCCTTAAATGTTGAGCTTCATTATACCTGCCCAGTCTTGGAGTCTTGTGTTTAGTGCTTGCCAAAAGAATTATTGTCCATGAAACTGCTGGAGTTTATTCAGTTATACAATCTTATTTCTTAAAATTGAACCTGGGTGAGTAAATTATTTCATCTGCTTGTGGAATGGCTCACTTTTGATCAGTATCTGAAGATGCAATGCTTCAAGGTACATAGTTACACTAGTGAAGCCTCATGGAAATGACTTTGCCTTTTATATAGTGTATTCTACTTATTATTAGCTTGTACATGTATTATTAAAATTATGCCAGGCTGAAGCTCTTCATGTGGGTCAGATTGAATTTAAGTATCAAACACTTCATGCTTTAGAAAAAAGGCATACTAGTAGACATTTATTTTAGGCAATAAATATTATTGCTTATAATGATACTTCTTAGAGATTCATACTAATTTAATCAGAAAAATATTGAGTTTGAAAAACAAATAAAATTATAATTTCTAAAATTATTTGTGCTGTTTACATCCTCTTATTCAACTAAGGCCTGTAACAGCTGTTAATGAAGTGTTATGTCTATTTTTCCAGATAGAAAAATTAAGATACAGAGAAGAAAGTCAGTTGACAGAGTTGAAGTGGGAATGTTGCACCTGATCTTCACATTTTAATCAAAAAGACAGTTATATCTGCTCCTTTTTGTATAGGCAATATTAAAGCCAATTCCTCCCTTGCAATATTCATGTATCTGTTTAATTCCATCCTTTAATTGCTACATAAGTTTTATACAGGGGTGTGTGAGAAGGAGCTGTACAGGATGGGGGAAGTGTTAAGTAATTATTTTTTCCTGTTTCCTTCATTGCCTGAAGATACTGTAGAATGTTTTTGAGTTAGCAAATTTGCACAAATAGGAAGAGCAAGCACTAATGAATTTGTAGTGTGTATCACTTCAGGAAGTTTCTAGAAGTTGCACATTCAGTTTTTCTACAACAAGTAATTGCTAACACTTGCTACAAACAATTGCTACAAGCTCTTGGTCACTGTCTTGCAACTGATGCTCTCATTGATTTTTTTAAACTATTTCCAGCAACATGGTGATTTAATAATCCTCATATTTTTATTATTATTTTATTTTATTTTTACTTCCTCACCATTATTTTCTTTATGGATGCTGTCTGATATAGCTTCCTTTGATTCTCTTTCCACTAATTGCCCATTAGTCACCTTGTTATTTATATGGCCAAGGTATAGTTACGGTTTTTCAGATCTTGTATGTGACTCTTGCATACTGAATTCTTTTTGAAGATTAGCACCACTCTAGGCAAAACAGTCTGACTCTTCATGCTGTGCAGTTTTACACCTTAGGGAAGCTTTCAGTAGAAGATTAGGATAATGTGAGTTGTATTGTCTCACAGTAATATTAGGAAGAACCAAACCAAACTGTTTCTATATTTTAAATTAAATCACCCAACTGACATTAAATGACAGTAGCATGTGCTATTGTGTACACTGCTGTATTATCTAGGTTAAGGTAGAAGAAATGTGTTGTTTTTCATGCTGCATGTTTTGTCCCATCTATTGCATGCTCTTGTCTTTCCTTCTTTTTTTTCTTTTTTTTTTAACTTTAGGAGCTCCAGACACAGCTAGATGAATTTAAAAGAAAATCTGAGTGTGAACTAAAGCAACTTGAAAAAGAGAAAGAAGTTCTAACTGGGAAACTTCAAAACTCTTCACTTGAGGTAAACTGGGCATAAATGTAATGCAATAATAAAAAGTCTCTTCATTTTTCATCCCATCTGAGAGATTCTGGATTAGATTTTAATACTATTCGTTGTGTCTATCACTCAATAAAATATGCAAGGACTCCAGATAGAAATAACAGAAATAATTGCTTCTAAATATCTATGAAGACTTTGACAAGCCTATTTATTTCATATATTACTCTTTGGAGCTGTGCTAAGGTGAGGAGTTTGGCTGTATCAGGGTTGCAGAGTGACTTTGATTGTTTATTTACAGGACAAAATGAGATTAGAATCTTCCTTACAGCTCCTGTTAACTGATTCTAACCAGTTTCACTTCCCTCCAGTTCAGTGGGAGTTTGCATGGCAACAACTCTGCAAAAGATGAAGACCTAGATCTTCTTCAGTTGACATTTGTAGCCTCTCTGTGGCCATAATAAGCTCTTGCTGAGTGTTTAAAGACAGAGAAAGGACAGACAGGCTCATGAGGAGGCTAAGCAAAACATTGTCCTCCCTTTACTGCCTCCACTTTCCCACATGCCATTACTACCCCTTGGTGTGCATGTTCTAGCAATCAGGGCATGGGTTGTGCTCATTTATGGTCACATAAGCCTCACCTGGTTTTTCTCCCATCTGTGCTACACTAGCTGTACAAGGTATGAGTGCAGCATGGGTGTTTCTTTTTCATTTCTTCTCTAAAACCTTCTGTTAACATACATTCTGTTATCAAACAGTGACATTCTGACATTCTTTCTATTTCCCAGTCTTACAAATACAGAATTTAAGTGTAGTTTAATGTTCTGAAATTTCTGACTATTTTTAAGTTTCATTACACATTTCTGCATGCCACTGTTTCCTACAGATTCTTCTCTGAGAGAATTTTGGGTCAATCCAACCTATGCTGGCCTATTCAGAGTGAAAGGTTTATGACATAAAGGTTTATTCCTCAAATTTGCAGATGCAAAAAATAAGGTCATGGGTAATCAAATTACTTTTCTTGAAATCACATGTTCAGGACAGTAAAATATGAAAGGAACTTATGTTTTCTAACTGCTCATCCACTCACATCACAAAATAATGGTAAATTAGCAAAGAGTGGTGGAAAATTATTGCCACTATAAACATAAATAATATAAAATAGTACATAGCATGCCATATGTTATGTTCACAGAGCCATGGTAAATATGAACAGATACACTAAAAAATGTTGTATCTTAGAATCTGACTGCTCTGAAAAAGGAACAAATGCTCCATTTGAAGAGAATTTTTGCATTTTTCTTGATTATTCCAGAAGTTACTATCTGAACTAATTACTTGGCAATATTGCCAGGATATTGAACTCATTTCAACTTGTAATAGTTTCCTGCTATAGGGACATGAATATTCACAGCCAAGAAAGCACCATTTACTGTATAATATTATGTTTCACTGAGGGCATGTTTCCCATCTGGGAACCTTCACAATGGCTCAGCCCAGAGCTTCCGCCTCAAAGGTTAGGCAATGTGCTGTTACTAATCCAGTTCTAACCTGGATACAATTTCAGACCTAAAAATAGCCTCCTTGGCTGCCTAAGACCCGTTTTTGGTTGGCCTGACATAGCTGGAGCACTGTGCAGAGTAGACAGAAGAATGATAATTTCCTCTCTCTGGGGTTGCACTTCAAAGTGGCAGTATTTCTGTATTAATAAGATTTTTGTGGATAAAGAAATCAGACTTGCATCTGTTTGGTCATTTGGAAGGAAAGATGTGAGATCCTGTGTGGGCTGAATGCTAATTCATAAGGGCCCTCCAGTTCCTTGGTTTTGAACTGCAGGATCTCTTCAGCATGTGTTTAAGGATCTTGGGGCCACAATATAAGAAAAATATGAAGCTATTAGAAAGTGTCCAAAGGATGGCTGCAGGGATGGTGCAGGGTCTTGAGGGGAAGCCTTATGGAGAGCAGCTGAGGTCACTTGATCTGTTCAGCCTGGAGAAGAGAAGGCTGAGAGGAGGCCTCCTTGCAGTCCAGAACTTCCTTATGAGGGGAAGAGGAGGGGCAGACACTGATTTCTTCTCTCTGGTAATCAATGACAAGACCCAGGGGAATGGCCTGGAGCTCTCAGGGGAGGCTTAGGTTGGATATTAGAGACAGGTTTTTCTCCTAGAGGGTGGTTGGGCACTGGAACAGGCTCTGCAATAAACTGGTCACAGCATCAAACCTGACAATTCAAGGAGTGTTTGGGCACTGCTCTCAGGCACATGGTGTGACTCCTGGGGATGGGACTGTGCAGGCCCAGGAACTGGACTTCTGTGACCCCTGTGGGTCCCTTCCAGCTCCAAAGATTCTATGATTCTGTTCTATGCTAGAATTAGAAGATACATAAAATGGAAATGCAAACATCAGCTTGTCAGGATACATCTTTGTACAATGCCCAGAGTTTTTATGGATCTTGAAGATTCCACCAATTAGCAGTCAGAAATTCCTCTGGTCAGGAATTGCCACAAGTTTAGGAATATTGCTTACTGTGAACTTAATTGAAGTAACTCTGAAAAACCAGTAAAATACAATTTATTTCGTTTTTACTTCTTAAGCACTTCTTATGCCATATTACTGTTAATGTTATGTTGGATTATGTTTGCATCTCTGAGATCACTTTGTGCAATTCCGGTAGATAAAAGTGACTTAGTAACGGAATTAAAGTACATTTTCTTCAAGAACTTTTGTTATGCAGCAGGAGGACATTATAAAACACAAAATCCCAGAGTGTTGCTGCTTTTTTAATAATGAAAACGTCCAAATAGATTCTGGACTGATGTGAGTTGGCAGAGTTTCATTGGCTTAAATGCTGCTTCACCAGCTTAAGCAAATTGAGGATCTGGCTACCTGTTTAGAAGTCAGGAAGTGCAGAAAAATTACTTGGGCCCTGCAAAACATTCCAGAGGAGGATTTTCACTGGTGGATTTGAAAACCTTTTTAATTGCAAGACAAGAGGAGGAAACCTTATAGGATGGAAATGTTTGTTTCTTAACCTCTCTTAGAAGTACCAGGATTCATGAGAAAGAATGTCTTTGTATGCCTGATACATCTCTGAAGGGCTTTTCCCTTTAATCACTGAAAAATAATGGTTTTAAAACCACTTTTCCATCTGATTTCTTGCTACATTGTGTTCCCAGCTCAGCCTGTTTCTAGTTAGTATGATCTTTTGTTTCATGTTAGAAGTCCTTTGGGCCAATTACTGTCTCTGAAGAGTTGGGGAAGTTTATAACATTGTGACCACAGATGAAGTTTATATAGGCCTCTATTCATCTTTCCTGCCTAGTTGACTAATTTGCTTAAGAAGTATTCCAAGTAATGTTTCTCCTGTTTCAAATTTTTCTATTATAAAATATACAGCTTATTTTTCTGACACATTTTTTTCAGTCCCTTTATTTTCAGGAAGCCCATAAAAAAAAGGCATGCTTGAGTATAGTGATGCCAATGCATATTGTGTCAGATGATAGGAGAGACTGTACAACATAAAGTCTTTCACATCAAAGGTTAGTTTTATAAGGAACTGCAGTACCTAAAAACTTCAGTGTTTCTTTTCTTTATATAGGAAAATATTGGCTTGAGTTCAATAGGTGTGAAGACAAAGTAGTTTTTTTTGCCTGTAACCAGAAATCAAAGTGCCCCTTTGATTAAATCTTATGATTTACCACATATTTCTTTTAAAAGTAATAAAAAAAATTTCATCATCTCTTGAAACAAAAGTATGCTTGGCAAGTGGCTCTGGCATCTGCCTGTTCTTGGAGTGTATCCAGGCCACAGACAGATCCCATTACGCAGATATATTAAAGACCATTAATGGTTTTCATTACAAATAGTATTTGGCAATTATTCTTCACTAGCTTGATCAGGAAAATTGGTTTCATTTGATGACACAATGGAAGAAGCCAAGAAAAAACTGGATGAATAGTGAACTTAAACTCAGTCTGAGGTAGGTGCTGTTTCAAATTAAATATATGAGTTTTGTTGGATAGCTTCAGCAGAGCCTTAGGCCTGCCTTCTGGTTTGTGCCATATTATTGTGCAAATTGACTGTGGATTGCACATATGAGATGAAGATGATTTGAAATTTTTAAAAAGTATTTGATGAGCAACAGACAGTATATGCAAAAAGGTTGTCATTCTTCACTTAAAAAAGTCTTGTTTTCTTGCACAAAACAAGCATCTTGCTATTTTTTCATAGAGCAAGACAAGCTCATAAAATGTATTCAAATTTACATAATTCCTCTCCATTGTGAGTGCAGCTAATAGTCCTGTCCTGCTGACTTACTTTTCTGGAAGGTGGCTCAGCTGAAGCAAATATTAGAACAACAAGCAAATAATTTCAAGGAGTCACTGAAGAAACATAATCTACAGTCCAGCAAAGAAAAAGAGAAGCTTTTGCAGGATCTTCAAAACACCATTAAAGAAAACCAAAATGTTAAACTGCAGTTGGAGGCATCACATCAAAAAGTCTTAAAAATGTTGGAGAAAAGCAAGAATCAGGAGCTCAAGGTCAGTTTACTACATAATAATGTTAAATATATATATATTTATGGGGTAAACCATCTAAGTGAGAGCCAATTATCAAAACTCAGTTACCTCCAACTAGTTTAACGATGGGTTGCTATTGTTGTACATAATGAATTATTCTGTGATTTTGAAACCTCCTCATCATCAGGCTGGGAGGGGTGGGTTGGTTGGTGGTTTGTGGGATTTTTGTTTTGTTTTTTAATAATTTTAACATGTTAACTTAGACCACGGTGTGAATATAATATACCTTACAGTTAGGCTGCAATGAATATAAGCTCCTGTATCTGTGCACCTGCTTCTGAAATACAAGGGGATTCCTGAGTGTATTAATAACAGGACTGGGTTTTATGATGTTTCATCCATTACTAATTTATACATAAATATTTAAGAGGTATAATAGACACATAGTGATGTGTATTGCCTTATATACCTTCAAGAAATCAATTCAGTAAGTTGATAGCCAAGACTTTTAAAGGTTTGAGTGAATTGATTTCAGTGACAAAATGCTAATGCACTATACTGAAGTTCTAAAGACTGTTGCTGTCCAAGAAAAAATCAACTTGAAAAATGTACATGTGATTGTGACATGGAGTTCAGATGTCCTTGTTGGTTCCCACAGCTTAGAGAACTTTATGAAACATAGGTAATAAAAACACCCTAAGTAGAATTTAATATCTTGTTTATACATTCCAAATGAAATTCCAGTTTTGACACCAAGCTGAAGGCAATGAGTTGGTAAGAATAAAACTGAGGACAGGAGTTTGCTTTCAGAGCCACCACAGAGCAACTGCCCCATCATTCACAGTGTACCAGCAGTACTTCTAATGGCAGTGAAAGCATGACCCAAGAGTGATACAAGGAAAGATAAATGCATTTGTCTGACACATTGTGATAAGTAATGACAAACAGGTCAAATCTGGGGGCCTTGACTAATAAAACTTTCTTTCTAATGTCAAATAGCACAAAGATATCTGTGTTATTATTTCATCATGCTCAACAAATCTAAGAGGTGATACACTGATAATTTATCTCGTACCTATTAAGTGTTAATTTTTAACTTCAGCTCATTTTTATGCTTGCATTGATAAAATGTCTTGTAAAGTGGTGATGAAAATTTAAGTTCCACAATGAAAGGCCAGATTCATCCTAACATTACAAGTAGAACAGCAAGCTGATAAACAGGCTCCAACTACTTTGTTTTTGGGGGGACTTTTGCTTACAGGAGGCAGAAGAACGTTTGAAAAAGGAATTTAATGAGACTTTCAAGATCCAACATCAATCTCATAGGCTGGAAATACAAACCTTGGAAGAGAAAGCAAAGAAAGAATTACATGATGAACTTGAACAGATACAAAAGCAGCAAACCCTGTTGCTAGGTATAGTGTCTCATGTCATGCATAGTTCCTACTTCTTGATTATATATATCCTGAGAACCACTGACTTTCATCCCATTCATTTTCTTTCCCATTTTCTGGGAACTCAGGTCTTTGTTAATCTCTTTTTTCATACCCTGCAATTTCAACAATATAGTCTTAATATTCTTTGTTAACCAAACTCTCAATTGTCAGCAGCAAAATGTTGCTGAGAGAGTAGTACGGTGTACAGCATTCAAGTATGCATTATCAGGCATATTAGATTGAAAAATTATAATTTGTTCATATGACTTTAGTCTTCTTTTTTTATGTTGAATTTTTATATGTGCTTAAAGTCTGCTCTATTGAGTTCAGCAGTGGAGATCAATTGCTCCCTAAGTGCTGTTTAGTCTCAAAAGTGCCCAAAACTGTTAAGAACTAAACAGAACACTGCACTAGCAAGATGTGTAATATCTCTGGGTTTAATCTCAGGTTATTAAAGCTCATCTATAAAAATGTTTTTAATTAAACAAAGAATAATTTGAAAGTGTTTTGCATACAAACTGAATTTTATTCTTTGGTTGTTTCCACCAGTAATTAAAATTTGCTAGAAAAATTTCTTGCTCTCTAAAGTTTATACTTTGAATAGATGGATTCTCTTCATCAAGAAAAAAATTGTAGGGAGACAACAGAAATAAAAACTCTTTTCTTTTTGTACTTGAAAAACTTGTACCTAGTATACCCTAAAGTTGCAGTAAATCACAGATGGTAGCTCCATATCACTTTACTATTGCTCAGCTGAGTTACTTCTCTGGTAATAGGAGGCCATTATGCTTAATGGGGAAGGAGTTTAGGAGCAAAGCAAAATGTAATGAATTAATGTTTTCATCTACATTCCCTGTATCTGCCTTCCCCATCCAGCTGGCCTCTGCCTGCCTAAATACTGTCTGATTGTTACTAGGATCTCTAAGGATGGAACTCTCCGAGCAACAGGCGTCATGCACAAACCTAAAGAAACAAATAGAAGAACTTCAAATGGAGCTGAGGAGTGTGAGGACACTGAAGAAGCAACAGGCAAGGGACCAGTTTGTACTTCATTGCCATGTTGTGTTTAGCAAAAGCAATAGTAGCAAATTTCTCTCTCTGGTGATGATAAAAGTATACAGTCTTTTCCAGAAATGCAATGGGTTTTCTGCCTTTATGGCTCACTTTAAATGTTTATCATTTTTTTCCCTGTGGGCAGGCTTTTTCTTTCCTATTAAAGATCAGAATCTACAAAAGAAGTAAATGAATGAATGTTACAATAAAATAAATTCTTTGGGGACTGTAGAATATATTCAGGAAATATTTATCCCTCACTTTGTCTTGCACATATGTAGCATGGCACATATAATTGAAAAAACAGATCACAAAAATGCAAGGCACACAAATCCAAGAAGATGTTAACATCAAAAATTAGAGGCTGTGATTAACTAAATTTGGCCTTTTTCTTAGGAAGGAAGTAGCCAAAGCCAGATCAGATCTCTTCACAATGAACTGGAAAAATGTCAGAGTGAAATTTCTGAACTCAAGAGAGAGAATTTACTTTTGAAGGACACAATGGAGCTGCTCAGTGCTGAGTTGGAGTCACAGAAGCAAGAAGCTGCACAGCTTCAGGATAGAGATAAACAGCATAGAAGGTTTGCTTTGAATTTACACTTGACAGTGCTATCTAGAGATTCAATAATTGTGCCAGAGTGAGTGGTGTTCTAAGTGTGATGCATGTCAGAATCTTTCCTTCCTAAAGTACTAATTTTAGAAGCTAGGAATTTTGCAAAAGTAGTATTTCATTTCACATTTTCCTCCAGCTGTAATGGATCCATTTGAACTAATTGTTCATTATATGTTACAGAAAAGTATGTCTAGTGTATTCCCCCACGACTGACCTGAGAAAATGTGCATAATGTCAGCCTTTCAAAGGCACTGGAAGAGATAAATCCCAAACTCACCAAAGAGCTATTAAAAAAAATATAGAAGTCTCTGAGAATAAATATCAGGTTTTTATACATACTCTGTAGCTGAAACCAATGGACTGTTAATTCCAAAGGGGACACTTGAGAATGCCATATATTCCCTGTAAGAGTTTGCTTTGGCTGTAGCAGCCAGATTTGCACTGGGGAAGTAAGGGCAGTGCCAGTGGATACTGACAGTGCCTCTGGGCTGATGGTGAGCCTGGCACTGTGAGAGGCTGTCAGGGCACAGGAAGGGCAAGGTGACTTGAGTCTTGGCCATCTTGTAGAAGGTAAACCCTGTCTTCGTGTAGCCAGAGGCTCGGCACGTGTGGTGCAAATGGTTCTTCCCATTTCTGTTCAGAAAAAGTGTAGATTCCCAGGATCAATTGTGTTGGAAAAGACCTCTGAGATCATTGAGTGCAGCCTGTGTCCAAACACCACCATGTCAACTAGACCATGGCACTGGCTGCCATGTCCAGTCTTTCCTTAAACACGTCTGGGCAGCCCATTCCAATGTCTAATTACCTTCCTTTGAAGAAATTCTTTCTACTATCCAACCTAAACCTCCCCTGGCATGACTTACGAAGGAGACAAGACTGGGTTCAGTGCTTACTGCATTTGTATGGCTGTTGAATCCTTAGAAATTTCTGGATGAACACATTCTTTTTGCAGAGAGACTGAGGGATCTGGTGTGTGGGTACCTTTCAATTCATTTTTGCAGTGGTGCAGAATGTATGCAAGCTGTTTATATAAAAGGATTTCTGAAGAGTGTGCCCTTAAAGGAATCTTTAAAATTATGGCCTATATAGTCTAGAGAAAAGCACTCAATGGATAGAATGTCTCTCTGCAGACTGTCAGAGTGGCCAGAGTAATTCTATTCCTGTCTACCAGTCAGTAGTTATTTAAAGAATGAGTAACTTTTTTTTTTTTTTTGCCATTGCACTCTTTGGAGAGTTACTTCAAAGTGAATTTCATTTCAAGCTTTTGAAGCAAGATCAACAGAGAGAATTGCAAACCAGAGAGTTTGATTAATGCCCTCAAGCTACCTTGAAGGAATTTAGAGCCTCTGTTCATGAAGAGAAAAATTATTCATGTGTCAGCGCTGAGGTCTAAAAGGCCTCAAATGCTAAGGCTGCTGGGCTGGAGGATTTTCTTTACAGGGAATGAATGGTGTAGCTCTACTACAGTAAGCATTTGGGAGGGAAGCATTAATGGAAATTATATAAGGAAAAATCCTTCAAATAATTGGAGGTAGGACCAAAGCACTGGAGTGGACCTAGGCCTCTGAGACAGGCTGCTCTGAAATCAACCCATGTAGGACTTGAAAAACTAACTTGCAGCTCTTGTTTTGTTTTTGCCAGACTAATAATTTGTGTAGGGGAATAGTTAAATTTGTGCATATAAGTAATTACTATTTTTACTTTTAACAACAGTTCCCCTGTCTTATGCCAATTTCATTTCTGATTTGAAAGCTGATAGTGGCTTGTTACTTGCATGTGACAAATTTTTATAACAAATTACTTGAAATTGCTAGTCCTATTCTTGCCAAGTAAGTGAAACCCATAATCTGCTTGAAGTAATAATTCCTCTTTCCATTCTCTTGAATTGTGTGAATTCCAACTCCAGTACAGAAAGCTTTTACAAGGATGAGGATAAGAGCAGACAAAGGTGTTTTTATGGGAAGAGAGAACAAGTCCCCAAATGGCTCTTCTGAAGGAGAATATTCTACTCCTGAATATTCATTTCAAGGGATCCTTTTTTGCCCTTATTCTTCTGCTGCTTATTTTATGCTAAGTGCCAAATTAGTCACTTCCGTGGCTGTGTTCTAATTTCAAGGGGAGAAACCTTTCATGGATCTTTTGGTCTTTCCTGAAGCCTTTCAAAAACAAGTGAAACAGATTTGGTAATACATTAAAAAGATGATAGGGGGAAAGGAAAGATAAGCCTAATGTCTTTTGTGAAAATTACAATTGCTAATATGCTGAGTTGAGCATGTCTATTTTAATTAGTGAACCATAGAACATGGGCTCTCTGTTGAGTTAATGAAAAAGTTTCTTCAAGCAATAGCAAACACAAATCAAGCTATGATTCTTCAATAGATGCCTATTGCTTTTGGGATTGGTATTAGAATGCAGTGTTATGGTTAGACTTAAGAAAATATTAGGCATTTTTTAGTTTTCAGTTTATGGTGTTAATCATATAGCAGTATCTTCCAAAATACATTGTGTGAAAAAGATTAATGTTATACATGTGAAAAAGATTAATGTTATAGTTAAAAGAATTGTTGCAACACTGATAGTCAGTATGTAGTGAAATATATCATGAGAGCCTCATGTTAAAATGCCAGATATTTCAACATGATTTTGCTAAATACAAATAAGTTCCTATGGTACTTTGTTGTCATGTTTTATCATTAACATTGATGTACAAACTAACCCTAGACAGAATATCAATAGCACCATTATTTTGAATTGAATTGAAGGGTGAAGGTCAAGTACTTTTCAAAATAATTTTTCCTCAGTGTTAAAATATTTCCTCTCAGATTGCAACCAAAATGTCAGTCAAATCTGTAGGCAGAAGCCAGATCTTTGCCCAGTTAACTACCTTTGCAGTCAATAAAACTCCTCAAAACTGCATGCTTTGATCAATGATAATAGGCTAATATTGAAACCTGAGAATTCAGACATATTTTAATACCAATGAAAGGCTACTGGTAGAAGACCTCAATATCAAGCATAAAAAAGAACTGGACATACTGAAACGAGATCAGCGGAAGGAAATTGAAACCATAGTATCTGATTTCAGCAGCACTCAGGCACATCTCCAAGCAAAGATTTTCTCCTTAGAAACTGCGTAAGTAATTTAACAATAAACTCTGGCTCATGCTGGCAATGAGTTCTGTTTCTATTTATTATTCTTAGTACGTACCATTTCTTATTAATCATAAGTAAAATATTATAAGGATCAAAATAGAAGTGTATAGGTATTATCTTTGCAGACCAAAAAGACCCAGACACATTGTAGTAAATTCTGGATATTGTTTAATCTAAAGCACTATATATGAAGTTGTACAATGCTAAATTAAAACTTGCATGTAGGATCTAGAAATTCTATGAAGTGTAAAATCATCTGTGTTACAGATGACACCAGAGGCCCAGATCCATGATCTTGTACTTAATTTTGTTCAGCAGAGCAGCATCTTAACCTCATTCTCACTCCCTTAAAAATTTCTAAGGAAAATGATGCTCATGTAAATAAATGCAGTTTGTAGCCCTCTGTGGATTTAAGAAGTTCTGTGGTGCTTCAGATTGAACAGGAGACACCTCTCAGAAATAATCCCTTGTATATATCCCTCTTCCTTTTCTCTTATCCCAACTGTTCAGAAGCAGCAGAAGTCCAGAAGAGAGACTTGGTGTGTAAGCAGGCCTCTAACCCTTAAACTTTTCAGATGTAAAGAATTATCTTTTTATTTTAACTCGAAGATAACTCTAAGATAATAAGAGTCAGGGGTGGTCCTCTCAAAAATGTTTACCCACACATTAAAAAAGGAAATTTAAGGAATTTAAAAAGCTGAACTCAGACTACAGGTTTTGACTTAGCAGGGTTACTAAAGCAGCATGTACATTCATATTTATCTTCATGAAAATTACAGGAATTGAGTAATTCTGAGGATTCTGAAGTTACTGGGTCAGAAAAGAGAACAAATAGATGAATATAGATATGTATAGATACTCTGACACTGCTTTCTTTCTTTAGGAAACTAGACTAGCAATATGATGCACAAGCTTGTTACTATTTTACATAAGGGGCTGGATTTTACACTGGACAGGTGATGTGAATTAACCCTGGAAATTTATTTTGGAACTCCAGAAGATTCTATACTTCTACATAAACCATGTACAGGTGTCCATTTTATAAAAATCCTGTTTTATTGGAAAGGGCTGGCTATGTCCCTGTATATTAGGTTTGGAACATAGGACAGAGTACATCTAAGGTTTTTCTTGAACCTAATCTGAGGAAGTTTTTTTCTGGTCTGCATTTTCTTCGGTACAGACTTAAAGAATTAGAAGAAAAGTCAAAAAAGTGGGAGTCCAGGCCTGAAGAGACACACCTTATAAACTGCCTGAAAGACAAATTAAGTGAGAGAGAAGAGATTAGCAAGCAGCTAGTGGTAAGACTGCTTTTTATATGGACATATGTATTTTGGAATCTATTGTAAGGCTCTATTCAGTGTTTCACACATTGCTTCATTCTGGTTCTTTCTTTCTGTTCTGGAATACTTTGACAAATGTATCTTTCCATATACCAGCTTCCAACCAATACGTGTTTCCATACACATAACTTTGTTTCCCTTCAGGAAGGAAGAAAATGTCAGCATTCACTTTCAGCCAACACTGAATCTTACAGGAATCGGTCATTTTCTTTCAACCCTAATACAGCATGCCTGACTCCCTCCATGAAGGTAAGATGAGCAATGCAATTGGAATAATAATTTTAATTTTGTGATAGTTTATTTTGATAATTAGATATCAAATTTGATCGTTTGAGATCAATATACCAATAGTTTGATAGCTGTATTCCTAATTTGAATTAGTGTTTTTGATGGTTTTATTACTATTTTAATCATATCAGAACAATAAAAATGCTGTCCATGTTTTATAATGGTTTCATTCAGTAGAATTATTTCCAGTATCAACCTACAGTCAGTTGTTGTGAATAGGAAAAATTCATTAGAAGCATAAATACAACACAGACAACAGGTGCTTAAGCCAATATAAAACACTGGAATTCTGACATGTCTTCCATTGGGATAAGCATGGCCATTGCTTGCAGATTTGGGAGTTGCTAATCAGGATATTGCATGCACTGAGGAAAATTATGAATCTGTTTGAGTTGCTTGGTATCTGCCCTTTGTCATTCCAGCCCCTCTGCATGATATTTTTACAAATAGCCATAGAAAGAAGGAAGGTCAAGTTGGTGGAAAGCACCTTGATGTGTCTAAAATCTCAGGGTCAAATACACATTGTTTTAATTGGATGACAAAATCCTCAGCATACCCTGAGAATTTAATTTAATTGCCTAATGAAAAAGATAGAAATCTTCCTATGTGGGTGTTCCTTGTAAGGTATTTGGGGATGAGGTATTGTTAAGGTTTCATAGAATAAATTGTAAAAAATGTGTATGTAATGAAGTTTTCTGTTACAATAAAAAGCAGAAGAAAAAGGTTGAGGTGCCCAGTCGTGTTGTCAGTGTTCCGAATTTAGCTTCCTACGCAAAGAGCTTTTTGAGCTGTGACTTGAGATCAAAAAGAAGTGCTCCTCAAATAACAAAATCTACAAGCTTAGACCGGAGTTCTGGCTGCCTCAGGGTGGGCTCTCCATCAACTCAGTCCTCAGAGAGCACTGCTGCCACAAGGTATTTGTCCATTTTGTATGATGATAAATGAATTCATATTTAGAATCTTGGAGGCAATTCAAACACATTTGACACGTAGAAATACACAACAATATAAGGTTCCTACTGTGCAGTGAACTCTGTATGTTTGGTTTTCTACAGACAGATCCAGAACTTTACTGCAAAAGTGGGCTATAATCCATGCCCAGCAGACCTTTTGCTTGCAACCCCTCCTGGTAGGAGAAAAAAAACCCAACCAAACAAAACACACACACAGAGACACAAACATACACCAAAAAAAAAAAGAAAATGAGCTGCTTTAACTAAGAATGTTGTTAATTGTGAACATGGCATCTTTCAATGGTTCTGTTAACGATGTGTGTCTTGTGTGTCTTCCTTATTTTTATTGCCTCGCCTTGCACTTGGTAGATGTGGATGGCATGTACCTAAGCTGATCAATTGGCAAAGGTTAGAGATTTGAAAACTGATTAGCAGATACTTAACTTTGTTTTTTTTCTCTCTGAGGAGCTTCATTTTTTCAAATTTTTGAGTTTTGTAAACGATGTTCAGTGTTTTATAACATAAAGTCTCTCTTCAAGAAATAGTTAAAAATGTTTGTAGTTAATATACAGTTAAAAAATCCCCAAACCTTACCACTGTATTTCAGGGCAAAATCTAGCCTTCTCAGCTATCTCCTGGTGGAGATTTAGTTATCCTGTAAATTATGTGAAAGAGAATTCTTTCCTTGGGGGCAGATGGTGCTGACTGCTGACAAAAACAACCTGGGACACAGTCTTAGATCTTCTTTGGCAATTCCCACTTCTTTAAAATACAAACATGCTGTGTCATGCCAGATGACTGCCAAGGCAAATGGAATTTCTGTTTTAGAGGGAAACAAACGTGCAGGGAGACTGCTTGGCTGCTGCTCCCTTAATTCTTTAAAATCAGTCAATCATAAGTTAAGTCCTATTTGTTAATCATGTGTTTAAAAAATCCTGAATGATGGAAAATCAGGGACTATGTAATAGGATTGATAATGAATGCCAGGAAGTATTCAGATAAATCTTGCCATTTCAAATAGAACTTCTACCCAACATTTTTAATGCATAAATTGTATCTGGTATTTTTAAGTGTGAATAGCATCTGCCATTCTCTGATTTTCAAGACTTCATATCCTTTTGTTTAATTTTTTGGGGGTGTCAAGTTAAGAACTATGTTCAAATGTTTCTGCATAGCTGTTAAACTCTGCTTCATGCTTTTCTTCATGTTACAATCAGTGCTGCTAGTCCAGTTACCTGGCTGGCACAGATCCCCCTAAAACTGTACCTGGCACCTTTTGGCCTCATCCATTCATGTGAGCACAAAACCATTCATGGGATGATGAGTTTTTCAGGGAAAAGTATGACATGTTGATAAGATTGTAAGTAAGCAGATCAGTGATGCTAATGCTTATTTGTTTGCACAGGACACATGGCAATGAACCACCACAAACCAAAGATGACCAAAAACAAGACCCTCAGCATCAGGAATGGTTTACTAAGTATTTTTCATTTTAAAGCAAACTATTTCCATACTTCTCAGAATTACTATGAAAGTCATTCCTGTTTTCTTTTTAGGAATGATAATCCAATAGATTATTTAAGGGAAGAAAACAAAAAAAAAAAGTAATTTCTAAGTTAGAAAAAACCTGCACTCTCTTACATCTAGTAACTATGGAGTTACAGGCATAAACTTCAGGAAAATGCATTTTTTTAACAACTTCTGTAAAAAAATGAAGGAAAAGTTTGGATACAGTTATGTGAAAAGACTTTTTAATGAACAGACTGTATCACTCCACAGCTTCATTAAATATGGAATTTGGACTCTGCTATGTTCTGTCAATTTGGCTTCCTTCTGTACACTTATATGCTTGTTTCATCATCTGTTTAAAGTAAATTCTGCATATAATAATGTAATTTTAAAAGTTCTTAATACTTTTTGTTAAATTAATTTTAAGCTGCACAGCATGTAGTACACCTTCAAAAATAGCATGTTTATAGCAGACTGGTTTAGAAATAATTTCTGTTTTGCTTCATAAACTGTTTTGTATAGTCAGCTATTTGCTATGTAATATTCCCATTGAATTTCAATGTATGTATCAGCCCGATAAATTAGGATTACGTGTAAGTATGAACATTAAAGCTTGTAAATGATCCAATTCCTGTGTTTTTCAAAAGAGTTCTATGTTAATGCTGAAGTCAGACTTGTACAATGAGTTCCAGTGATGACAACTGCCCCCTTGTACCTTTTAATTCCATACTAGTTTTATGCCCACATAAAAGCCAAGTAGGGCAATGACTACATTTATCAGATCATGCTAACTGATTGCTGGCAGGAAAGAACCCATGTAGAAGTTGACTCTTGAGTAATGAACCCATTAAGTGTAAAAGGCAGGAAAATGTGCAACCAGCAGCCTGCTATTTAAGACAGAATAGCTCCCCTTCAATTGCTTTGAAACCCCATTTCATTTCAACCAACATGGCCCAACTACCTAAAAAAATGTTATACATGCAAAGAGGTGTACCTCCAGCCTAACCTCTTCTCACATCCAACAGCCAGCAAGAGCCACCCCAACAGATCACTGTCAATCACTTCAGACAAAACAGCCACTGCATCTCACTGGTGGTGCAAAGGTGGAAGGAAGGGCAGAACACTTCTACATGCCAATACTTTCATCCTAGTTATCTAATATTTTTTCAAGAGCAGCTGTTTGGTAGGAAAAGTCACTTTGGCAGTAGATTTGGCAAAAAGGCACTTTTCATACTTGTAACTAAGAAAGAGATTAAATAGTGTACAGTGACACTGATGGGTACCTTGGCATCTGTGAGGATGCAAAGGTACAGCACTGTTTTCATTACTTTTCATCCATGCTGCCCCAAGGACACCAGAAATTTCAATACACAATTAGCAATTCTTACTTCCAGGGTTACAACCATTAATTATTCAACTCTGCCCCCCTAAATAAGTATATGTAGAAAAGTGGTTACATGGATGAAATAAATTTGTTGCTTAATACACAGGACTCTTTTGCTATTTCTACCTTCAAAAGCTTTTTTGGCTACATTTAATTTACTAAATAGAGCACTGCAATAGAAGGTAATTCTGTATACTGGTCAGTGATCCTACCTCCACAATGAGTGGTCTGTATTTTGGGGTAGGTATTTTGGAACACTTCTTCAGTAGCTTGAGAGTCAGAGCATCAGTAACATGAGGCCTGCATTACATATTCCTTTGTGTTTCCACATACTCTTTTGTGGTTTTCCATTTCAATTCATCCTACAAGAACCAAATTTGAATATCCCAAGACACCTTCCATGAGGTGAGCCAGTATGATGAAGAGTAACAATTCACTTAAAAAAAAATTGATCTGACCTACATACAGAAAATTCTAAGAGTGTTTCTGCAGTTGTACTCATGGATAATTACTGGATCACAAAACATTTAAATATTCCAGAAAAATCAAACACTAATCTTTGAAAATATTTTGATCATACCAAAAAGAGGGGAAAGCAAGGGCCACCCTCTCTAGAAGAAACGAGGATGCATTCTGGGAAACACACTTCTACCAGAAAGCACCCTGAACAGCAACTCTGAATATTTTCCGTTAAACATAAAACCAATCCACATTTCTGTAATAAAAGAAAAGAATAAAACAAGAAAATTTATTTGGCTTAATTGTTTCAACTATATTTGCAGTATAAATTACATTATACAAAAAGCATACAAAGAACACCATTGCTTTTAAAATATTGAGCTGTGTAAAACTGAAGGTTATGTTTGCTTCATTGGAGCAGGAATATTTGCAGATGCTTGTTCTAGGTAAGCTAATGGACCTTGAGGCATTTCTGCAGGCTTTTTGTGCTGCACACTGATGTCTTCCAGGACCTGTTGCCAGTGTCGCAGTTTACTCAAATGCTTCTGAATTAATGCTTCTTTTCTCTGCAATTCATTTCTTAATTCTGAAACATCCTATGGATGAAAAAATTGTGTGTTAGTATATGGACAGTATTCAAAAGGATAACCACCCCACATAAAGAGTATGTAACTTTTTTAGACCTTGAATTTTCAAGCTGAACTTACAGTGGAAAAATGGGATAGTGGAAAAGTGTCTAATGATACAGAGGGAAAGCACTGTGAATGCACTAGTGCCATTCACCTATGTTGCAAATTTCAGAGATCACCATCCCCCGCAAAATGTGACTAACTAGTCTGTCTCTTCCAATGAATTATCAGCTGTGTTCCAATACTCCACACAGCAGCAGGTATCCAGCTTCTCTAGGTTCATTATGAGAATTATGATAACAGCCAAGTTCTACCAACTTTAGGTACAGCATCATGTTCAGAAACCCAAAATTATGAACATGGTGATGAAGGTACATAGCTTATCTGATCTAGCACAGGACACGTAAATTAACATACCTCTTTAATTACTTGTTCTGGTTTCTGGACTGATAGCTGCAGTCTTTTTTGTAGAAAAAAGCATTCAGTTTGTCTTGCAACATCCAGAAACTTTTGGATGCACTGATCAACACCTAAACATATAATAACAGTATTGAAAGAACAGCTTCCAAAAAAAAAAAAAGATTTCAGGCTGGTAATGGTAGTGGTCTATTAAAAACACTTTTCACAGTACCTTCTAGAATGAAAATCTTCAGACTATCTGAAATAATGTATTTACACAGCAGTAAGTCCCTGTATAAGACACTGCTTTGCAAATGTACAAGTTATTTTAGAAGTGCAGGACAACACTTTTATTTTATTTCTGACAAGGAATTATAAAATAATTCATGGAACTTCTTTGCATACCTAAGCAACAAGGTCGGTGTAGAGTTCTAAAATAAGCACTTATTGAGGAGAATTTTCTGCCCTCATATACTACACACTACTGTTTTGGTAATAAAAGCTGTTCCATGCCAGCACATGAATATGATGAAATATCCAGAAATAAGTTTTGAGATGCATTTATGCCGATTTTGAAACGCCATTTAAGTGAAGTTTCAGAAAATTTTCAGGGACAACTGCACTTCTAAGGAGTAGTCAAGGGCCACTTTTCAAACTCCTGTTCATACCAATATTTATTCCACCTCCGCGGAGGTTCGTCACTCAAGCCCGAAAGGAGCGCTACTGAGCTGCCTGGCCTAGCTTTTCCCATTCCCTCTTACGGTTTCATTCAGCTTCCGAATGTATCACATCACCTCCCTGGTGCTTGAAACGCGTTTCACTGCACGCCAACCCAACGCCAGGAGACACCTGGCACACTCCGACCTTCCCACCAGACCCCGGGCATTCCCGGCTACGCTTCTTTCCTGCCACCGCTCCCAGCAGCGCTCCACCGGGAAGGGGCGGCGCCCCGCTCCCACCCCGGGCTCACCGGTGCGGATCTCCTCCTGGTCCGTGCCGTTCACGTAGTCCTGGCTCACCAGCGAGGCGAAGCAGGCCTGCGGACAGGGAAGCATCGCGCTGAGCGGTTGCGGGGGGCCGGCGCAGGCAGGGCAGCGCCCGCCCGCGGCTGCCCCCCCTCACCTCGAAGGACGCTTCCAGCTCGTCCACCAGCGTGTTGTTGGGGTTGCGCGGCCCCCCCGCGGGTGGCGGGATGAGGCCGGGCGGGCCGGGCGGGCCCGGCGGCGGCGGCCCCGGGGCCTGGGAGCCGAACATTCCGCCCAGCGCGCCCGCCATGGCGGGAGCGGCGGCCGCGCATGCGGCGGGAGCGGGGCGGGCCCGGGCGGCCCCGCCCGCTGAGGGCCGGAGCCTCGGGCTGCCGCGGCGTGTGGGTCGGTGCATCGCTCGTCCTCTCACTCGGAACCGCTGAAACGGGTCTGGCACCATTCTCTTGGCACCTGTCTAAGAGATATTGTAATGTGTCGATGAGATCCCTTCTTAGACTTCCAGACTAAACAGACCCAGCTTCTGCAGTCTCTCTTCATAAGAGATATTCCAGACTGTCCGTCCTCACAGCCCTCTGCTGGAACCTCTCCCGTCGCTCCATGTGTTTCTTGCATTGACCAGCCCAGAACTGGACAGAGCACTCCAGAAGTGGCCTCAGTAGGGCAGAGGATCATCTCCCCCAAGCCGCTGGCCACACTCTTCTCACTCCAGCCCAGGATAGCAGTGGCCCTGCTGGAACAAGGCAAGCAGAGACAGCAAAGCCATCCTCCCCAGAGGGACCCTCCTCCTCCTCCTCCTCCTCCTCCTCCTCCTCCTCCTCCTCCTCCTCCTCCTCCTCCTCCTCCTCCTCCTCCTCCTCCTCCTTCAGCCTTTGCCCTGCTTGCGTCTCACAGGTGCGAGCCTGGGTAAGCACTGTTTCAGCATCACTTGTTCCACAACAGCATTTAACAAAAACCCACCCTAAACCAAAAGAAATCCCCACCCCATGGGCCTGGATCTCCCAAATTGTCAAGAAAACATCACCTCACGTTTTAAGTGTCAGGTCTGTTTCATGTTTGAACTGATTCTGGGAATAATGTCCCTACTTGGAGGGCGGCCAGCTCACACCAGGAAAGAGGGGAACTATCAGGATGACAAAAAACATGTGAGATAAGGGCAGGTCCCCCTAAAAACACACAAGCACTAACTTGCACCCACTAGTTTTCTAAAAAAAAGTTACAATATACACTTCTTGACATATTTATAACTTACTACATAATTCTATGCTGAAGCCACACTAATGCTAATCAAACAGCATCATTTCTGCCTCAGTACTTACCAAAAACAGTTTAGTTTTTCTAAGGAAAAAATGCCAGAATGGTGTTTCTATGAAAATCTTTGCAGAGTTCCCACCGACACCATCTACAGTTCACTCAAAACTGAGGTACATCTATCATTGATTGTTTATTCTCTCTCAATCAAAACTCACATCCAAATAAGGTATTTATTGTTTACAACAGTTATACATACTCTTCATATAAAATAGGCGTCTCAATAGTTCCCATTATGATGTTTTGGTATTAAATATTTCAGTAGTTCAAACAGAAAAAATTTTATTTTGCTGCATAATATGGTATGGGATAAAAAATCTCAGAGTTGAGATATTCTTACCCAAGTAATAATTTATAAAATGCTTTTTTAGTTAATTGCCATAGTGAAAATATGCTTGGGGCATTCATTTATGAATGATACCTTTTAAGATACTTTTTTCTTAAGGCAGATGATCAGTGGATGATTTTAGAACTAGTATTTTATTTGGCATTGTGACTGTCTTGACTTAATCGAGCTGCAAACTCAACGAGTGTTCTCGTGGGCCGCCCTGCCATGCCCTTGCGGAGGTACGGCACCTCATCTTTATTTGACATGACCCCAGCTATATCCAAATGAGCCCAGTGAGAGGCAGTCACAAACTCCTTCAGGAATGCAGCAGCTGTGCATGCTCCTCCAGCCCTGTGGGAAACAGAAAGATGTATTGTTCCCAAAGCAATTCCAACAGCACACATATTAAACAAATGAGTTGAAAGACAGGGGCACATGGAAGGTATTGGTTCATCTTACCTGCTGTACTTTCCAATGTTGCTCACATCTGCAAGAGGACAGTCTGTGACTTGTTTTGTGTAATGCTCAAAAAGAGGCATCCTCCAAACTCTGTCCCCTGTCAAAATGCTGGCCTGAAAAAAACCCCAATGATATTTTGGGAATTTATTTTTCTAACTGCACTTGTAAGCCCTGTTTCCATGCATGCTTCTTTTTGTTTAGGTTTACCAGTCTAAAAATCTTCAGCCCAAGATATTAAGTTTTTGAAAATACACTATTTGCAATTCAAAACAGGCAATCCTGCTTTTTAGGTACTTTGGTATTAGCCAAAAGGCAACATCAAAAGACCACTTTTTTTTTAATCTGGTTTTTTTTTTCCCTGACAACAGAAATCCTTCACCTCAGAGGCTTCCTTGATCCATCACACCTCAGCCACTCACAATGCCTCTCTGAATTTCTGTATCCGTGTTGTTAAGCATGATCAATTATCTTTTTAACATGAACTAATTACTGCCAGTAGTCCAGAATTTATGCATATGTAGTGAGTTATCAGAACATGCAGATCCTTAAGATGTTTGGTGTATGATATTGCATCTCACTGAAGAGCTAGTAATTAATAGTCAACTAAATATAGTATCAATATCATTCCTCTAAAATTTCAAAACATAGTATCATCTTTTAGATTTGTATAAAGACTCTCAGTAGTGTACTAACTTTTCAATAAGACATATCACTGAATTATTACTATTATGATTTAACAATAATGCAGGTGACCTACCTCATAGAGGTGAGTCCAAAGCCAAGATGAATTTGTGAACACTCCAGTTGCAGCAGATCCCAATGCAACATCCATGGCACCTAAGGGAACACATCTTCAAGTTTATATGACAAAGGAAAAGGGGGACCTGAGCTACTCCTTGCATCCTGACTCCTCACAGAACTTTCCATTTTTAATTCCCAGTAGCAGTAACAGGAATTCATCAGACTGCTAAACCTGAACACTTTTACACTGGCATTTTTGAAAGTCTGAACATTTTTAGAACATTTATATATTCTAAAAAATACAAGAAATCATAAAAATTATATTCTGTTTTCCATGAAACTAAATTTTCTGATTTCAGATTGATGTTTCTCAGAAATAGTTCTAAGATAATGTATTAAACAATAACAGTATCCTCTACAAAAAACCTAGATATTATTATTTTCATATAGAAAATACAAGTGAATGGGCTTTTTCCAGTTTATAGACCTCTACAATTTTTGAACTGATACTTTCTCTTTTGTGAGTTTCCCTTACATAGGCTTCTGCACAACATGTGTAAATTTACTTAATTAAATATTTATCAAAATAATCCTTATCAAAATATTAAACCATAGGATTAGATATTTATCTATTTCATGCCCCAGAACTGCTTCTCTAATACCAATACTTAATCCTTAGTGAGATGACAATAAAAAAAAAGTAGTTTAGGAAAATATATCAAAGAAATTTCTATGGGAGCCCTTCTTCTTCCTGCTTGGTGCCCAAGGATCCAAGATAGGAATACTTTTATACAAGCCAACAATCTTAAATTCAGTTTCCCTTCTGTCTATTAAAATATTCCACAGCATTTGAACTGGTAAAACTGATGGAACATAATTTAAGGCATTAGCAGAGAATCTATATAAGCATAATTATTTTGCTTAGCATATTAATAAAGCAACAGAGTAGAGTCCTGTCTGAATTACTCTTCCGTGTTTGCTTTCATTTCAGCTACAGTCACCTCACCCATGACAGCTTGTTAGTGAGTTCATGCATACAAAATTGCTGGTTTTAAATTTAAATTTACAACTTCATTATTATACAAGTGTAGAGATGAAACAATTAAAACCCATTTCATAATGCCTAAAAGTATGCAAATTACACAAAAAATACTTCAGTCAAACGAATTCCTGGGGAATGATGACAACTCCCCTGCCATCATGGAGGCCTGAGCCAACTCACAGGGTGGGAGAACTGGCACTGGCTGGGTCAGAGCTCAGGCACCCAGCAATGCATTCAGGAACCTGCTGGGTTCCAGCATGCTCCGTGCCAGATGGACTGGGCAGGACTCTTCCATGAACATGTCACCACCTCTGCATCACACAGGCCTGGGAGCTGAGAGGGTTCAGCTCAGAGATGGAGGAAGCACAGGGAAACACTGTGCACAAACACAGAAGTCTGTAGGTTTTCCTGCTCTAGGCTCCAGTTGAGCTGAGCCAATCCAACTTCATCTCCACTGCTGAGCATGTACCCCACATGTCCCCTTCCCCACTCCAGAGACATACAAGCTGTGCTTACTGTCCTGAAACATGTAAAATCATCTCAGTTGCCTTTGAATTAAGGGGGGGTTTATATACACAGTACAACTAATCCACAGCCCAACTAATGAGTAACACAAAACTGACTTTGAAGTGAGCAGGGAAGGGCCACTGCTTACCTGTTAATGTTGCAGCATTCACAATAGCCCTTGGCTTAAAATTGTGGGCATAACAGAGAGCATCAGCTAACAGCAGTCTTCCTTCTGCATCTGTGTTATCTACCTTCAAAGGCAAAATCAGTAAAAAACAGATAAAGTACTGTAAATGTCTCTTTCACTGATGTATTTCTCACATATTATCTTAAATAGCTGTTGGATAGAGACCCTAGAAACTTCAGGTAATGAAAATTTACTCAAACTACACTGAAAAGGAGAAAGAAAAAATATAGCATTGATACAGTTATGTGTATAAAGTAGAAGTGTGTCTGTAGCTGAGGTAAGTCATCCTTCAGCACTACAACCTCCTCTGCATGCTGGGTCTGTACTGCTGGCTCCTCAGAAGAGCCTGGAGGCTGGAGAGGTGTCTCAGGGGAGCACAGAGGCTGCATCATGTGCTTGGAGCTACCAGCACTTTCTTGCAGATTTCTTCTTGGTGGGGGACATGCCCAGTCTTTTTCCCTCAAAGCAGAGGGTGACTGAACTCAGTTTTCATAGATGAATGTCAAAAAAGAGGAAGGTTCAGCAAGTTAAAAGTGGCAGAATCACAGAAAGTCAGACAAAAAGAAAGCCATCGACTTCTGCACTAAATCAGCAATCTACAGCACAAGGACCTTCAGTACAATTTAATCTATTAGATGAGTATGGAACCATTTGTAATAAATATGAAATATGTATCTTGGGTACTAATTTGGTAGGCTCCTTTGAACCAACACCCCCTATGACTCAGAGTTCTGACTGTACTGAGCTGTTTGGCAATGTAAAGACTGTTACATCAGCAGGAAACTGATGTCTTACTCTGATGTCTTACTCCAGATAGCAAGGAATTCGCCTCAAGAGTCTGCTGGAAGCACTTGAAGTTATTTATTTGGACTTAGAGCCTGTATTTATGAGCACTGTAACAACCTCTTGTGCCAAATGAGCTTTTCCAGCATGCTCAATAAACGACCTAACTTTGCAGCTTTTCCTAGCAATTTATAAGACATATCCCATCTCTTCAATCTATATTTGAAAAAACCCTACCATAGCAACTTCTAGTTAGCAACATGCCTCTTACAATTTTAAAAACAGTACATTTGCACTGCTTATCTAGAAGGTTTTTTTAAATGTATTCTGACTGCAGTCAACTTGGTTGATTAAACCAGTTCACTAAAAGTATACAAATTCCAAGTTTCACATGCATACCTGTATTGTTTTTCCATTCTTGGCTCTAACTACATCTCCAGGCTTGTTTGCCTTACCACTGGGCATATTTTCACAGAGGGGTGCCAAACCTCAAAGAAAGAAAAAGAAAAGTGAACTACTGTTTTCCTTCTCAGAAAAGCTGTAGAAAAAACCCATTTAGATATACTCCAAACACCTCCTTAAGAAAATAGTACAAGTGTAATTTTGAAATTAAACTCAAAATCCAAATTTTCCCAGTTAATGGAAGACACATGGTCCAGTTTTCAATCAGGGAAACTCCTCTGCATGATGCACCACCAGGCTCTCTCACCTACACCACTTTACCACTAGGGTTTTCTTCTCCATTTTTTCCAGACAAGTGGTATCAGAGGAGCAATAAATACTATTTTTTGTCTCCTATATATAATATTTGCATAAAGGAATGTCTTTCTTTCTAAAATTAAAAGCTTCTCAAATAAACACTCTGAGCCATTCAAGCCGTGCTCACTGTATAATGTCTAGAATGGTCCAAGGACTTGTCACATAACTCCAGCCATACCAAGAACAACTAAAAATGAGCAAAAAAACCAGGCTCAGTGTCAAAACTGCAACTATGACTGGGATCATGTAATGAATGAGAAAATTCAGTGTTAGGGAAAGCCTGCACCTGGCACAAGGTGCACAAGTGGAGCACCACTTTTCATGATGTACAGACCGGCTCCACCCAGCCCTCCCCATGGCACACGTTTACCCTCACACGGTGAGGAAGGCCGTGAGCATGTGCGCGGGCACCGCTGCCCTCTCCTGGTTGAAGCATAGAAGTGACTAAAGTACCAGTTTACTCAAAGTCGAGCTTCTCAAACTAAAACTTGTTGCAGACCATGTTCCATGTCATTGCCAACTGGTCTTGCCACAACTCTGAATCAGCTCATTTAATTTTACCTCTGTAGGAAAAAGAAACTTTTTTTCAGGAAAAAGAAAAATCATTGCACATGCATAAAGGTATCAGCAGACTGGTTTGTTTTAGTTTTCTGCTGAGATATTCACCTAAGGAAACTAGAGCTGATCCCTCTTCCTGTTCAGTTGTGGCATGCACTTATGGAGGTAGCTCAGCACTCCTGACTCCTTTTCATTCTAACTGCTTATACAGAGATGCACATTCCTTCTTGTAATGAAGGATCAGGACTTTTCAAAGACTCATTGGAAGTATCTTTATTGACAAGCATTTCTCACTTAAGATGTAAAAATCATACCTTAAAAATCCTGATTTGGTATTCTAATATTTTATTCAAGTAAAGAACAGTAATTTTTTGATATTCAAGTAAAGATGGAAGAGAGATTGAGCAAGGGGATGAGAGAAGCAGGTGTGCAAGAGTTTGTAGTGGTGATGTTTGTACATGGTTTTACCACTGCTAATACTAGAAAAATACTCTCTCACAAAACCTTGTAGAACTAAGATTTTTGGATTCTCCACACAAAAAAACACTTACCAATTATGTTCAAAGGTAGATTTAGAGCTGCTGCTGTCACAATGGCTGAACAGACAGTTGCTGCCCCTCCCATATCTGCTCTCATCGCATCCATACCCGACGACGGCTTCAGTGAAATGCCACCGCTGGAACAAACAGCTCATGTTCCATGTCACATACACTGGTGATGTTCTGTCCATCAGTGTGTGTTAACACCAAATATCAGTAAATGCTAGACCTGGTGCTCCAAGTACCTCTACAACCCTAGTAAGTGTACTGGAAGTAAGGTATTTGGGTTTTAATTTCAGATTAAATATTGCTTCCTCCTAATTAGGAGACCATAAAAACCCACGTAACTGCAGTGGAGTAACTCATTGATCTTCATAATGGCAGTGCACATAATAAACAAAATAATACACTTGGTAAAAATCAACATATGGATGGGGAACTGGCTGATAAATTCTTCAGCAGAATGTGACATGGAAAGTAGTTATAAGGAACTGCTGTGAAGAATGAACTATTTTCTATTTCCTTAAGCATCATCTAGATGTCCAGTGACATACTGCAATTCTAAACATGCAAATTCTTCATCCACAGGTTTGTTCAAGACAAGAAAAGAAATAGCACCTTCTTTATTTTCATTCCCTCTGAATTTTCTTCTTTCCCTTACAAGATGATGGCATGTTAATTCCTTCTTTGGACAACTGATGTTATCTTATTGCCAAAAAAGGGAGCACAAGCCGCTATGTAATGCAGCATTGGAAGATGTGGCATTGGAAGATGTGCTGAGCAAAGAAAAAGCATCTCCCTGTTGAACATGAATAGCAGGAAAGCATTTTCTCCCTCTAGTAATTAAAATATTGGCATACAAGCATACATACCTGTCAAATGTAACTCCTTTTCCTACAAATACAAGTGGGGAGTCATCTGTAGTAGCACCCCCTAAATAATGAATCTCCAGAAAGATGGGAGGTTCAGCTGAACCCTTAGCAACACTCAGGAATGCTCCCATCTCTTGTGTTGTTATCCAAGACTCTGGTCTGGAATAGAAACATATATTAGTTGGTTTTTTTCTTTTCCAACCGGACACTTTGACCAAGGTGATTTTTTTAAGAGATTATGATTCTTGATGGTTTGTACACAAACAATTTCATTTTAGTTAGTTATTTTGGAAACTGTAGTTTAAATCCAACCACTACTACCTTTTTTGGTGAATCAGGAAAATACTTCCTCAAAGTTGTCCTTTGATTTTTGTTTTGTCTTGTTTAAAACAAACCAACAAAACAACAGCTTGTCTGCAGTTTCTGCATCAGGAACACTGATCCTTCACTTGCCTGTGAGGCTGCAGATGCTAAAGGTACGTGAAGTAACAATATTGCAGCAGGTTACATTTAGCTTTCTGCTAGCAAGATTTCCCCTAGCAAGATCTGCTAGGGGAAATCTTACTAGCAATCTTTCTGCTAGCAAGATTTTTTTGCTTGCAACAAAATAGCCTCAAACACTTTAACAACCAGTAAGCCCACTTCTACTACAGAGCAGAAAGTAGAAATTCAGGGGCAAGAAGCACCAGCTGTGCAAATTCACTTGCAAGGGCTTTTATGGCTCCATCTCATATTTTTAAAAACTATTAAAAAAATCCCAACAGTAATAGCAATAAATAGAAGATGTTTTATTACCATATCCACGGAAAAAAGCAAAGGTATGTAAAAAACCCACGTGGGAAGAAAACAAAAGGTACTTAATATTAGCCCTCTATTCACTGAGGCATCTTTTCACAGCACATGTGTTAATTAAGCAATAATTGACTGCATGACTAATTGACAGTTAATGATTTTACTGCATCACAATATCTTGCTTCCTCTGCAAACTAGCAGCTCACTTAATCCTTGACAACAGCCTGCAGTCTGAGGACCCCTCACACGTTTTCCCCAAACACTTCCCCCTCTTCTGTCATTTGAAGTAGCAAAGGGAAAATGAGATTTGAATAACTTCAGATTTGAATAACCTGGAAGGTATCTTATCTCACTGTTATGGTCCTCTACCCTACAGAGGAATAATTTCCATGGAATTTACCTTATGTGGACCTTCACATTGCTGAAAGTTCTGAGCTTCTGTTCAATATGTTCAGCAAATTTGATTGGAGTTATGTAATTAGCTGGAGCCTCCATAAGGTACCGAGCGAGGTTCTGCCCCTCAGCGTAGATAACACCTTTTTGCCAGGCTTGACTTTCAGCACTAAACAACACACAACGATCAGGATTATAGACATTTGCAAAAGTAAGAAAAGCATATTCACATTATTTCTTTCTTAAAATGCAGTATCATTAGTTTGGAGAAATTAAGAATATCAGTTATGTTAGTACAAGGACTCTAGTCTAGTAACTCATCTGTGGTTCTCTAGTGCCAAATACTTCAGAGAAAGCTAGGAGAATCTAAGAGTAGACAGATGGAAAATTATCTATCCAATTCATTAGGTCTTATCCTAATCCTTACTAATCAAAGTTTGGCTTAAATCCTTAAACACAAGGTTTAATACCCCTTCTGAAGTTTGTAATCACATTACTTTTAACAGCCTTGAAGACTGTAAAAAAAGTCTTCTTTGGAGACTTTATATTTACCATATAAAGTCTCCAAGAAATATGGTTATGTGGTAAGAGTGGAACTTGGATCTCATTTCCCAGTGCACTCAAGGCACTTCACTAACAAATGATAGAGCAAACATTCACAGAGCTGCCTGTGTAGGAAATGGGGAAGTCTCTCTGGTTACTTTGACAGATGACCAGTAAAAAACCTTTCATTTTACTGAGACAGCTTTATAAGTTATCACAAAGCAAGGCATTGAACAGGATTTTGCCTCTAAAAAAAGCAGGACAGTGATGGAGGAATGCAGGAGAAATATACAGATATTGCCTGGATATGGAAGGATGTAATTAAGAAGCCAAATGACAGCTGACACTGAAACTGGCAAGAAGTGGAAAAGGTACCTAGAGGATATCAACAGGAACACCATCAGCAAAAGGTAGGGCAGAAATAACACTGTTCACTTGCTAAATGGTGCAGGTAACCTACTGAACACTAAGAAGGCTGAAGTTCTCAATGCAGGCTTTGCATCAACCTTAATAATTATAAAGATCTGCTTCTGGATTCCCCAGTTCTTTGTGCTCAGCAATAGTTTAAGGAAGAGGGGCACTCCTCATGACAGAAAGAGAGACTTAGGACTTAGCTTAAGGATGATGGACACACACAAATCCTTGGTAGCAGGCAGAACATATCTGAGGGTTCTGAGGGAGCCAACTGGCATCAATGCAAGCCTAGGCTCTTTCAGTTTGAAAGGTAAAATTGAATATAGTCCCTGATGACTGAAAAGGACAATATGCATCTTTAAAAATGCCAAGGAGGATATAGGGAACTGCAAGCCAGTTATCCTAGACTAATTCCTTAGAAGTTTGTAGAGAAAGTAATTTTGAAAGCCATTTCTAGGTATTATATGAAGGACAAGAAGGTTACTGGGAACCATCATTTTAGATTTGCAGCAAATTCCTGACCAACTTAAATGAATTCTGTGAGGAGAGGGTTTGTCACAGAGGACCACAGTGGATGTAATTGACCTTAAAGGTCTTTTCCAGCCTAAACAACTCTGTGATTTTTCTTGACTTTAGCTGGTTTTCAGACAGAATCCTTGCAGACAAATTGAGAAAACATTAATTGAAGCAGGAATGTGTCTGAACATGCACATATCTCAGAGCTGCACAGTAAGACAGTAACAGACAACAATCTCAAGATTCAACAAGGAACAATGCAATAGGACACAAAGAAAAAATTCACTATGAGTGTAGTTAAGCACTAGAACAGATGGTCTACTGAGGTTCTGGAATTTCCAACTCAGGAGATATTAAAATGTGGACTAAAAAAAGGCCAGGCTTTAATGGTGTATGTAATGTCCACGTCATCCCTAATCCAAGTTGGAGCTGGACTGAATGACCTCTAGAAGTCTTTTCCAAACAAAATAACTATATTAAAAATTACTTCCAAAACTGGTCATAGGACCATCTGTGTTTTCAGGAAATGTTTATTTAATACAAATTTAATTAGTTCCTAAACTACCTGCAGTGCTACAAAATAGGAGTGTTTATTTTACATACAACTTATCAAGACATGCTTAATAAAAAGACTTCTACTTTATTTCACTAACTTCTTTGTAAGGAAGAACTTGTTCCTGCTTAAAGTACATACAGGAAATTCCTCTCCCCTGCATGACAGAATATCCTATACAAAACATCCAAAGTCCACTACAATAATTGTTCTGAAACCAAAAACCCTGGTTCTACTTTCTGCTCTCAGTGAGTGGTGTCTGTTTAGAGAGCAGAAGAACCCAGGCTTCTCTTCTGGCATTATACTCTGTGAATGAAAATATAACAAATGAACTATGTGAAATATATCCATAGCACATTGGTCTGGTGTCAGTTAGCATTTCCTGATTCTCCAAAGGATTTATCAATTTATGGAATTTGAAATACCTCTTCTCCACAATTCTGGCACAAAATACCAACAGAAGTCCTAGTATATCACAACTTCTCTTCAGGTAGCTTTTGCTTTTTATCCTGGTCCTTCTTTTCTATAGAGCAGCATTTATTTACCCTTAACCTCTGAATATATAGCATCAAAACACATGGAACAAACACTATAAATATACTTGAGATATAAAATACTTCAGGAAATTCAAATTAGTAGGAGTTAAGAAGAGTACTGTTGCTAGCCCTATTCTTTCAGTCTTGTTTTTCTCATACACAAGCATGCCATGCATACAGTTTTATAAATAAGCAAACAGATGAATAAATAGACAAGCTCTCCTTTGCCATCACCTTCCATGAAGCTGAGGAGTAACTACAGGCTTCTTTTTTTGCTTCAGCTCATTATATTCGTGCAATCCAAGGACTGCACCTTCTGCAGCTGCTTGTGCATCTCCACAGGGGTCTACCTCCACACAAGGGATCTCCAGATCCTGGATCTGCCTGCAGCCAACTGTAAAATACAGCACAGAACTGAAGGCCAACTATTGCAGAGAGCAGCAAAACAGCTGTCTGAGGTGATCAATGGGACATTGCAAGGAAAAAACTATTTTAAGTAGAGATAGCTGAGTTTATAAGTAAGTCAGTCAAAGAGATCATGCAGCAGAAGAATTAAATATGCTAATGACCATATACTGGCAAATTATTACTAAAAATATCAGTTGATGAATTATAATTATTTAAATGTTTCGCAAGAATAAAAAAGGAAAGATCACAGCTGCTCTGACTCCTTAAAGCTCATTCTATAGCAAAGCAAGGTTCTGTCATTCTGGAGTGCTATGAATTATGACTATCTACAGGTATCAGAAATTTGCCATAATTTAGATTTTTGCTAAGAATCTGACTGTTCTTTTCTTCCAGATGAGTTTATATACCCTTTCATAAACAATGTATTCCATACATTCTCTGTTGCTCCCAAATAATTTAACTATGTTTTATGTCAGCTGCAAAGTGAACATTAATTAACAATGTTAATGGCAGCTACAGGCTAGCACTTTGGACAAACAGCTGTCATCCAATCAGACTATAAAGTCTTCGGTGAGAACTCCTAATTCTTATTTTACACACTTACATGCAGCAGTTATCCTAGATTAAGATAAGCCCTCTCTGTCTTCAACAGATAACATACTGAATCATAGTACTGATGTTGTGAAAGATATTAGTTTATAACACAAATGCCTCAGTTATGAAATGTGTGCATACTTAAATATATATTTATGTATTTATATAACAGATATCATATATGTGCATACTTAAGTACAGAATAACCATAAAGTGAATTGGTGATGCTCCTCAGCTCCAAAATACTAATTAGACAAGTGACTTTTCAATATACACTGTTTAGGAAAGTTATTTGATATAAATAACTGCAGTTACCTGTATTCAGATTTGATTTACATTCTTGATAACTCCTTGCTCACTAAGGAAGAATTTACATAAGTATCGGTGACAAGTAAACGCATTTACCAAACCATGCAGTAAGTTGTGCATTTCAAAACAAAGGCCTACCTAGACTTGGTCCTCAAAAGTGGAACATGCTGCAGAACTGCAATTGCTTTACAGACAAAATGCTTAAAAAAAATTTAAAATATTTAACCTGCAACAGCTGTACGGATGTTTTCTTTGCCTTCATTCCAGTTCTCTTGTTCATTTATTCCAGCATTCTTCTTACCCAAGCCAACTACCACCACACTTGGAAAGTCCTAGATGAAGCCAACACACAAATCAAGCATAGCATTAAAATTGATGCAGTATTTTTCTCTATCAGGCACTTCCATTAAGAGTGCCTGCATGGTGCTGCTGTGCTGTGCTCCCAATCATTTGCCACAGGCATGCAAGCCAGTTATTCTGTTGTCCAGTTCAGAATCATGTGCATTGCACATGGCAAACAGCACTTTGTGCTCCACACATGGTAAATCTGATACACCCAAGGGCAAGCCTAAGAGTCCTTGGAAAGCAGATCCAGCTTCCAAGCTGTAAGAAAGGACAGAACTTATGTGAAGAATCGTAACTCTTTTTGGCATAGTGCTATGCTCAAGAAAATAAAATCACTTCAAAAGCTCAATATGTCAGCTCATCTCAGGAGTTCTGCTGGCAGGATTGCTCAGGAAGCAAACCAAAGCTGCACAAGGGTACACCTCTCCAGAGCTCAGGAAAACAGTGTAGCACAGCAGACTACATGCTTGCCTTGTAAGCTGCATGCAAGTGAGGAAAGAAGAAGTAATGAGTATTAAAGGAGCCTTTTAAGAGTGAAGTCAATTTTGTAACAAGCTCCAAGCTATACATGTGAAGATATATAATGTTCCTATAGTTCCTAAGAAAAAATTAAGTTAATGTTAGGATTTCCCATCTCTGTAAACCTCTGACAATCAGCTGTCAAACTGCTACACTGTAATAAAGTCTTTTAGTCCACAAAATGCTGAAACTTGTGTTAGCTTTCCAGAAAATCAGTGATACTAGTTAACATTCTCCTGTCTTCTCTTGCAGAGAGTTGCTACTCACTTCAGAGCCCATCCTCTATGCAGAACTGGGGTAATGGGACCTTCAGTACACTCAACTTCCATGAAATTTCTGAGAGCCTTTTTACCAAGTCCAGTGTCACCTGCGTGGGGTGTCCGCACAGGAATTTATACATGGTAGGCAAGTCTCACTACAAATGGATTTATTTCAGATTATTTAAATAGCCTTAATGTAAGATTCAGTTACTTAGAGAGGAACACCTAATGTCAAATCACATGCCTGCCTAGGCCTTACTAGGCCTCCAAAAAGGCACAAATCGTTCCATATTGGTCAGCTTCACATACGTGCATTAGTACTATCCCAGCTTCTCAAGTGGAATCAAAAGCCTAACTTTGAGCAGATGAATCCTCATCTCATAGCTTTGTGATCTATCATGTCTGTGCAGACAAAAGTCCTGCTTGAAGAACAGTCCCATATAACTTGTTTTCAGAGGTTTCAAGCACCTGAATTAAAACCTCTGAAAAAAGCCTAAGAAGGGATTACCTTTTCTGAGAACTGTCAGGTCTGGAAGGTCTTTGCACCTATCAGTAACTCCTCACAGACTCACCCCTCCTGGACATAGGAGGCATGGAAGTCAGATCCAAAACTGCCATGCCTTAGCTCATTCAGGAAGCAGCTATTCAGAGTACAGCACCTTCGAAGCAGACTTGTTCACATCCTCTCCATTTGCAGCACAGTGGAGGGAGTACAGGACTGTGCAAAATGCTACACAAACATGGGCAGTGCAGTACAGGAGTTGAAACAGTCAAGAAGAGGGAAGAAGAGCCAGCCATTTATACAAGCACAGCAGTGAACTCAGCGTAATATTAGATGTAAGGGCAAACTTCACACATCAATCAACTAGCATACAAAGCCACAAAGTTCATACCTGATGCAAACCATGAAATATACGTGTTTTGCCTTTCTTCAAAGGTGGCCCACATCTAGGACACAAAAAGATACTTTCAATACAGAAGGCCTTACTTGTGATCAATCTTACAGTACTGCATTTACTCCACAACCACCCAGTGTGCCACACGTGCACTCAGATGCTTGGCTCTGTGCTCATTGAGAGCAGAGGACAACTCCCATGAAATTTTTGCATGTTTGCTCAGTGATTGGTTTTATCATGGGAGCTCCCCTCCAAACTGTTGAAGCAAGTACCAGCCTGACAGTGATATGGACACAGACAGTAATAAAGAAAAAAAAAAATCATTCCTACTGGTATTTGTAGGTACTTTAGTCCATTTTAGAAGCTTATCACACACTTACAGGGAGAGAAGTGCTCTCAGCTTTCCAGACACAAGCCTATCAAAAGCATCTCCCGCACTAGTGAACTGGGCAGCACCATCATCCTTTTCACTGGAGTAGACTCCCAGAACAAGACCCTAGAAAAGGACACGCGTTAATGTAAACAACACGAAATTTAGAGACCCATCAGAGAGCGAGTACAGTTTTCAAACTATTGCTACTTCTGTATTTATCTCAGGTTTTGAATTTATCTAATGTGATGCATAGAGTAACACTTCTGTAAACCAGGATCAACTACACTACTTTCAAGCGTGAAAAAGAAGTCAGATAAAGCATAAGTGAACTTACAATAATATTGCCGATCACATAAAGACAGAAACTCTTTCAATCAGTAATTTTAAGTACAAAAAAGCTTCTCCCTGCTAGCGCAGACCTCCAGTTCGGCACACCCAAGAGAAGCGGAGGGAGCCGCACCGCTCCTGACTCAGCTCCGGGCGGCACACAGGGGGCTCAGCCGAGAGCCGAGCGGAGGAAGGGACACGCAACCCCGGCTCCCCGCTCACCTTTCCCGCCGCGCCGCGGCTGTAGCCCCGCGGCCAGGGGTCCTGCGCCGAGCAGCTGCAGGCCCGCGGCACATCCCGGGCGAGGCGGCGCGCAGCCCCGCTCCGCACGCAGGGCAGCAGCATGGCACCGAGCACGGCAGGCAGCAGGCGAGGCAGCACGGAGGGGAGGGGAAGGGAGCAGCGAGGCCGGGCCCGGCGCGCACAGCGCCTCATCAGGCGGCGCCGCGAGGGGCGGTGCGCGGCCGCTGCCGGGGAGGGCCGGGACGGAGAGCGGGGCCCGGAGCGCTCCCGAGCGCAGATCCCGCGGGACGGGGATTCCTCATGGTTCGGCGCGATTCGTGCGGGGGGGCGGCTCGTCTTCACCGTGGATTTTTGCCCTCTCGTGGCATGTTCTAGATAGGTGGTCGTACTTCTATCGGGGATTTATCACAGACTTAGGCAGACCTAAGTCCGCATACTTAATTTGAATATTGAAGATTAAAATGTAAATTATTTAGGAAAAATAAAACTTTATTGCAAACGCACGTTATTTTCTACGAGAAAACTGTAACAATTTCAGGCTGAAAGTACAGAAAGAAATAAAAATGTGGCAAATGAAAAAAAAAACCCTCAAAACAACCCAATGAGAATGACTGTGGTTACATTCTGTCAGGAAAATTCACAACAGAATACAGGGTCATCACTGTAATATCAGAAGTAGATTTATGGGCAGCAGAAGCACTGCATGGAAAAGAAGTGGTTGGAGTTTGCTGACAATTACTGTATTGCCCGTCTGAAGAGCATTGAACATGCACTGGATTTTAATTTCAGGTGATGAAGATATTTTTTTTTCTTTCCCTGTCCTGAAGTGTAAAGCTTAGCTTTTAAGTAATTCATTTTAATATGTGAGAATAAGACACCTTATGACAATATGTATAACAATGTTTGCTTTTCCATACATCCTTAAGTGGAGTTACACTGTTAGATGAGCAGAACACCATGTAGAAGGAGTTGGGCCTGTTCTCTAGGAGTCCATTGCACTTCCCACCTCACAGCTTTTTCCATGAAGTGGTAGAGAGACAAATAACATGTTTTATTAAGGATAGCAGCACTCAGAAACAATGACTGAGGAAAATGCCATCCAATTTGATTTATCTTGTAAAAATACATATTTTTAACATTAAACCACAATATTATTTAAAGAATCAAAGTGGTACTTAAGTTTCAGCTTCATTTTGGCAAGGCTCTTGAGCAGTTTTTTAGTTCTTTGAACTCCATAGCTCCATAGCTTCTCCACATTCATGTAGTTTCTATATATTGTTGTGTACAAATTAAATGGGTATTTCTGGGATATATGAAGTTGTCTTTAATTTTATGGAAAGACAGGATTGGGCCCTTAATACCTTCAAAGTTTTGGGTAGATATTACTCATAAATATTCTCATCTGGGATTTCAAATCTTACAAGGTAAGAAGTGCCCCCAGAGAAGTGCTCATTTCTACATGTTGAACATGCATGTGATCAGATACAATATGTAAAGCATAATTAAAATGTGTAAATAAAGTAGACCACATATATCAAGTTGCACATTTTTGAAATTAGTTTATGAGGTACAAGGGAAAGCTGAAAAGGTTTAAGTGATAAACTTACCTATTGTTAAGCCCAGGGTGGGCTTTGTAATTGTACATTTCAAATATGTATGCCTGCATTTAACTTTCTTTTTATCCAGACAAAATATCCCAGGGCAAATATTCCATGCATTGACCTATCAGTGTATCTTAGCAGCGCTTAAACTCAGCCAACCTGTGCAGCTGAAAGTTTAATTTAGCCTTACATAAGTTTCATGAAGTTTAGTTCATGCAAAGCAATACTTCTGTTCACTCTGAACTGAAAATACTATTTTCTCACAGGGCACAACACAGTCATTGGGTACTAATATTATTTGGTCATTCAACATGTGCAGCTACAGTACCCCACAATGATGCTTCATAGGTGTGCTGTAAGAGAAATCTTCTCTTGGACCTTTACTGCAGAGTATCCTCCATTCTTGAATTGATTCCAACAAAGAAATTACAATGCTTATCAGCCCAGTTATCCCCTGTAACTTCATGTATACAGTGCATAATACAGGTCCTTTCAGAGCTACTGTGACCTCCCTAGGAATCCACTCCAACAAATCTTTAAACTTGTCCTTACCTAAATAGTCCCATGATTCTTATTCAGTAATATTTTTGGAGTGGTTTGAAATTTGTGGGCTATCAAGCAGTTCATTATCAGTATGAAAATGTGTTGCAATACATGCATATTAATACTACTGAAATGCATTTTCACAACAATCACTCAATATGGAGGATTTTAGAATCTGTTTCCTTCTCACCTCCCGAAGAGAATTATATTTAGTAAAAGCTAAGTTACATGCCATATATATGCCAAATATAATTATTTGTGTACAGTAACTGTCTAAATTATACATGTTCATAGAACAATTACAAATTACAAGTATTACCTTTTCTACTTGTGTAATTATGCTGCACTTCAAGTTTTTCTATCTCAAAGCCACTCAGAATTTTCTGGGAGGGGAAGGTGGTGGTACCACAGAGGCCCCTGTGGACAGTTTTCAGGGCAATACTGTGTTCTTTCCATCTAAGGCACCTTCATAGCCTGGGCTTGTTTGCTGCCTATGCATGTACAGGCTATTGTACCATCTTCTGGAGTTGTGGCCCAGGGCACAGTCTGAGTCAAAGCACCAGTAAATTTTGAACAATGAAGCAAGAGGGTGGTATAAAATATGAACTTTTTCAGCTTTATTGAGTCTCCTTTATATTAAAATTGTAACAGTTCTATAGACTCATCGTAATTTCCCATCTATCTTTTAAATTTTTGAAAATAATTTTAGTGCTCCTGAAAAACAAAAGTGGCTCATGATATCTTGAAGAAGACAGGTTAGTAGGGCCTATTGCAAAGGCGCTCTCACAAATTTCTGCTTCATTTATAATCCCGCTAACCTTGTAGAGCCAAGGCCAGAGATGGTAGAGGCCACTGTATCCATTCTTAATGGTATATTCCATATCCTTTTCTCAAAAATACTTGCTCCTCGGGACCCATGAACTGGTTGAATCCTTGTCAAAATTATGGTCCTTCCTAAGAAAGTAACTTTTCCATCCATTTAGCCAGTTCTATTCATTTCAATACTGTTTCATCATACATCACTTTTACTTGATTTCAGATAGGCTTAACAGTTAACACAGTTATGAAGAAAATTAATCTGTCAGATTAATATTTTCCAGGTTATCTAAAAGCTCTATTACCCTTAATCTGTTTACTTCCAGAAGCTGCAAAAGAATTTTCATCTAGCAGATAATTTTTTCTTCACAGACTAATAGCATCCCGTATACTTTACATTTCTCACTTCTTTGCCTTGTGGTATTGGATAATTTCTGTTTTAAAAAGATTTCACACACACAAGCATAGCCTTTGCTGCCCCTTAACTTTAACCTCACAGTTGATGTTCTCTTTTTCAATGCTGTATAACATCATCAAAGATAGATGTCCTTCTTAATATGCTCTAGATAATTCTGTGAAAGTAAATGCCAAATATACATTCTTTCTCTTTTGAAATAACCTTATTACTTCAAAGTTTTGTGATAAGCATGTTGTCTTTCTAAATAAAGAAGACATTTGGTTTGATGAGATATTTTACCTTAGCTTTCTAAAATACCCCAAAGTGCAAATTTTCTAAAAACTGAAACAGCATATACTCACTGCAGATATCAGTCTGTTTTGAGAATAATGGTATTTATAGCATTTAGATTTTTTTTTATTTTTTTCACAGACGTGTTAGTTGCTGGTATTGTAGACTGACATTTTTACTAAGGTTTGTACATAAATCGTCTATCCAAAACAAAGGCTGAAGAGCCAAGAAGCTGTTCCTGTCACAACAGTTCACTTGACCAAAATAGTTTTGTGTAGATATGTTAGTACATGATATCTTCTGCCGTAACATTCACTTCTTCTGTTTTAGTCTTAATTTTAGGGAAATGAATCCCACTAATGGCTATTAGCAGCAAATTCACTGCATGTGCGGTGGCACTTGCCACACAAATCCAAAAACAGTCTTCAAAGTGTTCTTCTAAGATAACGAACCGAAAGACATTTTCCCGAAAATTGGCAATTCTTTCTGTGAGGTGATGGAGTTTCACAGCAGCCATGAAGCTGGTGGCTCCAAGTACTACAAATCCACCTGCAACAAAATGAAATAAGTAATTCACCATTATCAAATCAAAACAAGACAGATATTTTGGTCGTGCTTCAAAAGACTTACTGAGCACATTATTGAGCACTAAAAAGAGTAGGGATAGACAAAGGCATGGCTTAAACATCTTCAAAATGCTTAGGCTTTATTGTGTGGGCAAACATACTTTTATCCACGACATAAAGCCTCAAGGCTGGCATTCATAGTTCCTGTTAAATGTAACAATAAACCAAGATGCCACCTGGGAGTTCTGTTTTGATAGGTGTGAATTCACTGCCAACTTTATTGTATTCACAAGTATTGAAATCAAAGAGCTATTTAGTAAGGCAAAAGAAGGAACTTGCATAATTTTCTATGAATGTGACTAGAGAAAAACACTGGAAAATTACTTTACCTGCAAGGAAGTTCCAAAGGCATGCTCCTGCTGGACCATTAATAGCCCGGTAAGGAACTTTTATTGCGTTAAGAATGCAGAATCCAAAACTGACCAGAGAAAAGAAAATGGCCACACAGAGGAACATTATGATCATCACATGCAGGCCTGTATTCAACTTTTTCACCATGTGTGGGAAAACTGTCAAGAAAAAAAAAATTGTCTATTCAGTGTATTGGTTTTCTTGATGATGGTAAACATCACACTGTGCTGGTGCGTCAAATTCAACTTATATTTAAGGAAGACTTTTTCTTTATGGAGATGTGGAATTCAGCTAGTTGCATACATCTCAGTTCCTGATGCTTTATTTTTCAGTGCATCAAACCAGGGATATTCTGCTACAGGAATAATCCTCTAAACAGGATCTGTGAATAAGGATTCAGGCTGAAGTCCTGTTTATTTATCTAGCAGTGTTAATGTCTTTATCTCTGGTGCTGTATTGTCTCTTGCATACTTTCCTGTCTCTGTTCTCGGTACCAAACTCCTGGTCTGAGCTTCTCATTCCTGTCTCATGCTTTTAATCTCATCCTTTTGAAGTCCGATAGTCTCTATTTCCTTGTTCCCTTGCTGCTCTAAAATAGTATCACCTTTTTCTGTGTTTATTTTCTCATGTTATTCTTTTTTTTTTTTTTCTAATCCTCTCTTTACTGCTGGTTCCAGTGAGATCTGCCCTAATTTCATACATCCTAATCCCACAGGTTTTCCCTTTAAGATTATGTTCTTGGTTTCTGATCTAGTGTTTATGGCCCCTTTATGCTTTTCTGGGCATCTGGCAGTGTTTTAGCCACAGATGTAGGAAGCTTGTAAAGTATTGCAGTCAGGTGGGCTTTAGGTGAAGCACTCCCATGGTTTGCTATAGGCACAAGCAAGCTCTCCCTCAGCAGCCTGTTGCTCACTTGTCTCTTGAGAACAGTAATTTTCTTGGTTCTGTCTTCACAGACATAGTTCCTTTGTTGGAAGGCCAGATTGGCCAGCAGCAGGAAATGTACACCTGAGTGTTTAGTTTATCCTGCAGCCCTCTAGTAACAGAATCAGAAGAAATGTGAGTAGGGAATTGTAGGTGATGTTGACTGACAGAAAACAGAGAAGCTGATTGAGAGGAACCTTAAAATACAAGGTGATCAAGAGCAGACCTTCATCTAGCATAGCACTGCACACTCACACATGTTCTGAAAAACTCACTGCCTAATTACTAAAAAGTTACTACAAAGAAGGTATACTATGTTATAAACAAATAAATAAATTCCTGCCTGTGCTGCATAACTGACAAAAAAACCCAAAGTTCAAACAAGCCACCTAAAAAGTAGGCAGCAATAGTTGGTAGATGTCACCATGAACTTCAGGCATATAATTTGATCATGACAGGACAGAACTACAGTAGATCCTGTATAAAAAAAATCATATTGTACAAATCCCACACAAAAATGATGTGATTCAACAGATCTAGCCTTTCAGTAGCTTATTCTGGGGTTGTAGTTGGGCCTGGTGCACAGAAGAGCAGTAGAAGACTCTGACAACAAAAAATGAGGGGAGTAATGAGGATCAGAAGTATATATGAGAAATGGGAATCCGAAAACTAGGTTGCTTTCTGACTGGAAGATAACTGGCAGTGTAACAACAAAGCACATGGAATTAAGCCTCCTTACAAACCATCAGAGATTTTAGGGTAGTTGTAAGGATTATTTGGTCTCATTTCTGAGTCTTGAAGCCAAGTCCCAATGACCTGCCCAGTGGGTCTGGCTTAGTACACAGAAATAAGAATCCATGAGATGGATATTGCCATGGAGACTCCAGCAATATCAATCAGTGTTTGATATGGCAAAACACGTGGCTTTCCCAGCTTGTTCTCAGGGCTTGACTAAATTGTCAAAACAGAAGCACCTTATGCCAGCTTAGGTGCCTTAGGACCATCATAACCCTGTGGGTCTAACATACATGCTGCACTTGGATGGGACACTTCCAGAAGCTGCAGCTGGAGGCCAGGTGATACGTCTTGAGGAGTACAAAAGAGCAGTAGACACCTGTTATAGCAACAGAGTCACTGTCCCAGCTAAAAGAGAGTGTGCCAGCCATAAGTCTACTCTAGCGAATATTAACAGAGTGAAAGGGGATGTACCAATAACAGTAAATTATTGCAATTTGAAATTCTGAAGTGTCAGAGGTACTGCAATACTGCACCATATGATGTGTTAGCTTTGTCTTCATCTATGGTGCCAGTGAAGTCCATTTCTATTATCACAGTCCTCATCAAAAGTCTCACAGTTCTTGAACCCCAGTAAATTCAGAATGCTTGGAGATTAAGGGGGACGTTCAAACCAAAAAAAAGTCGAGTCAAGCCTAGAATCCCCAGTCCTGCTTACCATTCTGCTAAAGTATCAGCTTTGTGTATTGTTGTTTGAAACCAGTATTGTAAAAATATCAAACTCAGTAGAGTTATTAAAATATTTAAAAGGGAAAATCTCTGGAACACTCGTTGACCAAAATGCATATTTGTGCCTACTGCACTTAATGTTTTACAGTTCTAACAAAGAATTATTACTAGCTTCAGTGAGAGCTCTGTTTGTCTAAGGAGTGCTAGCTCATGTCCTCCAATTGCATATCGATGTACTCCAGAGTGACTGTGGAACATTATGCCTTCCTCTCAGGTTGCACAGTAAAAAATCAGAAAGTTCATTAAATAGTCCAAAAAGTTGTACAGAGTTTTTCTCATTCTCTCTGCCAGGACGGGGTGAAAGAATGGGGCTGGATGAGCATGACTGCTATGTCTGTGTCATGAGGTTGCAGATGCAGTCAGAGCTTGAGCAATAATTTGGTTACCAGTCCAAATTCATCCAGTTTAACAACTGGTCATGCTGATCTAAGCTGACGTTGCTCTGGTTCTTTTCTACATTCTCTCTGAAGTCCCACAGTCACACCTGCCTTCAAATTTTTATAGAACTGCTTGTGTAGTTGTGCAGTCAGACACGATCCTATGGGAAAACAAGTATTTATTTTTGTAGGCTAAATTTTTGGCCAGTTTAACTTCTGAAATACCTCACCTCAACTACCAGAGCTGTTGCCAAGGATGGGACAGCATTGCTGAGGGCCAGGGAGAGGGTGAGACTGCAACAGCTTCAACTTGTATTGGTTTAAGTTTCAGTAATTCTGTACACTGAAATAAAAATCTTCAATGCAAATTACCATTTTCACTACAGAACATGATGAGTGCAATTTGGAAATCATCCAGCGTACAGCTTAGTGCTTTCAAGACCTCAAGAAAATCTTTTATGTTAAAAGGAATACGTTTAGAAGAGTTTTTACATTTGTTAAAAGTTCAGCAATTTTTTGTCTCCCAATTTAACAGAAAAGAAGGTAAGAATTTCTTCAACATGTTAATAAAGTTAGCGATATGTGCTATGGTAGACATTTGCATTAAGACAGCCAGAAAAATACAGAAATGTGTCCAGCTAAATAAATCTCTGCTTCTTAAAGGGAAAAAACCTCAGAAGAGTTCAACAGAGAAGGGAAGGACAGAGGCAGAGGGGTGACAGAGCAAAACTTGGCATAGGAAAAAGTCAGTCAAGGGGAAAGTATGATTTACAGGGTCATCTCCAAATGACCTTCACCCCTTCACAAGGCTAAAAGGAAACTCTCCATCTAGCCCTAGGGATTTTTTTCCCCAGCTTGATTTCAGGATTACAGAACATAACTGTAGCAAAAAGCATTAATGAAATGATAGAAATTTTACATTCACACTCCAAACATCAAACCATAAAGACTGCATATTTATTTAATAATAATTTTCATTCTACAAGTTCTGTAAACAAAAATAATTAAGTGCTAAATTTGAACTAGACATTCGACTACATTTTCAACCAAAATTGTACTTACTTGTGAATTTGGAACGCCGCCCGCCCAAGCCACATTGGCGTATTTTGCCACCCCGAAAGAGTCCATAGTAAATTTCTCCAATGAACTTGACCAGCTCTGGATCTGTGGCATTGACCAAATCCGCCCCTGTTTTGCAAAGGATCTTTCCAGTCATCCACTTTGGGATCCCCATTGCAACAACAATCAAGATAAAAGACACAAAACTTATTAGGGAAGCCAAGCCAAATAATGTCTTTTTAAAGCAGCCAGGCATCCTAGTGCTTTCAAGGGATCATCGCCGAGCCCTCTGCAGCAGTCAGACGTAGTTCCCATTTTTCATCATGCTCCAAAATCCACAGCTGAATACTAGGCATTTCAAGATACTTCTCTTTGTATTTTGGAGGTCCAGCAATTAATCTGCATGGTTAAAAATCAAGGCAAAAATACATTTTGCTGCAACAACATCCTGAAATGGTTGCAAGTAAGGGCGTCATTACATTGTAGTGCGGTGAGGCTTCTTTGTAGCAAGTAATTCTATCTCTATGGCCTGTCTAATATTTCCTCGGGGTTTTAATTGTCCTGCTTAAATGACATCAAGTTTCTTACTGCAACCTCATGTGAAGAAAATTTGGAGAAGAATCCAGTTTATTGGATTATTTTAAAAAGTGGGTAAATATCTGTGTGCAAGGGACAAAGCTGCAAAACAGCATAATTTGGCTGAAGGATTCTGCTGCTGCCTGAGCCGTGCTGAGCTTCCCGGCGCTTGCTCCCACCCAGCCTCTAAATGTCACTGCAGGCAGAGTTATCTGAGGGACAGAAACGACGGGTCTGGAATCTCCTGAATTACAGCGGGGCGCACGAAGCCCCTGGCAGCCGGGCTGGCCTGGCCAGCCGTGCGGGAGATCGGGGCACTCATGAGCGGTAACTCAAGCGACAGGTGCGATCCATGAGCGCTAAAGAAAACCGGCCGTAATTGTCCGCACTTCTACGGTTACTGCTACCCGAGCCCTGGCAGAACCTTCAGAACCACTAATTAATTAATTAATTAACTAACTAACAGCAGCAGGAGCCCTGGCAACTAGTGACAAGGCCCCAACCGGGGCGGGGCCGATGGCATTGGGATTTCTCCTTCCTCGCCTCTCCCCGCCCTGCACGGCCCGGGCGGGCAGCCTCGGCCCGCCCCTCGGCCCGCCCACGGCCGGGCGCTGCCGCCCCTCGCCCGCCCCGTGAGGCGGCCCATCCGCGCCGGGCAGAGCAGCGCCGGAGCAGCGGTATGGCGGCACGCAGGGTGCTGGTGTACGGCGGTAGAGGGGCGCTGGGCTCCCAGTGCGTGCGGTACTTCAAGTCCAAGAACTGGGTAAGCGCCGGGCCGGGAGGTGGCGAGGCGGGGATCCTCGCGGGGGAGCAGCCGTGCCCCGCCGGGCCGTGCCGTGCCGTGCCGGGCGCTCCGGGGTGCGGGCCGCTAACGCGCCGTTCCTCTCGCCGCCGCAGTGGGTGGCCAGCATCGACCTGGCGGAGAACGCGGACGCCAGCGCCAACGTGGTGGTGAGAGCGACCGACTCCTTCCCCGAGCAGGCCGAGCAGGTGGGTCAGCGGCCAGTGCCTGGTGAGGCGGTGGAGCGGTGCAGCAGCCAGCCTCCCCGGGCGTGCGCATCCCTTCGGCCGGGCGATGCACGGAGCTTCCCCGGGTGTGCGCATCTCTTTCGCTGCCGCCCGCGGTATCAAGGCGGCTGCAGGGATGGGTCCGCCTCCACTCAGGGAGCAGCAGCGCGATCGGTCGCGGCCGTACTGCGAACCTCAAGGTCCTCCTGCTCGTCTCTTCTTTTTAATTTTTTGTAATTCCTTTTAACTAAATACGCAGAAAGAGCTTGATATTGGAGGCTCAGCACATAAGGCAGTTTTGGTTTGTTTTGTCTTGACTTTTAAAGGTCGCAGACTGAACCAGGTGAGTTGTAATGAAGATGGGTAAGGATACCTTAAAATGCAACCCCCTTTTTCAAATACCCTAACTTTAAAATGTGTTTGTGTAAGTAGATGGCATGCTCAAAGCGTATGAACCTAAGCGCCAGTGGATCCCTAGGGGAATGCACTGGTTTCCAGGAATGGGAATATGGGAGAATCTAAGCCAGCCTAAAAAAATACTTTGCTTTATTCTCTACAGATAGCATTCCTTATTTACATTTTAAATTTCAAGCTAATTTCTGTTACTAATATACTGAATATCTAGCCAATATGGGTTTTTTATATGTACACAACTCCTAAAGCTTTGGAAGAGTAACATAGAATGTTTACAATACAATTTTCAGTATGGTTTTGCAAAAGCTATTGGTTCTTCTTCACTTCTTGAGAGATAGATTGTTTGCTATTTGCTTTGACAGAGAAAATTCACAGCCAACAAATTCATTACCAGCTCAGAGGTCTTATATTTGAAACAGAACAAATTACAGAGATCTTAAAGTATACAAGATCAAATTTGGTGGCCATACTCAAACTGATGGTTGTCGTTTAGACAGAAGCAGTAAGGAGGCTAATCTTTAGTTGTTTTTCTTGTACTGTCATCAAAAGTGACACTGGTAGTCCTGGTCAGACCAAGAGTTTCATTTCCCGTCTTAAACAACACCATACTCTGAAAAGAGCCTGTCAAAAGCAAGTCAGTAATAATTTTTGTTAACAGTAGAGGTAAGGGTCAGGTGTTTCAGCTCTGTTGATCACTCATTTCCAGTGACATCACACACTCTATGGCTTTCATTCATTTGACATTCATCAATAGTTATTTTTTAACACAGTTGTTTTGAGTTCATGAATCATAAATATTAGTTTTCTATGGCTGTTTAAATTGCTGTGCCCTGTGTTACTCAAATACATAAGTAGGAAAAAGTAGCTTTCAGACATTCATTGTGTTTACCTCTTTACCTTATCAGTCCAGTGTTTTCAGTATGTTCTTGTTCTGTGTTGACAGGTGACAGCAGAAGTTGGAAAACTTCTTGGTGAGGAAAAGGTGGATGCGATCCTGTGTGTAGCAGGAGGATGGGCTGGAGGCAGCGCCAAAGCCAAGTGTAAGCCTTTGGTACAGACCTGCTGGTGAAAGCCTGAATGATGTCTGAGAAAAGTCCTTAAAAATCTTTCTTCCCCAGTCCATAAGAGGACAAATGCATAGAAGTACAAAATAGCTTAGTCGCAGTGCTTCTTAGTGCTTCTCTGAATTTTTGCTTTCTGTTAAATTTACACAGCACTTTGTTTCTTCAGTAATGTTGTTTATTTTTATCAGAAAGTTTTGATGTGCTTTCTGAAGGAGCTCAGCATTGTTATCCACGAGCTGACTTTTGCTGAGATTACCTGTGTCAGGCAAGGTATGAAAGACATGTTGATGTTGTTTCCTAAGTCATTGCTTTACGCATAAAACCTCAGTTGCTTCTGCAGCTCTCTGAGCTGTTTCAGTGCAATACGATATTGGAAGGCACTGCCTAATCATGCTACAGAAAAACCACTTCAGATTGAAAAAATGCTTTTAAACATGGACTATTCATAATGAAATTTATACTTTGCCCCCTACTGTAGAGCTACAAGAAGAAAAATAGCCTTATTTTCTGTCTGGGGTAAATCTGGTGAAATGTGTCCTTTTCTTCCCCCTTCTGGTTTGGCTGTTACAGGCTCAAAGAGGGGATACAAAAGACATAAATGAATATTTTACAATGTATAGGTAGAAAATGGTAGAAAGCATGTTTTCATAGTGCTGTTGCACTCTGTGTAACAGTGAGGAAATCAGAGTTCATTGTCTTCCTTTGGCTAATTTCATGAATTATCTTCCTAATCAGCTTTATACAAAAACTGTGATCTGATGTGGAAGCAGAGTGTTTGGACATCAACTATTTCCAGCCACCTTGCCACAAAACATCTGAAAGAAGGCGGCCTCTTGACTCTGACAGGAGCTCAAGCTGCTTTGTCTGGAACCCCAGGTAAAATGCTGTGCATGACAGCTGCAGGGACACAGCAGTTAGAGACAGTTGTTTATCTGAGCATTCTTGTTTGTGAGGCAATAGCTTCACACCCCAGTTTCTTGTCATCTAGCACAAATGGGATCCTATTGGTGAAATGTGTAAGGAAAATGTAATTTTACAGGTAGCAATATTGAATCTCTTGAAGCTGTGGTACAAGCACATAGAATCAGTATTTAAATAGTATTTGACGTGCATTGGTGAAATGTACTTGGGTAGTATATGATACAGAAAAATGTTTGGAAGATAAAGACTGAAAGTACACAGCAATAGAAGTACAATGCTCAGACAAAGTTAAATTTCCTTTTTGTGTTCTAGACAGAGTCCTTAATTGACCAATCTTTCTGTTGGCGATGACTCAGCTGATTCTGATAACCATGCTTGTCCTGTTCATGTTCTGATTCCAGTCTATCTTTGCTTCAAACATAGATAAGCTTGTTGACTGTTGGCTTCATCCTCAGCTAGCTATTTAATAGGAACTTTATTGCATTTTTAATCTTACCCCTCAACCATGTTGGTCTGCATGGAGGAAGAAATCTGGGAGCAATTTAAAATTGAAAAAAGAAAATAGGCACTGACACACAAGCCCACAGGCAGCAAAAGGAAAGTTTGAGACAAATACTCATATTTCCCAAGCTTTTATTAGTGTCATTTTAACAGTATTTTTAAGACACGGATACTAAGATTTTAAAACAGATACAATTCATGAATACTCCAGAAAGCTTTGCCTAAAACTTTTCAGGCAAAAATGTTCTATAAATTTTCTAGTTAATGATGAATCTTTTGTTTTTATAGTGGCATCCACTATAGTCAAAGATAAAAGGCTTATTTTTGAGAATAAGCAGATGAATAATTTACAGTGAACTGCTGACTGACTATACACAAATGAAAAAAAGTGAGTTCTGGCAAATTTTCATGGTTTTTATTTGGGTGGTCTTGGGAGGTAGAGACCACAACACAGGAAACAAAGTGATGAACCTTCCTGTTTTGAACTAGCTGGTTTCAGCTGGTCTGGATTTTTCTAAAAGTCACAGGAATGCTTTGGGCAAACACATGCAACTTATTAACATCAGGAAGAATTGGGAAAGAGTTGTTGCTCAACTTTTGCAAATATGCCTTATTAGCTTTGTTATGACTGGCTGTTCTGGAAGAAAGAATCTTTTTCTTGTTTGCTGTTAATGAGATTTTTCTTTTCCTATGAGAAAATCTTGCTTCACATAATGCAAACTGAAGAACACTGAAAATTACATGAACAGTGACAGAAGCATTGCGAGTGTGATGTTTGAGAAATGTATCAGGCATGAAAAGGTTTCTAAGAAGAATTAGAATGTTTGGGTTAGGCAAGACGAGAGAGGAATATGATACACATGTGAATATTTTTATCTTAACAATAAAATAAGTTAGCTAGTGCTGTCCATGATTCCTCCTAAGAAAAATGGATGTTATATAATATGTTTAATTACATTGTAGAAGTATTTCTATTACATTCAAAATACTTCTTTAGGCGCATTGGAAAGGGGCTGAATAGCTGTATAGATGGCTAGGAAGGAAGACATTCAGTTGTAGTAGACCTGTTTTCTTAGGTACTTTATCTGTGTCTGAACTTCTTGACAGATGTATGCCTTGAGACATCTGAGACCTCTAGCACTCTGATTGTCCAGATCTTGTTCCTGAGCAGTGTGCCTTATGCTGTGGTTCATGCTGCTCTTAGAATGCTCACTTGCCTAGAAAGCAGCAGTTTTTAGGAAGAAGCTTTCTCCCCAGGGCCTGTCAGACCTGGGATGCTGACCAAGTGAATTCCAGATTTGAGAGGGAAGTGAACTGTATCTGTTTGGGTCCAAACTCACAAATATCTTAGTTATATGATGAAAATTAATAGAAGAGTGCTTTATTAAAGTCTGTGAGCATCTTACTCAGTTAAATTTGTCAACTTAGCCCTGTAGGTCACATCCTTCAGGGTGCATTTGGATACTTTGGCTAAACATGCTTGACTTGGTAAGCTGCTTATTTCTGTAGTGCTAGGTTAAAAGAGTTCTGTGATAGTTTCTGGATGTCTACCAAAGCCTTTTTATTCATATTAGCATTTTTTTCTTTTAATATGTATGCTTTAATATGTTTTAAAAGTCTGTTTCTTTTCTGGCTGTGGTAAGTGGTCTTAAAATTCATCAAATATTTTTTAGTTTCTGTCATGCTACTGCTGATGTTGAGGGCTGTTCTGATTGTGCTCTGATTTGATTTTTTTTAATTTTTAGGGATGATTGCCTATGGCATGGCCAAAGGAGCAGTGCATCAGCTTTGTCAGAGTCTGGCTGGTGCCAGCAGTGGGCTGCCATCTGGTTCTGCTGCAGTTGCCATTTTACCGTAAGTGGTTGCTTAGTTGTCTCTGCCTGTGTTGTTTAATTTAATTACTGCTGCAACCTAGAGCCACACAGATATGTTTGCAGTGTCCTATTCACAGCACACAAACAGCCTCTCAGGCCTACTCACAGGAAAAGGATGCATCTTGACTGGATGAACAAAGACTTACAGAAGTCACCCTAAAAATTATTGCATTCTTTTCTTTGCCTTTGCAAAATGGTAGTAGATGTTAGGATTAAAATTTGGTTTACTTTTAACCAGTTTAACTGTAGCCATGCATTAACATGTGATTTCTTTATTTCAATATTGACAGAACTGTAAAAATGAGATGAACTGTTCAGCAAATTTTTAGACTTAGCTCTGTGATACTAGTAAGGCAAAGGATTACTTGACAGGCTTTCACTTGATTAAAAATGCTTCTTCATAAGGTGCTGCATGCCTATGCTTGACTGGTAAAATTGGGTTACTTTGAGGACCTGTAAACCAAAAAAATTTCACTGCTTTCATTTTTTGTCAGGAAAGCTAGTAAAAAGTGGATGGCCTACTAGGTCTTCACTATGTTTAATTTTACCAATTCTGTTGCAAAACTTAAAAGTATTTTTCTTGCCAGGCCCATATTCTAGTTCAGGACCCAAAAAGTAAGACTAGAGAGTTCTGTACAGGGATTTGGTACACTACCTGAATTTCTCTACTTTTACATCACACACACTCTTAAGATACTTGTTCAGGTCAGACAGGAATGGCATTAAATGTGTTTGGATAACTGACGCCACCTTCTAGAGAGCTTTATAGTCAGGCACGTGCAAAGATCACTGGATTTTTGTGCATGCTGCTCTTGTGTAGTTCTCATGCAAAACTCTGTTCTTAACTGAGTTTTTGAGAGGGTAAATACACCTTGTATTGTCAACAGCATTTCAGTGAGGGAGTTCTGGAAAATTAACCCTTTCATGTCATTGTATGTAGTGTAAATATGTATTGTCAAAGTCAAAACTTCCTATATTTATGCACTTCGTCTCTCGAAAGCATGGATGTAGTAGTGCGTGTGTGCCGGGCAGTACATGTGAACAGGCTTATTGCTGCTATTCCCCATCTACATGAGAGAGGTAGGAAGGGAGCTGCAAGCTGAGGGATGGCTCCAATGGGCAGTTCCTCAGCTAGCCAGGAAGCTGAGGGATTCTTAGTTGGAGCCTTGGATATACATTGAAACTAATGACTATAAATTGTTAACACACGGGGAGGATGCAAGGGAAATCCATATCACGTGGTGTAAAAGTCAAGGACATATTACAGCAGTGAATTGAAGCAGGTGGTGCTCATCAGAAACATGATATATAAATAAAAGGCTTGCTTATCTTTTTTAATCACAGGGTTACCTTAGATACACCAGCAAACAGGAAATCAATGCCTGATGCAGATTTCAGCTCCTGGACACCCTTAGAATTCATTGCAGAGTGAGTATTTGTGGGATAACTAAACAGTTGCTCCCTGTCCCTCTTGCTGCTGCATCTCAGTGCCTGTTCTGTTTAAGTAGCTATCTTGGATTTGGGTGGATTTTTTTCCTCCATCATCTTATTGGGTATCTTTCCAAATCACATCAGGTTTAATTGCACAGGCTTGCTAACTGGAGAAAATTAGACTAACTCCATCAACTTCAGCTTCTCTACATGAGTTATTCCAGCAAGGAAGAAAGTCTTAAGCAGCTGGAAGCTGGAGAATTTCCTAAAGCCTGTAGACAAATTAAATTGCAGACAGCAGCTGCAGGAGACACCTGGCTTAAAGATAAGCTGCAAATAAGCATTTCAACTTGGGTGGGATTCTTTTTCTTCTAAACACAGTTTACTGCCCAGTTTATGGCACATTAGTTCAATTCTCTCAACCGGCAACATTTCTGCTCTTGTTCAGAAGAATTTAGTACAGATTATTTTTTTTACTATCTACAAAAACTTGTGCTGCAAAATGCTGAAACTCAGCTGTAGCTTATGTCATGGCAGGTTGAGATTATCTGCCTTACTTTTCTCATTCCTCAGAGTTAGAGAAGGTGCAGCATGAGTATTGCCTTCTGCCTTGTGATGAGGAGTAGCAGAGTTTCTGTTGAGGGTGAACTCATGTTTTAAAAGTCTTTTAGAACTAACAGTGGAATTGAATTTACCTATTGTTAATTGTTCAGAGAACAGTTTAGTTCTGACATCAGATTTCTTTTTCTGTAAATTTTTTTAAGGTGGATGCCAGAGATGGAAATGGTTTTAGTTGCATCTGTTTAGTTTAAGCCTCTGCAGTTGTCTGATGAGGCTCTTTAAAACAGGCTCCATCAATTGAATTTAGCTGGCCTGAAAATATTCAGGAAAAGATACTTAATTTATTGTGCTCCAGGAGCACCTTAGCTAGATGTTAGAGTGTTGCAAATTCAGTTTTTAAGTTGAACTTTTTAGTAATTTATCCTTACAGGAGAATTCAGTTGATTGGTTTGTTTTGTTTCTAGTTCCCTAAAGTTTAACCCCAGTGCTCGGGAAACTGAATATTTCCCTGAGCAACATCAGCATCTGCTGGCAACATCAGCATCTTGGGAATGATGCAGGAAATCCTTTACCATATGGCACTTGGATTTTGTGCCCTGGGAGCTCTTTTTGGATTGTGGGATGTTCCAACATGACAGTTGCTATGTGTGCACTATTGGAAAGGCTGAAGGACCTGTAAAATACAGTTCACTCTCTCTAGTCTGTTTTGAGGAGGGAGATTATGTTGTGTTTTGATAAGGAGTCTCCTGGTCTGCTACCTAGAAGGTGTCCATCTTACTCGGTGCTGTTTTGGATGTCTTAAGGCTTTTTTCCCTCCCACTGAGACCACTTTCACAGTTAAATATCATGTTATAATGGCCAGTGGCAGAGTGATGAATTTAGCAACTCGATTCTAGTCATAAAACTGTATTTCTTTTATATATATGCTATAAAGGCAACTAAAGTAGCTCTTCCTTTCCCTTTTATAACTTTATTTAAGTGGGAAAAAACCTAGTGACTCTGACATTTTAAGCTCCTGGCCTTTTCTTTTGAGATATTTTGGAAATCCTGTGTGCTCTAATGCCCCTTGGATTTCTCTGGGCCCTCTGCACAGTTCTGAGGGTCTGAATCCAGTGATCACATCACATAGAAATCACTAGAGAGAGTAGTAGGAAAAGAGGGAAGGCTTGTATTTTATTTTTCCTGTCAATATACCTGATAATAGCTGTAATTTTTTTGTTCTCCCTCACCCTATTCTATCCATTTATTTTAAAACAGAATCTTTTATGACTGGATAACGGGAAAGGATCGACCAAGCTCTGGCAGTCTAATCCAGGTGATAACTACAGGTGGGAAGACTGAACTAGTTTCAGCAGCACATCTTTGATTTCAGTCACTTGAAGTGATGAAATTTCAGCAAAAGAGAAGATGTGGAAAATCTGTCCGCCAGTGTAATTTGAATGGTCTTCTGTATCCATTGTTTGTAGTTATTCCATTAATGGAACCAGATTTCAAGTAATGTTTGTGCTGTCAGTTGTGAGCTATCAGCATTTATTTACCAAATAATACCAACTTGTCTCTAAATGGAAGTTGCAGGCTTTAAAGTCTATAGATGTCCTAATCCTGAGCATTATATGGCAATTTACCTGTTTTCTATGAAATGAGAATTGTGCTGAACTTTGTCATGTGATTGCATACATAATGGTTGAATTTTCTTTCTCTGTCAGTAAGTGTTTCTGGCAACTTACTGAGGATCTTTCAGCTTTCTGTCTTTTTCTGTCTGAGAATATAACCCCACTCCTGCATATTGTGCTGGCTGTAGCCATGGGGAACACCACAGTCATGTATCATGTCCTAGTCATGTGACACTCGTGAATGTTCCACTTGAGTTAATGAAACTGAATAGAGATTACTCACTTAAGAAGGAATTCCTGATTTGCCTTACAGTTCATTAGCTGCTCTCAGGCATACAGTTGTAGGATAAAAGTCATTCTGTCAAATGAATAGTATGTCTTTTGGTCATGATTGTTCTTGACTGTTTCAAAAAGCAAAGTGCCGTAAAGTAGTAGAAAAAGCTTACATGCACTTGAAAATGGAACTTTTTGTGCAAATAAATATATATATTGTTTTATGTACTGGGCTGTCTCCATTACTGTAATCCCAATATCTTGATAACATTTTAATTGTTTTAATTGAACACACAGTTCAGTTGTGGTAAAGGACTTAATTATTTTACTTATTCAATTCTGATCATGGTGCATAAAATACATTTCAGTGTGTGCCGAACATCTACCAACCATGCGTAGAGGCAGGCCTTCAGCTGGGGCAAATGTTTTATTAAATCCAGCCATGTTACATGGAAATACAGTTCAGATAAAGAGTGCAAGCATTACCTGTTCTGAGCATGGACTTACACGGAATCAGTTCCGTTGGATTTTTGGGAACATCTTGAAAGCAATTAAATATGTGAAGTTGTGTATATGTTCTCCCTCTGCACTTTCCTGTTTTTATTAACTTCAGGGTTGTGTTGGGGAAGGATTTACTGCCGTGAGTCGGGGAACCTTTCCCCTGTTCCCACTGGAAAAGTTTGTGTGCCCATGTTAATTTTAACATAGAATGATTGCCTGTTTTGCTATGACTGTCTTTACTTGTTTTGTTTTGCAGGGTGCAAAGGTAGAGGGGAATTTTTCTGTCTTGTCAAACCAGGACTATCAGTTTACAAACTGATAGTGAAAAAGTGAAAAGCTTGCAATGATGCTGCTGCACCAGTGGCTTGTACAGGCTCAGAGTACAGACAAAAACTGCAAGGGACTGGTTGGGAATGAAACTGTAGAGTGCTACTCAATTTTTCTGGAAAAGGGGGTAGCTGTCATACTACAAACTAACATGATTTGAAGGCTTCCCTTTGCCAAGCTAGCTAAAGCAGTGAATAGTGTTAAAGCATAATTGTGGACACAAGACTTCTGGATTAAATCTCATCAGTTCACAGGTATGAGCAGAAGGATACAAAAATGATATTGAATCTGGAGAGTGACAGCAGAGGTGAGTGTATGACAATAAGCCAGGTGTCTGACAAGCTTACTGCTAATGGTGAGGGATTTAGCCTGAGGAGTTTGATGTTAAAGAGACTTTTTGTGACCAGTTGCATCCTGTATCTCTCCAAACTTCATTTCCTTCAGCTGGCCCAGAGATCTGGTGGTGCTGCAATGAGGAGCAGAGATGTGTCTTTGTGTGGGTGTGTTCCATATGGATGAGCTCTCTGGAGTGCTCCCACATACTAATGGAGACTGTAGTCCTGTTGTGAAGATTTTCACAGAATTATGGCATGATTTGGGCTGCAAGGGAGCTCTGAAGATCTAGTCCAACCCCCCCGTCAGGCAGGGATGTCTTACTGCTTATTACAGAACTAGGTACATGATGAATTTCCACTCCAATATTGATGAGCCTCTGAATTGCTCATATTTTACCTTTATATGGCATGATTGCCAACACTGTACTACAGAAGTAAGAAGCTTACCTTCCTTTAATTTAGGAAATGCAATATTTTTTAATTTCTGATATATATTAAGCAGCTGAATTTATCATGTTTTTTACTTGGGACTGTACAGATGTTGTCACACTAAAAAGTTCATATGCACAGAGCCTGTTTAGTAGGGCATTTTTCTGTGCAGCCTTCCTTCAAAGATGCATGCTACTGTTTACTAGGAAAGTAGTCAAGTGGGGTCTGAAAAATAAAACCCAAATCATGCCGGATCAGTCCTGCTTACACTGCAGCCCACTTGCACTCAGCATTCTGGGTTTCACAGGTGTAATATTGTTTGAAAATAAACATTTCTAGGGCAGAGCCAATGCACCTTATAGAGGATGATGCAGTTGCATGGTCCAGCCATACACACAGTTCCAGTCTCCTCAAACAGGGATGGCTCTTGCACATGGCATCTGATACAAAGGTGCAAAGACAAAATATGGCTTTGTCAGAAGGCCAGGACAGCTGGGACAGGCCTGCTCTGTATGAATGGGGTTTGTTCCTACAGATTTAGAGAAAGTAGATGTTAATAGAGCACAAGTGAAAGAGGCCTGCACAGTAGAATATCAGTAATATTATACATCCAAAGACCTGTGAACACTGGGCAAGAGCCTCTTTTTGACATTCCAGGTGTTAAGTGGGTGGGAACCTGAGCTGCTTTGTGGACTGTGGCTGCTGTTCTGCAGACTCTTGACTGGTTCCAGGCCCCTTGCTTTGCAGAACCTTTTGATCATTGCAGGGCTGAGTCCAAAATGTTTTTAGAGTTCACTGGGAAGTAAAATTCACATATTTTACCAACAGGTTTAATTATTTTAGTTATATTTTCATGAGAAAATCAGCTTTCTACCTATTAGTAGTAGTAGTAAAAATTGCCACAAAATAAACGTTTATGATCATGCCCTGCTTTTAAGGAAAACAGAAAAGTTTTCAAATACAATAATAGGGGAGTCATTCAACATGTCCAGTTCTACAATTCTATGGTAATCCAAAGTTGCACTTTGAAATCTTTTGTTGAAACATGCTAAACAAGTGTGTTGTTGTTTTTTTTTTTTAATAGTAGAATGAAAATTACTACCACAACAAGAAGTAACATTTATTATCTTTCTGCTTCCCAGTATTGACTCACTGGAAGAAAACAGATGGGGACTGTAATAGCATGTGGAGATGCTTCAGACTAACCCTTGCAGTGTTGAACAAGGTGAGAAGTAGGCAGACATCTGAAAGGCATTGCACAAGTCAGTAGCAAATGTCACTTGAGATTTAGATCTCTGTTATTCTTGCACTTCCTGAAACACCATGTTCTGAAGGATTTGCTCTATAAATACGGCCGGTCTCAGCAGGGTCTCTGGAGGCTCTCGGGGTCTGATCACAGCCTCCCACAGCTGAGCAAGGCTGATCCTCAGCAATGCCAGTAGAGGGCAGAGACTTCCACTGGATTGGGAAGATTTCTGCTATGGAATATCTTTCTATCAGCGAGGATTTTAACCATGCCACAGCCTCTGCTGAGAGGCTCATCCTCTTTTTTGCTTTATTGCCCACTTTGACCTTTCTGGCTTTTCCTATGCCAAGGACATGCAGCCTACTCTGTATACCAGTTTTAGAAACCACTCCATCATCTTCAAGTAGAACAAACCAAAAAACAGCAACAAACCCCAAAAAACACCCATCGCCACCACCACCAATACACAGATACACACACACACATACACACACACACACACAAAAACCCCAACAACAGAAAAAGAAGCCAAGGCTGTGAAGGGAGTCCCACATCACGGGGTACCATTGCTGTTGGCATGTTATCAGCAAGTGGAATGACAACCAATATTCTGCAACACAGCTTTAAGGGATTGGACATGGTATGACTAGAAGCAGGCTATTTAACTGCTGCACTGAACATAAGAGTATAAGAATTTCCTAACCCAAGCAAAAAAGCCAGTAACTGTTCAGACTGGACTAGTATTAACAAAGAGGTGGAATTTGGAGACATAAAAATTAATTACTATGGGCTTTTGAGTATTAAAGTTTTAACTTTTTTCCCTGTGAAATGAAGGAGTGTATTTTTTTAAAAGCTATTTAGGAGGGAACAAAAAGTAGCAAGCCACACAGTGATTTCTATAGTTTAATATTCATTATCCAGTGCCCTCTGTAGTAATGGATTATGCCCCTGTTCTTAGTATTTTCTTTGTATGAACTTCCTCTTAAGCACTTTCTAAGTGCATATTAGGATGTTCTTACAAATGGAAGGCATCGTAAAAAAAGCCCCTGCTTTGGCTACTGGTCTGGTGGAAGACTTTGAACACATCTCTGCACCTGTGCCTCATATCTCAAATAATAAGAGACCATTTTATAGTGTGTTGAGATGTATTGATGCATCAGAACATATGAATAAAACACAGTTATCTCAATGCGTACAATAATCAGAACTCAAAATAGCTCTTCTGTTCATTGAACTTAATGTAAAATTGTGACCACAAGCAGCAATCATATCCCTTTGTTACCACCAGTCATATTTGGTGTTTTGCAAAAGAAGTGCTGTGTCAAAGACTGCCTCAGCCTGGTAGTTTGGACATCACTTACCTGTGTATCTGGTGGTATGTAGAGATATTTTCTCTCCAGTACAACAGGCATTAATTTTTCATGATTATCATATCTGGAATTTAAAAATACCTTGTTGATTTTAATTTTGAACAAAGCAATTACTCTTTCTGTCAGTGTATCCTTACATCTCAGTGAGGCAGAGCTGAGATAATAAAAGAAATGGGCCTCATAGTAAATTCTGGATTAATATGAGTTAGTGTGTTGTTTAGCTTTTTTATTTAAGACCATACACAAATATCACCTGAAAGAAAAGGATTTCTTGGGGTCCCAGGAAGATATTTTTTTCCAGTTGTTGCAATCCTCGACATCCATATGCTCAGACGTACAGATTTTTTTCCACCCTCCATTAGAACAATGACCAGACTCCTAAACTGACAGCTTCTAATTTTCAAAGTCTGTGGATCGTATCCTTGGCAGCAGGGCATAGCTATGTATGCCCTAAGTGCCTCATGCCTGCATGCTTGCGCTAATCAAAAAAATCAGTCCATAATCCAGCAGGGGTTAATGACCTACTTTATCCATATTACTTGATAAATAGCTTTAACATGACTAAATTTTGTGGATGGCATATTTTTTTTTTCTTACAGCCCCCCAAAAACTTCCTGTTTTCAAATTCAGGCCCCTCCTCTACCAAAGTGTTACCCTGCAAGCCTTTACACCATCTGTATAGTTAGCATGTAGGAAACCATGCTATTAACAATATGAGGCCACACAAACGTGTAAAAACATGTATCCTCCCCCTTCCCCAGTCTCAGCTTCCCTTGTTTTTCCCCTGTGGAGTAGTCTCTCAGACCAAATTTGCTTTGAGAGGTGTCAGGCAGTGTAGGAGGTTGAGGTTCTGTGCTTCTAATGGTTTTCTCCTCCACTTTGCCTGCTGGTTTTCCTGCTGCTCTGTGCCCTGGTGCCCCTGCTCTCACCACCTTGCTGGGGGTGGGTTGAAGGCTCATCTGGTGGGATCACAGCCACACACCATGTTCCTGCTGCAAAGGGGGTTTGTCTTCACCCTGCTGGTAGAGCAGAAGAGCATAAGTCATGCTTAGCATATACATGTCTTGAGTGCTGTAGATAAAGACATGGACATCATGTACAGCATAAATGGAGTGGGGAGGACAGGTTATTAATGATGTAGGAGCTGTTTAGCTGGCACGCAGTCATGTATGCACTTAAACATTTTATCTTGGTGGTTATTAGGGAGGGCCAAGTGGTGTTTGCCTGTACAGACAGAAGATGGTATGAAATACTGTTTGAAGGGGCAAGGACAATTTCCCAGCTGTGGGCTGCTTGCTGGGCACTGGTACAGGAGACACCTGGGCAGCACTGCAATGTGCCCAGGCATGTGGCTTCTGCAGCCCCTGGTACACCACAGCTAAGCAAATAGATGTATTCAAAGTAGCAGAGGTGGATAACAGTAGAGAGCAAGAGTTGAATTTTCAGACAATGTAATAGTTAACTTTTTCATGAGGATCTGATACCTTTTGAAAGACTGTTTAAAATTGGAACAAAACAGGAATTGTCGCTCTTGAAGTGTCCACTGGTCATTTCCAGTGGGGGGCTGAGTTTTCAAATTAACATTTTCAACTTTTGGGCTTTTACTTTTACTTGCCAAAACCACTGGATTTCAGATAAGGAGATACATCTCTGGTTTGTCTAACTTTTGTTTCACAATTGTTAAATTGTGAAACAGAAGTTAAAGTCAATATTTTCTGTTCAGAAAAGGATATTAGATTCATGTGCTGTTACATACATCTGCTACAACAGAAATTCTTGGGTAAATACCTTCAGTATTAAGACTTCTAAAAGCTGTGGCAAATGCGAGTTACATTCCATTTAATGCATTAATTTCACCTTAACTGTAGTCAACAGGGAACCGATAAAGACAGAGCAACTCCTTTGTGTATGACTGCATTATGTGGATTTCATGCAGAGACTCTGACTGCAGCTGAACATGTCATAATTAAGAAAATTCCTAATGTTGGGGGTTTTTTCCTATAATACTTTTTCGCTGAGGGTGGCATTTACAGGGTAATTTTGAAGTTCAGCAGGAAAAAAGAAGGATTGATCTTAAGTAGTTTTGTTCCACTTACTCATTGTTAAATTTATTATTCTTTGTTCTGTTCGTTTTTTGAGATCTCAATCAAAACCACTTTATGCGAGGCATGATTCCAGCCACTGTGATTATAGGTTTCTTTGGATTGCTGAGCAAAGTGGAAGTGTTAACAAGAGAGGGTCTCTGATGTGGGTGAAGTTATGCTAGAGCTTTAGAGCACAGTCTGTTCTGATGGTGAACAAGTGGGAACAGCACTGGAGCATGATGGTGATACTGAAGACTGGGATAAAATGGATGAGTGAAATAAGAACAAACATGGACATGAGAAAAAAGGGGTTACTCTTCAAATTGAAGGTAAGAATACAAGCCCAGAATACCAGTATATGGCAAGAAGTGGAGCTGTGCAATGCCCCTGATTTCATGTTGAATAAGAAAACAAACCTAAGGTTGTACTAGCACTAGTTTGCAGGGTGGTTGTGTGAAGATATCAACATCATACTGAAGGATCAATCTTCTAGGTAAAGAAGGAAATCATGGATATATGTCCAAGAGGGGCAAAAACACTTGAGAGAGGTGAATTTGAGTTAAGAATTAGCTAAAATAAGCATGAATTTTAGCAAAATATTTTCTTCGGTTTCTTGATTCTTTCTGTGTTCAGGGAACCAAGAGTCCACATGTTCTTTATGCAGTCATTAAAAATATCAGCTAACTTGGTCCATGTCCAGTACAGTTGAAATTACTAGCCAGGTGATAGAAAAAATGCACCTGTTCCAGCAGAAAAGATGAATTTTAACTCCTGATTTGTATTTCCTGAACAAACAAGGTTATCCTGTATTGCTACCCTCAGGAAAAAACCCTCTGCAAGAGTTTTAGGTGGATAAGAAAGTGGTGGTATGGTCACATCCAGAGGGAAAAGAGAAGGCTTTCTGAGCTAATTGTGCCCTTCTGGCACCTAAAGGGAGTCTACAAAAAAGGTGCAGAGAGACTATTTACAAAAGTGTGTGAGGATAGGGCAGGGGGAATGGTTTCAAACTTTAAGGATAGGTTTTGGTATTAATAGAAATTCTTTAGGATGAGGGTGCTGAAGTACTGAAACAGGCCACCCAGAGAATCTGTGGGTGCCCCATCCTTGGAACATTCAAGGCCAGATTGGATGAAGCTCTGATCTGCTTGGTCTAGTGGAGGGTGTCCCTGCCCGTGGCAGGGGAGTTAGAACTTTGTGGTCTTAAAAGTCCCTTCTAATCCTGGCCATTCTATGATTCTCCCTGTGGTAATGCAGACCTCCCACAGTGTCATGAATTACACAATCTGTTTTCCAGAACAGCCCCTTGTTCTGATGGGAGCCTTCTCCAACCATACAAAATTAATATTAAAAGACTATCAAGTATTTTTTGGTGGCATAAGTTGTGATTTGGATTAAAATATATGATGTGGTTTCACCGAATTTAGGGAAACAAATAGGCTTGCATTCTAAATCCCTCTGCTTGTACCAGGAGACAGAACACTTGGAACAGCACTGCAGAAATTAAAAATGTGGTTCTTTTCACTGTCAGCATCTTCTCACTCCAAGAAGTTACAATTACTAAAAGTCTCCCTTACAATAATTGACAGAGAAGATAATGCCCAAGTTTGGGATATTTTATTTAAAGGAGTGTAAGAGATGAAGTTCAGTCTTCTTTCAGTTCTTTCCATTTTTCGGAAGACATTCAGGTAACTTGTCATAACCAGTATGAAATATCACATGGGGTAAGACTGAATGTAGCTATCAATGCTTCAGTGCTTGCATTGGTCATGAAACTGGCATTTAGAGCTCTCAGTGCCCTGAGAACTGAATGTTCCCCGCTGCTTCTAACTTAACAACCTGAAGTTATAAAATGTTTCATGGCAAGCGAAGTGAAAATGAAATTACAAAATGTCCAGTATGTTGCTACTCACAATCGATCTTACCCTGTCAAGAGCCCCATCTATGGAGCTTTTTGGAGCCAGTATTCAAAAGCCAACTTGTCTTCCATTCACTGAAAAATGAGCACTGGTAAATCAAACATTTCACTTGTGTTTTGGCTAATCGGATGTTTTTTGTCAAGTGAACAGGTGAAAGATAGAAAAAGTTGTTCTTACAAGTTTTGAATCAGCTTCTAAGTGTTAAAGTCCAATCTGTGATTCTTCTTAGCCAGTGGCACTTACTTTAGGCATGCCAAAGTCAAACACCTTCAAAACCATACACTTCTATCTGTACAAAATCATGAAGTCCCTACAGACCCTGAACATGGTTTAGTGACATCCATTGTCACCCAATCAAGCCAGATGTTTCCAACTGGAATACAGACTAGTTTCAGATTAACCCAGATATGGCAAAAGTGCAGGCATCATAGGTCAAGGTTCAGCCTGAGCTATTTACTCTACTTAAAAACAGTTAAAAAAAATTGATCACAAAACACCTGTAATCTTATCTGAAATGCCTCTCAGAGGCTCAGAGTGTTCAGGAAGGAATAGAACCAAAGAAAATGTGCATATTCAGTTAATTTTTAGTTTGGCTGCAGTTGGAAACGAGTGTCTCAGCATGCTTGTTTCTGACACAACTTCATCTCTTTCTTGCTCTTCTAGTGCTTGATTCTAAAATTCTTTCCCAAAGTGGCCTATGCTGCTCATGGTTGGAAACAGAATGCCAAGACAGAAGGCCTTTGGCTGTGATGTAATACTCTAGTTCTTTTATTTTTTTTTGCATTTTTATCTCACTACTAAACAGACAGGGTCAACCTAGAAATTAGAATAAGGTTCCAGTCATTAGATCTATGAGGTTTTGGATCAGCTTTTTCACTGGGATTAGAGAGAGGTAAAATACTGTCCGGTCTGCTAGGTGGAGCTTGTTACATTTCTAAGTATTTTGTGATGTGACCACGTGTGACATGAGGGGCAAGCCTTGCTAGTCCTAGGAGCTTTCTTCATTCCAATATTTTTGATGTAAAACCCCCACAACACTCTGCTCCTTACGAGTCTCTTTTGCACCTCTGGAAACCAGGAATAAGGCTGTTTAAAGATGATGAGATGAGTGCTGGCAGTAGAGATAGCAACAATCTGCCTTTCTCTTGAGAATAAAACAACAAGATATATTCATTTGATGGCAGATGTCAAGTCATGGAAATTACAGATTAAAAATAATTTATGTAGGAAACATATTTTACATCTCTTGACTTCTATTTTGAAAGAGTGTCACATTAAAGCACCATCACATAAATGCATCATGGGAGCAAAGAATATGAGAAAGGCTGTGCACTAACAGTGACCTACATCCCGGGGCATACCAAAGCCTCAGCAACATCAGACAACATCTTCAGAGTGGCCATTTAACTGTCAGCCACATGATTTGTAGCTGGCTGCAGCAAGGACTAAAAATGTAGCGTGTTAGACACACATTACAGAGGAAGAAAAAATGTAAAATAAATTGGCATCACTGAATTTTTTTTCAGATTTTAACTTGAAAGTGGGGAATTCCCACTCATACTACCAATTTAATTGCAAACTGTTTATATAGGAAGGGCTCACTTTTTTTTTCACTTCCTCTGAAGGAAAAAAAGTGCAGATATGAAAAACACAGGTTAAAAATAAGTACCACGTACAGGGGAGCACAATATTGTAATTGCCTGTAGACTGTCAACTCAAACTGACAGAGATTAACTCTGAGCTAAGGCAGGAGACACAGCTATGAACCAGCTCTGGCCCTTGAGAAACTGCAATTATTTTGTAATTAGTGTCTTTTCAGTCTTTAAACTACTTGAGGTTCTTCTTGCTGATTCTGCTCAGCCACTACAAACCCTATGATCAGTGGATTTCAGGTGTCTCTTCAATGCTGTCTTTGTAGTGTCTTCCTTCCTGTGGTTTCATTCTTGCCTTGTGGAGTCCTGGGCAAAGCTGCACAAGGAGGGGGAACCATCAGCTTGGAAATGTGTTTCTGGCTCTCTCTGCTGAGGAGAGGGAAACAGAGATTCTGATGTGATGAAGCATCATGTCTGGTGCGCAATCAGTACTGTTTTTCTTTTTAGAAAGGAAACCTGCTCTGTGTCCAAGAATGGGGGGGAGTAGCCATTGGTGCGTGGGCAGACACTTCAGGGCCGGGAGCACAGACAGCTGGTATGCTGAAGATATCTGTGGGAGAACTCGTAGACCACTGCTCTAGGAAATATCTGTGTTACTCCGTTTGCTGCAGTGGGTTATTGCTGGTCATGCAGTACCTGGTTCTAGCAGTGTGTCTGCTCTGCCCCTGGAGTAAGCAGCAGTACTCTATTTGGGCAGCACGTCCTGTGCTCAACAGGGAAACTGGTTTTTCTAAGGTCAGGAGATAGGATTCAGAAAAAAAAAAGAACTTCAGTAGTTAGACAAATCCATTATTTACTTGCATTTCTCCATGAAATATTTCTGCTGTTACTGATGTTTTGAATGATGGTTTACAGTCATGAAGAGAACTGTTCCACTTCTATCACAGTTGAAGTGTATCTAAGTTGCCTGCCTCTAGTCCTTAAAGCCAGGCACAGCTCTGTTACTTTGTTTTTTTAACCATCCCTCCTGTTATTAATACCCTGAGAGAAGGCCAGCAACGTCTTCTTGCCCCAACCATGCACAGCCTTGTCAGACAGAGGTAAATGTGAACCACAGCCTATTCTGTGAGCATTATATTGCCTTCTAAGCCTGTATTCTTTGGGATGGAGATAAGGCTTACTGGAGGCTTACAGGTCCTCCTTTTCCTTTTGAAGATGGGAATAACATTGGCATTTCTCCAGTCATCAGACACTTCTCCCATTCTGCATGATTTTTCAAAGATGATGGAGAGTGCCTTAACAACATCTGCCATCTCCATCAGCATCCATGTGTGCATCCCAGACGGGCCCATGGATTTATGGGTGTTAAATCTGTGTAGCTGATCTCTAATCCCACTCTCCACGACTAAAGGGAAGTCTTCCTTTCTCCAGCATACCTCTCTTACCAGGATGGAACTCCTGAGGGCCAGTAAAGACTGAGGAAAAGAAGGCATTCAGTAATTCCACCTTCTCTGTGTCTTCCATCACAGGACACCCATCTGATTCCACAGCAGCCCCATATTTTCCCTAGTCTTCCTTTTGCTGGTGATGTACTGGTAGAAGTCCTTCCTGATATCCCTTGTCGATCTCAGTTCCAAGTGGGCCCTCCTCATCGGATCCCTGCATACAAAGTTCCTGTAATTCTCCCATTTGGCCTGTCCCTTTTTGCACATCCCAGAAATTTCTTTCTTCTGTTTGAGATTTGCTTGAAGCTTCCTGCTCATCCATGCAGATCTCCTGCCCACTTTTCTTGATTTCTTGCTCACTGGAATACACTGGAAATGATGCTTCAATACTGACCAGCTGTCTTGGCCTCCCCTTACCTTCTAGAGCCATAACCCACAGGATTTCTCTAGGGATGCCTGTTAATGGTGAATAAATGAGCTTTTAGTACAATGGTTTGGGTTGGAAGGAACCTTAAAGAGCATCTAGTTCCAATCTCCCAGCCATGGCCAGAAACCACCAGGTAGCGTAAGGAAACTATGGATTTAATCTGCTAATTATCACATGTCACTCTATAGGTATTTATTTATCAATTAAAACCACGCAAGACATGAATTTATATATTGTAGCAGGAAAAGTATGTAGGGAGGTAATCAAAGGACAATCAGGGGGAAATACAGAATGATGAATATACTGTTTTTCAAAGCAATAATTCACGACTGAAGGTTCACTGGTTTTCTATACAAAAGTCCAAGCAAGAATCTTTCTGCAAAGGTTTCTTAAAAGTCCAAGCCTAAGAAAGAAATCTTTGACAAGGATTTAATCAAGTTCTTTAGATGGTGGTTCTGGTATCATTACAAAAATAAAATCACTAATTTTCATATTAGCAGCTATTCTCCATTTAAACCTAATAGCAGAATCCTATGTGTGCTGAAAGATTTCAAAAAGGAGAAGAGTCCATGCACACAAATTGAAACAAAAAGTTTCAAGTTTTATTTTGAAGATTTGATTGTTTATCTCAAATGCACAATGGATATTCTGGTTTGGACAGCTCTTTTCTGCAACTATGTTCACAAGTTAACTTGATCTACCAAAGCAAGTTCTCTTTTCAGAGGAATTAAAATGCAGTCTATTTTAAGAAAGAGAGAAAGAAAAGCCATGAGGAGGAACAGATCCTTTTTAAAAGCTCATTTAGGGGAAAGAAAAGGTAATTTAATACTTTGTAATGTCTGAAAGGGTTGATTTAAGACAAAATTACTAGCCAGTTTAGATTATTTTAGCACTAATGGAATGAAATTTTCCTATTTTTTAGAGCTAAGTCTGTAATGAGGAGATTCAAGTTGACTGAAAGTAGTAAATAGATTATAAGTGCACTTTGTGAAATTGGAGAAAAGATACTTTATTTTTATGTATATTACATTAAACTTTCAAACAGCTTTGAAAAGTTGTTTTTCAGATGGGGAAAAAACTTTTTCTCTTCCTTTACTTCTACAAAATGTTCTTGGTATGTAAATGTATATAAAATGCAGGAAACAGTGAGAATGTACAAATGAGGAAATTTTTGTGTATACCTTTTTCTTCCTCCTTAAAAAAGAAGGAAATGGCAAAAATGCAGTAAAAATTATAAATATTTAATAGGAAATTTAATTGTGACTAAACCAAATTTGGTTTTCTACAAGACACAGTTGGAAAAAATCCCATCTGTTTTACCAAGAAATGCTGAAACTTGTCTTTTGAGTTAGTTACTGATTGAGAAGCAGTTGAAAAAATTACTTTATTTTTTATTTCAAAAGATTAATCATATTTAGGATGTGGCATCCCCCTTCATGGAGCAGGAGGAAGACTGATTAGTGTCAATACATAGGATGCAAATTCCCTTCCAGTCCACTGTGTCTTTGAAAAGAACTCTTTATCTGAATGTTGGCAAGGATTGCATGAAATATTAAGATAATGTGCAATTACAATCTGCTAAGTACAAAACAGAAGAACAAAAACACTGAATAAACATTTTTGTTTACATAACATAGTTGTATTGTGCAAAATTACAACCAACTTAAGAAAATCATTTAGTCACACCAGATAAAACAAATATTTTTCTTACATTCACCCAGTGGCAAAATGCTATAAAATCCCTGTTTGAAGATCTATCAACTTCTGTTCCAACTCTCCTCATTCCTTTTCAATACTTTGTACTCCTGCCAGTGTTTATGTGAACCTTTTCCTCTACCACTGTGAACTTTTTCCAACATCACTGATAGTGTTCAAGTGGCAGCAGGGTCAGTATGGTTAGTAGGGGGTTCCTTGTATTCTCTGAGTGTACATAATTTACTGTTCAGTGCTGTCAGCATAATCCAATGAAGATTGCAGATGGTTGCTGTAGCTTTTCATAGCATAGAGCTTTTAGTTCACTGATTCTAAACCCACTTCTCATTGATTTGTTTTCTTTCTGACTATGCAGAGTTAAGACTAAGGAGCCTGACTAAAGCATGAGTGAGGAAAGAATGGATAAGAGTGGATATTAGGGGGTGATTTTTTCTAGTAGAGGGGATTAATGGAGTAAAACTAGTAGAATCTCCCTAGACAAAAAGAATTCACACATATTACACCACAAGAATTTATCCTCACCCTCCACCTCTCCACTTGTGAATCTTCCTTCAATATTCTTAAGAAAGGAATTTTTTTTTTTTTTTTTTGCTTTCCTTGTTATAGAGAGATTTATTTTATACTAATTTTCAAGAAGCATTTGTACAGGAAGGGGGAGTTTTAGCCAGAATTAATAGGCACCATTCAGCCAACAACAGGATGTTGTTTAGGATCAGAACAAGGCTGTGCCTGTCTAGCACATGATCACAGAACAAGTGAGGGGAACAAGGGATTCTTCACCTAAATTCTTCCCCACTACCCTTCATGTAAATATGAACATTATTTCTGTACTTATAGAGCGAGAGGTGTATGTTTCCAAGGATCATGTTTGGACATTGTATTTGATGGGGCTAGAAAGCAGGAGTTTGACTGGCTTTGCTAGGAGTCTGTACATGCACAACCCAAAATAATCTTTTTCCCTAGTCAATCAATTTTAAAGGTTTTCCAAATAGGATAAGGAGAAAATAATTTCTTGAAATACTTAAGTAAGATAACTTAAGAAAAGTAAACCAAAATATTCATGACACTTTCTTATTCCTCAAAACCTGCAGGAAATGTGCATGTAATACACAACCAAATATTTAATTGACAGTATATTAGAAAACTTTGAAACAGTGTATGGTCTATAAAAGTTAGTTTAATTGGTGCAAAAATAAATGGTGCAAGGGTTTTTTAAGTGCATAATAGGATAGATTAGTTCAAGAGACAATGCTATTATCACTTTCTATTCACAAAAAGAACCATGAAAATATCTGGTACTGAAATTACTTCAATTTTTTTTCCATCTTGATTATGAGGTCAAATAACATTAAATACCTGTGCAATCAGAAATATGCAAACCTGATAACATTATTTTAAGGAGACACTATAGCTCAAAACTTATAGAGGAAAAAATACTCATCACTCCAGAAATTGCACATTTTACTTGGTAATGTACTATATGCAGTAGATGTTGCTATAGAAGTCTCAGTATTCTTAATATTCTTTCTGAATTTGAAATATCATTAAGTGATATGGTACCATATTAATAATTAGACATCCAAAATGAATCAAATGCCTGAAAATATGTACAAAAAATCTTAGAATACTAGAATCATCATAAGTAATAAGTTGAATTGATAGAACATCTTTTCAGACTTCTAATTGCATTTGTCCATCTGTTTATACCAAAGGTATGATGTTTACTCAAGCAATGGCAGCAAAATAGCAATGCTGATTTCATAAACATGAGAAGTTGAAAACTTGTTTGGTTTTTTTTTTCCCCCTGCCTGACACTTGGGCTTGTCTACTTCCCTGCTCCATCAGAGGACCCACCAGTGAGTGATGTTCCACAGTAAGTGTCTGAAGGAGCAGCAATAGTGCAGGGTGCTAAAGGGAAGTTATTTTCTTTAAATTTACTGGCCTTTGAGGTAATTTCAGGAACATGTTTGAGCCGTTCTGACAGCACCGTGTTAACACTTTTTATGTAGCATCACCAGCCTTTATTTTTTCCTCCTAGTTGCACCTTTGATTTTTGATTTTCCAGTGTTATGTCAAAATTAGTTCAGTAAAAGGTCCTCCCGGGTCTAGATTGATTGCACTGTGCTCTCCTGATTTGACATAAACAGACATTCAGGACTGAATAGCTGTCTTGCCATCACTTCAGGCTTTTGCTGTAAATACAACAATTTCAACAAGGGCTGAATTGCTCTTCCTTTAAGCATGTCTGCTTTCTGTGTCATGTATTACTGACAATCTACTAAGGAGGAAAATTGCAGTCAAAAATCATGGCAATTCAGGTTGCCACAAGATAGAGAGGACAACCATAGAAAACGTTAATTATCACAGTGTGTGGAAGAAAAATTTACTCAAATTTCCCTTGAACTGAAGAGCAGTGCCTTGCACAGTGTTACTCCTGGGCTAATGTTGAAATGAGCTTTGGAAAATAAATCAATGAGTAAAGGCTTAATACAGTAGATTTATGTATGCTGTCAGTTTCTAGGCAATATAATTATTGTCAGTTTTCTGCCTCTAGCTACTCTTTTAGCTTCTGGGAATAATGAGAGAATGTGTTCAGCCATGTGACATTCTTTCCTTTGCAGAGCTAACTGCTGTTTCCCCTGTGGTGAATCTTGCATTTTAAAGAGCTCTCGCACATTCTTCCATGAGAATTTTGTAAAATACCATGTGACAAAATACCATTTTACAATATTGTAGCTGAAGTGGCTTTCCAGATCACATAGGCTGCTGAGAAATCAATGTCAAGATTGGATCCAAAAAAATGCACTGTCTCAAATTAACTGCAACTCAAAAGATGTATTCTTTATAAAAACCTTTATAGAAAGCTGCAGAGTGACCATATGATAGATCCGTTTGATTCATCATGACAGCACACTGCATGGTCAATTCCTTCTGAATATTATTTATTAGGGATGTTCTTGCTTTTCTTCCCTCTCTTTCTTCTTGTCCTCTCTCTACACCATTAGCCCAGAATGATCACAGATCCTACAATTTGAGTGGCTGTCCTTGTCCTTAGAATCATTCTTAATCTGGCTTTGAGAGCTGGTGAATGGGTGTGCAGTAAAGGCTCTTGATTAGCAGTTGTTTAGTGTTTAACTGTTTCAGAGAAGCAGGACTGCTTTTTCCAATTTGTATTCATGATTTTGGCCAGGAGAACCAATATTTTCTAAAGCTTTTTTTTTCATGCTTCTTTAAATTACAGCGAGGATTGTTCCTGTTTTGTAATTCTGCAATGCTGTGAGGTGTGACTGGTTAAATCCATGGCACTGAAATTTGAATGGATAAGGTCATTTTGGTAAAAATAATACATTGCTTTCATTACTGACTCTGTGTTCTGTCTTCCCTTCTTTATAAGGCCATGCATTTTGGATCAAAATACTCACAGAGGAGCATGGTCAAACTGAAAATGCATGTTTGTATTAGGAATAATGTTCTGGCCAGACTGCTGAGTCCTAGTAAGAAAGAAAAAGTGATATATCTTTTGTAGTCTGGGGTTTACTGAGCACAAGGAATGTGATCAGTAGGGTCTGAAGTCAGACTAACTGCTTTCAGCTGCTGACTGTAGAATTAATGATCTCTGTTTCCTTGGAGGGAGGCAGGGGAAAACCGACAAAATTACTTGTTTCTAAGTACTGTAGCTGAGAGAGTTTTATTTGGATCTGGATTTTTGTTTGTTTGTATATAAAATAAATTGACTTGTTTGTATGTAAAAGAGAGTAACTTGTTCCCTTTCATTCCAGCTAAGAAGGAACTTAGTTGTCATTTTTAGGTAACTTAGGTTACAAAGTAGGAACGCAATGAAAAGATTTTGAGAAATGGAAATGTGATCTTAAAACTTTCAAATTGTCTCAAAAAGAGATTACATCTCAATACTTTTAATTTTTGAGAAATTATGGGAAATTATAATCATTTCTATCAATGATAAAAATCAAATAAAGTGCTAAAATATGAAATTTGCCAATAGTTTTCCTGCTGTTACAAGATGACCTGACTGAAAATTAAAATGTTGGGTCAAAATCAAAACCAGATCAAAGTCTCCCAAAGATTCATTTAAACTTAAGCTTACTAACCTGCAGAATAAATGTGCACAAAATTATGCAGTTGGTAGCAATAAAGCTTTCATGCCTCACAGACTGAACAGCCAAAGAAATAGTTTTAGCTATGGTGAACCTGTAAGACAGTGACACTAGGGGTGCAGACATGGCATCAATGCTCAAAAAGTCTGTGACAACTTCACACAGCAAATGTAAAGTTTATGTTTTGGGGTAACATTTCACAGAAGTGCTTGGTGTGTCAGTGGATTACTGCATTGCTGATTTGCCTGTCTTCTCTATTGCTCTTTAGGTATTAAGTGGAAAAGGAGGAGGATTTGAATGAAAACAACACCTTGTTCTGTCTATCACAAAGTTTTCACAAATTAATAGGATTTATTTTTCTACTAGAAGGGTGTATTAAACTGGGATTAAGATGTGCTGTATGGAGTTAATTTATTATTATATCTTTTATTTGTGCAGCAGCTTTCAAAGCCATTATTAGAGAAAATAAGATTAATCATAAAAGGATGATCTTCACTTTGTCAGTCATACAAGGTGTAGCTGGTCTTCATGTGCTTTCATGAGAATTAGAAAAATGTTTCAGAGATTATAAACCAGAATTTACATGGCTACTGTAATGAGCAGTACATATACAACCCCAAATCTCCACAGATATCTAACCTGGGCAGAAGATAGCTCAGAAACTGAATTTACTCATCCCTAGGGGTTACCTATACAGGAAAAAAATCTTAGAAGATAAAGGGAAAGATATTTAAAGAACAGAAAACTTTCAAAATACCTTTCTTACATATACAACACACAGAATAGAAAAGTTATTTAAAGTAAAAGGAAAATTGAGGAAAGGTTGTTTTTTGGTTTTTTTGAGGAGTATTGAAAGTTAGTTCTGATGCAGGATGTACCCTTGCTATACATATGGCAAAAAGAGAATTTTTGGGCCTGATCTAGCTTTAGTATTTAATTAGTTTATTTTTTCAATTTCATTCAGCCTGCATCAGTTTCCTGATCTTGCTTCAAATGTGCCCCACATTTGGAGTTAGATCAGGAAGGTGTGCAGGTCAAACTGACATGGTCCATATGCTGGAAGGCAGGACAAGAGTATTTTAAGTCATTGCTGCTGCTCTGTTTTCTGAATAACACAATATTTATAGCAATAAATGCTTTCCATGATAATCAGTACGGGGTCTCTTATTGAAATTGAGAATATCTTTGCAGTTCAGGTTCAGAGTAACCCTGTTCACATTGCTTCAAATACCTCCAGCAGGTAATGTTTGACATTAGCTGCTTGAGCCTGGAGGTGGCAGAAATGTTAGTGGCAAATGCAAAGGTTCATCGAGGCACAGATAAAACTCCAACAGGCAATCATTACCTCTCTTCTCCCACATTCCCACAGTGGCTGAATAAGCTGGTGATATACCACTGGCTTCCCTAATTCTTTTCCTCTTTTAACATGTAAAACTGTTAGCTGCTTTATGCATGTAGGGAAAAACTCCAAACTTGAATTTGAATTGAGCTGAAGTTAAGTAGAGGTCTGAAGAAAGCCTGGAATAGTCGGTCTGAGAAGAGTGAATTGCCCCATGTCCCTGTGAGCTCTGCCTGGAATAGCTTCACTGTCCTACTGGGATTCTTTCAGGTGTCCCTGTGCTGGACTAACACAGCACAGGTAACATGGCATGAAGAATTGACTTTTGCCTGCCTTGAGAATGTTGTCAGAGACAGTGGGGAATTAAGTATCTGGCAAGGTCCTTTGTTCACCTTACATAACCCACCACAACAACTCATAAGTGGTTGCAAAAGCCAACCTACAGTGTGGGCTCTTGTCTGATGTGAGAGAAACTCAGGCAGCTTACAGGGAAGTGGGAAATAGTGAGGACTACACTATGGTATTAGATGACAAGTTGCTGAAAATTGTCAGGCTAATTAAAACTTCACAAAATTCTTTAAATATCTGATAGGACTGTTTTTGTATATGTCATATCAACTTAGTCACAAATTATTTGAAAGCCAAAGTGAATCAAGGTTTACATTTTTTAGATTAATTTTTTTCAGATCTTTAATATTGTTTTTGTTAACACAAGAAGGCAAAGAATAGAAATGCAACAATTTTAGACTCCAAAATTATTTAACATCATCTGATGTAGTTTATTATGGAATATTATTCTACCATTACTGCTTGAAGCTTTACTGTAATAAAGTCCCAGTAGTATAAATGGGAATCTTCTGAATAAATCTTATCAGTCCAAGATGCTCTTAAGCTTGTTTGACTATTAATGATACAATGTGTTTATGAATTATGATGCTTTCATTTTTATTCATTTTTGTTCAACTTTTAATGTCTAGTTTTGGATTTGAAAATTAGCTATGAAAAGTGTTAGGCATGCACCCAGAGCAATTAACTTCTCCAATAAAGTTACTTACATAGGCTTTAGTCTGCTAAAATGTTAGCTTTTTTCTTGCATTAAAGTTTTTTCTTTATAAATTCTTGATGTGATTGTGGCAGATGCTGGTACCTACCATGCACAGCTGTAACAAACGTCACACTCATCCTTGTTGGGATGGGCTAAAATTCCTTACAATGTCAAATCTAATTGTTCAACCAAATTTCTATTACTGACTTGTGTTTTATAAAGGTTAAATCATAACCTTTTTAATGCAGGGATCTTAGGCTTCCTGATTGTGCAGTGACATAATTAGTTTTAGACACTAATTTGCATTCTTCCTGAAGAATCCATGATCCCCTGAGCTTTGTCTTTTAAAAACTTGTCTTCAGTCTTCTACAAACCTGATTTTTATGCAGCTGTCTCTGGAGATGGTTTCATGATGTCAGCTGTCTTCTTGTAGGACATACCATTTTTTATAGTTAAAGAAAAGTAGTTTTGGTAAATAGATAGCAGTGTGCATAATTGGGAAGATAAAAAGTCCAGAAAACTTGTAAGGAATCCAAGGACAATAGGGGAGAAACCAAAAGCTAATCATAATGAGGAGTCAGAGAAATCCTAGAGGTGCTATAGATCCATTACCGACATGAAATAAATTAATACTTAATGATTATAAAGAAGATGTAGAAATATTCAGTAAGACTTTCTGTTCTGTACTTGGAAAGCCGTGTGTTTGCATTCCATGAGGATAAGGAAGTGCTTTTCAGGGCATAGATAGACATTAAAGGATAAACACTTTCAGAGTTGCAGATAATTTGTACCAAACAGTCTTTAAAGAATTAAAAAGACATCTGGCATGCTGGTAATTTTTAATAAATCTTGAAATATTAGACAAAATTCAGAAGAGCGGATGGGAGAAAATGTAAATAGTAAAAGAAAAAGAAAACTTGTTGGATAAGGTAGCCAATGCTAATGTGTTCAGATGGATGCTAAAGCAGATACAAAAGCCTACAGGTCTTTAGTTTTATTTTTCTCCGTGTATCAAAAGCTTCTATCATAGTAAATTTAAAAGAGGAAATGATTAAGCCACTGCAAACTAAACACACAGGGAACATATGGATATTTGATGATTTGAAGTTGTCAGATCAAAGTCATACACCTTTTTGGGAGGTATGTTTGAGTCAACCACATCTTAAGGATTCCATATTAAATTTAGTGGTCAAATGGAGTGAACATTGCAGAGATCAAACCAGATGATCTAATGGCCTCTCCTGGGTTTTGACTTTAACAATGTATCAAGTGCTTCTGCTGTCTTTCAAGCTGGGAAACAGATCTGATTATCAGTTTACTTTGAGGGTAGTAAAAAGACAGTTTATTTTCAAATATTCTTCAATTATAATTTTCATGTCTCTTTACAGACAGAAAGTTTCTTTTCCTGAAAATATGCAACTGAATGTGTACATGTGTATATATTTGTATCTATGGATTTCTTCACAAAAAAAACCAAAAAACAAAACAGCATGAAACACAATTCAAAAAGAAAAAATCTCAGGAAAAATATTTCTGACTATTTATAGATGCAGTATGCAGTGAAATAATGCCATAAGTTTCCTTTAAAGCAGGTCATCGATGCAATATCTGCTCACTGTAACAGGAGAATGGAGCTTTTGAGAAGTTGCAGAACACATCTGACCATCACCAAAGAAATGTTATATGTTGGACAAAAGGGAATATACAATTTTAATACATGGGATGGGATTTGAAGGAGGTCTTGTGTACTTGAGTCCTTGTCTTTTTTCCATCTGTGCTGAATTTATTTTATATATATTATATATATTATTTCCTCATGGTAATACATGCAGTAATGTAAAATATATTCAATATGTTTAATTGCTGGCAAATCTAATGGTTCTAAAAGGTATTAATTCTTCCCACAGTCCTCTTATGATTTCCTGGTTACACACACTGTATTCCTAGGCATATGTCTTGTAAGCATTAGAGTTCAAAGAAAAGGGAGACAAGATGTGTAATGACTTACAGTGACCATATTCTAGTGTGAGAATATTCAACTCATTAAACTGTTTCTAAGGTAGTCTAGATGGATATATGCCTGCCTGCATTTTTTTGGTTCAGTTTTGGCTTTTCTTTCATAACACAACTGTTCTCCCTAGTTTATAAAATGTGAAGGTCAAAGAGAGGTGAAGCTGAATGGTGCTGGGAATCTGAGATGCAAATAAGTCTCAGATAATCCATGTGATGCTCAGAGGCCATCTAGTTTCACAGAGCCATTAGCATTCAGGGACGCTCATTAGCACTCAGGCAGCCAGTCAGTACGCATTAGCAAAATGAGATGTGTTGATTAAAGTTACAAATTATGTGGTGAATGTTTAGACTTCAAGCCATAGTAGCTTCACATTTATGAGAATGTATTTCTATATTTTCACATTAAAAAAATGTTGACTCTTTCTAATTTTCAGTGCTTTTTTTGGTGTTTGCATGTGTTTGTTTGTACGGGTGGAGAAAGAAGTGAACACAATGACAGAAGAGAAGGTGAAGAAGTTAAAGCAATTTCAATATTTGATGTTTTTGTTTGAAGTGCCTTTGAAAATCTTACAGTTAGGACTTACACTGCTCTGATTTTAAAATAAGACACAGCATCAAAAATATAAAAGAGGCTAGGAAGATTTTAACCTTTAATCTGTGTTATCCTATGTAGTGTCCCATTGATTTAATGAGATGTAGAAACTAACAATTCAAAAAATTCTGACTCATATTTCAAGAAATAATCAGCATGTATTATCTGATAACAGTGCAGTGGGATCTGGCTGTGGTAGTTTAATGTCTATATAATTTAATTTTTATCACTGTCTCATGCTCGTATTACATGGGTCTATCTTGTGTAAGCATAATAAAAAAGAATACTGTACTTAACATTAGGCCATCAGCATTTTGGATAGCACTGGTAAAATTTATCACCTTTATTGTGCATTACTGCAGACATTCTAGAATAGCCACCTTAAGAAAACATAGCATGTCACCCCAACACTTGTTCTTACATTTTGTGGTTCTGTCAAAGGATTTGGGAAGAGCAATTATTATTATCAGATGGCTGTATTACATGAAAACAAGTTATGCAATGCTGTTATTGTGAAAGTGACTTATTTGCAGGACTAATGATAAAGTACTTTATCTGCATTCTTTCTTGGGAAGCATTGTCTAATATCTGCAGCTGAAAGGAACCACAGAGAAGGTAAGAATTATTCTGAGCATGACTCAGCACAGAATTTCTTTGTTTTCTGGGTCTGATTCGAATAGATACTCTAAATCCAGATGTTGCTTTTAGGAGGAGAAGGGTCTTGCAATATTTCTCAACAACAAGGTCCTTGTGGGGAAAGCCTTGCTGTGGGTGCAGATCATCTCTGAACACAAGATATTATAGTGAAAAACAGCATCATGTAACTTCTGTCTTCCTGATTGTGTTGCCTTAAGAAGTTTCTTAGTGGGTTGGATGGAAGTGTCAGCTCAATGTCAGATGTTGAGTTCAGCTCAGAACTTCCCTTCTGACAGTGATGTCTCTGTTCCTGGGCATCACTTGGCAGTGTCCATCAGCTCCTTGGGTTGCTGTCAGGACTGCTCTGCATTACATCCCTCACCAGTTGCCTTGCTATTGCACTTTTGATGCTCTGACCTCTTCCTTTAGTTCATTTGTTGTAGTCTGAGCTCATTTGGCTTTTCCAGTTTGTTTTCTGTGGCTGTCTTGTTCTCTGTAAAGAGTTTGAGTTTGGGAGAAATCCTCATTGGCAGCAAACAGGGGATAGTATTGGAGATGTGATGGGCAGAATGCAGGATGCTTAGTCCAGAATTACCATTCACTCTTTGTTTCTCTGCTTTTCCTCCTTGAAGTAGTCTTTTACCTGTATATTTACAATGATAACAGAATCTGTTTCCTACTTGGGATCCTCTTCTTAATGTTTCTGCTTTGATTTGTGTTTGGTGGTTGTTTTGTTTTTATTTTCATCACTTGTATCTGAATTACTTGAACTCCAGATTCTGTGCTTCAGAGAGAAGGCTGTTTGTTTCAAGCTTATTCCTTGGGTAATGCAACAAAGATATCTGCCAACATGAGGTGCTGAAAACATAGAATTAAAAAGAGACAAAGTATAGGGTAAGCCTGATGAGTTTTAGTACATCCTTCTGACCTGAAGGTCAGATGTACACTTGTACCAGCAGGACCAATAAGTATCAATAGATTTTTCCTTTAGCTCGTGTACTTTAATTTCAGTACTATCTATATTTTTGGGCTCCATGACATTTTTTGATATCGGAATGCAGGGCAGCCCCGATGAAGACAGGAAATGTCAAGGAGGACTCCATGGATATCAGAAGGCTAATTAATTGCTTTATTCTACTACATTATACCATAACTATGTTACACCATAACTATATTACACTATATTACACTATAACAAGAGCTATCACTAACTGCTAGAAAACCCGTGGCGCTCTGCCTGAGAGTCCCAACACACACACATGGATCCAATTGGTCAGTGAATCCAAAACACCATCTCCAGAACCCAATCAAGCAATCACCTCGGGTAAACAATCTCCAGAACACATTCACAGGAGCAGCAAATGAGATAAGAATTGTTTTGATCATTCTTTTCTCTGTTTCTCTCACAGCTTCTCTCTGTTCAGAGGGCATGTGAATACCACATTGTGACACTGAGTTTCATAATCTGATTTATCTAGTTCTTCTACATATTAAAAACCCAAATCCAAACCTCCTTCCTATTGCTGTTCTTTTGTTCTGGTTTTGCCTTAGAGAATTGCCAGCCTTTGCTTAGTAGTTGTCTCTAAACACATGAGAGAGTTATGATTCCTTCAGAAGAAAGCACAGGTTGCTCTGTTAGATCATTCATAACATTAGAACCAAGACCTGTTTTAAATTAAACTGCTTATAATTACAAAGAAGCCTCACAGTGGCAGGGTCCTTCAGACATTACTCAGAGTGAATTATTATCCATCTAGTTATTAATAGCATTGGCAAATCCTGTTCTTATAAAGCTAAAACTTGCGTGTGAGATGGCATTCTGTTTTGGAATCTAGAACCAATCACTAAATAAAGAGATGAAAATTTACCAAACTGACACTTTAGGCCTATTACGAGTCTTTGAATGTTGGTTTCTAACCTCATAATCATTGGGATAATATTTGTGATTATTCCCAAATGACTGAGAAATAAGACAATTAGACACACTCTGATGAATTCATTTAGTCTTAATATTTTTTTTAAAAAATTCTATCATACTATCATACAGCAAAAGTCTATATTTTCACAAAAAATAGATATGTGAAATTAGTATTAGACATTTTGCAGAGATTTTCAGTAGAAAGAGTTTCCTTTGTTGCTGGGAAAATGTGCTTTTAACTGAAGCAAGTAGAAGTAGTGAAATTTCAGTTAATTCAAAGCAGAACAACAGCAATGTATCTGAAAGGGTTATACATCATTAAAATATTATTTTAAAATATAAAAATATTATTAAAAATATGTTTTTCTCTACCCAGATGTTATTCAGCTATTTTCCAGGGTGTGCCACTGTTAGTGAAGATTTCTGAGAGAGGAATAAGCATGTCTGGAGTGAATTGCTGTTGCTACCCATCTTTACAGAAGAGGATCTGTCACTTATGCAGGGGAGCACAGGTAGGTCCTGTACAACAGCCAGAGTGTTGTTGGTCAGAGCTGAGTTTTTGGAATCTGAGGACAAATGAAACTATATGAGTTTGCTTTCTGAAGCTTTCAAAATCAGTTGGGAAGTAAGAAATGTAACTAGTTTGTCTCTCTTCTGTTTGGTCACTTTTTATCATGTTTCAAATATACAGAAACATTTCACAGGAAAAAAAAAACTCATAAAGGTCAGAAGTGCTTCCATACTTGGGAGTTCTGAGAGGTAAATTTAAGCCCTGGCAGACTTTTAACCTTTTCTAGCTTACAATAAGTTTGCCATCCTCTTAAAATCCTTTGATTGTATGGCTTTTGTTCCCTTGAAAGGGGGACAGGGCTGCCTGGTTACTCAAGCAGATGCCAGGCTTCTGATTTGCATTTGATGAAAGCCACTTGTGAAAGCAGAATCAATGCTCAGATTTACAAACAGTAAATGTGGGTATTGGCTTGTCATTTCTTCCTAGGTTGTTGTCCTATAAAGCTGTTCAAGTTCCTCTCTTCACAAGAACATCTTCCTGCTCTCCCTGCTGCCCATAAACACTATGTTAGATCGAGATGAAGGGTGAGTAATTCTTTTTACTTCCATTACCTGTTTTTGTTTGGCTTTTTTTTTTTTAATTTAACAGCAAAAAAGAAAAAGGGGGAAAAAAAGAATGAAAATGAATCTATTTAGAGTAATGGATTATAAGCTGATGAACCACAATAACCAAACTGTGTGTCTGAAGGGGCCTAATTACAGAACACCAGAGGCACAAGAGGGAGCTTATTGTGGACAACAAAATAGTGCTCTATTAATGCTGTCACTGTACTGAGAACAGCATCAGCATTAATTTGTGTGGTTATATCCAGGTAGGGACTGGTACAGAGTGCATCAAGAACAGCAGAAATGGGTCTGAAGGGGCTGTGTATCAAATCAAAGCCAGCAGTAAGAGTGGCTTTATTTTGAAAGAGGCAAACTGAAAGCAAGATGGCAGTGACTGAACCAGTGTCTCTAAAATAAGGGTGTTTCTGACTAGTCTGTGTCAACTCCTAGTAAACTCCTGGGGATTAATGTCTAAGATGTCTATATAAAGTACATGAATAAGAGAATCAGCAAGGATGATTTGAAGCTCAATCTCTTTGAGTCTTTTTATGCCATGAGATCAGGTGTTATAAACTAGACTGTATCAAGACCAGCACTCAGTAAAAGCAGCTGTGGATGTATCTTTTCTCCTGTTTAAGAGTGTCTATTCTTTTTGCTTTGGATATGTGGTGTAACACTATTATTTCATGCCTAAGACTTCATTAGAAAAAGCACATCATCAATAATGTGACCTAATAAAAGGACTAGAGGAGAGATGTTGCAGTTTCCCTTTAACATGAACTTGAAAGAATCTAAGTTGCTTTGGCTTGGGTGCCCCTCTTCACTGGTGTTGCTCCATAAAACCTCATTCACTGTGGTGAAACGTGGCCATCCTAAAAACAGAAAGCTTCATATGTTAAAGATGAACACTTTTTATAGTGCAGGAGGTCATATAGAAAACTCACCCACAAACAATAGGACTGAATATAAATCCCAAGGTATTCAAAAGCTCATTCTTTGTCTAGGCTGTTTCTGTTTTTCTGTGTAGGGCTGGGCAGGGCAGGGCAGTGCATGGGCTTATGAGCCAGACATAAATGAGGGGCTGGACTGAAACTCCTACTGCAGTCTGGGGTAGCTTAACCCTCTTGGGCTAACTCAGCTTTCTTCCTGTGCCACAGCTGCTGTGTCAACACAAGATGAGTCAGCTTTCATAGGTTTATACACAAACAGCATCACTGAACTTCTTCCTGGGTCTGATCATTGGCTAGTGCTTCTTTTAGAAACGTCATTCTAAATGGCTATATATGTGGGAAGTTTAAACAGATTTATAAATTTTTACCTTATTAGTGTCAACTTTTATTTTCCAAACTTGAGTGCGCATCAAATATGCAAAAATATTTTTCGAATGTAATATTACAGATAAAGTGTTTTTACTCTTTGCTTTAAAGTGAAAATATTTTATGGATATATTTTTCAAAATAATAATTTCTCATTAAAAAATAATTATTGCTGTAATACAGCAGCAATAGACCAGACAGTGTCCCTTGACAAATAAAAAAAGAAACCAAAAAAATTGCCACATTTAGTGACTACTTGCCACTTTATACACAGGGACATTAGGTAGGCTGTTGTGACAGGTAGATATTCATATTTGAAAACTTAAAGTAGGAATACCTCCACAGAAACTCTGGGTTCAAGAATTGTCATTGCTGGGATTTTGTTTGCTTCTTTACTTTTCTTAACTTGTTAAAGAGGAGGCAAGGTTGTATTACTTGATTTCTTCTAGGCCTGGATTTTAGTCCCCAAGTACAATTCTGGTTTAAAGCCTGACTGCAGCTATCAGGACATGAATTAGATTGGCTCAATTGCAGGGAATTTCATGCTTTGTCTGGTTGTTTAGTTTCAGAGAGTATAAAAATATGGAAAATTTTCATCCTGAAGTCAGGTACTATGGTACAGCTATGTCCATTCCAAAGCAGGAGTACATGAGCTAATGTGCCAAGAGCCAAGTGAAACCTGTAGTGAGAACTGGGCTGGGGTGTGAGGAAATTTGACTTGAAATATGTCAGTGTAAACAGTAGTTATAGTGAACCTGCTTGGCTCAAGGTGTTACTCTTGCCTCCTTCAGTGAGATTTGAATCTACTTATGTTCATTTATTTGGAGGTCAGAGCATACCCCAGGTAAGCTATTTATACCTACTCAGTTTTCAGGTTGAGGGCATTCTAAAATTTTAGGACCAAAGTTTGGAACAGCCTTGGACAGCTGAGGCCAGGAAACAAATAAATGTGCAGTTTCCATGCAGATGTATGATCAGGAGGCAGGAATGGATAAGAATGGATATTTCCAGGTGGACAAAATCTCTCCATGAGAGAGATTTCCATGAGAACTGTACTCTGACAGTACTATAGCAGCTGTATCTTCTTTTCCCTTTCCTCTACTGTCTTCCAGTCACACCAAGTCACTGAACTTCTTAGTCACCAGATTTCACTACAAACTTCACTCTCTTATGGTTTTCTCCCATTTCTCTCATGGAGTCAAATTTGAATACTTAATGGCCTTCCCAAATTAGAATTCTATCTTGTTATTGTTTTGCATACTATTGTGTATACCTCTTGTAGGCTTTATTATTCCCATTTCATGCCCCCTCTGTATGTGCCTCTTACCTGACCACTGCTTTGTGACTCAGTCTTTATGGGCCAACTCATCCCTGCAGTTGAAAACAGGCTCTTATAGCTTGGCACTGCCCACCACATTCCCTCTTCAAGTCTCTCATTAAATCTGTTTCTCTCAGTTTATTGCCCTTCAGTGCATCTGCTTATGTCCAGTCCAGTTCTCAGTTGTGGGCTTGACTGAAAAAAAACAACCAAACACCTGTAATACAAAGGAAAAAAAAAAAAAGACACAGAGCACCATCCTGCAAGTAAAAATTTTAGAGTGATCTGTATGCTCCCTTACCACATGATCACTCATCGTTTTTCCATTATTATGTTACCAATATTCCATACTGTATAGAACAGGGATCTGACTTCCTGAGTCATCCATAAAGGGCAGTCTTTCCCAACACACTGTGAAAACCAACAGACTTTTTGTTGAGAATCCAGCTGTTTATGTATTCAGAAAGAGAGTTACAGTGGGAGTTCATTTTCTGTCATCTCTTTTGTTTCAGATGGAACAGATGGCTGAGCAAAATAAACATCTGTATGTGAACTGTTAAATGTTCATTTGTGTGTGACAGTGTAAAGGGACACATGGACATCAATACTTATCCACAAGCTATTTCTGAGGGAAGACTGGAAAAATTTTGATTTAACACATAAATCAGTAGAAATATGCTGAGAACTGACAAAAAAGAAGAAATCACAGTAGTCAGTAATGAGAGATTTGCTGTGCCCCATACTACACAAAACACTGTAGGCATATCTGTTCAGGATCATGGGATTTCTTTTAAAATCATTTTATTGTAAGAATTCCTGTAAGCTAAGACAAGGAGGAAGTCGAGGACAGTCTATTAGCTGCTGATCATCTGTTGTCTTTGCCTCTACTTTTTTTGATATGTGAAAATTGCAATACAGCAATCTAAAACATCCTAATAGTTGCATCAGCTGGTATTTTTGTGATTGTGCCTGAGAATTTCTGTTACACTCAGTATTTGAGCTGTGACTTTACTGAAACTGGACTCTCCAGCTGTACCTTGATTTCCTCCTCTCTGGTTTAGGGGACAGTTCATGTAGCATGCAGGTATTTCAGTTATTAAGTCTTCTGTGTCCTACTACCATTTTAGAAAGGGACAATTTCTGTTCAGTATTGACTAGCATAGGAAAGGTTTATAAGGAAAGATAATGTATTCTATTACACATACTGATATCTCTGCAGGGATGTGGGTGAAATATAGGCAAGTCTTTGGATGCAAAGGCTTCACTATAATGTATTCACTAGTTATTCCACATTCTCCTTTCCATTTCTGTATGCTGTGCCTGAGGTTTTTACTTATGTGTCTGTTTTGTTTGACTAACACAGAACTGCATTGTAGAAATTGTTACAAGTAGAGAAGAAGGATTGGACATCTGGTTGTGGAATTATTGATGCTTTTGGCTCTTGGAAAATTGTTGGAGGCTATTTACTCTTATTTGGTGGTTACTACTTGGATGATGTGGAGGAAGTTATTCCTTTGTTCTAAGCACACTCGAAGGAACAGAGGATTTTTTTACTTTTTTATTTTCTTTCTATTTTTCTAATGAATGAGGTGTGAACTCTGAGTCTTATACAAATATATGACAGTCTGCAAGCCTGGAGTCTCTACTTCTATAATTGTTGTTTGGTTCAAGAGTTATAGATATGCACAATAATAAAAGTTATTAGCAGCAAAAAAGAATGTAAATTGTATAATCTCACTTTTTATAATTTCAAGATAAAACCCTCTTTTGATAAATACAGCAGCTGAAACTTCTCAGAACTTGTTTTAGATTGCAGTGTCTTGGATGAAATCCTGATTCTACAAAAGTCAACAGCAAAGTGCCAATTGACAATGGCAAAGCTGGGAATTCAACGAGGCTTCAATTTCTAACACACTTAATGACCAGTTTTAGGCACAGATAGATTTAAACAGATATATTTCCAAAATGGAAAGTCGTATTTGCATGTTTATTGCACATTTTCAGAGCTGAATTTAAGTAGAAGTATAACATGTTCTTAACTTTTACACAACAGAGTTTTTTCACTGAGATGGACATACTGAATTCAGGAGTCATTTTCATTGCAGATCTAATCCTACTTTTCATGTCAGTTGATTCTGGTCAAGGAGTTTTATTTCAATAGTAAAACCAAGAACCCAGGATTTTAGAAACTAGGGGACCCCAATATCAAATTGAAAGATCTCAAGGTTTTTGTCTGCAGAGAGAATTCAATTTTTTTCAAATAACTTACCTTGTTCTCTTGCAATAAATTGAAATTCTAAAGTGGTGTTAACACTGTTGCAATAAATCAGGCTTGTCTTGCGGTAGTAAAGAGCAAAGAACAATTTAGGGCATTAAAAGACCCTTAGATAATACCAGAGCCGTCAAGCTCCATTCTTGAAATCTTTGATACTTTACTTATCTCCAATTTACCTTGGACTCATTTTCAACTTTATCTAGTTCATTAGCTACAGACAGCAAACTCCATTTGAGTCTCTTTTAATATAAGATTTCTGGAAAAAATTTGATATGTAAGTTCAATATCTTTGGTGCTCATTATTTCATTTTACTTCAGGTCTTTGAGAAACCTGAGCATTAAACTATCTAATAACAGAAATAAAGGAAGAGTAAATGAATGAAAGCTGACTTTGGTGCATTTAGCATACTTACTTTTCATTTTCAAAACTTTTTATCTGTTTCTGATTAAATCCACCCAGCCTAACCTGTTTGTTTAAGTTCTGTAGTCAAAGGAGAAATTAAAAACATACAAGTAATTCTAGGTGGATGCTGTCCAAAAGTGTAATCAGCTTTAGAAAGAAAAAAAGGCATGAAATTCAGGACTTGGAAAGGAGTATGCCATGCCAAGGCAGTCATTCAGGCATATAAAGCACTTTTCTTTAAACCTCAACGAGCAAAGTAGGAATGTCTCTGATTTTTCCAAAGTCAGGTTTTTCCTTCTTTAGCTGCTCTTGACTAAATTGCATTAAACAATTATATTGCTTGTCAGCCACACAGCTGCGGTGTTAGGAGGCACTTGTGTTCCATAGTGTACAAATAGAACAAGGAAGACTTCCCATTTCGTGTGTGTCAGTGTCTCCCCTTCCCTCAGCTGTCAAAAACAAGAAAAGACTTAAGAATACAAAAAGTTTTAGCAAAGCAAGCAGGATAAAATTAAATGTAGTGTTATTGTGGGTGTACTCTGCAACAAATCTTTATTCATCATACTTTCACTTGAAAAATGTAAAAAAAGAGAAAACAATAATTTAAATGGAAAATACTGTGTTATTTTGAAAAAAAAAGGTATTAATTTCAGTTTTTCATCTGCCTTTGCTCTTTAATAATACTTCTTATTCCAGTCTTCTCTATTTTTTAATCACATATTTCTCTCAATTTACTTGATTGTATTTTGGATGGACATGATTTATGAAAATCAGAAGAACTAGAACTAGAATTTGTCTGAAATACTTGGGGAATGAGGTAGGACCAAAACAGTAGTAGAAGCAGACATACAAAAGTCTACATTTTACAGTTCATTGGGTGTCCTAGCTCTCCAAAAACCAGAACAAAGTGTAAAATCAGGAGCCCAATTTACGCTTGATCTAGAAGTATTTACATCTGAGGGTTGCAAGCCAGAGAACTCTCTCTTTTCTCAGCTACTTGAGTGGATCACTGATGTCTTTTATTAATCCAAACAAATCCAAGACCACAGCAGATGTAAGAAGCACGGGTACCTTTTGCTGCACATGAGAGGTATTGAGGAGAGGAACTGCAGAAGCTGAAGTTTCGAGTGGACAAGGGTAGCTTCTAATCTGTTTTAGGAGAAGAAAGGAACGGATTACATCAGTCTGAAGTACAGCTGGAAGGAGATGCCTTTACCTTGCAAAGCAAGCAGAGGAGGAAAAAGTTCACTTATCTTCGGGTATCTGTAGACAGCATGACTACTCCTCATCTGACTACACTTCAGTCATGAGAAACCATTGTCATTAAATGCAGAGGTAGTTCCTAATTTGAAATTGGAGGCAACTTTGTAACATTTCCTGCAGGCAAAAATATTACTTACAAATGATATTAATGGAAAGCAGAAACTTAGACCTTGCTCAAGGTTTGTTTGTCAGTGGATAACTAGGCCCAGGTGCTGTGGTTTAAGTCTGTGGAAAGCAGAGTGACTGGTAGCAGTTCATTCTGAAACCTTTCTGGTGGATTTACAGCTGTAGTGTAGTTTGCTCAAAAGTGGGGGTGTCACTGCAATTCACAGGATCCAGGATTACTTACTGAGGCACACAGTAAGTTATTCTAAAAGTGTGAAAATTTGTGACAATTCTTCTTTTCCCCCTACAAAATCAAAGACTGTGTCAATGTTAAGGAAAGATCTGTGAGAAAATCCCAAATTATCTGAGAGATCTTGGTACCCTGCTTTTCTGTAAGGATATATTAAATCTTCAGATTTTGTCAGATTGGAGGTATTAGTGTCAGTCATGAAAGTCCCCATTTGAAGCTGGGCAGAATCAATCCATCAGGCCTTGAGATCATGTTGGAGTGGGGCTGGAAAGGTACAGCTGAATAAAACTTCTGGCTGCTACAGTACTTCTCTCTTGAAGATTTTAATATGCATTATACTGATGACTTTGAGTGAAGAATCAATCTGTGACTCCTTTTAGAGCAAGTGCAAGGATTCTAATTGGGAGATAAAGTAGATGGTCCTGGTTCTGGTTGGACTGGAAAGGGCTGAGGGGAAACAGATATTGAAAAGGGTACATGAATAGGATTTCAGATTGCCATGATAATCACAATGTGCAAAGCAGCTTTTTTCATTTTGAGGTTCTTTGTTTTGTGATTGGTAAAAAACTCATGACTTCTGTAATATGTAAGGGCAAAGCCTTGGTTATTTTGAACTAGGAGCCTAAACTAATGTGTAGATATTTATGCATTAGTTATAGTGTATTTTTCTGGCATATTTACTGGATTATTAATATTTACCATTTTTTTAAAATGAGTGAAGAGCTTTCAAATTTTTTTCTGAGGTTTGGCACAGACTGTGTTGGCTATAACTTGATTTGGCCCTGGAAACAGACAGCATCAGGAAGGGCAGAATAATTTTGGCAGTTCTGTTAGTTGTTAAATTGTTTTGAACACTTCTTTCCGTTGATCTATATGGTAATTTCTTCACTAATTTACCTCCCTTGCTTGTGCTTTTATGGCAACTTACAGGCCTATTTGTTGAAACAGATCACCAAATATCTTTGTGGATAGGTGTGGTTCTCAGTCTAGCTCCATAAAGTGTTGAGGTGGTCACAAGAATTACAGTTAGCCCAGACTTTGTTGGTAGAATTTTGCTGCTTGGAAATATGGTCTTGAAATTCTGGGTTTAGGCAATGCACTATTCTTCTTCCTGGCTTTTTGCTCCCAGTTCTGCATGTCTACCCTCTGATGCATTAGTGCAGCTGGTTTGGGGTCATGTGGTGAACCAGATCTTTGAGTGGTTTTTCAGCAAAAACAATCTGGGCAGCAACCTGTGCGTTTAGCACTCAGTCTGGCAGCGATTGCACCACTAAAACCAAAGCACACATTTTTGCTGATGTCTCTTCTGCTCCTGTATCACCAAGAAAATATTTTTAAGAAAATATCACCTCCCTGATACAGAAATAGAATTATGACCTTAGTTTGTCAGTGATAGTCTCTAGAACTCCATGAAATAGTTCTATTTTTGCCTTTGTACCTACACACCATTAACAAATTGGAATTTACATCAAAGAGGAAAACTGATAAAAGAGTCTGAATTGTGACTAATGAAATGTATTCCTGAGTATGACCTTTCTTTTCTACCAGCAAGCAATAAAGGTTTTTTGCTTGCAAAGCTACATGTTGAACCAGAGAGCAATAAAATAAGGGGGAATAGAGAACTTGTCAGTTTTGTCAATTTTAACAGGCCTACACTCCTCATCAACAAGTTCAATATCAGCTGAGTGTATTTTCAGTACATTACACTCGATTTTGTTGAACTTAATGATAAGATCATTAGGCAAAAAAACACATAGGAAAGAATCTAAGGGTTGATGCAAAGAAATAATAGATCTGATTGCAAGGTTATGTTCTTGAATCTTAATGTTCTGTTTCATTTGGGGAAAAGTTGAATTTTTACACAGAAGGTAAAGGGCTTTCTTATTGAGCTATGTACATATCATTTTATGAAACATCAAGATAATCTCTCTCCCTCATCACCCTAGTGCATGTGCACCTGGGGTTTTTTTTTGCAATTCAGCATTTCAGATCACAAAACTGAAAAACAGCAGAGGCTATAACCTTTGGATATTTAAGGCACTCACACTGATATAATAGGAGTTGTACAGCAATAAGCCAAAAAACTATTTAATACCTACTATACCTATTCTGTACTATAAAGCTCTGACTAATGATTTTTCTGTAATTGGAGCTAACAAGTGTGTGATCACCTCCCTTCAGATGTAATCTACAGTAATTAGCAAATACATAATTATGCTGTGAATAGATATTGACCATTCTTTCACTATTTATAAAGAAAGATACCACATGAAGAAAGCTGCAAATCTTAAAGCAAGATACAGTTAAGTTCAACTTAAGGTATAAATAGGAGATATTACAATATACAGCTGATCATTTTAACCTCAAATATGTCCCAGTGAACTTTCTGTAAGGTCACAGCCAGCCCACATTGAAGGCAGGAATAAAACTGAAGACCTGCCAATTTAAGGCAATGACTGTCATTGTTTTTTGCTTTTGTGGATCCTTAAAGGTTTTCCAGTAGTGATTCTGACTCTTAGAAATTTCATAAAGGTCAAATAATGTCTATATTTCACTTCCCATGGATCCCTTAGCTATACCACAGAGACTGAGGGCCAGGGTGAAAGCTGCTTATCAAAGACCAGCCACACAGAGAGCAGTTTTCCTGAGTTCAGAACTCTATGCTGCTTCTCCATTTAAAAGTAACCACTGTCTTGCTAGCAGGTTGAATCAACAAAAACTTTTATTCCTCTTCAAACTTACCTATATTCTGTACAAAACAGCCCAAGGTAACTGGCAAGTTTCTAGTTATCTTGCAGGCAGCGTGAAAAAGACATAATGAGTGAAACATGGGGCCTTTCCCTTCCTCTGATCTTTGTGCTTGTTTTGAGGACTTTTCCAGGGCTATTAGATTGGGATAATCAATTGGTCTCTGCTGGAATTTTTTCCTCCTTCTTTGACAGGGTCTTGTACTAGGTTCTGGTAAAGATAGGAGCAGAAGTGAATTCTAATGGGATATGGGGCAAATTGTTTGCAGTGAGCAGATTATTTTTGTAACAAGACATGTATTTCTGGCACTGCCAGTCATTGTGTGGGTTGTTGTGTTTTTGGCTTTTTTTTTTTAATTGATCAAGGCTGCAGCTGTCCTCTTTTGGTAACACAAAATTCTTCAACCTTCTCTGTCATCAGTCCCTACTACTCCTTATCTCAGAAATTTAAAGAACATGCACCATTCTTTTGTATTTCTGAACACTTTTTCTAGTGCATCTGTCTTGAAAACTCCCAGAATCTGTACAGGTTTTCTGGCTGTATGGTTCATGATGTCTTTGCTGCTGGCCATGGATATGTCTCCTTTCACCCAAGTTGTTTTTCAGCTGCTTTAGTCATCTGTGATTTTGACTGTTTTGTGCAACATCCTTGCATGGTTGCTCCAGTTTGGACATTACAAGCCTGCTTCTCTACTGTGTTGCAACTTGGAGTCACTTTCTCTGAGAAATGAGCACAAAGTGAAGATAAAGGAGACTGATGAAGGCTTCAATTTCCACTTGTTCCTATAAGACTAAAAAATATTTCTTCCTCTATAAGTATAGTGTGAGATATATTGCATAAGGAATTGGCTTCTCTTTTGAACTGCACATTTGGCTTTTGATCTAGAGTGTACATTTTCTGCTAATCTCTTCTGCTTTGGAGTTTGGCCAGGTTTGTTTTCCTTAAACTCAATTGTTTTCCATTTTTTGACTAATCTGTTCCTTTGGAATGTCTCTTAACATTATTCCTAGGCATCTTTTAAACTTTTTCTATTTCAAGTGCAGTGCAGAGCATATTACAAATTTTAAACCTGGTGAAAAACTGCGGGAAAAACAAAAGGTGATTTTCAGGTAGAAAGTCTAATCCTTTCCACCAGGAGCAAAGCCTTTTTCCATAAGAGTGACAAGCATTACTGCAGCTTCTGTGTTCCCATCACATGGTAACCCTGTGTGGATAGCATGGCACACAGTAAAGGTGACAGAGGCTGGGGCCAGCCACCTGGGCACATAAGGTTAGGATGGAGGAAATCTTTCTTACTCTTCTGAAAGTAACCATAATAACAGAAGTCTTGTATCCATATTGAGCAAGCTAATAGCTCTTGGTACTTCTCTGTCAAAATACCTTGTTCTTCTTCCTGTCATCTCCTTCTAATAATGACCATTATTTACAAATTTAGTTGTCTCATTGTGCAGGGTGTTCCTTCAAGAAGTCCCATGCAATATGACAACCTCTAAGGTAAAATGTGTCCCTAAACAGATTAAAATATGCAAACACCAAGAAATGGGGAACATATCCATTGCACTTCCCAAGCCATATAATATAAAATTATATTTAGTATATATAAATATATATATTATTATATACATTAAATAGAATTGCCCTGCAACCACAAGTCATTGATCCAGGTAATGATCACTAACCAAGTGATTTTTATTATACTAGTATGGCCAGATATAGAGAGATCTGCTTTGGTAGTGGAATAACATATTGCACTACAGCTGTGTTGGTGAGACTTTTCTGTATCAACAAGAACTTGGACCATAGTAAGAAGCAGCTGCATTCTCTTCTGGTAGTTGTCCTTTCTGAATGAGATATAGAAATTAGATTTTTAGGGCAATGGATTGTTCCCTGTACTGTGGACATCATTCATGTGTAGGAATGCTCTGCCCCAGAGCCTTCCTGGGTCTCAGTGAATAATTACATTCTGCTTGTCCAAACGGTTTCTTTCCTGCTTATGAAAACATCCTTCCTTTCTTTTTGATTTGAAGAACATTGCTCTTTAAAAGAGATGTAGAGTTTTTGTGTAAATTTAAATCACCCCGCAGCTAATGTCGTCTTTATTTGGTCTATGTCCTGCCACACCCTACAGTTTGGTAGTGTTATCCAGGCCAGTGCAAACGGGCTCCTCCGGAGCGCGGTTCCTTTAGTCTTTGGTCACTAGGTGTCACTAATGAACTGGGAGAGAGGCAGAGCTTTGTTCTGATTTCAGTTTTAAATTCGTACGAAGCAGAAAAACATTTGTAGATAATAACTTTTGTATCGCCTATAAACCTCATACCTATGGATTCCGTAGCAGGGTCAGTAAGGAGTCGTGTCCCCCTCATTCAGCACGAGGTCTGCCATAGAGTCCCCCTTTAACTGCTCAGGGAAGAGTTCACAACTCTTTCCCCCCACTGTGCTAGCTGTTTTGAATACAGAATGATTTTAGCTGCTGGTCATATCCAAGACCAGAAATGTAACAGGGAAAATATATTCCTTTTTTTCTGAAATGAGTACAGCAAACTAGGTTGTAATAGATTAATAAGTCAGATTGTAGATGCAAAAATCAATTGTCAGAGTACACTTCCTGCTTAGAATTTCATCTGGGGCTTCTAGCTTCCTGTTCATGTGTTAGAATCAGTAGTTAGAGGGATTAATCAGCCTGCACAAAAGATATATGGTGATCTCAAGCAAGGCAGGAAAAATCAGACTCCAAACCTGATTAAGTATTGAATGGTCTGGCCTTTTACTATTGTATCTAAGAGAACTAAATTTGAATCTGGACATAAATCTTGTTCACTTGTTCCCTGATAGCTCTTGGTAAATGTGAGGCACCATTTTGGAATGTATGCTGCTATTCTAAGAAAATGAACTTTGGCCTTTTAGTGAAGGAAAACCTGCTTCCTTTGCTGCAGTGCTGTAAAAACATCTCCTACTCATGTCTATTCTCTGCACTTGGGATTCAACAGAGCTTAAGAAAAATATTTTAATGGAGACTGATTTCTAACCCCTGCTGAACAACTCAAGAAAAAAAAAAGTCTAATGATTACATTCACATTTCTTCTCCTCTAATCATTTAATGGTTAGATATTGGCAGCAAAGTACCTCACTTGAAGGGGAAGGAAGGCCAAGGGTGTGTTAAAGGGTCCCTTCATGGAGAAAATTATGTGTTCTGGTGATCCCTCCATGTCCTTTTTTCCCTTTGTTTGTGGTTTTGTTTGGGCTTTTTTTTTTTCTTTCTCTTTCCTTTTTTAATATTTTTGTTTGTTTGTGGTTTTTGTTTGTTTTATGGAGAAAAGCTGAGTTCTCTGTGCCTGAGACACCTTGTGCTGATCCTATGTGAAGGTGACTGTGTAAACTGTCAGTGGTTTCATTTTCTCTGCTGGGAGTGGCAAGTTTTCAAACAGAGGCAAGTGTTGGTTTAGCCCTGCCTGTTGCAGATGCTTTTGGATACAAAGGTGTTTTCAAGGCACAGAGGGAAGAGCTCAGTCTTCAGCTCATCACATTGTACCTGCAATGCATGGCTGTAGTGCTTGGGGATTTTTGTATTAGTTATTCAGGAAAATTATCCCCAAGCACTGCTGCAGTAGGATTCAAAAATTTTTTTGTGCCTTACCAGAAATCATCACTTTATTTGCCTTACTGCTTAATCAGCTACCTCAGACTTCTAACAGACTTGTGATTATACTGTTAATAAAGCACTTTCTGGATAAAGGTTTTCCTGGCTGGTCACTGAATCCATGGGTGCCTGATAGGTCCTTTTGCTTGTGCATGGAGTCCTTGGTGATTGATTTTAGAGGGCATCACCCAACTTCTCTATTGTGACATGAAAGCTGGAAAGAACAATTTAGCAGTACAACTCTCCAAATGTTAAAATGCAGAGTTTCTTTCTGGAATCATGAGTTCATATCCTCAGAGGCTGACTCAGCCCCTTTGCTGGCAGAGGCACATAAGGTTAGGATGGAAGAAATCTTTCTTAGTCTTCTGAAAGTAACCATAATAACAGAAGTCTTGTATCCATATTGAGCAAGCTAATAGCTCTTGGTACTTCTCTGTCAAAATACCTTGTCCTTCTTCCTTTTTGTCATCTCCTTCTAATAATGACCATTATTTACAAATTTAGTTGCCTCATTGTGCAGGGTGTTCTTTCAAGAAGTCCCATGCAATATGACAACCTCTAAGGTAAAATGTGTCCCTAAACAGATTAAAATATGCAAACACCAAGAAAGGGAGAAATTAGACTTCTCTGACAGAAACTGGAGGTTTCTGGACTTAACATACCAGGAACTGGTATGTATGTTCTTACATACACAGGTATGTAAGAACAGCCCCAAAATGATTTTGTGAACTAAAATCTATGGTGCTTCTGTTGGATCATATGCAAACAGCTCCAAATTTATGTTCTTTTAAAGGTATTTTCTCTCCATCTTCCTCATCTAGCTTTCATATGTCCTATGTACATAAAAAACTCTGAATTACCTCCTCAAGGAGCCAAGAAAGTGTTTTCTTTAAATCTGCAACACCACTGGTATGGTTGTTGCCCATGGGTGTAATAAGCACAGTAATGTACCTGTGACATGTGAGCAAACATAGAAAGCATTACAACAGTAAGTCATAGTATAATAGTAAGTAAAGTATTAAGAAGCATTTCCACAATGTCTGCAGCTGGGATTTTGTAGTACTCACTGCTTTAACCAGTTTAAATAGAGCAAAGCAAGCTTGGACTTAAAAACCCAAATCTGATTTGCTAAACAAGTTCTGTCCTGACTCTTCATCTATAGCTTAAATCTTCCTCCAGCTGTTAGCCAAAACAAATGCATAATTAAGAAGAACTACCCCTTATTACTGTTTAATTTCCTGATAAAGACATTAAATTAAATTAAAAGGAATTCCCCGAAAAGCCCCCATTAAAACTAAATCCCTGTACTGACAAGCTATTAGAATTTTTTTCAAAAAAGAATAGCAAACAAAACAACGCCAACAACAAAAATAAAAATCTACTTTTGGGCTTCTAGATTTGGGCAGTTTAATTGTTGCTCTGTTTCCCTGATAAGGTGAGACCAGTCCCATGTCACTAGGGGAATGGTATCCTGCTGTGTTTTTCCATCCTCATTTACAATGATTATGTTATCAGGCTAGCCAGGCAAAAGGGTGGAGCAACTATAATTTCAAAGCAGGATTAGGTTGAAATAACGAGGTCACCAAGTTGTGGTTGTCATGGCAACGTCACATCTAAGAATATGGGATGCTTCTAGGAGATGAGGCAAGCGTGGAGTCTCTCTCGCTTTGCACAAAATCCCAGACTATTTCTGTAAAATTGCTTAATTGCGTTTAAACTTTTTTTTTTTCAAAGTGGCTCTTGCTACAACAATGAATAAAAACAGTACCTTTTTTTTATTGACAGTGTCTTAAGGATGTCTTTATCTCTGATCTGCTATTGATCCTGTTTTCCTGTCATCTTCTGTGTATGCATTTTGGCTTTCTTTAGAAGATCTTTTGTTTTAAATATATTATAAAACTTCAGCTATTTCAAACACTGCTGAGGTATTTTGATTCTTCTTGAGACTTTACAATCTTTTAGCATACAGGTTTGTCTCTCAGGTCATATCCTGCCCTGGGACCTCCCACACACTCAGTAAGAATCAGTGTTTTGCTGTTAACTCTTGATTTTCTGTGCTAGTGCTAGTTTTTATCAATTTCTTGGTACTGTTTTATGTTTTTTTAAAAAGGTTGTTTGGTTTTTTGGTTTTTTTTTTTTTTTTTCTGGTAGCACCTGAAAATCCTTATTTTTAAATCCATTATTTGTCAGTGTTTCAAGTTTTTTTTTGAGTGGTTGTAGAGCCTTACTTCACCCTGTCACTGCTCATCACAGGCTTTCATGGAAACTTTATGGTACAACTTCTGACAACCACAGTATGAAGCAGCTGTGTGGTTTTATTTCATTATGTAAAATCTCACCCAAAAGACTTTCTTGCATTACTCTTACCTCTGCTTTAATATTGTGCAACATTATGATATAAATTGCTCAAAATACATTTCTAATGAAATCAGTGTGATTTTTATGCTTTTTCTTTGGTAAGTTTTCAGTATAATGTAGTGCTTAAACATGCCAGGCTAAAGGATTTGTGAAACAAGGGTGTAAGTCACAAAGAGTTATAAAGACATTGGGGTAATTTGCAATGGGAGGCTATGGGGTTTAGTATTTAGCCTTAATTTTCCTATAATATCTTGTCTAAGTTTTTCTTCAGTGACTGGAGCACTTTTGTTTCTGGGAGTCTGAGCTCCACACTCTCTGCAGTCTCTGTGCTGTGCAAGTCTCCCTGATGGTCGAAGTTCAATCCCATTATTTAGGTATCAGCAGAGGGTTGCCTTTTTCCCAACCTGGAAGTGAAACTCAAGATAATTGTAGTAAAGAGGTAATATAAAAGGGGATCTTTATTTGATGGCCTTCAGAGGCACTTATGGAAAGATGTCCACAAAAGTCCACCATTCCCAGAGGTGAGTATATTTTTATAGGTTTTAGGAAATTAGCATAATTGATAAAAAGCACCAATGAGGAGGACAAGTGGTGATGCAATTCCTCCCCAGGTCAAGCCCCTACTCTGGCTTCAGATCCCCTTCAGCACTGGCTGTACTTGGTCCATGAGAATGGATCTGGCAGAGTTGTTCTCAGCCTTGGCTCCCAGGGAGAACCAAGATAGGACAGGGGCCTTGTATCCCCCAGAGCATGGAGCTCTGGAATTTGTTATGTCTTTCTGCTTAGGGAAAGGCCATGGAAAAGTACTGGGGAAAATGGTCTCTAATACAATGGGTGACTGAGTTACAAATACACATATGAAGAATACTGAGAGCATATAAAAAAAAAGGCAGAACCCAAATGGCATCATAGTGACATGGAACTTGCCACAACATAATGGATGTAGAGACCACTACCTTTTCTCAGGTTTTGGCTGAAAGCTGCAGGTGGACATTCAGACAAACACCTAGACACAGAGAACGATCACTCAAGGCTCCTTTCTACAGGTCTTACATGAAACTGTAGGATGAGAGTTCCTACAAATGGGAAACAGACCAATCATTCATCATTGGGTTTTATAATGCTATGAGAAAGTTGTCTAGACAGCCATAGATACATTTTATTTGGCAGGGCTTTTGGTTAAACAAAATAACAACAACAAGAAAATAAAGTAGACAGAAAATACCATATTCAGCATCATGTTTCAGACAGTTTGGAGAGATGGGCAGAAAAGAACTGTTTGAAATTCAACAAAGGCAAATGCAGAGTCCTGTACATGTAGAATAATAACCCTGGGCACCAGCACAGGCTGAGGGCTGACCTGGCAGCTCTGCAGAGAGGGACCTGGATCCAGGACTGGAATATCTCTGTTATAAGGACAGGTTGAAGGAGCTGGGCCTGTTCAGCCTCAAGAGGAGATGAATCAGAGGGGACCTCATCAATGTCTTTACTATGTGGGTGACCAAACACTGGAACAGGTTGCCCAGAGAGGCTGTGGAATCCCCCACACTGGAGATATTCAACAATCATCTGAATGCAATCCTGTGCCATGTGCTCTGGGATGGCCCTGCTTGAGCAGGGGGGTTGGACCAGATGATCCACTGTTGTCCCTTCCAACCTTACCATTCTGTGATCCTGTGATAGGAGATGCAAGGTCTAAGGGTAGATGGTGTTTTTAGGGAATGCAATTTTCAGCTGACGGAATTGCTTCATAGGCAGTATAGACCTTTTTTCTTCCCTTCCTCCCCTTTTTCTCCACTATCCAGTTAGAGCTTGTGAAAAGGGTGGCATCTTGCACTTTGCTGACATGCTGGGGAGTGGGGACTGTGCAAAGCAGACGATTTCTATCAACAGTGAGACTAATTGCTCAGTTCTGAGAGTAAAAGGAAGAAGAAATCTCAGCTTTGGTGTGGAATGTGCTGTTTAACCAACTGGTACTATTTTCTCTCTGATTTTGGAGGAGGTGTATGCTATTTTTCAAAAAGGATAGTATCTTTCCACAGCAGCCTGGAAGAGTTGTTGAGTAGCCTCACCTGTCTGGACTCTATTTACAGGTCTGCCACCTAAAATGGTATATGAAGACAGGAATTCTCCACACCCCTCTTCCTCTTCCTTTTTGCAGATTTCTGTCTTGTCCTAAGAAGAAGTTACTGGTTGCCAATGGATTGACTAAATGTATTTTTTTCTGTTACTTTATGATGTAATATTCTTCAGTGTGCTGAAGAACTACCAAGGAGATAAAGAAAAAATTTAAGCCAAATTGTCAGTGGGTGTATCCACCAGATGGTGATGTTCTACCAAATTCTTTCACATTGATCTTGCAGTAAAAAATTTGTCATTTGGGGGAATTCTGATTACTTAAATTTCAGATGAGAGAGTCTTCCTGTTGCTTGACTGATAATTAGGTTTGGAAAGAGATTATGTTTCTGTCTGTGTGGAAGAGTCTACCCTGCTTGTGCCCAGAACAATGGACACAGTGAGGAATGGATAAGAAAAATCTTTAGCTTCTGCCATATTGAAACAGGGCAAAATCTAGCATGTAGGGCAGTTTATTTCTGTGAGAAAGCAAGCACCAGAATGAAAGGCTGAGGAGGGCTTGTACTGCTGTATTGTTCCATGGCTCCTCTTTCCTTAGCCTGGAGGATCTTGTGGAAGAACGCCAAAGGTTTGGTTTGCTGGGTGGGGCCTCATCTGCATCTCAAGCTGGAGAGAAACAGATCTGCTGCATTCACCCCCCTCCCTTTCCTTGGCTGCTTGCTGAGCTGAAGAGCCCTCAGGAAAACTGTGTTATGGAAAGTTACACAATCTAAAGTCTAGCTTTTCCATCTTGGTATACAATAAACATTACTGCAGTTTATGCACATGCACTGCAGCCATTCAGATTGAAAGAGCTTTGCTATAAAAAATTGTTAGTTATTGATTTAGTTTGAGGAGTCACTGCCAGCAAAATTGGATCCTTCAAAAATCTTCTCCAGTTTTATCTAACAGAGTAAAAGGTTCTCAGAAAACACAAGGAATGTGTTAGAAAAATCAAAATGATAACTTGTTGGTCTGTTTTGTATTTGCCTGTTTTTCACTGCCCAGTGACACTGTTCACATGCAGAACTCCAGTGAAGCTATTCTGTAGAATATCAACTACCTGTAAATAGAAACAGTGCTGTATTTGATCCAACAAGGTCAAAAGAGCCAATTTACCTGGAAAATTCCCTATTTATAATGGGAACATTCTTCCCAGGATAGAACATTATCAGTGTTATTGTCAGTAACATTATTAGCATTATCAGTGATGATAATGCTAATCCTAAAGTTAGTTTTACCAAAAAAAATATTCATTATTAATTAAATCCTCTTCACTGCCGAACAAAAACCACAATGAAATCAAAATACTTCTGTACAAAATGTCAATTTCAAATCAGTTAAAAATTATTTCTCTCAATGATTTCTGGATTGTAAGGATAGTCTGCCTTTTCTGACAGCAACATACTAATTTGGGAGGGTTCCACTTTATGGCAGGTCTCATGTTGCAAATACCAATACAGGTCAGACATCCAGATTAAATTTTGCTCCTTCTTGGTAGAGGTGAATTATCTGTGGCCACAGTGCATTTGAAAGGAAATGGGATGATGTTCTTTCTTCTAGCCAGGATGATATTAATTGCATGCTGTGGGTGCTGGCCATCTCCCTCAGTACTGTTAATCCAGTTCTCTTCCTGTCCTTTTCCTCCTTGTTTTAGCCAGGACAGCTGGGACTGATTTTTGTGTGGTTGCATCAACACTACAAGCACAAATGTGGTAGTTCTTCCTATCCCTTTGCCACAACAGCTGCTTTGTAGAGCTCACCTGTCTATGCTGAGAGTTTTGTGGATTTGGCTTTCTTTTGAAGCTGAAAAAATAAATGACTGCCCTTTCTCCTGGCCAGCATGCATGAGTTTTGTTATCACTGTGGTTGGAAAACAGCTTGTATTTCCTCATTGTACTCTGCACTGCCATTTGTTGATACTGAAAACCAGCTCAGCTTGCTGGTCTTTAGAGTTCAGTGGGTCTTTGACTGAGTGTTTCTGTGTAACTTTGCAAGTAGCCTTATCAATGAAATGGCTCAGGTACGTGGACTGGACCATACTAGCCAGGGAAAACTGTCATACAGACCCTTCTTCTGCACTGTAGAAGTTCATGGCTTGTTCATTGAACGGGTTTTCTTGTGCCCTGGTGTTTGATGGATGACACTGAACATTCAGATAAGTGTGAGAGAGCTTGCTGAGTTTTTCAAGTTCTGTGGCATTCATTAGGAAATCACTGAGGAACTTGCAAAATCTGAAAAATCCAACAGATATTCTGATGCACTCTTGCTACGTGTAGGTGGATGGCACTGTGTTTGCCCTGTGCAAGCTGAGAGTGCTGCCAATTTATTCTACTACACACATGGAGTGTTTGAGTGGTGAAAAGACACTTGTAAATAAGAAATGCTTGCAAACTCTTTGGGATTCTTCAGTATTTGCCTTCAGGTATTTGGTTCCGTCACATGCTTTGATGGGAGCTCTGATCAAAACCTAGATGTTCTGTGAGCATCTGTCCTCTTTATTATGGGCTGTGTCTGTGATTGGATTCCCTTCTGTCTAGTACCAGTGAAGTTCTGGCAGTAGCTTTTCCCACAGGTGAGACAAGAATCACTTGTGGAGATTTTCTCTTGTCTAGTAAGGATTTAGTTTGCACAGTTGAACACTGGTCTCCTCTAACCAGACATTCATTTTAACAAAATGTATAGAAAAATAATGACTTTGAGACCATTCTGTCAAATCTGTTTGAGATTTGCCAAACTTCTGTATGAAAGAGGAGGGCAGACTGAGAGATCAGGAGTCAGACTGTGATTGCATTAGCTTGTTTCCTATGAAACTCAGCTGACAGGGAAGCATTAGATGGCTAATCTTCAAACCTGTCCCAGACAAGGGAATCTTGCAGAGGAAATGGTGCTTGTAGTGTCATACAGACTTATCTTTGTGAAACGTATGCTGGTTTGGCACCTAGACTTTAGTGAAACTGCCCAACTAAATTGTTAGTGGGAGCTGTGCCATCTGAGCAGATGGGCATGTGTAGGCAGTAAGTAGTCATGTTTGTTCTTCATTTATGGGAATTTAGACTAGGATTTGAAATACCATGAAGCATAAAAAGCAAATGCCTGGGTAGGTTATCCTTTGGTTTACATCTGAACTAGGTATCCTTGCCCTCTTGCAGAGGGACCATTCTCTTGGTAAGCAAGTCTAGGACAGCCCATCTGACAGAAATAGAGCTCACACATCTCAATATTCAGATCTTTCAATTAATTCCTACCAATCCAATCCAATCCAATCCAATCCATTTTCTCTGGAAAATTACTCTTTAGACCATGTTTTTGCTTTTGAATCCTTTTAATGACTTTCCCATATCAGTTTCATTTCCAGCTTCCTTGCAATCATAACTGAGTGATTCCAGCTGTGCCTGGAATTCTGCTCACTTCTTTCCACATCATTGTGCCCATTTGCTGGGGAAAAGTTGTTCTCAAGGCTTGTGGGTATATACACACATTGCCATGAAGCAGGCTAGGCTGGGAACCTATAGTGTTATCTGTGCCCCTACTGCCTAACTGCATTCTCCTCCTGGCTGTAAACACAAGCAATTTTCCTCCAAATTCTTACCCTTAAGGTGTGCATTACTGAGCCAGGCACAGAAATAGTTACTGAGTGCCAGATACCTATCTATATGTAACCTTACAGGAACTTCCATGTGCATTTAGTCCAAGCTTTCTCCAAAACATTTAGCCACCACCTCCAGTATAGCACCTGTTGATTTTGTGTCATCTATGCTAAGGTTTTGGACAAAATGATTATGTTAAACAGGTCTGATTTTTGTCACTTTCTGTCTTGATGTGGGTAATATAAAAAAATCTTTACATGCACACCTGGCTTTACTGAAAGTGCACATGTTCTGCAATAATGTTAGATAATAGCAGAGTTGAGTGATGAAATTTTGAGCCTGGCCTTTCATCTGTTTCTGCTGTGTGGTATTACTTTGAATGTTTGCACTAAGAGTTCTGTCTGATTTAGATAAAGTCTTACAAGACAGGGACGATGTTTTTCCCTTTGTGTCATACAACCTCAGAAACCTCGATGGCATTCAAGAAATAATAAACAATTTAAGGGCAATGCTGTTGAGAGATCAGCCACATATGGAGCGTTTCTGGCCCATTTGATGCAGAGGAAATTCTACTCAGAAAGTCAAAGAGCTGGTTAAGGTCAGAGCTGGCATTTACAGAGTATCTGGCAGCTTTCTTAGGCACATGTTAAAACAAGTGTTCTTCAGATTCCAGAGGAAACCAACAGGCAATATGCATCACCTGCTGCACACCTACATGTGTGTAGAGGCCTTTTCTCAGACATAGCTTTCCATGGTTGTTTCTCTGTCCATTTGTTTTGAAACTTTCTCTCCAATTTATGGGGAATCATGCTAGACTAGGCGATAACCATACGTTTTGTGATTTAAAAGGGACCTATATAAACATGCTTTTCTAACATTTCTTGCTAATAAATGAAGGATGCACACTTGCACAAGTGCAGTACATGAACAGAACAGCTGTTCTGTTACAAGTTAGGGAAGGGGAGAAGATCCCAGATGTCCATAACAGGATAGTCTGAGCAGTCAGTCGACAGCCTTAATCATTTTCTAGGCAGGGACAATTTGAGAGCTGCCAGAATAACTGCCTGTGGATCCCACCAAGGAGCCAAATACTCTGGCTGGGACTGTAATATACAGACTGGCATCTGGGCTCTCTGACTGTTATCAGTCCCTGAGCATGGCAGAGGAGGAAGTGGATAATAGTCATTGATATGCTCACTGCAGCATTTTAAAAGTAATTATTTCAAATATTTTCCTTAAAAATGTCCAGCAATTAAGAAAATAATTAATGATATTTTTTGAGAGGGCAAAGGCAGTGCTACCAAAGCATTGCAAGACTCCTTTTAAGGGGCTGTGGTTCAGATGTCTGTGTATTGTTTCCTTTGCTTAGATGTTTCACGCCACACTGCACTCCTAGTGCTCAGTTAGGCATCAGGATAACTTCCATTTATTCCCATAGGCTAAGTCATTGCTATTTGGATGGAGAGAGCTATAATACAGTCAAAGACAAACTGTGGATGTGTGTGACTACACCTCAGTTTTCTCTTATGTGCCCTGGGATGCTCTTGTGCTAAGAAATTGATATATCCATTGGTCAATCTTCAAGACTGTTTCTTCTCTCACAAACTTTGCTGTAGCTTGCCCTTTTGTGGGCAGTGTAGGATGATGTGACAGCCAGCAGCCTTAGCATGGCTCGAGAGGCTCGTTCTACCCCTGCATCTTTACCTTCTGGTGTGTTATAAAGTGGAACATATGAGACACCAACACTCCTAGCAATAGGTTTGCCATGAAGTTATGTTAAAATATCTGAAAACCTCACCATTCCTGTGTGCCTCTCGGCATTATACCTGGCCACATGTCTTAGTAGTGAGAATCTGGGAACAGCTGGCCGAATAAAGGGCAGGACCCAGCTGTCCAAAAAGCTGATCTATGCTTGTCTGCATTGCCATTTTATGTTCCTGTCACTTGACAGTGTCTGAACCTGCATGAAGGTTTCTGATTCTGCTGCTGGGAAGGTGGGGAGAGCTTTGTCATTCTCAGCCATAGGAGTAGGAGCTTACAATGCTGCTTTAACCAAGTGGGGAATGGTTATTCTTTCTAGGCACCTGGGGTTCTGTCTTTTGTGATCCGAACACAAATATTTTTTATTTTTCTTCTAATGCCTGTAAATACTATACTGCAATTTCTTCTTAAAAAGAATAGGATAATAATAAATAGCTACTGAGCAGTTGCAGTGTCTAGCACTGCTGCTCTACTGTACAATCCACCAGCAAAGGGGACGTGAAGATACAGGGATTGAGCTCTATATAAGCTGGTTCACATAGATGAGAACTCCTTTTCATGTATGCTTTTTTTTTTTTCCCTGGAATGAAAGAGGTGGTAGTTGTGATTAATAAGTTTTTGAGCTAAATACCTTGCTTTTATTATGGCCCCAGGGGATGAAGCATGAAAAACAGTAACAGCATGCTACAGAAGAGTCATTGAAAAGATCACTGGAATTATTTTTTGAATGGCTTTCTATTGTTGGATGTTCTACTTAAAAAGAATTTAGTCCTTGCAGTAATATTTGATTTGCAATGCATTTTTTCAAAACTATTTGTATTTTGTTTAATGTTTATAGTTTAAAAAGTACACAGTCTGGGTGCTGCAGGCTTCGTAGGTTCAAAAAGCAGAGCAGAATAGAAGGTGAAGTTTTGGCAGTTCATGGAAAGAATGGACACTCTTGCCTCTTTGAGTTCTGTAAAGGTCAAAAATATTTAATACTTAATATTTAAATGGTTTCTCTTAGCAGAGAGTAAGGTCTTTTTCAGCTTAAACTTGTGCTTATATCACAGGACACTACTAATGAGCTGTAGAGCTTTTCACCTCTCTGTCCCCAAGCATGAAAGGAAAAATTCACTGTATGAGACCAGAGACCCATTTGTTAGTCTGATATCCCTCATAATAGAGATGTATGGATAACTAAGAAATAAACTCAAAATAATATTTAACAGTAATCAGACAGTATAGATGTAAGAGATGACTAAGAAATATACAGTAATAGAGGACTAAGAAATAAACAGAAACCAAAGTCAATCTACTATAATATTTCTTCTCCATTCCTGTTGGTCGCCTTTGCTCTTGTTAAATGTTCCTATAGGCCCTTAGCTCTGACTGCAGCTTTTCAGGAACAAAGACCCCAGTGCATTGTTTTTCCATACTGGCTTCTTCTGCCAAACTACTCCAAACTACTGGCCCCTGTATTTTCCTAGGCAACTTTCAACTTTTAAAAGGCCTCTATCAACTCTGTCTCCACAAATGAGGAAAGTAATTAAAACCGTAGTGAGCACCATTGCTAGCCTGCTGTCCTCTTCTACTTCAGGGGTAAGGAAGATTTTACCCTCTGATTATGGGATTCAGCTTGGGGGAACTTCAGATACTTTGATTTGGGTGAAATCTCACCAAAGAATACTTGAACACAAACTGCTTTTTCAATGGTGATTCACCAAGAGATCATATTTCATGCTCAGAGATACATCAAAATTCTTTGTCCTGTAATAAATACAATCTAAATTTACTGCATAAAAGTGTCATGGAAGTGTTAGTAATTGAAGATTTCCTTATTCCAATTGGATCCTCTCCTATTTCTTGGAGTAGAACGTGAACCCTGTGTGGGCAGAACTCAATTTGCAGGAAATAAACTTTTGCATAATTCTCTCCAAGCCCAGTGTTTCTGCATGGAAAAGGAAGCCACACTTTGTCTGGGGTTCAGCTCAGAACAGCAGTCATGTGATGAGAAGCCTGCAAAGGCAGTATTCCTGTCTTCTCTGACTTGAAAAGTAGCGGCCTTTCCTATCCCCTGCCTCAACCCAGCCTGTTGGGTTGGATTAAATTAACAATGGTGACATAATTACAGTAATCTTTTAGATTTTGAGAAGCAGATATAATCAGATAATTTCAAAATTTTCTCTGCCAAAAGGAAAACCATTTTTATTTTTAATGGAAGTTCAGATTTTCTCAAAATAACAACTATTAAAGAACTGGAACAGAAAAAAAAAACCCTAAATAAGCAGATCATTGAGTATTGTTAATTGCTACAAAATTCTAAGATTTTCAGTATCACTTGGCCTTTTTTTTTTGTTGTTGTCAGAAGGGATAATAGATGTCAAATCTGTATTTCTCAGAAGGCGAACAGGAGCATCCATGGGGTGAAATGGGCAGGTGTGGTGATGGGTTTGGAAATGAGTGGCTGGAATGTAAAATGATTCAAAGAGGCTGGGATGAAGGAGAAAATGAGTATATTTCAGTTTCATCCACTATGCCAATGTAAGTCCTTTTCAGATGGAGAGGAACTTGGTGTTGTAATTCCTTACCTCCATGAAGTTAAAATTTGGGCTTGTTTAGAGTTGGAAATGCTGTGCTACCATAACAAGCAGTAGTTGAGAAAGTTTGTTTTTCACATGCTACCTCCGAGGCTCCTTAAAACACCATATGAGGTTCTGCTTGGGGTTCTGCCAGCTTCCTTTGGCAAAAGTCCTGACACAAATGCATGGCACCAGGAAATCTGCTGGGAGGAAAGGTTACAGCATTACAAAACTGCTGCAATGGGCTTTGCATCATGGGCTGTTCCAAACGGTCACTGCAAACCAAGGGGTGGACAGTTTTAAAGGTGGGAAAGCATGGCTTGCAGGTATGCAGAATCCAAAACCATCTTGTACAGCCCCCTTGCACAAGGACAGTCAGCTAGAACAGGCTGCCAGGGTTATGTCCACATGACTTTTGAGTCTCTCCAAGAATGGAGACACTACAGACTACTTAGGCAATCTGTTCCAGTGCTCAGTCACCCCCACAGTAAAAAACTGATACTCAGAGGGGACCTTCTGAGTTTTTACCCATTGCTTTTGTCCTGCCACTCTTCACCAATGGCTCTTTCTTCTTTATAGTCTCTTTTTGATATTTGTAGACATTGATGAAATCCTCTCGGAGCCTTCTCTTCCATAGACTAAACAGTTCCAGCTGTCTTTGCCTTTCCTCGTATGAGAAATGCTCCAGTGCCTTTGTCATCTTTGTGTTACTTCACTTGGCTCTCTCCAGTAGCTCCATGTCTTTCTTGTACTGAGGAGCACAGAAGCAGAAACAACGCTTGGGTGTGACCTCTCCAGAGCAGAATACAGTGGAAGGATCACCTCCCTGCACCTTCTGGTAATATTCCTCCTAATGCAGCAAAGGAAATGTAACAGTTCTTTGCTGCAAGAAAGTGCTGCCTCTTGTTTAACTTGGTGTCCACCAGGAGTCCCAGGCCCTTTCCTGCAAAACTGCTGTCCAAGCAGTTGGCTCCTGGCATATACTGGTGTATCTCCTGCTGACAGTGTTCTGCTGGAACACCTCAGTCCATTTATCCTGCCATACAGCCTGAGAGAGGCACAGCACTGACACCACCTACCCTTATCCTGTGGCCCTGCTGGAGGAAGCTGTAGTTCTTTCATCAAGGCACCTGCCTTTGATAAAATGCCTCCATCATTGGAGGCAGAGCTTTACTTGCCTTGGTAGCCTATAGAATGATGAAAGATCAGGGGGTTTTTACCTTTTCCAGGTAAGCTACTTGGCAGATGTTCCCACTGTATCTTGAATCTTGGGCCAAAGAATGCCATGCATGGTTTTGCAATGCCTAGGGCAGACAGCAGGAACAAGATGAGAGTGTCTTTAACTCAGTTGCCAAGTAGAGAAACTTTGCCCAGGACTAAAAGAAAGCCCGAGAGAAGGAAAACTAATGAAGTAGGTCATGACACAGAAATGTGAGGGGCCTTTTGCAAACTTAACACAAAATGGGGCTTTGCAAACACAATGCAATCTGAGAAGAGTGGAAGAATGTTGTAGTACAGTCTGCTTGGAGATTTTCATAGGAATCCTGGTATTAAATCAGACAGTGAGAATTTGAATCTGTGTTATTGCTTAGCAGAAACCTAGATGTCTTGTCAGAGGTAACAAAAATCCAACCCAGTTTTTATATCAAATTGCTTGTAAAAGCCAAAGCAAGAAAATGAGACTATGGTTATGGTTTCATGATCATTAATACCATATCTATGGTCTGGTGAAACATCCAGCAAGACAAATTAGATCTGGATCAGTCACAAGCACACAATTGCATTTCTGGCTATTTAATCAGAACATGATATTAGGTTTGTGCCAGCTTTCTTATTTTTTACACTGATTTTTTGATGATTGTAGAAAGGCAAGCAATATTTGATCCATAATAAAACCTGCTAGTGCAGATATTTTTGAATATGAACCACCAGAGTGAGTACAAGCTATTACATAAGGTCTGTAAATAGAGTTTTTTTAATCTGTTTACTTAGGAATCCCCAAATTACGTATATTGTAATAAAAATATAACTACAGTATGATTTGTTTCCAAAACAAAGGTCTTACTGACAGACCTACCAGTTGTACTATGTGCACATCTGGTAAAAAGAAGGTACCATCCCTTGGTACCTTTCTGCCTGTCCTGTTCACAGAACTGGATGAAGAGTATGCAGATGAAAAGCTCAATGCAGCATCCCAGCTAGTACTGGGTTTACTACAATGGCCAGACTGAACTAAGAGGGCTCAGCCATAATAACTGCACCTGGCTACTAAGAATATTTACTACTAAGATGTCTTACTCCAAAGAGCATTTATCTAGGTTATAAAAAATGTCTGAACCAGAAGAAGCACCTTAGCTGTGGTATTTAGTTCTGTTACTACTGTCTGCTTTAGCCTCATACCCCTGCCCTTTCTTCTCTGCCTTCTGTTTTGACCTTTGTGGCTAAAAAGGTCCCTTTTGTGACACTTCCATGTACTCATAACTTGGAAAGCAACAAAAAGTAATATCTTAAGCAGGCTGATGTTGGTATAGGTCACTCAAGTCCCATGGCAGCAGTAGTAGTCCCTTGTGCAGTGTCTGCCTTTGTCACCAGGGAGGTTGTCAAAAAAACCTGTATTTTCTTCCTCTTGTTCTTTTCCCTCACGTTTAGGTATGTGTTTGTCTGGTTTTGTTTTCAAGGAAGTAACACTAAAATTTTACAGCAATTCCCATCTGTATCAAATATTGCTAAAAGGACAGTTCTTACCATCCTTAATATCACCTGAAAGATTACCTGGCCTGTTTCCCTTTAAAAATGCCTTTACAAGTAAAGGACAGAGGAATAAGAGGTAGTTAATAAGAAAGTGTGAGTTAATACTTTTAAACTTTCAGTTCTTTGACTTTTTTTTTGCATTTTATCTTTGAGAAAAGGTTAGTGATTCTTAATAGTTCCTGTTGCTGGGGACTATGACATTGAAGATTAGAATCTTCTCTGCTTAGTGTGAGACTGTAGAAAGATAGGAGGTACCCAGGTCTCTTTCTTCCAGGAAAATCAACCCAAAAGATTGTCTCAACTCTGGACTTCAGATCTCCTTAGTTCCATGTTCTCACCATGCAGTAAAAATGTCCCTTGAATTGTCATGGATAAGAACCCCTCTATATTTCATTTAACCTGAAATGAATGTTCTAAGCGAAAAAATCTCCCTGGAACTCTAGTTCCAGTTTGTTCTCTAACTCCCATCCTTGCCTCAATCCCCAGTTCAATCTGTGTAACAAACCTGCAACAGATACTTTCCAAAAGCATAAATCAAGACCCAAAATCTTATTCTCTTTTTTTCTGTGTTGCAGCTGACAACAAAAAGTTTCTCAGGAATTGGATTTTCCCTCCTTACAACTCAGGAAAAGCAGAGGGGGGAAAAAAACCAGTCTCAACATTAATTTTTTGTCTTATAACTATCTTGCTTTATTTCATCATTACTAGTTAGACTGGATCTAATCCTTGTCATGTTGACATGGAATCAGAAGACAAAATCTGACAACATCTAGCTGAATGAAGCACAAGGGAAGTGGTTTATGCTTATTGTTACCTCTTTGTGTCAACCTAGTCATATGATAACTACAATGAAGTAAAATCTGCCTTGCTATCAATGTTTGATTTTGTTGTAAGAAAAGCAAAGGTGTAAACCTGCTCCATTTTAGCAGTCTACAGAGTTAAATTACTGAGAAAACAAGGCACTGGAAAGGAGATGATACAGAATGCCTTATTAGTGAGAATTAGTTGCCAGATAACTTTGTGCTGGTCTTATCTCTTTTATTTCCAGATAGCAAAGGTTTAGGTCTGTAAAGGAGGTCCCAAAATTTCTCACACTTCTTCCGTTTATCTCATTTCTTTCTCTGTTTCTCATTTCTAACTTAGAGTAGGCCTTTGGCTCCACCCTTTGATCATTTAAGGCAGAAAAGGTGGGGTTTTTTTTCTTTTCTTTTTTCTTTCTTTCTTTTCCCGTTATGTTAGAAGTGTTTGACCTTCCTCAGTTTTATAGAAATGTCTATAGCAAGGCCTGATGGATTGTGAATCTTGAAATACTCCTGCTATAAACTGGTCAATATGTGACCTCCTGTAGCTAGCAGCACAGGACAGCTTTTCAACATCCTGTGAAACTACCAATATCATCAGCCATCAGACAGCATCTCCTAATTCCTAACCCAAATGATGAGATGTTCACAGCTGAGCAGGCTGGATCAGGGCAGAGCCTTCCCTGTCTTATCTGGCTGGCATCTGTTTATCATGAAGGAGGTAGCCAGAAGTGAAGTATTGAAAATTAAACAAAGACTTTGTTTATCAAAAATATTCACTTGTCACTGGAGACAAGTAGGTGCTAATAAGAACCAGAAAAGCACCTATAGTTTAAATAGTATTAACAAATAAACCCTCCTTCCTTAATTGGTGTATGCTACACAGGAACTGAGTTTTGAATGTACAAGCAAATGTTAAAAGTTGTTTTCAAGCCTTACTCTCTCCTCAATAAGACATCAAAATGTTGTCACCCAATCCTTTTTACTTTATTTTGTAGCTCAATACTTTGATCATTCCCCTCTGACATGATTCCTGCTGTACCAGATTAGCTAGCAGCAAGTTGCTAGCTAGATGAAAAAAACCCTTTAATGGGTTCTGTTTAGTACTTCATCTGTAAATCATTTATGTAAAGAAAATGTAACCAAGTCACAAATTGGCAGATAATTTCTTAGACATTTGTGTTGGTTATGAAATTATTACCCAGCTTTCTATTATGCTAAATACTCCTTAAAATGTTGAAATAAGCATTTTGTTTAGAGGAAAACATATAGAAGAAGATTTAAGGAAGCCATTTTTTCTTTGAGAAAATAGTATACCTCTTAATCACAGGAAATGCACTCCCTCTAATTCACTGAATATCGGTAAAGCAAATTATGTGGTGAAATAAGGAAAAAGACTATTTGAGCTGGAAAGATGGGAGTTGGTATAAGTAGCTGTGGAACTGTTTAGAAGACAAAAAATAAGGGGTGAAAGGAGGGGCCAGAAAAATGCTTTTTAGCATTGTAGCAAGAGACCTTTAGGAAAAGCATCTTTCAGCACACAAAGGACCTGGGTGAGGAAATCCTAGGTATTATTTCTTGGTTGAGACTATTTCTACGTTACTTTTTGTTGGTACAGGCTAGAGCCCTGGAGGAAGAGAGTTGGGATTATTGAAGAAACAAGAGGAAAGGTCTTTTTGAGGACCCCAATCTGATTAAATGTTAGGAACCAGAAAGGTGAGTTTTGAGGTCACTTCAGAGGGGATAAGAGTCACTAGTGGAGAGTCCCAGAGGTCAGTGCTAGTTCCATTCCTATTCAACACCTTCATTAATGACCTGGAGAAGGGAATTTGCAATGAAAGCTCCAAGCTCGTGGACTTCATGGATTTCAAATGGCACACTGGTGAAGAAGAACTCTTAAGACACCTTGCAAAATTGAGTGAGGGCCAAAAATGTGTCAGATGAACTTCATTGCAGATAAATGTACAGTAACGCAACTGCAGGAAACTAAATTCAAATATACATACTGCTGATCTTGTAATTGCAGCATAGCAAAGAGAACTGGAGAGTTATCACTGATTTCAATCCTCTGAGGCAATTGGTTCAGTGCAAAATGTTGGCTAGAAAAGCAAAATTGGCTAGAAAAGCAAAAAATTGTCAGACGTGATCAGAAAGAGCTGTGAGATCAAGACAGGGTATCATTTTACTGCTATGTAAAGCCCTAAAGAACCCTCAACTGAACTGCAGTAGGGCATCCTGAGCTCTCTGGAGGACACAGAACAATTATGGAAGAGGGCAACTGAAATTATTGAGGGGCTGACAGCTGTTGTATTGCAAGGACAGACTAAAAAGACGAGGACCTTCCAACTAGGAGAGGTTAAAACTGAACATATTGCACCTGGTGTTTGCAAGGGATGCATTAGTTATTGAACAAATGCAGCAACAGCTGATCTAGGGATACTCACTGAAAATAGCTACAGGTAAAAGCTGGGGAAAAAGGAATTTTCTACATCATGGATGGTGAACTGTTGCCATGGGAGGTTGGGGAGAGGAGACAGATGGAATCATCAGGTGGAAAACAGGCTTGGAGAGAATTCCAAGAAGGCCAAGGCAGATGCTAAAGACAGAGATGGGGATGAACCTCTGAAATCCCTAATCCAAAGACAGCATCTGCTGGGAGAGCGAGAGAGGAGTGAGGCACAGGCAGTGGCCAGCCTGATGTGCTCTCCTGTGCTAGGAACAGTCTCTGATGTGGCTGAAGACAGCAGCTGACTAGTAGGTCTGACCCAGCAGAACCCCTCCTGTGCTTTTGTGTTAGACTTGGGTGTAAGGGAGGTTTCTCCTGATGACTCTTTGAGGTTTTGCTCTGGCTACAACCTACACAGCACATATGGCAGTGTTGTCACTGTTCTCCAGCTGCACACACAGGGGATGTAGTGCTGCACAGGTTAGAGTGACTGCATTTGGGTAAATGCAGCAAGAAGGAACACCTTCAGCAGTGCATGGATCAGAGCGACTCTAGCTGTAAAACAGCAGGTAAGTAGTTCCAGCAAGTGCTTTAAACTTGGTGAGTTTTAAAGTTCAAAGCAAAAAGATTTCCCTTGTTTATATGTGTTATATACATGTTTCCATCTCTTGTGTGTCCACTGACAGTATCATGTTTCTATTCAGAAAGTATTTAGTATCTTTTGTGATTTGTGCTGCATGGATGAACTTTTTTCCCTGAATAATTTCAGGTCTGGTTTTTTTTGTCATGAATGTCTACTTTGCTACTGTGGCTCTTACTAAGTAAATGACACCATACAAGGTGGCTCAAAATTAGAGTGTTTTGTAAATTAAAAATATAAGATTAAATTTAGAATTTTATTTATTCCAGTCTTCAGAGAAGCCATGCCTTGCTACAGCCATAAATGTTCCTTTCTGTTCTTTATATTTTCACCTTTCAAATAATATTGCTGTCTGGAACATTCTCTTTAGTGCCACACTTCATGTGTTACTGCTGGGGCAAAAAAAGATATTTTCACATCTTCCACACATTTGCAGATGATTTGCTGCCAAAAGAGTTTCACTATTTTATAAATGTGCAGTTCCCAATGGTTGTCACAGGGCTGCAGAAAAGTGTGCATTTCAGCTTATTAACATTTGCATTTGATTCAAGATATTGATGATTTTGGTAGTCACTAAGGAACATCTACCTTGAAAGTTAGACAGATCATGCCTCATTTCTTTCTCTCTGTTTTTGTGCAACTTGCAGCATCAGTTTTACTGTTAATGGAGCTGTAATTAAGAAATGTTTAAAATTGGTTGATTGCATGCTTATATTGTGGATTTTCACTGGCATAGCTCTGTTAGCCAGGTAAATTGTGCTCTGCTGGCTGATCCTACTCCAGCTCACAAGTCTGGATTTCTCTGACATGAGACAAGATGCTGCTGGCTTTAATTTTTCTCATTGCCTCATTGCTATAAGTGAGCAGAGGAAGCATAAAGGAACACAGATCTTTGTTATGGGTGCTCCAGTTCACATTCTTCTATATTTGCTTAAATTGATAATGAAGACAGGCTTGTGCTAATCTGTGAACTTTGGTTTGCTTTTGTTGTCCCTGCTGTGGGGGCTGTTCCTTCTGCCAGGCAGGCGAGGCAAAGGACTGCAGGCAATCATGTCTTCAATCATTGCAGCAGTTTCCTTTGCCTGAGTCTGTTATATCTAAAAATTTGGATTTTTAGTAGTGCTACTTTTTCAACTCTTGTAAGAATGAGGCTGTGCTAGATTCAATCTGAAAATACAGCAACATCTGCTTTAGAAGATTTACAGTGATGTAGAGTGTGTTACACTTCATAGTATGCAGGCTCATATAATCTGTTTATATAACAGTAATGTGATACTAACATAGCTATGGTCTAATTGTTGTGCAGATATGCTCTGATCAAATTAGCTTCAGTGTGGCTCACCCAGGATAGGAGAACAGGGATTATACTTTATTGATAGGACTATTTCTCACTTTCATTATTCTTACTTTTAAAAGTTTCAAGCTTCTAATTCTGCTTCAAAACCTCATAACTGTATTTCACATAATTCCCTTTCATCTAGCAGCCAATAAAAAATGGATTCCCCTTTAAAAGATGTTTATTAAATGCTCTGATACACCAAAAAGTCTGAGAGAAAACTTCAAAATCCTGGGCAGAAGCAAAACCTTGTTGCATCCTTTTCTGATTCTTGTGAGGCTTTTCTGCTTCATGTAAGGTGAATAGAATTACAGGCCTGCTTTAGCCTTCTGCAGAAAGGCATGACCATGGCAGCTCACAGCAAGGCTCATCCTTGAGATGCTGACTAAACCAGCAGGTAGGTGGTGTCACATTCTGTGTTGCTGCAGCATTCAGTGGCCACCTGAATTAGTTTTAATGCTGCATACAAGAGCTATGAAGTAGTCAGACCTTGGGTCAAATTCAGTTGGAGGTCCAGGGGTCTGGTGAACTGTCTGCTTTTGCAGCATTCCTTTACAAAGAAAACCAGAAAGGTGTTTGCATAAATTTTGCTTAATAATTTCCTTAAATTCCTAGATCTTTAGGCAGTACACACCCTTCCAACTTCAGGTTATAGTACTGAAGGTCTCATTGTGCAGGTGCAACAGCACCAAGATGCTTCTTTGGTGCACACACCCGGTGATCTGTGCTAGGATGCTTTTCGCACGAGTCAGCCCCTAGCTTGGAATGGGCACTGCCTGCCAGGGCCTGAAACAATAGCTCTGACAGATGTGACAGGCTCATTCATTTCAGCACTATTAATGCTGATACTTAGTTATACTGTAAGTTCATGTGCTATTAACTATTTCACAGCTCAGCAGAAGCATGTTGGAGCAGGATTAGAAACAGCTGCAAAACCTACGAGCCAGGGTTCATGTGGTACCAGTAGTACCAGAGTCAGAGATGAGCCACCTCTTTACCTCAGTCAAGAAAGAGCCAATTGTCATGTTGGGACAATAAGTTTTTCCACTCCTGTGTTCTTCTGTTTCCCTGTAGTTGTTGCCATTATTTTCTTCTGATGAACAAGGGTTAAGAAACACATTGACACATACAGAGTTTTTTGAGCTGTTGAAAATGAGAAGCCCATAAAGCTGATTGTAACAGTCAAACCCAAGTGGTGGGAACTTGCCACCATGGAGCTCAGATCATACTGAGAGTGTCTGCACTAAAAGCAGCACATGACTTCTACAATAGTAGAAGAAGAGATAGATTATTCTGCAGCCAAAACCTGGAAAGGAGGATGTTTTGCTCTGATGCTGCCAATGGGTTGTACCACAATAATATGGTCTTGCCCTTGGGGAAGTGCCTAACAGAAAAGAGGTGACAACAAATGACAACAGGGCATCCTATGAATTGTTTGTAGGAAAATAGTGTAGCTGCTAAAGCAAAGCACATATTACTAGACTGACTATGCTAATTTCTAATACACTGCACAGGGTTCAACTTTTAGCCTGGTCCAGTACAGCTTATCTGCTTTCCCTCTATGCTTTCTACAGAGCTGTACAGTGTGATGATAAATCAGAGAAAGCTGTTGTTTCCTTTTGATCACCCTGGTTTGTAATGTGAAAAGACAAGCCTTTTTTTTATTCTTCACAGTGCTGTTCAGTAATGCCTGTTTTGAAAAAGCTACCAATAATGCAACACAGTCACTGCAGATTTCCATCTCTGTGCCCTACCTCTGCACTGATCAGTTATTTCATACCTGTAGAAGAGGCATTGCTGCTTTAGTACATAGGTATAAGCAAAGAAATTCATTACTAACCCTGAATCAGAGTACTTGTCTTGTTTCAGGTTTGGTTCTTATCTGGTTATTTATGACCAGTGTTTAATTTTCTTTCTTAATTGATACACTTGTAATACTGGGGAAATTCATGTGGACCTCTTCCCCTTTTGATAAACCAGAAACAAAGAAGTAAAGTTATGAAACGTGTACAGGGTCACAGTTGTAAGACATGTAGTTTTAATTAAGTTTTAACTAATTCCCTTTATCGTGTCATAGTAATTATGACTGTACAAGTCATGTCACATTAATATGTGAAAGCAGCACTTTGGCATGGCTGGTCAAGGAACAAAGCCTTTATGACCTGCCTTGTTAAATTAAACCAGAGAGACTGATCAACTTGTATTTTGCTACCTCCTTTGATAAATCATGTTAAAGATGAGGAAAAGTGCCAAAGGGCCAGCTCATATTGGTGCTAAATATTGCTGAACTACAGCAGCAAACAAATTGAGAGAAGAGTTCTTGTAGACCTTTTAAACACCCTGGGCTTTGATAATGAAAAATGAAATGTCATGTAACAATGAAGTAGCTTAAGTGAATTGATAATGCTTCAACAAATCTAAACTTTATCCTTTTTGTATGATATGGTTGGATACTCTAGACTTTCAACTAATTTCTCTATCTTCTGTTTAAGCAGAGGATGTCTTAGGCAGAGTAGACCTATGAAGTTAGCCAGGGTGTGGCTCCACAGTACCTTTGTTGGTTTCTGCTACTGAATCACCCAGACACTTACTGGAAGAATGAGTGTAATGCAGTCTTAGATTTTGGTGGGGCATGAAGTCTGCTCTGTTAGGAGAAAGCTACTTTGCACCATTGCAGGAAAGTTGTTTGAAAGGAGTAACATACTATAAATTTGTGTTCTAGCTCACTTTGCAGTAGATTTCCTATATAGGCAAGCTCATATCAGCAACTTGTACCTTAACTAAGTCATCTTCAGTTTTGGCCTCTGTGCTGACTTATGTATGTTTGAACTATAGCAATTCATCTCTTTATTGCAATGTGAAATCATGCTCATAACAACTAGAAGAAGGATGAATACCTTGTGTCAAATGCTTGTTGGTGATAGTCTGCTTCATCACCCTCCACCCCACCTCACATGCACACCTTCAAGGAGCAAAAGAGAAATGCCATTTATCTCTTGCAATGCCAGTAACTACTGGAGGGGTGCCACACAGCCCCTCTGATTGCTATGTCAATCTTTATCTTTCTGAGTCATTTTTTAATGTCAATAACTCTTGTGTCTTCTTCTGCTGTTTATGCATTAAGCTGCTGTAGGGACAATTTTTGAAATTCTGGTGGGATTCTCAGCTGAGGTCTATGGCCTTTTCACAGCAGAGACCTTAATCAGTTTTGAAATTCTGTTGCCTTTTCCATGAGGAATTTGCTGAGTAATAGCAGTACATCATTGCCACAACATCTTGCAGAAAGATTCAGAAAGACAGCCCTGTTTTCTTTTCTCATTTCTGTGTTTATTTCTTTCCAATATCTTGGGAACAAAAAGGAGGAAAAAATTTCTTTTTCATTTAAAGAAATGTAGGGAAAGGGTATGCTTTAGATCCTTCTGTCTGTAGGAACAGCCACTGTTGGATGGTGTTCTTAAAAAAAGAGGAGATAAATTATGTAGGAAATAAAAGCATGACACCATTTTACTGCATACAAACTTTAACATTATGTGCTTAAGTTTACCTAAATATAGAAAAACATTGCAGGCAAAGATGGACTGACTTTAGAGGGTAAGTAATCAGGAAAATGACAAGTAAGAATAACAGGCTTATTAGAGTCTGTTTGAGGTTGCCACCTGTTTGTCCACACCAAGATTGGGAAATTGCCTATAATTGCCATGCCAGTAAAATGAAACACAGCATGTTTTGAGGGCACTCAGAGCATCCAAGACTTGTAAGATTATTTGTTAAAAAACATAGCAAAGGCCATAGAATTCAAATAGAGGAAAAAAAAAAATTTAGAGACACTTAAGTTAAACTTTACAAAGACAGAAAATAGTAGCTGACGTGAACTTCTAAAAACTAACATTTTCCCACCATTTCAGTTAACATTTCTTAAACTATAAGACTCTAAGTGTCTTTTGGCTGCAAAACAGACCCAACCTCTGATCTAGAAATGTTTTTTTAATAAATTAATTATGCAGGAAGGTAAGCATACACTTACTTTGACAAGAGACTTATTTTACAGACACTTGTGTGTTGGACATTTAGAAAACTGTCTGCTCAGGAAACATTTAATCAGACTATCCTGTATTTCTTCTGTAGCTCATTTGGAAGTTAAATGGCCCAATAGCAACTTTTGCCATGGTCAACAGAATTACTGAATGTTTTTTGAGAAAACATCAGCTTGGGAGTATTAACAAATCTCTGTAAATGAAGTGTCTATAAAGGTACTTTCTACTGTAATAAAATATAATTGTATTTTTTTACTAAGTTCTGAAAACAATGTGCAAAAATGTCATCTTGCATATATTCTCTCAGACCTCTTCTCTACTTCCAGATTCACAACTAGCAGTACACAGCAAACTGCACACTTACTGATGTTTATTGCTGCACAATCTGCAAACAGGAAGCACCTGGGAGATTAAATCTCAGCGTGGGTTGTTAAAAGGGCAAGAAATCTGAGACCCTGAGAAGGCAACTGCTGATATACTGAGACCAGAGGAAGTATCAGAATTATGGATCAAGCTGGTGATTGGCAGGGCTCTTGCTTGACTAGAGGAGGGAGATGAAAATCGTGGGAAGTAGTGATTCAGAAAATGTGAAAGTTCTGTCTCTGCTTGTGAAGAGGGAAGGCCTGACTACATCCTGGCTGTGCCCTAGAAGGCATTGCTAGACTTTCATAAATTAAACTTCTTGTGGTTTTATGCTTGTTTATTGTTAGTTGTGATGAAAACGTATGGAAGTTGCTTTCTGCTCTCCAGATAATTATCTCCCACTAATTATTGAAATGTGAAGGTTTATGGACACTCTTTAGCAGCTGAGGGGAAAAGTACATGCTAGGAGAGTTTTCAAAAGCATCCATAAAATTATTAGGATTACTTTTTTTCCCCCTTGTGTTTGAGTTTTAAGTGAATAGGCTTTTTAGCTTTGTTTCAGCTTGCTCTCCATTACAGAAAGAATTTTCACCATCTGACCCTGCATTAATCTAAGGTATGAAAGACTTTAATCAGATGCTGCAATGTGCCCATTTCCTGCAGGCTCCTAACATGAATTGGAACCTGCTGGAAACAGAAGGTGACTTTCTGGGTAATTTGTTGTTCAAAGTGAGCAGGAGATCTCAGGAGTGGCACCTTTTATTCCTCAGCAGGAGTGGAACCCCTACTTCACTGGAGAAAAAAAAAAAGGAAAATATGCAGAAACATTAAGAGTGAAATGAAAAGTTTAGGAAATAAAGTTTAGGAAGGGGGTTGGAAAGAGGTATTAATGCAAGTCTGATGGAGCCTGCTCTTCAGGATCATGCCTTTTCCTTCAGACATTCCTAGCTGCTTGCAGAACTTGTCAATGTAGAGGGTCTGCAGTGAAAGGTGTGATTGGATTCTTACCTGATGGCCAAAATAGGTTGTTAATAGTATTAATTATAATAATATTAATTTTAATCTTGTTAATCCATATTATTAATCTTGTTTCCATCCCAGAGCAACTCATACTTGCTCAACCCTAACTGCACCCAAACTCATATCTGGAAGTTAAAGAATCTGAATACTGAATAATCTACCTTCTACTCTGTATCATTCCCTGATATTTAAGATTTTATGCCCATCTGTCATAAAATTAGGGAACATTTTCTTTGTAGTGTAAAGAAAAAAAATCTGTACTCTAAAGGGTTTAGTGAGCTAGTGACATTATAAGAATTTTTTTCTTTGGAAGGAGAAAGCCAGTATATATTTTTCTAATGCAATCTTTATTCCAGTGCATTTCACTGTTCCTGAAGAAGGAAAAAGATCTGCTTTTGCAGTTCCCCAGTTCAAGCAATATTTGTTCAAGAACACCACCCTACCCCTCTAAAACAGAAACTAACACAAAACAAACCCAACAACAACAAGAAAAAACAACCCAGATTTTACGGCTAGGAGAATAGGAAACATAAAATTTCTATTTCAGAGCCTAGCCAGTGTGAGACAAAAACTGGAACCAAAAGTAAGAGGTGCAAAAAGAACACTTGTGTCTGTGCATTTATTGGAAAGGAAACAACAATAATAGTATTCTAATTGTAAAATATTCCTTTTAATTTGTGTTAGCCCTGATGCTAGTCAAAGATTAGCCTAGAAAAAGCCACTCCCTGCTTGTCCTGCTTACTCAGCTCAGTGCAGCAGCTGTTCCAATAACCAATTTGATGTTTAGCACCGGAGAATTTGCTCTCTCCTTCAGCCAGGATTGCAAGCTCAACAAAATTTATAAAAGCATGAAGTTTCATAACTCTTTCTCCTTAATGCAATAGCCATAGAAAATCTGGGTTATGGTTATTCATTAGCTTTCTAGTAAAATTAATTTTTATATTTTAAGGCTTTCCTCTTTTTTCTTTTCCCTGCACAATTTCTTCTGTGTGTCCAAAAGGAAGGATTTAAAAGAAAAAGAAGGGAATGGGGAAGAGTACAAATGAAAGATGGTACTGACTCTTACCTCCAAATGGCTTGATAAAGAGATGATAAAGATATTCTTAGTTTGTAGCCTACAATTAGCAGTTTACTTTTATTTACAGCTAAAAATTATGAAATAGAAAATTAGTCTTCATTATATTTATTTTAAAAATGAAAAGTGTTTATTTCTCACATTCTCAAAATTTGAATTCACATAACTTATGGCTACTCTCAAGTAGACTTCCCTCCAAGTTTCTAGTTTACTCTTCTAGTTTTTTACAGCTCCAACAGATTTCAAATTAATGTCATTATATGAATTTTAACTTAAATTCCTTGAGTCATGGGACTTATTGTTGCTGCTTTCTCATTATTGCTTCAGAAATGTTGGCTCAAACATACTGAAACATTTCAGGAACAAAACTTTAAAGCCACTTAGGAAAAGAGTTCTGTTCTAGAGAAATATTGATAATTTTTTTTTGTCTGTACTGCATGGATTTTTCCCAGAGTGGCATTTCTTCCTTAGGTATGACAAACTTCACCAATCCAATTTTTCCTGGCTTTGCTTCTGCACCAGTTCTTGGCTGCTTTTATTTCGGCTCCTCAGATTTGTGGGAGTTGGGTACGTGGAGGATGTAGTCTGAGAAGCAGGAGAGATTTTGTGAAAGCAAGATTTGGCAGAGTAGTTTCACCTGAGAGCCCCTCAGATTGTGGTTAGAGCCTTTTCAAGTGGAGGTATAACTAAGCACAAAAGGGAACTCTGTGTCTGTTTTATTTTATTTTATTTTAACCTCTGTGGCATTAAACTTCAGTGGGATAGGTGGAGGAAAAGGGAAATGGGGAGGGACAAGGTTAAAATCCTCTCTCACTGGATGCAGAGGTTATTTCTCAAATGTTGCATTGCTTTTTTCTGAACTGTTTAGCAGTCACCAGAAGTACCAAGTTAGACCATGAAAAAATTCTGATGGGGATGAGAGAATTAAAAAACACCAGTAATGAATCATCAGTTTCTTTTATGATTTTCTGCTAAAAAGGAATATTTCATCAGCTGAATAAGCAAGAAGACATTGCTGTTAGCTCTCTAGTTGTTGCTCTTGGAAAAATCTTAGTGTGCACCAGAACAGATCAAAGCAAACCCATCCTCATACTGGAATTGAAAAATGGGTTTGTAGCTTGCTAACTGATTTGCCAGGATTACTGGGAGTTTCTGGGCCTGTTTCCTGTGAGGCTCCAAGGCACTGAGGAGAAAGGGTTTGAAAGCTGAAGCTGAGGTTCTCATTGATTGCAAGGTGGGTGTAGGTGGAGAATGCAAACCAAGGAGAAGGTGAAAAGGATCCTAACTATGGAGGATCTCCTCTCTGAATACAGATTTAGGACTTTTTATTACCTACCCTATTTTCATCAGGTATAGCATGGTATGAAGATAATTTTACAAGATTATGAACTTTCATGGTATTTATGAGGAAATTTATATTCATTTCCTCAAGACAAAGGTATCTTGGCTACTTTTTCGACAGAAATAAATTGCAAAATGCGTCTAAAGATCTTTTTACTTCATTCCTGTTGGAAGATACCACAGATCTGTAATTTGCTTGAAATTACTCTGTCTTCTGTTTCCTCTGTAGACTTCAGTGAGAGTTTGCTTTTATAATTGTTTTGGTCACAGCAAACATTTTCTGTTATGCCTCATAAAGCAAAGGGCTGCTGTCTAAAAAAGTCTGAGAGGAAATTTGGAAGTCAAGATTTTTTGTGTTTGGCATTCTGTTAGAGCAGAAGGGATGAAGTTACAGGGAGAATTATTGTCTTCAGTATTTGTGCACTTTCAAGCATGACATTCTTAAATGTAGTTGCTTGGGTGGGAGAAGATGATCCTTAAACAAGAATCAGCAACAATATAAGTTAGTACACTGCTTATGTGTGCAGTAGGGTTGTCTGAGTATTGATGATTCTGAGATTAGAATAGCATTTGACAGATCCTGTCCTATATTTCTAGATTTGTCACTTTGCTTTTGTGGCTCATTCCATTCTTCCCCTTTTGTCTATTCAGACTATAACTTTCTTGGAGCAAGGGGATTGTGCAAGACAAGGATGAAACCATGAGAAATCTATTCCTTCAGAGGGTTTTCTAGACAGTGCTGCTATATGTGAAGTTATCCAGCATTCAAGAGCAGTCTGTTTTTACTTCTTCAGTGCCTTTGGAGACAAAAGGATTTTATATCTATAGGCAGATAAAAGTTCTTTAAAATTTTTTGGATCTTGTTGTTGATTCTGTGGACATGTGTATGCTGTCTCCATGTTCAATGTTTTGTAATCATACTAAAATATTAAAAATACAGACTGTTGTAGAGAGGGCTGTCAGTAGAGGCAGGCAGTATAAATAACACAAATAGTGTTTTTACCAAGCTTGGCAAGATCATTATTTGGAGGGGGTTTTAGTTAAATTAGGTGAAATGGCAACACATTTGGAATGAAATGAGATTCAATGGCAAATAGAGATTAATCAAATGAATATGGCATGCCTTCAGCTGATAATGAGGTTTGTGCAGATGTGCATTGCTTTCTCTGTTCCAGTGCAACAACCACTCAAATTCCAGGAAAGAGTTGCTATTCAGCTTGGGAATCTCCTTTCATTTTCTGTCTTCAGGTTCTGAACTTGAAGTTCTCTACGTGTGCACACGATGCCACATGACACAGGTTAAATGTCAGCATTGTGGCAGCCAGCTTCCTCTAAGGGACCTCTGCTACTGATAGCTATTGATCCAGGGCTCAGTGTAGCTCCAAGGCAAGACCAGCTTCAATGCTTTTCCCTTCTGCTGCCCTCTTATTTATAGTGAAGTTGCCCTCAGACATGGCTTTCACCCTTGGGGATGGAACCTACTCATTGGTGAAGTACCCTGTGCATTCATTCATCAGATTTTACTGCTACATTTTTATTGCATGTTTGTAGCTAGAACTTTCCACAAGAAGAAATCTTTAATATGACATGAAAATATCCACAGGCACCATTAATATTGCTTCAGATGTGAAGATCTCACCCATCAGTAGTACAATGCTGTGCAGAGCAAAAGTGCTTCTGTGCTCAACATGGGGTAACTTTTATTAGCTGAAGGAAGTTTTAGAGTGCTATTACAAAAAAACAACTGTCTGGTTATGCTGTGCAGCCTCTCAGTATGTCTGTTGATTACCATACTATTAGAATATATAAAAAAACCCCTTCAAATAATATTTTTATAAATGGAAATTAAAATGTGATAAATTTGTATTTTTGAATATGATTATGAAAAAACCTCATTTTGATATCTGGCTTTTAAGGAATTCAGAGTGCTACTAAGTAAACCTTTAGGCTTTGATTCTTCATTTTATGGAGACCATTAAAATTGAAGTAAAAGTGAAGCACAGTATCTGTGAAATGCCTTGCCTCAGATTTTCCAATCAGTGTGTTGTCTGTGGATATTATTTTTTACACACATCTAAAGAAATGTGTTCTTAATGGGTTTAAATAATGACTAGAGAAATTAATGGCAAAACCCACACAAATCCACCTTCTGTTCAGGTGGCCCTGTCTCAGTACCAAAGACAGGGATGCTAGAGGGTGCCTGGAAAGTAACACTGTGTTCTCCTGCTGTTGGCTGCAGCCAGAGAAGGACAGGACTAGATGGACCTGTGCTGCAAGTGCTGGCATCCTCTAGAACACAAAATATAACCCCCTCACCCAGTGGATGGAAATTAAGCCAAGACCAGTATATTTCAGTGAACACATTCTTTTCTTATGAAAAGAAATTTCTTATGAAATGGAAAATTCTACAATGTAATGGAGTTTCAAGATATTTGCTTCTTTGGAATAGGAAAGAAAATGTAACTCCATTTTTTCACCCCCTCCTTTTAAAACAGAAAAAAAACAGGTGATATGAAAATCTGAATCAAAGTAATTTGTATTTTCCACCTCTAAAATAATCTTCATCAGGTAGATAAGTCTGCATGGTACTTTGTAGACAGAATTAGTTTTACATATAGTTAACTTGAAGTAATTCAGAATCTAGTTGCTGCTGAATGATTTTCTTTTTAAGTGCCTACAATGCAGTTTGAAATTTAAAATATTTGAACCATATTTTTGGTGATCAGTCCTGCTGAATAAATGTTGTATATAAAATTGTTGTGCTAAATAACTTGCTGGAAAAACACAAGAATATCCATCAAAGAGTAATTAAATATAACCTGTTAATTTCAAAAGTTCCCACACAGATCTTACTGGAATGTAGTGTAGCATCTGTAAATGCTTCTGATGCCTTGGACCCTATTCTTAGCACAAGCATAGACTTCATCCCAAAAGAGCCTTTTTTGTACTTAAAATGTGACACAGAGAGGTAAACCAAGGGAGAAAGGAAATGATGGGTGATTTTGAGCCATTAATATGTTAGGCATGTCAAATGCCCCATGGAGCCATGCAGTGCCTTAACCAAGGATTAATTTAGTCTGAACCATAAACTAAAGATAAAACAAAATTGCTGTGAAATGCTAATAAAAATATTTCTTCCAAAGCTACTCTATCAAGCAAATCTTAAGAGAAGAAAATGTTCCACGGCTGAAGACTGATTAAAGAGCTAAAATGGAATGAAAGGAAGAAAATAATAAAAACCCAAAATAATGCAGAAAACAGAACTGTCAGTGCTAGGTATGCTAATAACCTTGCTGCTAAATCACCGTCTTTCAGATCGCTTGTACTTCATAAGTTTTGCCTTTCTGTGAAGATAAAGACATGGAAATAAATGGGATTGAGTTGAGGTGAGGGTGGGGTTAATAATCTGATGAAGAACAAGGAGAGATAAACCTCACTTTAACCAAGATTCAAATGCATAAATGTAGGGATTGACTTTATGGTGGTTGACACCAGGAAACAGCCTCCTTTTGGGTCACAAGTAGAGTAGCTTTGCCTGGAAATGCTATTCTAACTTTCAACCATGTTGAGAAAAAAATCCCCTAGTAATTGAACTGGACAGATAAAGCTTCATTATTTTAAAGGAATTCCCAGTGTCCCCAGTTAAAAAAACCCTTTTCAATACACTGTCAACAACTCAGCTGTTGGTTGTAAGATGCCAGGAACAGATTCAGTGAATGATTGTTGTTGTGATTGCCGATATGTTAAAAATAGAACAAGAAAAGACACTGTAAAAAAACCCAAAATAACAGTTGTAGGTTTTTTTTCCCTAAGAAAAAGAGAAGAAAAGCTAAAGAGAAGCCAAAATAAAAAGGCAGAAGTAATAAAAATTAGTATGTCTGTAATATTTAGTAATGCTGGGTGTATTTGCCCTGTAAGAGATAAAAACCCTCTAAACAGAAAAATATGTATAAAGAGTAAGCCTTCATAAAATTCCAGTACAGAGACACATCTTTAGTTTTATTTGAAACTCAAAGATTCTGTCGCATGCATATAAGCTACACATTCCCAACTCTAACATGAGTATCCACTTACATGCCTTGGCAGACCAAATGGGAAATGCTGAAAGATGGTCTTAGCAAAATGTTAACATTACCAAATGTCTTGGCATACACACAAGTGTTTTTCTGCTTGACCCTATAATATACAGTACTTAAAAACCCAACAAAACTGCACTTTGCACCAAAGTGAACTGTGCTGGAAAGTCACTAAATCTGACCCAAGACTTGACTCCTTACCCTGTGGCCTCAAAGGGAGAATGTGCTGCTTGAAGAGCTGAAACCAAGGTGCTCATCCTCCAACTGCTGACCTTCTGAAATGCAACGTGAATATTCCACTGAAAGTTAGTTACTTTCAAAGAAGGAATTAGGTTTGTTTTTATTGTTTTGGTTTGTTGTTTTCCCAACAGTTCTAAAAATTAGAACCTTCATAAAGAAGACTGCCATGAGACCAATCTCAGAATGGATGTGGGTGTTTTGGCCCTGAAGAATCAGAGTGCTGTAGCTGGAGGCTGTGTGGGACAGTTTTATCTGGCAGAACACAGACTGGTGTGTTCTGAGAAGAAAGGAAGAGGAAAGAAGACCAAAAGCAAAGTACTCTGTGAGGAGGTGCTGCACTTCCCCACAGTATCTGCTTCCTTGTCTTTGTATATCCTGTTAGAGTACTGATTTTTCAGGAATATCTCTGGGAATGAGGGAGTTTCTTTGTGGCCAGTTTTTGAGGGACTGCTGACTTGTGCTCTCTTCCTGGAAACAAAAGGAAACTTTCGTTCTATTAAGTTCAGTTGCTAAATATGCTGACTTCACATCATAGAAAGGAGATATTGGTGACATCAGGAGATCAGTGATTCAGGATTCCTTTTGTTCCTGTTCACACGGTAAAGAGAGTGGTATTTGGCCTAGGATCCTCTTCAAATGTTTTTCTCCTTCCCTGTATATATCAGACATCAGGTGCTTTCAGTGACCTCCATAAAACAGATTGAGCAGAAGAAAACTGGCTCTGCTGCAGCCACCCTGTGGAAAATCAATCATTCTCCTTGGCAGTGCAGCAAAAGCAAACAAACAAACAAACAAAACCCCAGACAAACAAACACAACCCAAACACCACCCTATGCCATACATCAAGTTTCCCAGACTTTGCCCAGCTGGGCAGCCCTGTGGCAGAAATTTAAGTACCTGTTTTGGGAAAGGCCCAAGCAGTGGGACTGCTACTGAAGGAAAAGCCTCCTCATTCTTGCCATCCTCCACTTCTGTGTATTCACAACAGCAGCATTAAAGATCAGAATTAAGATGGACATAATTTTGTAGCTTGCCATATATATCTTGCACATTTCAAAAATACCAGATGCAAAAAAAGGATCCAGTGTGCCTAACTATTCAGGATGTAATTATTCTGAAATCTATTTAGGCCAAAACATAGGTTCTATAAAACTTGGATTATATAAAACCTTTATTTAAAAATGCAAATTAAATTGTTTCATCAATTCTACTGGTTAACAAAACCAGTTTCCTGAACTATAAAACTTGCAATGTTTAGTTCTTAGCTAAACCATTTTTTACTTTATAGAGATTCAGAATTATAATCTTCTCTCCCTCTCCTCTCCTCAACAAACCTGATGCAGAAGCACATGTAAAGTCTGGGGACAAAAGGTCTTGGGTGTGGAATGAACTTTGAGAGGACATTAGGTGAATTGAAACTGACCTTCTTTAAGAAAGGTTCTGAAACCTCTGTGTCTGATAAAGTCCTTCCATCAAAACTACAATGTCACTTGCAATACTAAGCACTCACTTTTTTTTTTTTTAAAGTTTTTTTTTTTTTTTAAAGTTACAATTCTCTAAAATATCACTAAGAATAGAGTATTTTTACAGCCCCAACAGACAGGAGGGCCAGAAATTCCACATGCTAGAGCTTTCATTAGCCCTAGTCATTTTTATGTAGAAATATTCACATTCTCCAAAACTCTCAGATAAGAGGAAGAAGGATTTTAATGCAGTAAGAAGGTTTATTTTTTTCATTGTCTTGCCTTTCAGTGTAATTTCTGTAGGCTTTCACAAGTACTGATCACTTACAACATAAGGGACGTGGAAGCCTTGTGCTGGATGAAATAATTTTGAAATGTCTGACTGTGATATATATAAAAGACAAGAATGTGATGACTTTTTTATAGAATTATTTTAATTAGAATTATGTTTTCTTAAGTATTTTATACCAGGAAAGTGAAACTGAATATGAAAAAACATTTTCTTTAGAGCCAAGTCCTTTTTCCAGGGTCATGGCCTTATAGTTAAACTTAATGTACAATTATTTCATGGATTCTGGTAAAAAAAATCATTCCACTTACTGAAGAGCAGAAAAATTATTCTTTACTTGTTACCTCAGCCCTTTGTTGTAGCTCTGCAGAGGTAACCTGCATTGGACCTGCTTTTAGCTTTTGTTGTCCTCTCCTCCCCATTCCGCCTCAGCACAAGATTTGATGCAAAGAAAGTTCAAAGCAGGATAATGAGGTAATTTTGGAGATGTTTACTGCCCAGTGCTCCAAGCATGGGCAGTAGCATGGAAAAATGTACAGGGTTTATTTGGTAAGAAATGAAATGGGCAGGATAGGCTGATCTGGTGGATCGAGTCCAGTTGTCCTCTCAGCTATGGACAGAAGGATTTTTAAGTGGTGATGGGTGGTATGCATCAGGTAGTATATCAAGTAAAGATAGAAAAAAAAAAGATTAAAGAATTACATAATACCTGAAAGGAGATTGTAGCAAGCTGGGGCTTCTCCTCTCCCATGTAGGAAGTGACAGGATAAGAGGAAATGGCTTCAAGTTGTTCCACAGGACATTTAGATTGGATATTAGGAAAAATTCTTCACTGAAAGTGTGGCCAGACATTGAAACAGGCTGCCCAGGGAAGTGGTGGAATCACCATCCCTGTAAGTGTTTGAAAGCTGTGTGGATGTGGCACTTGGGGACAGTTTAGTGGTGAACAAGGTGAATCTAGGTTATCAGGGGGACTCGGTCTTAGATGCCTTCTTCCAACATTAATGATTCTATGCTTCTTTAATTCTAAGAACTGGATGAAGATGGGAAAAGAACATTAGAGTGGCTGAGCTCTTTCTGTTGACTTGTAGTTTTCCCTCCAAAGAGAAAAGTGGCAGCCTCTGGAGCTTGGTTTGGGGATGGGAGCTACACTAACGTGGTGCGTCAGACCTGCTTCTCTGCTTGGCTTGTCATAAATTCCCTTCCACCCCTCCAGTCAGCAAGAAAATTTTTGCTTGGTTTGGAGATTTTTTTCTTGTTGCTAGATTAGTTTGTCTCTACTTGAGCTTGCAGCAGAATCATTGTGTTTTGGAGCCTTTATATGGTGTGAGCTCCACTTCCTCGAAGTGGGCTTTGCGTTAATGCCCAACAAAACATCTCACTTTTATGGGGAATGGTAAAGCTTTCAAAAAGAAGATGCAGCTCAGGAGGAGTTTAAGATCTGTCTGTGAGGTTTCTTGTAATGAGGATTCTTCTGTGTATACAAATTAGAGCAACCAAACCCACTTGTAGAGGGAAGAGCCAAAAAATGGCAGTCAGTCTCATCACTGCATTTTCCTGCATGTAAAACCAGCAACGTTACAACTGCAAGAGCAGAAATTCTTTTCTTTTCTAATCAACAAAGCAGGCATAAGCAAAAGAAAAATCTTTAGGTGGCCCAACATGTGTAATGTTATACTTGTACACACAGTATAGTTCAGATGTACACCACAGGGGTATAATGGGGTGTATTTAAGCAGCAAGCATTGTCACAAGACTGCTCACAGCAAAGAGCTTCAAGGACTTAAAAGATCCAGTAATATGAAATTAGATGAATAGCACAGTGGTTACCCATATAGAATGAAAAGTGATTGTAAGTGAAGCTATTTCAATTTAGGTAAAGCATTAAATGGGGTCCCTGGGGATCATTACTTGAATTTGTACTGTTTCTAATCTATAAAAATGCCCTAGGTGAAAAACCTGACTGCAAACCCATACAGTTTTCTGTGAAATAAACATGGGAGAAGGTAGAGTACAGAACAGTCAATGAACAAATGTAACTTTGAACTAGGTCAGCATATAGCAAACAGAATCTGTTAAAGAATATATAGCCAAGCAGATGGGATCTCAGAGCTGGGTAAATCTGACAGGAATAGAACTGTACTTGGTTGAGAAAAATTTAGTATGGAACACAAATGAATTGTGGTAGAAGGCAAGAAAGAGCTGGTCATGTAGGTAGGCTGAAAGGCTGGAGACTCTGACTCTGAAAAGTATAATGGCAGAAAGCAATATTTCATCTCCAGCAAGAGAAAGTGGAAAAACTTGCAAACTCCAATTCACTTTTGGAACAAGCAATTCCAAATTAATTTAAACATGAAACCTGATCCAGCTTACTCTGCACCCTGAAGAAAGCTAGGGAAGTTTGAGATGAACGCTGGCAAAATCTACTGCCGACCAATTTAGAAAACCTCCAGTGATCTATCCCAAAAACCTGAGCCAGAATCAGATGTACTTCTTAATGCATTCCAGAAAAAAGACTAGCAAGGAGACTTGGAAGAAATAAAAGGAAGTGTTAGAATTTTTGTCCCAACATTTAATACATGAAATAGTTTTCCCCATGAATTATTCACCTTAGCCTAATTTGCTTAAATACCTTGCTAAGTTAAAGATTTTCTTATTTGTTTTTGTTTGTTTGTTGGGTTTTTTGTTTGTTTTTTCAGGGTTTTTTTTTTTGGTTTAGGTTTCTTTTTTTCTTATATGAGATTTATATTTCTGTAATTTTGAAGTGAAATTTATATTTTTGTCATTTTGTTTTGTCTTAACTTGTAGCTCTGCCAAAAATTGCCTAGTGTTTCCAAAAGTGCTTTTCTACTGTTTGTCTCCAGTTAAAAGATTATCTAAAAAACCTTAGGTGTATTTTATATGATCAGCTGTGTTGTCACATATAACTGGGTATTGACTGGAATTCCCACATGACTATAAAAAAAATGATTGGCTTTTTTTTTTTTTTTTGGTTATTCATGGATATGATTTCTTTATCAAACCTTGTTTACTATGGAAACCACTCACATGATACATGAAAAATATTTTAATTACATTATATTCCTTCATTTCTACCAGTACTTTTTGTTTATCAGGTGCAAAAATGCCTGCGTTTCACACGCCTGCTCCTTGCTGTGTAACTTAGCTGTAAATAAAGTATGGTCTTGATCTCTCTATCTCTTTTATTTCTTCTCTTTTAAAAATGATGCACAGTGTGTGTGCTCTGTTATCTGTTTCTCTCTTTATGCCCAGAGCAATGTGTCTCCTGGGCTCCTCTTTTGGCATAAGGTAAGAACAACATTTCTACAGGCAATGGAATTAGCTCTATTTTGTTTTCTGGGGTGAACTTTGTCCACAGGAGACTGATTCAAACTCTCCTTTAATAATTTTGGTCTATCTGCTTCATGAGACTGAATGTAGGGTGAATTTATAACATGGTCACAATTTTACCTTTCCACTGCTGATGCTGCATTTTCTTTCTCACCCACGTGCTTAGTGCTTAGTTCCCTCCCCAGAGGGAACAGTTACTCCTGGAAGTTGTGTTTTTCACCCATTTATATTCCATGACCTGTTCCTAACTACTCCCTGGTGCATGGGCTGGGTTGATGTACAAGAAAGCCATGTCCTGCTTGGTCTAGTCAAGTTATAGACTACTCACCTGTATTGGAGCAGTGAGCTGACAGAGGTGGTGTTTCTTGTCAGCAGCCCACATTGCTGGAGCTTGAAAACTACCGTGAAGTGATAGAATCAATTTCATCCATATAATTTAATTCCTTACTTCCTTCTGTTGTGGCAGCTTACATTGCCATAATGGCTGAAAACTTTGAAACTCACCCATAACCTTATGCCAGCATTCTTCTGTTGTGTAACCTTATGCCATTGTTCTAAATTGTGACTTCAGCTTCAGATAATTGCTTTCCTTTCATAATTCCCCTGTCTTTATTGTGTACTGGACAACTATGGTTGTGCTCTAAGTTATAATTGCACAGTCCAGGGTTACTTCTGTGTTTTTCAGTGAACACTCAGTTTTTATTCCAAAATGATCATGTCTCAGTCACAAGCTTATCTCATGTCTGGTCCTAGTTAGACTTGTAAAATTGGCTTAGATTGATCACAACCCCTTCTGTAATTTCACATTCCTTTTTGCCCTGATTAAAAGCACATACCTCATGTGTTTCATTTTTACAAGGAATGCAGTGCTCCTTGAATTCCTGGTACTGCTTCATGCTTACACTTCTCTAAGATAGCTGAAACTATTAAACATTTTGTTCTGAGTCAGCCAGTGCTATGTGAAAAATCAGACCACCTCCCATGTATCTTCTCATTTTTTGGCTCCTATTCTTTGCAAGTACATCTGAAGTGCTGTGTGAACCTCCTTATGGTTTTCCTTTTTGTAGATGTTTCCAGCTTTCTTCATGCTTTTAGTTCCCTCATTCTTCCACAGTGCGCATAATTTAAAGAACAAAAATGTCATTACTGCATCAGTTGCTAACCTGAAACCAGAGTCAAGTTTCTGTGCTTAGTGCAGATAATCCCTGTGATATGAGCAGATGTTGCCACCTTCAGAGCAGTGGCTGAAGCTGGGCTGTGCAGCCCTGCAGCCCTGCTGCTGTTCTGCAGTGTGCAGCTGCCCAGCCAGCCAGAGCGGCCACACTGAGCTGTGAGCTCAGTGAGCTCACTGCTGTGTGAGCGGCCACAGGGAAGAGGTGGCACTGCACTTGGGGAGGAACAAGAGGGATCCAGCTGCACCTTTTTGCATTGGTTTGCAGTCAGATCAGTTTAGACAAACCCTGAAATCACACCTGCAGACATGCATCATCCAATTTTGTTTCTGTGTCATATGTGTGATGTTGTAGGTACAACAAACTGCCTGTCTGTGCCTCTCATTCCTTATCACTTCTTCACTGAGTACCTCTGGACTATGTTACAAGCTTAAGCATGGTTAGAAATTGGCAAATCCCTGAAAAGCTTTAGTTTTCTTGGGTTTAAGCTCTTTTATTTATTTTTTTCCCCCAAATTCTGGACAGTATTATTGTGCTGAATTTATTCAAGTAGAAAAAATGGCCTCCACACTGAGAGTATGGTAAATTATATTTACCTTTATATCTCTTATCTTAGAGATATTTATCAGCTAGAGCATGTTTAGAAGTAAAAGACTCACAGAAAAACAAAATCTTCACCTTTGCTCTGCATTGTCCTTTCAGCACAGCAGAAATGATCCAGTACTGAGGTGATGTTTTCCAGAGTAAAGAAAAATAAATTAAATTACAACTTCTTTTATTCTAACAGTCACATTTCTACTGAATTTATACGTGTAATGCACAGATTAAAGAGTTCCACCACTCAACAGAATTTTAAATTTTAAAAAGCAACACTTTTTTTTTTTTCTTCCTGAATTTTCTTCATGAAACTAAATGCACGTCATGGGAAAAGAAAAAAAGAACAAACCTGGAGTTTATAGATGGGCATTGGAACTGAAGCAAGAAGAGCAAAACAAACAAAAAGTGTTTTTGTACTGAACTGCTTTCCTCCTTAACCTTAAATAGCAGCTCTCTCAACGTTGTTGATATCCAGAGCATGGTGGGAAGAGCTGAGATCCACAGTCAGAGCTGCAGCTGGGAATAGCAGCATTTTTCATGAGACTCCCCTGAGCAAAGCACCCCATCTGTTTCATAACACCACTGCCTGTTTCTAGGGCCACATGTGAGACACAGCTGGCTGGAAGGCTCAGTGGTGGTTTCTGGCACAGGGGCTCCTGGAGCTGCAGAGGGAGCCCTCTGTGCTGAACTGGGAATGCACAAGTTGCCAGCATCACAGCAGGGGACAGCAAGATGGGCTCTGGAGGAGGAATCCTCCTGCACAGACACTTAACACAACACTGAAGGGAGGTTCCTTCCCAGTAAATCAGTGGGATTCTAGGACAGCCTCCCACAAGGACTAGTGTGACAAGAAAGCTAACTGGTTCCAACACTGAATTTTATAAACGTACAGAAGTGATTTAATACTGGTATTGTATAAAAGCAGGGAATAGTGCTCTGTGATTAATGATGTTTCTACTAGATTTCAAGTCTAAAGCAAATAAGAAAGACATTTTCTCAGTTGAAATGTATAGGTGGAATGGTGGAATGGTTTCACTGTGGAAACCTTCAGCACAGCTGAAAAGGCTTTGTCACAGAAACCTGAACAGAAATGTAACCCTGGACCACCAAAATGCTTATTCTGTATTGATGACTTCTGTACTGATGGGTACATCAGTAACTGCTACAGAATGCTGATAGCCTGTCATCTTGAATCTACCACATTCTCCTAGAACCTAGAAAAATTATCTGCAAACTGCAAAACCAGGTTGCTTTCATTTTACTAGAAACCTGTGATGCAATAATGCAAATGGTCCATCAGTCTGGCCATTGCAAATTGGAGAGGAGTGTAAAATAAAATAAACTGTATATAGAAGAAACTCCATGGTAAATTGTGAGTTTTCATGTTTAATTAAAAACCATCTTATTTATGTGGGGCTGCTACAGAATTTTTAGTTTACTGCACTAGAATTATATAAAAAACCAGCCAAGTTAGGCAGAACTGCTCGGTACAATTTTTAGGCATTGGCTATTAAATCTGTCTTCTCTCCTGTGAACAGAGAATTTCCTGTATTGTTTTTTGTCCTCTGGTGAGAAAATCTGCAAGTAAACCTCAAGTATTTACAAAAAGGGAAACTTAACAGATGCAATTTGGATCATTCTGAAGTTAGAACTTGATTACAAAGACACAAATTTCTCATCTTTAATTAAATATATAGTAAAAATATTCTGAAATATGCATATTAAAACTTATAGTTATTACAACCCTAATTTAAACATTATTTCAATTTGGCCAAATATAGTTTAAGCTGTCTTTTAAAAAATACTGCCATACCATGAGCATCTCAGAATAATCCTTTATATTAACTGCAGCAAGCTTCTAAGAATGCTCTGATAGCAGGACTGTGAAGTGCAAGTTTACATGCAGTGTTGAAGATATTCATTAAAATTGTAATTAGGCTCACGATTAAATTCAGTCGCAGTAGAAACTTTGTGTGTAAGTGTTGCTACAGGAAGAAACCTCCAGTCTGAAAATTAGTTCAACAGTCTGAGCTATTTTAATTATGCAGAGTTGATTATCATTGGAGAAAGAAACCTTTATTACTGCACCAGAATACTGATTCCTTCCACCCCCCAGCACACTGCTTGTTTTTCTGGGTTAGAGTGTGGTCTGTTTTGCTAGCCTAATGATGTTCTGTGTAAATAATAGGAAAGTTAATCTCAGTAAGTTCAGGATCCTACTATTAACATTTTTTAAATGACCATTCATATGATAGCACCTATCTTGCTTGCACCTATGGTGTTACAGTGGTAGCTTTTAGTTGTATATAGAAACTTTTAGTGAGGTGTTTTTTAATTTGCAGAATTTTACAAAGCTTCATTCCAAGGCAACATCTTGTTTCCATTTTTGCAAACCTAAAGCTAGTGACAGAGATGCTGATGGATGGCTTTAACTGTCTCAAATGTCACAAATATACCTAAATTTGGCAAATCTGGGTATAGCAGAAGGAAATGTCCCTCCCCCTATTCATGTCTAATTTGATTATCGGCAGAGTCCCCTATCTTTGCAGCAGATTTTATACATCAGTTGAGAAGGATTTGATTCTCTGAAATGGAACTTGACTTTATTTCAAGTGAAAAAGCAGAGGGTACAGCACACACTCTTCTTGCCAAGCCCTTCAAGCACATGTCCTCCTATGGTTTGGAGGTGATGAGTAGCTGTGCAAAGATTTTTGGGCAGCATAATCTGACTGCTGCACTGTGCTTTGCTCCCTCACTTAGTCTGCAGTGGCCCAAGAGTCAGGGTGGTTGTTGCCCTGGCCTGAAATGGTTCTTCCATCCATCCCCTAATTTTCATCAGCTGTCCTGGAGTTTAATTTCCAGGCTTCACACACAGATTAGTCATTGCTATTTTGTTTTAACAGTACCTTCAGGATACCTTTCTTTTTGTGTGATTTTTTTTTTTTCTTCATGTCTGCTGCTTTTCAGATGTGTGTACCTTTTCCAAATGTGCCAGCTTTCTCCAAGCTGGTTCTTCTTTGTATGTGTATCTGTGATTCTGAGACTCTTGGAGAAGTGTATATGTTGAAACTTGGTGATTATTTCTTTAATTTGTCCTAAAGCAATGAATATGTCAAAATAAATTGATGTGTTTAGTCAGATTTACAAACTTTAGTTCCAACTACCTATTTAGGTACTCAGATGTGAAAAATTCTGGTTTTGCCCTACTATCTATGTTTCAGTGCCTAGAAATATGTATTTTTATTTGAAAATAAAGCATTTAAGGTGGAGTTAGGTTTATACAAGTGAGCTAATTCACATGGCAAGGCATCACCAGATGGAAGAAAGACTAGGCAGTTCACTGAAAGATGTGGCAAGTTTGTTCTGTGGTCTAATATAAACATGCAGTTCTTCATCCACTTGCTATTGTTACTGCTGCTAAAAATAGAGAAAACCCTCATCTAAGACTTCAAACCAAATAGATCTCACTCTGTTGTCACCTCTCAGTTGCAGAGAGAGGCAGCAGCTCTTGTAAAACCAAAATACATTACACTTTGTAATTTTTTTTATGAACTGGTTTGTGTCTGCCTGAAAATGTTTGGTTTATTGGATGCACAAGTTTAAGATTAATTCCTGATTACTGTAGGTGTTGCTACATGGCTATTTTTTGTATTTGCTATTATTTTCAATAGTGCACTGTAATAGGTGCTATCCTCATATTGCTGACAGCCTGGCCTGTTATTAATGATGTTCCACATTATTCTTTTGGGAGGGAAGAACGACCTACAACTTTGTGATCTGATTGAAATCTGTGCTGCTGGCAAATGTGTCTTGAAAGGATAAGGAAGTTTCTGATACAGAGCCAGCCTGGGCGGATATGTGGGGGTAAGAACCCCAGACAGTGACATGAGTGGTTTCTGTGATAATTGAACAGTGGTTTCACTTGGGTTTTCATCTGTGTTGCCAGGAAGAGACTGGAGCACCCCTCTCTCCACATTAACTAAGGCTGGTTAACTGATTTGTTAGGTGCATTCACAATAACAGCCCCATCATAGGCACCTAAGAGTACCAGAGTGGCTTCTCCTTTCTGGGAAGACTGCTAATGCCCAATTTGCTGCACAGGAAGGCAGAGGGTACGTGTCCTCTTGTTAACTTGGTCAAGTGTAAGCATCCAGTGTAGGCAAACATAGTTCTTCATTGTTGCTGGCAGGTTTTTGCAGGGTTATGTTGTACTAGCTAGAGAATTCCAAATTAAGTAAGAAATGAGTGGGACTGTCTGATGGATATTCCATAAAATTCTCTACGGTTCCTTTACAATGAGAGGATTTTTAAAAATGAAGGAAGGATGGAGGGGAAAGACTGATGGAGGTAGCAGTGCACATCTCATTCTGGGCCTTGAAGTACTTTCTGAAAGGATTTCAGACTCTTGATCTCACTGAAAGTTATTTTTAAAGACACCATAGTAGTTTCTTTATAGAGTTTTTAAATTAAGTTTTACTTTGTACAGTACAAGGTACATGGCAATGGTGATTTGAGGTTTTTAACCGATTTACAGAATATATTTTTTCTTTCATGTTATTTTCTGTCTTGCTGTCTGTATTAGAGAAATAAGGGGTTATCATATATTCATTGTGCTTCTGCTTGGTGACAATTGGTGCTGCTATCTTTTTACTACAATGGAGGCTCTTAGTCATGTGTCATCTCCTTAATATGATTTTTCAAATAAATAAGTTTTTCCTTTATTCTAGCCAATTGTCTGTGTTTATGATAATGTATATATCTTTCTCCACTGAAATCCTGAATGCAGGAAAAAGATGAGTTTTAAGAAATATTAATGTGACATGATCAATACGAGCCTTTCCAGGTTTGACAGTAACACAAGTGAAGATATTCCTCAGTCTGTCTCTGTCTTCTTAAATAGCTCTCTGCAGATCATGGTGGATGGATTGACATGAAAGTAATTTAAATAGTCATTTTTATTGCTGATTTAAAGCCTGAAGCTGGAAAAAATTGTCTCAAGTAATAGACTTTTAAAAGGCTTTTCCTCCCACCACTTTCTGAAAGAGGAGTTAGTTTGTGCCAGTTGATAGACAATGCATTTGTACTTTGAAAGTTGCAACTGCCATTGAGTGTTGATTTGCCACAAAATTTTGCCTTTACAATAAAAGAAACACTTGATGGTTATCCCATGCACACTATTTAAGGTATTCATAAAGAAAGAAGCATATATCTGGATTACTGTCTGAAGTAGATTCAAGGATTTAATGTTCTACTATTCTAGTGATCTATATTCTGAACACCTTTGGAAGCAATTGAAATTTAGTTAATAGATATAAAAAGTTCCAGCGAATTTAAACTTCAGTTAATTTGAATATGCTGAATGTATAAGTGAATAAGTTTATGAATATACATTTCACACAAAATTATTTAACAAAATAAATGTTTTCTCCAATGAAGGAACTGATGTATTACCTTTTGGGGGACTCAGTCAGCCACGATTTAGAAATTGTAGATCCCATCATTAATGCTGAGTTCTAGCCCTAGTCATGGAGAGGGAAAAAAGTTGGGATTTTTTTTTCAGGTGGTTGCTCTGTTTTTCATTATCTAATCACTGAGTTTGCTAGTGGGATAAGTAGTAGTGAAGACAATATCCCCCCTCCCTGGTCTTCAGAAGCTATTGCAGTAAATTCAGCTTGAATAAAAAGCTGGAGTATTAAGGTTTTAATGAGACACCTTCTCACTGCTCTTGGACATTTCACAAAGATTGTCATAACTTGAAATTTAAAGTCAGTTTCTTTTTTAAATGAAAACATTTATTTTTAAATTATGATTTTCACATAAACTGCTTAAACATAGTTTAATTGTTCCTATTAGATGCTCATTTGGTTTATCTTTTTTAGCTATCCCTATACAGATAAGAACAGTACTGGTACTTACTGGGGTTAATGATAAATTAATGAAAAGAGCTAATAGAAATGTGAGGCACATTTCTACCTACCTCTTAACTACAAAAGGGAAAAATGAAGGAAAATCAGGCCCTGGACATCTTTTGTTTTCTGTCATTTTACCAGAATTGCACTGCTTTATGTCAAGCTGCTGAAGGGCATATGCTTACACAGAGAAGAGCAGATTTAAAATGGGCACACAGAGTCTCCATCCTCTAAACTGCATTCAGCAAACTGAGTGGTTTTGGTCCCTGTCTGTTTCTGGGTACAGGGGTATCTACCATGCTAAAGAACTGAATCCTTGCCTTTCAGCTTTTATTTGTAGTGGAATAAGAACATAGAGGTTTTACAAACATCAGTGATGTGCTTCTTACTCAAGGATCCTTACAGCTTGGGTCTGTGTGATTAAGTGAAAATGTGTCTTGAACCATCTGTTGGCAACAACTCTGAATTTGCATGTTGGGCAAGAGTGCCCTGCAGCAAGGAAAGAGTGGTAGGGGATAGGGTTAAGTGGTAACAGGCTAAAGTCACTTCCTCATCAAATTTGTGTACAATTTCTGAGCATTGTCAAGAAGTCAGTAAGAGAACTTTTGCTTAAATAACCAAGTTTTAAAAAAACCACATTTCAAAAATCCATTCTTTGGATTTAGCATCTTTTTGTTGCTGAAGAGAAAAATCTTGAGTAGGTGTTAGGGAAGGATAAAAAAAGGCCTCTAGGATTAAGGCCTCACAGCTGTTTGACAGTATATATTAAAAGATCCCTTTGCCTTTTTAATTTTTGATTTTCCTTTCAAGTTTCTCTTGGTACCTCGGTGGAATTGGGGGAAATTATTAACACAATACTACAGCTTGCAGTTGCAAGGAATTCTATTTGAGCACTAGACAGGTAGGCTAAAAATGGCTTAAGGGAGTAACAAATATTTTTGGTATGTGTTTTAAGTGCTTGAGAGTGGAGATGTCTGAAAAGCATCAGGGGAAATAATGAAGCCGAACCTGTCTGAATATTTATTTTCCCTCAGTCATGTGTATATACTAGCTATTCTTTTATTTTTTCCTTTTTTTTTTTATTTTAAAATTACCTTATAGCTGCATACCCAAAATAATCTCCTGGGTTCCCTCCCTTGCAGGTTTTCCCTTGTGGACAGAATTTTATATATTTTTTTTCGTGCTATACAGTGTGCTGTTTGCCATGAAACCTATGTATTTTTGGGACATTTTAGTCCAAGAACTGGCTTTGAGGAGGCAATGTAGAATTTAACTCTCTATGGAGGCAAGGTAGAATTTAACTCTCTATGTACAGCACGATAGCTCATTGCTGTGAAGGAAATTATTTAGAAATGGTAGCCTCTCACAGGAGACTGCCCCAGAGCTGGAGGTGACAGGAGATGAGCTTCACAGAGGTACTGCAGGCTGACAACAAGGGGTGCTGAGAAAATAAGGGCCCTCTCTCCCTTTCCTTGTGGATACCTCCCCAGGGGGAGACTGGGGGTTATTTGTGCAAAGGAATAGATATATATAAACAAACAAACCAATATATAATGTATTTCTGGAATATGCTAAACTGCTACTGTAAACAAGGTAATAGTGTAAATATTATGTGTTAGAGAAGGAAAAGAAGAACCAGAAGCAAACAATAATTAGCTGTCAGAATTTTAGCTCAAGCTAGGCACTAGAGTTAAAAACCCCCTTCGCTCACCTGGTGCCTGCCCTAAAGATAGTGGGCTTGAGTATCTGCAGATCACCAAGATTAAATACAAGTGATACTAGACATGGTTGTGCCTGTCTGATTCTTTTACATGCAAGAGGAGGAGAAAGAAACTGTAAATGATGGCAGAAGAGAGTCTGATTCTCCAAACCAATGTCTCTTTGCATCTCGTGGGAGACTCACATGCCAATTCAGCTGTCTCATCTGACACACCTTTTCCTTGCTTCAATTACTTACTACTATTATTTCTCATGCCAGGTTGCCATCTTCACTGACAACCGTGTGCTGGCTGCCTATTTGTGTGTGACACCTGTGGTCTCACAAGTGTCCCCTAATACTTCATACTCTACCTCAGGTCCTGATGGAAACTAGACATCTAAAGGAAAAAAAAATGGAAACTAGTCATCTAAAAGAAAAAAAAAGTCATGCAAGCTATGTGCCTTCCAAGATTTTTCTTCCTGAAGAATAAAAGTTTAAACAGGTGTCTGAAGCCAGTACACTTCCACTAAGACTTGTAGGAATGCTTAACTTGCTGCAAATACTGTTTGACATTTCCTCACCTGTGTTGAAGGAGCAGTGACAACTTGACTGATGGTTGGAAGGGCCTCGTGGCTCTCTGGCTGTCGTTGGCCCTTCTCTATTTACAGCTCAAACACTGCTTTGCTACCCTCTGAGATGAACTCTCAGAGAAACCAGATTTAAAAAAATACTGTAGATCTTTGAGCATATGCACATTGTTAGTGAACATTCTTTTTGTGTGTATGTATAAATGGAAGTATGTCACTACCTTTTCCATTGGAAAGGGACAGAACATTCACTGCTCAAGAAACCTGCATGTAGGGCAAAATGTTCCTTGTTCCTCTGGAGCTGCTTGCAAACAAAATTTGTTCCTTTTTAAATTCAAATATAGAAAACAGTCTTCTTGCTACTAAGAACTTCTTCTGCACTTTGCCATCTCACAAAGGCAGGTATCTTTTTTGACTAAGAATTTAATGATTCATGTGCTTGATGTGGCTGAAAGGATTACTTCAGTGCTGAAACCATGATTTTGCAGGGGCAAATTATAGTTGCTGGGCTGCCTCTGCAGGCTGTAAAGCCAACTTAATAGAAGCAAGTAAAAAGCACTTACAGACAATAAGTATAAGGTAATGAACCTCTGGAAGTTTTACCATCCTCTTTCCCTGTAATTTGGTTAGTTTCAGAAGACTGGAAAGAATAGGCAGATTTTAGTTGGCTGCTTTCATACTAAAGGTGTCACAAAGCAGTCTGGAAGAAGAAAAGAAAAATAAGCAAGAAAAGACTGAGTTCTAGGATTGTAGTGGGAGATATAGTCAAAATCCTATGTTTGTTGATTGATGTGATTGTGTTAGGCAGCTCAACTTTCCACCTTTTCAAAAAAAAAAATTTCAGAATAAATAAGTATGACAATACAAGGCTTTTTAAAAGCTGGAATTTCTCTACTTCTCATTCAGATGATTGCTTAGAAAGAATTCACTAGTTTGATTAGAAGCATTGTTACCACGCAGTCTATGACACTTTTCAATTTGTGAAAAGAGGATTTAATAGAATATTGTCATTTTAACCCCTTAAATGCACAATTCCTTTCAAAACAATCTACGCTTGCAAAGGATTTCTGAATTTATGCAATTGTGGAGAAAAAGATAAAATGGAAACATAATTATGTGCTATTTAATGGGAAACAGTTCACTGAACTGTGCTACCACCACTGGAACTAACACTTTCTGCAACTGGCAATCTCCAAGATTTTATTAGCTCTAAAAATCTTTGGTTTCACCTTCTGGGGCAAGCACAGAAATCAGGCAGAGGAGTCAGGCTGCCTCAGAAGGAGGAGATGGTTTATGTGGTCAAATTGGAGAAAGGAGCCTGGCACCCCTGGGACAGTGGCCATCATGAATGTCCCCAGTGGGTGACCCACAGTGGTGCTGGGCCATGGCAAAGTGAGGGTAACTGCTGCAGTTCTGTTGAGGAAAACCTGCACTTCAAAATTATTGTTTTTTTTAATATTTAGTTTTGGGTAAGTAAGTGAAGTTTAATGCCCCGTAAAGGAGGAAGGAGTGAGTGACAAGATCGTGGATGGCTAAAATATTTGTTTTCAGTGTCTAACCTTGCAGCCCAAGTCCTTCCCAAAGTGTTTTTAAAGATGCTTTTCAGCATGCCTGGCAAAACCCATACCTCATCAGCAGTCATGAGATGAAGCTGCACTTGTTAGTAAATGGCCTATCTGGGCAAAAGCGTTTCATGCCAGAACCCATTTCAAAAAACTTTGGTAGAACACCACAGTACAGGAACATGGCTAGCCCAAGAAATTTCTGTATTGCTGAAACATGGGAGAAACATCACAGACAACTGCCTGTACTCCACGGAACAAGATACAGTTTCATTTCAGCTGAATTCCTGAATGAAAGATCCAGGTCTTTCTATTAAATAGGGCAAGGCTCTATTGAGCTGTTTGGGATTTACGTATTTCATTAATTTTTTGAGCAACCTGGTCTCATTGAAGGTATCCTGCCCTTGGCAGGGGAATTGGGACTGGTTGATTTTTAAGATCCCTTCCAACTGAAAACATTCAATGTTTTTGTGATTTAAATATCAATAGGAACAGGGCTGGCAGTTATGGTGAAGTCCTCAAAAGCTGAGGTATGGAGGGGATGATGTAGGATTAATGCATTTTAGAAGGTTTATGACAGAAGTGATAAGGGGATTCTCTTGATTCCGTAATAGAAGGTAAAAATAATTATAATAAAAAAGAATTAGAACAAAGAAATGCACAGTTAATGGAAGAGCAGTTAGATGATTATCTCATTATTTTTGTTAGTTATTGCAGAGAACGAAAACTAAGGTAGCCTTCTGGGGAATTGTCTTGAGCTGTACTCCTGAATTCTCTAATATCTATAGGCTTTGTCAACAAGGGTAAATCAGAAGAAATTTGACACATTCCTTGGCATCAGCACAGGGTCACCATTTGTAACAGTGAACAAATACTAAATAGAATGCACTTGGTCCTCCTCATTGTGCATATTATGGACAGCTCTCACAGAGAAGGCGTATCCATTACGTTAGACAGAACTCTTGCCAACAGAGTAAGAGTGATTTGAATAGAGTTTTACTTATTTACTGAATAATTACAAAATATGATGAAACAAGAGACAGACTTCAACAGTTATCTACATATAACTAGTTTTAGAACTTAAACAAAATGTCAAGGGCTGATTATTATTCATGAGAAAACACAGAAGAAAATTCATGAGCAAAAGACCCTTTTTGCATTAACAATACCAGTAATGTTCCTACCCTCCTTTCTGAAGAGAAATGAGTACCTGTTCAATCTTGGTTTGAGGTAAATATTCAAATAACAGCAGAGTTAGTGATGCTTCCAACAATATGTACTCTTGTCTTTTGACTGATTCCTTGATGCTGTATGTCTGTGCTCCCACTCCGCTTCCTCAGCTATCCTCTCTCTCCCTGGTTGGATCATGGACCTGTGGATGATGTAGGCTGGTGTTGGGGAAGCTGTGTTGGGGCTGTTCTTTCCCCCAGGCTCTGGCTGCCCCAAGGGTTCTTCTGCTGAAGCAAGCATTGCTTTTAAGCTGTACAGAGGTTGTGTCACACAGTCCTCACTGCGAATGCAGGCTAAGATTTTTCAAGACTCTTAGGGAGAAATGGCATGATGGTATTAATTTGGGTCCTCTTACCTAATGCTGGACTGCTCTGGAAGTTGGGATCACCACTCTTGCAGTTACAGTAACTTTCCAGCATTGCCTTGGCAATCACTGCAAAACTTGTCCTGGCAGATCCCTTTGGCTGTCTACACTCAACTGCTCCTTCACCACAACTTGCAAAGGGACCTCAAGGAAGTAATTCTTTCTCTGGGGGAATCTCTTTTAAGGGCTTTTATGTCATTCCATTCCCCTTACATGTATATGGACCTCACCGGTAGAAAGAAATTTTTCCCTTGAAGATTTTCTGTCCTAGAGAAGATTAAAATTTCCGCTCTTATAATCCCAGTGGAAAATGAGCAGGACAACACCAATTTAGGCTGTTGCCCATTGTGTTTTTCAGCTTCATTACCTGAAACCACAAGTACAAGACTAGAGAAAACTGTAGCTCTTAACTATTCTTAACTGCCAACACGTATAAGTATTTAGGGAAGTTTCAGGAGCTGGCAGCCAGAAAGTTGTTTGTTATAACCTGCAAACTATAAATAAATGCCATGAAAAGCTATGAAGCCCAGTGTTATTTTCTGATAAAATCTAGATTTTACATCTAAGCTAGATTTTAAAAATCAGATCAGAAACTCTTTTGGAGCTGATTTTAAATTATTCTTTGAAGAATTCACTCTCCTAAAGTTGCTAAATTAATATCTTAAAAGATCTCCAAATATATAAATCTACCCAAGAAACAATTGAGAAGTGCTTTTAACCCCTCACTTAAAAAAGTTATGGTAGAAGGAAATGTTTTGACTAGGAAGAACAAATCTCATAATGCCATTTAGATAAATGAAGACAATTTCTTTTTTATTTCACTTATAGTAATTAAACATTCTGGTATCAGCTACCGGTACAGAATAGGTTTTTAAGTACATACATTTGATACTGGTATAAATAACCCTGACATGCTTTATCAACAAGATGGAGGAGTGCCACACATTGCTATCAGCTTGCATAGCTTTCTGTAATGCAGATATGCAGAATTATTAGAATAGCATTTCTATTGTTGGTCAAATGTTAAAAATATTTTTTTAGTTTCATGGCACTAATATCTCATTCCCATAATGCTTGTGTTATTTCTAAAAGATTAGTAAACACACTGCAGTAGTAACTTAATTCATATTCATAGAAATAATTGTCATGGGACTTTGTTGATCTTTCAATCTGAATGAAAGTCAAAGTATATTTCTGTTGGAATTTTCTGTTTTTTCTCCTCTTAAATTAAAAGAAAACAAAACACCTGCAAACAAAATATGCACCCCCCCCCCCCCCAAAAAAAAAACAAACAAAAAACCAACCAACCAAAAAAACCCCAAAGCCAACAAACCACCTGAGGAAGATTCTGTCATACTGATAGTGCTACCAGCTGTCTAGGCACAAAAGTAATGTGAGGTGATGCTGTGATGGTGCACTTTCCATTCTCCTATTCCTCCTTGCAGTTAGACTCTTTCTTATTAAGGAAAAATGTCTATGCCCTGCTTCAGAAATAGTGGTTTGAAATAAAAGGAGAACACATTTCAGAGAAGGACTAGGATTCTGTCAATAGCATTTTAAAGATATTTTTTACATAATCTTTATGAAAAAAGAACATAAGGCAAACAAAGCTGAGGAAGGCTTGTGCAGTGCTGTGTTACTGTGTCTATAAAACCTTTTTCTCTCTCATTTTTTTCTCTCTGGAATGCTAAATAGGAGCCCTAGCTTGAGAATCAATAGTTCAATTAGATTATATGGTAGGTTTTTGGATAGCTGTTAGCATAGCCAGGAGATTACTTTCCCTGGATATTGGGGAAAAGCTGCTCTGGAGTGGGAGACTGTAGCTGCACTTTGAGCCAGCCTGCACTGGGACAAAAGTGCAGTATGAAACAGCCATAAGCTTGTGGTTTTGTTTTATGCTTGCTGGATGCCCAGGGACTGAAATATAATTAGCTATCCTGCATCCAGGAGGAAACAGAAAGCACAGAAAGCATTTGCACTACATACAAACAATGAAAGGAAGTATTAGGCCCAGGTCCCAAAAAATATGTGCTTTAAGTTTGCAAATTGTTGCACTGGAATTAACAGTACTGTCTAAGTGCTTTAGAGTGCTGGAACATGAGTGCATAAAATGGCACTGTGCAGACATTATGGGATAGCTGACTAGAAGACTTCATTCTAAAAGTTAAAAAAAAATAAAAAATATTCCATGGTGAGGTAAAATTCAAACTAAAGTTTACTTTTAAAAATCTTTAATAAGCATAATAATGTAGACAAATAACCCTGCCTAATAGCATCAAAAATAGCTTGGGCAACAGAGAGAATGCACTATTGACCTTCTAAAATAAATGTTTGTAAATTCTCTTTTCCAAAATACCTCACAGCAGAGTGTCTGCTGTTCTGTAACATCAACATCCATGTGCATTGCACAAATGCCATTTGCATACTTGGGGGATATCTAACACAGAAATATTTGAACATGGACTTATTTTGTGGCTATGAGATCATTCATATAAATTGCACTAGATTAAATAGGCTTTGGTTTGCAGTTTTCCACAAACACTCCTCACACAGGAATGAATTGTATTTCATTTTCATTCACTCCTCACATAACAATGAAGTGTATTTCATTTTGAGAAGGTTAATTTCTAAATATTCCTGTAAAAATAATATGTGGATTGGAGTAAAAATAGGCATCTATTCTTCAAGTTAAATGGTAGTGTATCATTACTAAAGCAAACGTTGGCATCTAGGTGGTCTCCTAGTACTGTCTTAAAATAAGAAATAAGTCTGAATTGTTAATTTAAAGAGGGCTAAGCATTTCCTTAGAGATGTCTTATCTGGAAGCAACTTTTTGGATTTAAAAATGATTTGTCTTCAATTGTATAGTTAATATTGCAGGCATTCTCTGGGAAGCTCAGGCATTGCTCATTTTAGTAATATTTTCAGATGAGAGGTTTGAAAAGGTTAGTCTTTATTTTTAGAGTTATCAATTTAGAGAAGATGTCATGAATCACAATTAGAAAAATAACAGATTTGATGTTGATCAAACTCCAGTTTTTCACTCAAAGGATCAATTTGATGGGAACAAGTACAGCAGCAGGTCCTGTGGAATTTTGAAGTTCAGAGTGCATAAGAGAGCCCTGATGCCTACAAAGTCCTGCCTCCTTATCTGAGTAGCATTTTCTATTTCTAGCTTGTTTCCAACTATGTCCATAACAGTCCTTAAAACCATGACACCTCTTTATAAAGATCACTAAGGTCTGTAAAAGTAGGAATGAATTTAGCAGTATTTATTCATGGCTTCTGTTCCATGAGAGAGAACAGAACAGCATCTGATCCCTGAGAGCAGAGCTACCAGGGAGGAGCTAGGGACACCAGTGTCTCATTCTCACAAAAAAATTTACATTATATGAGGTAGAAATGCATTATCTAAAATCTAATTACCATCCCTAGGTGCCCACATGGCATGCAGTGACATTTGCCAATGTCCCAGGAACAGCTTTTGGACTTTGCATGGTGCTACTGTTTCCAGAACAGAAGCTGTCCTGGACTAAAAGTTTCTTTTCTATTGCAAGACTATTTACTTTCATTTAATCATCTTTACAGTGGGCCAGAACTCAAAGACTAACAGTGACATAGCAACAACCCTGTAAATGTAAACAGAAAATAACTGATGGGGCTGTTACTTAAAAAATAGTTATCTGATGAGAAATGCCAGCTGTTCCTGATCAAGTGTGGTCAGAGGAAATGGAAAGTAGCTTCTCAAGTATTGGAGGTGAGATGGGCAGAGATAAGCTTGAATGGACATATCAGAACCAAAGCAGGTTTATGTGATTTAAAAGAGATATGAATGATGCATTTCTATTTTTTGTGTCTCTGACATGAAAAACATAAACCAAAGGAATTAAGTTTTGTTTAAACTACAAAATGTATAGGCAAAATTTCTTGGAGAGACAAAGAAAGCCACTGATGAACCCTATAGAGACAATCAAATTCTATGAGTGCAGTGTGGTGGGACTCATCAAAACCGAATTCCATGACTCAATGTGGTGAGACATTCATCTAACTGTGCAAACAACAGTGGACTTGTGGCATATGTAAATGATGAAATTATTATTTCACTGTCTGGGTTGACAAAACATGGAAGGTACCTTGGTTTTCACCAAAACAGAGAGAAAAGTAACCACCATGTATAAGGATTCTGGTTCATCCTTTAATCTGCTACACTGAAGTTAAAAAAGAAAAGGACTCTGTTTCTTTGGAGAGTGTTGTCATTTCACATTACTTTCACAACAAGGTAGAGATGATCCCCAGCAAGAGAGCTCCAGAACTGATCCCCCCCAAAGACTGGGAGGTATTTTTGTTCTGTGCCTACATGCCCATGTGCTGAACCAGTAAGTGGCCAGAAAGCCATTGTTCCATGTCTTTATATGACAGATAAGGAAAGACTTGGTTTGCCATTCCCCTAAGCATCAAAGCTTAGCCTTGAAAAAATGTTGAAGAAAATAAAATCTATAAAAAGCCCTAGACTTAATTGGCCACTGCATCTTTTAAGGTCACTGCCTTAGCAGTTCTTCTGGTTCATCAGCCATGCCTGCATGAGGGACAGGCTGCCACTCCTGCAGTGAGTTGTGCTCTGTCCAGTGTCACTGGGTTATTCTCCCTCAAGAAAAAAACAGGTGCAAACCAACCTATTTTCAGTGCAGCTGCCACCATGAAAGTGAGAATTTGTCATGGTGCTGCAAAATGCCACTGATGCCAATGGGTGGGTGCCCCTTTCTTCTTGCTCCCTCCAGTGAACACAGTTAAAAGGTGAAGGCCAATAGCTGATGTCACTTTAGCAGCAGCAATGGATAAACAAGTACGCTGGAACAAGTACATTCAGCATGAATTATTGTTTCATGTTTTCTCTACCAAATCAATGACTACAGCAAATTGAGCATATATCTGTAAATAAAATTTACCACTCCCCAACTTGTTTGCCTTCATTGTATCTCTTTTGAAATTATTAATATTTTGTGGTATTTGGGCTGTAAGAAAAACTAGAGACATTACTACAAATCCATGAGAAGCAACATAAAGAACATTATATGCCTGTGATGAAACTTCCAATCAGGTATATGTTCATAACTTTCACAGTAATCTAAAACTTTCATGCCATAAAATAGCCTGATCCCTAGAGGTACTGACTGCAGCTCAGCAGCTGTTTTGTACACATACAGTTTATTTTTCCTGCAGACACAAAGGGAAATGTGGTATCTGCTCCAGCAACATTACATGAAAGAGAGTTGGAGATAAAAGTAGACATGGAAGATACTTAAGATTAATCACTTCGTGTGATTACAGCTGAACCAAATTCTGCAGCCTCAGCTCTGTGATGTTTCTGTGGGATTGTGCAGCAGAAAGGGGCTATGTCTCACTCTTCCTTGTGAAGTTTCATCCCTTCCTCACTTCACTCACCTTCCTCTGTCCTTCTTGGCCATGTCCTCTCTTCCTCTCTTCTGACTGAATCTACAATTCAACACCAGCTGTGGCTTTCTGGAGATATTTGTTCCATTCATTCTTCCTGAACAAGAGACAATAGATCTCATGTTGGAGTGTCTCTGCCTTCCTGCTTCAAAAATGACAGTAGCTATAAGAGTCTGCAGGCTGTACAAAGGAAGGAGGTGCTGCTTCTCTTTTCCCAGAGAATTTCATAGAAATGTATAATTTTCAGGAGCCCTGAAGCAGGTAGCTGCTATCCAAGTAGCTGTTCTGCACTAGATACTCTGCTATAGCCTGAATGGATGTGTTTTGTGGTTTGAATGTAGCCTGAAGCCTGCCTGTTGTGTTACCCTGTTGTGTCACACTGATCTGAAAATATTCCTGTGAAAGTAAGATACACACAGCTCCTCCATCCATTTTCCAAATTTCATTGCAAGGCTACTGTAAGAAATATGCTGGCAGCCCATGAGACCCTGGGCAAGGGGATCATGTGCACCCTCAGTAAATTCACCAACAACACTAAGCTGGGAAGGAGTTCTGATCTGCTGGAGAGTAGGAAGTCTAGCTCAAGAACTGCATCCAGTTCTGGGCCCCTCACTCAGCAATGACACTGAGGAGCTGAAGCAAGTCCAGAGAAGAGCAACAGAGCTGGGGAAGGGTCTGGAGCACAAGTCCTGTGAGGAGCAGCTGAGGGACCTGCCACAGCTTAGCCTGGAGAAGTGGAATCTCAGCAAGGACCTTATTGCTCTCTACAACCACCTGGAAGGAGGTTGTAGCCAGGTGGGGTCTCTTCTCCCAGGCAACTGTGACTGGACATAGCCACAAGCTGCATCAGGGGAGGTTTGGGTTCGACCTCATGAAGCATTTCTTCACTGAAAGGGTGGTCAGACATTGGAATGGGACGGGCCTGGACCTGGTGGAGTCATCATTCCCAAAAGTTTTCAAGGAATGACTGGACATGGCATTTTGTGCCATGGTCTGGTTGACAAGGTGGTGTTCAGTCAAAGGTGGGACTTGATGATTTCGGTGGTCTTTTCCAACCTTAATGAATCTATGTTTCTGTGATGCTAAATTTCCAGTGGGGAAAAGGAAGCCTGGATGTGAGGCTGGTGTTGTAGCCATGACAACCAATGCAGAGGAGATGTGAACGAGGCAGGCACTCAGAAACAGAGCAGTGCAGGGCCCTGAAGAAAAGGCCAGATCCTCAGAAAAAAAAGTGGAGCTGGTTGCTGGTATAGAGGAGTTTGATCAGAAAAAGCACAGTTGTGTTTTTCCAACATGCTGTGCTTGTGAATGGTATATGGAGACTTTTATGAAATGAGAGGAGGGTGTTGCCTGTCAAAGAAAGAAAAATACAGCTGTAGAAATGATTTGGAAGAAGAAGAATGTCAGGTGATAGTGTTTCAGTGCAAGGAGAGGTATCTATCACATCTGCAAAGAGTACCGTGATATTGACTGTGACACTGTAGGAAGAAAAAGACAGTTAGGAATGGAAATTAGGGGTGTATATGTTTTAATTTTGCATTATTCCAGTTGGCAGTGCCATATGGGGTTTTGGTTGGGCAGAAATCAGGTGCAAGTGTAGATATACAACTGAGCTCTCAGCAAAATGTTGGCAGTTGAAGCATGTCAATGGCTGTACCTGCCCAGGCAGGGTGTAAGGAATGGGAAGCAAAGCAGTAAATATATATCTGGATATATTTATATATCTGGATTATCTCTAAGCTCTGTCCCTGACTTGCTGTGTAATATTGGGCAAGAAATTTAAATCTGTTTCTTATCCGGTCCTGTGACTTTATATAATTCACAAAAATCCATGAAAAGTATGCTGGGGGTTTTTTTTAACTATCTGTATGTGAAAGGTTTACCACAATTGGTCTCATTTTCAGTTTGGTCTTTTAAATGCTTTCTTAAGAAATCTACAAATGAAAAAACAAGTAGATGTAAAAAAGTCTGAGGAGCAGTGCAGAGTATCCCAAAGTCACAGTAAATTACTGCCTCTTTACTGCTTATTCTCATTACATAGTGAACTTTTCCTTCAACCTGAGTGTCTGGATTACCAGTTCCCCAAAATGGTTTTGGTACTCTGTAGAGCACTCCTGTGAGTGCTAGTGGTGTTAAGATTGTCTGCTTCTAAAATGATTGACTCCAAGTCTTTGTTTGATTCATGAGTGTAAAACCATTCTAGAGTTATTGTACTTAACAGTAAAACATTATTCTTTGAAAAAGAAAATTTTTCTGTTTGTTCTACAGTAAAAATTCAGTTAAATATATATATATATATATATATATATATATATGTAAACACATGTATATAAAGATACATTTATTCTAGATGATCTAAGATTTTCCTCATTACAAAATACAAAATAAAGCCACTAATGAATAAATGAATGACAGTTCTCTTTTTTACTTCTTGATCTGATTCTTGGCAAATTTTGGAGAGGCTGTTAATTTGGTCTTCTTCCTTCCAATCCAGGCTAGTATAACTTTGAGAATTTTTCTGAGGTTACACATTCCCTTGGTATGTTACAAAGCCTGCAGTGCTTATAGCTGGTTACATCTCTGGTAGGTGGATGCAACCATTCTCTTTTTCTAATTGTCTACATGAAAAGCAATAAGCTGGAGTGCTCTACAGAAATTGTGGATAAATTCAACTGAGAGAGATTAAGGCTAAGTAATTTCCAGTTTATGCTTGCAAAACATGCCAGCTGTGTCCTACGAGTGTGCCCTGCTTTCTTCCCAGTTCCACATTTCAGTGAAGAGACAGAGCCTGTGCATCTGGCCACCTCACATCATTTGCTAGGCTTCTCAAGGCCCATACAGCTTTGTATGCTGCTGGCACACCAGGAACCATGGAATCTTAAATCTGACCTGTAGTCTTTCTTGTTTTCCTGTAAAGGGGCATGTGTATTTGTTTGGTTTCCCACAAATAATGCTGCTGCTCAGAGCACACATGGACACAGCGGTGGCATGGCCACCAGGCTTGATATCAAGCAACAAATTAGTATGGGAAATCACTTGTATTGGCTCCTGCAGATTTTGCCTTTCAGTCCTGGGCAACACAAGAAGTAATATTGTGAATTTATTTTGAAAGATGGCATCACAAATTAGACATAACCTTTTTATCTTTTTTTACCTATTTAAATGTAAGCATGATCTTTTTGGTATTTTGAAACAGGTCCTTTACATCCATAATTTTTAATGCTATGGTTTCTACCTAAAGAGTTAATTTCTGGGAACATATACCCAGAGCCAAAATTCTCCTTGACCAGTAAAAAACCGGATTGAGTTACTACTAATTGCTTAATAACCTGGTAGGTTTTGTTTTGATATTTCTCCTTTTAGTACTAAGAAAGTCACAAATGCTTTCTTAAGAATTGTGCAGAGTGGAGTAGGTATTCCTTATTATTTTTTCAGATGTTTACATTTTTAGCACTGAAATCTCATCCTAGGGACAGAGCAAACTTCCTGCTTTGGTCTTGTGTCCATTATTTGAAATACTTTTGACTATCATTACTACATGAACAGAACTTTATGCACCATCAATATTTCAAATGTAAATAAAATAGTTCTTTAAAAATGAAGATCACTTAAAACATAGTGCTGCTTGAATGTTGAAGAGCCATTATGTTTAATAGCATTTTTAAACTATTAAAGTTGAGTGGTTACTTTTTATTTTGCATTTAGTCACTCATGGGAGACATTTATTTTGTCCCGTACTCTGCAAATAGTGATGCTGTTAGTAGAGAAGATTCTCATTTTGAATAATGGTCTCATTTATATAATATCCCTTAGTATAATATATTCATATCTTAGAGAGAAATGAAAATTCACAAACTGTTAAGGGGTGTACAGAAAATCAAATGAAATATCTGTCTATAAAAAAATCTTGGGGGGGGAAGTAAAAGAGTGAACACCTTCTTCTGGTAATTATTAGGTTTGAAGTTAACACCCTGTTTTAGCAGTGATGACATAGTAGGAAATAATGATAATAAAGAAATAATTTTTATTATGGATTAGATAAGCTTTTTCTCAATATCCTTGGACAGCAAACTCCAGGACAATTCAGAATGGCTGACTGCATGAAAATGCAGAAAGAAATTATGGAATTAGATGCAGCAGTTTTTATAGCCCTGACTTAGCTTTATGTAGGCATTTGAGAGTCATTCTTGCTATTTTTTATTCACTTTTTATGGCTATTCCAGCATGTTCCAGTGATTCTCTTTTTATGCTGTGGTAGCACCAAAAAGAAAGGCTCATTTATTTGCTACAAACCTTGCAGAAAAATGAATAAAAGACTGATTCATCGTTTGTTCCACACAACGTATTTTTTCCTATTACTTTTGGGTGCTCTGCCAAATGCCTGGGTTTATATTTCCTGATCCTGAGTGATTTGAAATTTGAACCAGAAAAATGGACAAATTGTAGGTGTAGGTGTACAAGTCTTTTTGGACACTCTTGATTAAGACAAAGAAGCAGGAACCAGAAGTAAATACACATTTATTAGTGCTTGAATCATTGGTGAGATGAGGGATGTTGGGTAGATAAATGTGCACATGGATGTGCAAATACTAGAATATATATATTTTGCCACATTCTTCAATATACAGTTGTTATTTGTATCAACAGGAATTTGTCTGGAATAGAATATATCTCTACATTTAAAGCAAAAACTGATTTTAAAACAGTTAATTATAGCATGAAATTAACATTGCCTTTGCTAGACTTTGCAATTACCAGCTCTGCAAATGGAAAGTCACCAACAAATTCTGGAGGTTTTAGTGTGGCGCTGGTCTCTGTGATCATGTCAGAAGAGACAAATCAATGCATTGCAGCTTAAATTATATCATTCTGCTAAAGATTCCTTAGAAGCAAGTGCAATAGTAAAAAAAAATCTGCACTACAGGAATATCACTTTGTTAAGCTATTGTAAATTTTAAAATGTACTTTAGTTTTAAAGAAGCAAACCCTGCAAATTCCTCTTTTTCCTAAAGCAATCAAAATGGATTCAGGCAATACCTTTCTTATTAACCATGTATCATTTAGCTACCCACTTGTGCTTTGTAACCTTGACTTGATAAAGCTGTTTAAAAAATTTTAAGAAATCTTTTGTATGAAGGATCGTTAATACATGGAAAAGATCCTATTACTTTATCTAAAGACTAATGCACTACAGTAGCCTTTTCAGAGAATATAAGCTATCTTCTCCAACACGTCTGTAATTCTGTTAAATATCTATTTAAAAGATGTCTAACAGTGTTACTAAAGTGATAGATGTTATTTTTACTTTTAAAACTAAAAAGTACAGCACCTTCTGAAACATTTTAAGATCGTTTATGTGCAAAATGAATGCACATAAACTTTAAAGAATGGATTTTTCAACTCGGTAATTTTTGCGCTCTTTGAGATTGTTTCAATTGCTACAATAAGAGAATTTGAACTCCAAATAATTGGCAGCGCATTGTGAGTTTTATGTGGAATCTGTGGTCTTTTGAGCATGAGGCATAATTGCTCTTTGCTTTTAGAAAGATCTTCTTCCAATAGCATATTTTCTCATTCTCATTAATGGAAATTAAATAAGTTTCTTTTTTTACTTGAAAATTTTGGTCAAGTTTTTGTCTAAATTTATATCTCTGTTATCTATCTAATTCATGCATTACAGGTATTTTCATATTCTGACTATTAGTGTGGCATACAAACGCCATAGCTAATTGATGCATTTTATATTGGGCTGTATGGCTTGGTGTAAAATTTTAATGTAAGCAGGAATTTGTAAGGACATTTTCAAAGGGAATGATCTGATAGTAATAATCAAATAAATTTTTATATCTTGTGTCATAGAGAGGCATAGATATACATGATCGATACATATTTTTCCCTATTAAAATCAACTTATATGGAAATAGAGGTATCTTGAAGGAATTGCTAACCAAGCTTCTTATTTCCTTTGCCTTCCACTACCTTCTAAAGAGCTTTTAAGCCAGTAGATTCATGGCAAATCTTGCTTTTGTAATGCAAATAAAACAAATGTTTTCCATATGATTATGGTTACATGATCCCTGTGCTGTACTCTCTTACATGCAATGCACACTGCTCACTGCCAAGGCATGGCTGCTGTCCAATGTATACAATCTAAAGAGTTCAGGCTCTATACTCAGGTTTACACTTTCAAATCACTACACTATTGTGATCCATACTATATGTGCACAGTAATTAATGAACAGTGAGTTTCCTTGCTCACTAGAACAGTGTTTGGAAATCAACAAATCTTCTGGTCCAAGATTTCTACATATCTCCATACACAGAAGTGTTTAATGAATTTTAGACTACTGTATTCCTTATTTTGGGACATTTTCCCAAAGCTTTAACAGGTGTGACATCTGGAGTTAGGCAAAGTAGTATTTCCTGTACTTGTGCAATCTGGTTTAGCCCTAGAAAAAAGCCTGTGATCATTTGCTCTTCACAAGGTTACATATTCTTACTGTGGAGTTGTTGAAAAGCAGATTCATGGATATGCACAGTAGAATAAAATGCTGTACACTAGTTTCAAAGATGCTGTGTATTCCCCTCCTAAATCCCTGTCCTGGTTCCCACTTACAGACATAACTTTAAAATCACTAGTCCCACTTTAAAAATTAAAAAAAAAAAAAAAAAAAAAAAAAAAGGAAAAGGGGCAGATTCTTCAATGCACAAGAGGAAATTTTAAGGTCTAGGGAAAAGGTAGATTTATTGAAAGTGTTTTGCTGAACACAGTGCCTCAATTCCAAGAAGTGCATGAACTGCAACACATGCCTTTGCCAAGCACTCCTTGTTGTTTAAGCCATGTTAACTGCTTATTTGGCATGCAAGCTTCCTGGCTCACTGAGAGACATCTATTTCTCCTCCAACTGAATAGGGCAGGAGAGTCATACCCTTCAATATTGACATTTGTTTTAGGAGTGACTTGTTTACTTTATGCTATTGATCTGAAACTTGCACTGTATGTGTGGCTTTTGTGCCTAGCATCAGACATTTTACAGCAAAAGGGAAGCTTGAAGTGATGTAGGTTCGTGGTTTCTATGTGACATGGTCTAGAAAGGTCTGTAATACTTGGATTTTTAGAAGATATGGAGGAAGACTAATAATGATTAGTTCAAAGAATGGAATTTGGAGGGAAGTACCAAGTACCCTACAGGAACTGATATATACTGTGCCCCAGGAGTGTGTTTCTCCAAAGTAGAAGCTTCTTTAGCAGAAACATATGTTTCTTAGAACCAAAATGAAATAAAAGTCCCTATTTTCATCTGAACAAGTACTTCTTCTGATCTTTCCGTTTATCAGTACTGTAGTTAGACATCTTTTGTCTAGGCCACAGAATTTCACTTATTATCTCTCCAATTATACTAGTTTTGTTTTTTTAAGCTAGTGTTGATTTTCTCATTTATTTTGATTCAAATTTATCTGGACATGGGGAATCCACCACTTCTCCTGGTACTTCCTAGAATCTTTTGCTGCCATTGATACAATTGTACATTCCTTTTCATATTTATTTTATCTCTATATAAATTCCAGTCATGGTTCCCTGTTCCATCTGTTTCTGCAGAATTTAGAAGCCATTTGCAGCTTGGTGATTTCTTCTTTTAAGGATCTTAAGTGTTGTAATCCCCACTCAGTCTTCTTTTGCTAACCTACAAGAACCAAATTTGAACTCTGATTGTAAATTCTCCTTCCCTCACATAATTGTTGTATCTCCTAGATCCACTTTATTTATACTTTTAAAAACCTGTTCACCAGAATGTGTGCAGCATCTCAGTCCTGCTGCAGAGAAGGGTAAAGCAATCTCCCCAACACTGCAGGAAGTGAGGGGAGAAAAAAATTTCTGGTATTCCATCTTATTAAGGGTTGCTGGTTTGCTTAAGATTAAAAGTGAGAAGTGTTTACTCTCCTAAAGACGTTGCCATATAAAAGTTTAGTTCTGCAAAGTCCTTATCCTTGTGGCAAACTTCACTGATTCATCAGGTCTGATTTTGCCACCATTGCCTGATGTGCAGCTGTGGGCTGTGTCTGCAAACTGACAGAACAGCTGAAACCTCTGAAGGAAGGAAAGGGCTACCATTTAAAAAGGAGTTTCAAAATAGTACTTCAATAGTACTGGATCTTACCCAGTTGCAACTTTTAGATACTATGAAAATCTAAAAGTTAAATTTATTGTGATAATAAAAGATTGTGGGAGCTGTGCTGCTGAAATCGATCAGGGCAAGATTAAACAATAAAATCTGGTTTGAGTCAAACTCACCATAAGGAGGAGCATTCATTGGACTTTGGATCAGGCCCAACATTAAAGCTTCTTTCTTAAAGGAGATTTTTATATTCACTATTCTCCTACACAATTTTTCAGGGGTATTTAAGAAATAACTACTTAAAAATTATCACCTTTCTTATGTTCAATGTTACTTGGAGGTATAATTTCTTAATAAAACAGTGATACAAACTAAGGTTTTAAAAATAGATTTTTTTTTTACTTTGCAAATACCACCAGCATGTCTTAAAGCAAGTAGGATTCTGCCTGTGTGTGGAAGGGGGAGAGCTGGTGTATTGATCAGCTGAAGTGCTGCGGAGACTATAAACTGATAGTCAGAAGGAGGAAAAAAAAAACTAAAACAAATCACAGGCAAACACATAGCAGCAGAAAATCTGCAGAAAATGATCCACTGCTGTCTTCTTCTCAGTTTCTATCCCCAAATGAGACTATATCTCAATCTGTTTCTGGTCAAGACCAAGCATAACAAACCTTAAACATTTGGTTCATATTTTTTCTCCCTGAAACTTCGTATGAATTATACAAAAAAATCACGGCGTGTCTTTAAAAATTCTGATCAGGTTTCCTCTGGAGTCTTGCTGCTGGAAGAATGTCTTATGGGTAAATTTCCACTCTCTCAGCAGGGCAGTGTTTTGCATGAACCAGCTCCCAGGAGAGAATGTTGTGTGCTTATTCTGTACAACAAGGCTCAGGCAGCATCTCCATATTAAACTGACCAGAGGGAGGGAGGGGAAGAAGTTGACCTGAGGGGAAAGGCTGAGGGCTGAGACCAGAAGACAGTGTTTATTTCCAAAGCTAGACAGCACTGTTCATAAAAACAAACAAACAAAAAATCAGCTCCCAAAATCCCCCAAACCAAAACCAAACCCTATGAAAAAACCCCAAACTACAAAAAAAAAAAAAAAAAAAAAAAGCCCTCTTAAATTTTTCTACAGGTATATTATTACTATTATATTATTAGCTGAAGTATGTGAAAACCACCTTCCCAAAAATACACTCACTAAGGCATGAAATAAAATCCCCAAACAAGAAATCCTGGTGCCCAGTCATTTTCTTGTCTGTTTTAGAGAAAGTTGGCAAAATACTCCCCTTCTTTATTCTTTTACTGCCTGGACTACAAATTTATTTTTTTCTTCCTTAAAAATTGACTTCACTTTTTTGAACCTGGCAGTACAGACTGTTTCACTAATGGATCTTGTTGTTACTGGGCTATTTCTTGGTATGGTTCTGTGATTCAATACTTTTAATTATCTTTTTATTACAACATGTACCAGGTCCTAGCATACAGTAGATTTACTGATAAGGCAATATACTACTTGTATTGTATTGTATCCATTTATAGTCATTTTTATAATGGTATCTTGCTAATAAAATGTTATCTTATTCATTCAATTTGTGTGTAATAAATCAACAGCCTGTTCACTTTCTTCTCATGCAGATATCAGAATAAGTATGTATGACTGTGTGCATGTACTAAACCTGATGATGTTGCTTGCATACAAATGGAAATTAGCCTAAGAGCATTTCATTAATGAAAGTGTAGCTGTTTTCCTGTGATCAGAGTAAAATTAATACCCCAAATACATAAAATAACATGGGAATTTATTTTATCTCACACGAGTCATTTGAAAAAATGCACCCAGACCATTTTTTCCCTGCCATTATTCCCATATTACAGATTTCAAAACCTAAATAACTTTAAATCAGGGTTTTCTTCTGCTGTACAAGATAAATCAGGGATTCCCCAATTTACATTTTCTGTGTAATACCACTAAGATGCGGCATTAGCTAGCTGTGGAAGTGGCAGCAAATCTCACTCTACATATATGCAAATGAGGATGTATTTAGCAGCTTACACTACATTGATATCACATTTAGAAATGTGTGATATACATAATGAAAGATGAAGTAATGCTCTATGCCCTTGCTTTAAAGGTGGCCCATAGAAAGCAGCACTTACGTTGTACCTCCTTTCAGAGGAACTTGAATAAGACTAAAAATATCTAGAGGATGTGATGACAAATACAAAAATATCTTGGATTTAGTCTGGATGAACTGTTGATTCTCTATCTGTAAACTCCAATTTTTAATTCAGAGAACAAGAGAGAGCTAATCAATATCTCTACAGTACTCCAGCCATAGCTTGACCAATGCCTCTGATAGAGACAAGAGAAAAATCCATTGTGTGTATACAAGGTATTTGATAGTTTAAGTTATGACAGGTTTTAAATAAATTTGTCCATCTGTTTATGAAAAGACAAGTTTGAAGGCAAAGCGAAGCAGTATCCTTTAAGATAGCATTCAGCATGTCAAGAGTTGAAACAGGATAACTATGCTAAATTTGTACACATTTTCCTTTTTTTTTTTTTCTGCTTTCTTTCAGAGGGAGTGTTATGAACTCATAACAATGGTCTTTCTTTTAAAACCCAATCAACAGTAATAATAAAAATCGTGAGCTGGGGAAAGGGAAGGGGGAGATGTGGGTGCATAAAATACAGATTTTCCAAACAATGTTCTCTTCTAAGCCAAAATTGTATCATCAGATACAAAACCAGGTAGGGGGATGAATTCTCCCAAGCACAGTGGAAGCAGAATGACTGTGACCTTTCCTGTGTAAGTAGAGTGAATTAAAAAAAAAAAAAAAAAATGTCCATAGCAAAAAGCATTTTATTGTCTAAACCCCAGCTTTTCATGTACAGGTGTTACACAAAATACAAGACTGAGATAAAAGAATCCTAACACTTTCTATACAAAGGATTCACTGTTTTAGTGAATTGTTTCTCACTCTGAGCTCAGCTTTTTCTGTTTGCCTGAAACGTTATTGCTGGCTACCCTGAAATCTCAGAATGACATGCCAGACCTGGAATCCTGGCTGTACAGATCGATTGTGCTAGTGTATTTTATTTCTCTTCTGCAGCAGAGTCCTGGCTGTGCAGACAACAAGGTACTTAACATCAGTGTGAGTAAAGTGCTTAAGGTTTAAGCATGTGCCAAGAGCTTTACTGGATCTGCTTTATAGTTAACTGACAGACTTTTACATAAAGTTAACTTGTTATTCAATGGCACTCTTCTGGATACAAAATTTGTATTCCTCATAAGTATTACAGATAGGGGAAAGTGGCTGAAGATGGACATGGCAGATCACTGACAAGCAGTGATCTCAGATTGCTTGTTTAGGTGCGCAGTGTGTGTTGTAGTATGGCCAAATGGAGACAGATTTGGAACAAAGCCAGTGTTTGGGAAATGGAGACCCTTGTTCTGGAAGGCTGTGGCTTCAAAAGGCTTTTGAGTTCTGGTGAATAATCAGCTAAAGGTGAGCTGCCAGCTAACACTGTAGGGAAACTAATGCGAGACTTCAATATATCAGATGGAGAAATCTTAAGATAGGAAAATGATATTATTTTGGGAGTCTGATGAAAATCTAATGGGGCCTTGAGTTCAGTTTTGGCACACACTTTTTAGAACGATAATACTTTGGAGAGTGTTGGAGGGAAAAAATGAATGGTTACAATATTTTTTTGAAAATATGTTTTGCAATGAGAGATTCTGAGATCTCCATCTGTTTTCTTATCAGAGGAGGTTATTTAGTCCTGCTATACAAGAACTAAAATAGGGAAGAAAATTCTAGAAGGTTACAGACAAGACAAAGCAACCCTCTGAAGCTGGACATTGAGGTCACTTTCTTAAACGTGTCGTAATAAGTGTTTCAAAATCAGTGGAACAATTTATGTAGGGTTTTTAACCCTATGATTCCTTACTGCAGAAAGCATAGAAATAGGCTTTTCTGTTAAAAGTCTGTGCTCCTGTTCAAAAAAATTAAAAAAAAAATTCTGCTGCATTCTGGGTTACACATAAGGGTCAGTTTTCATGACAGCAATGCCTCTTCAGCCTTATCTTTTTCTGATAAGAATCTGTAGGAAGCAGCTCTGTTAAGAAAAAAAAAAATCAAACTAGTTTTCTATATGGAGAAATGAATAGTGACTTCATAAAAACAATAGATACCCTCTTCTCTTAAAGTCTGTGTTACCGTTACACTAAAGTAGCTCTGAAAATTATAATTCCCTTCATATGCATGAGGAAAAAATACTGAGAATTATGGGAGAGTAGACACTTTGGCTTGAAACTGAGTAGGTTTAGACTGGATATTAGAAAGAAATTCTTTACTGTGAGGGTGGTGAGGCACTGGCACAGGCTGCCCAGAGAAGCTGTGGATGCCCCATCCCTGGAAGTGTTCAAGGCCAGGCTGGATGGAGCTTTGAGCAACCTGATCTAGGGGAAGGTGCTCCTTCCCACAGCAGAGGGATTGAAACTAGATGAGCTTTCAACACAAACTATTTTATGATTTAAAGACTTTGCTTATGGAAGTCAAAACAACACAGTAGGGAAATGCAGGCCTAAAGCCACCTCATGTTAACCAGGCAGAATGCTGAACTAGCTGAAAATACTGTGGGGCACGAGTATGATTTTCACTGAGGAGGGTTTTGGATGGAGCTGTCCCCTCCCCTGGCCCTGACACCCTGGGAGGTGAGCACTGAGCCCCCAGCATGGTGGTGCTGGTCAGGAGTGAGAGTGGTTCAGCTCACAGGGCAGCAAGGCTCCAGCCCTGTAAAGCATTAGTATGTTTCCAAAAGGGATAAATCCTTTAAGAACTGCACCATGAAGGCACAGATGCAGGGACTTTTAATCAGTGAAAATTCCGTGCTAGTGCCCAGTGAATTGTTCTTTGAGGATGTGGGTGCTGAGCTCTGCTGCCTGGTCCAAAGGTATCCTCAGGGCAAGCTCAGCATGGCCTGAGCTGGCTGCTCTGGGCAGTGACACCAGAGAAGCAGAGCCTCTGATGAGAGTGATGGCATCAGCAGTGCTATTTGTGACTCAGCTGAGTCTGTACATCAGATGTTCTTGGTGAGCATTTTATATAAAGCAAAATGTCTGTTCAAAACCACAAGTGAAAGGCTTCTACTTGATTTTAAAAAGTCTGTTTGATATTTATTTATGTTTTTGAATTGGTGTGAATTTCTTTTAATTACTTTGCCATCTTGGTCTTTTATGGCATAGCTTAAATAAAGGACTGGGTTGTACTGAGGTCAAAGACCAGCATGCTTTCTTGTCACTTTTTGTACTCAATGCTCCTACCTTAGACTGAGACAGTGCTTACATTTCCCCCCTTCTAAAATTACAGAAAACTCATCAGGGTTTCATTTTTTTTTTTTTCTTTATGAAAGATTTAGATAGATTAATCCAGTCAGGTTTGAACAGACCAGTCAGATTGTCATAGAGCTCTATGTTAAATTATAGAAGGAAGAACCTTCAGAAATCAAAGTCATTTAAAGAGATTGATGGTATTTAGGCTTGATCCTGAACAGTATTAAGCATTCTTTCCTTGGTCCTGTAAATTCTTAACTTTTAAGTTCTCTGCAGCTGTCTCTGTGTTTTAGGTCAAACATGTGTTTAAGTGTTTTGTTGGATTTGGGCCAGAATCCTCAGCATTATAACTGAAGAAGTTTAACCTGTGGAATCTGGATCCCTTAAACTTGGAATCAGACATCTAACATTTCCAGGACCAGCAATTCAAATAACTTTCAATCTCTCTTGGCTGAAGTATTGATTAAGAAACAAATCATCAGTTGTGCTTAGATTCTGATCTGGCAAACAGCTGCACATATGCTGGACATCACTAACCCATGTATTTCAGTGTTAACATGTAAAGATTTTAAGTGTTTTGGAGAGAAAAATCATTCTCTCTGCAGTTATTTTACAAGGACTGTGATACAGTGGGGTCTCTTGGTGAACCATAAAATGTTTTGGTCCAACTTTTGAAGCACATCCTGCCTTCCATGACAAAGTTTGAATTCAGTTATGATTGGCAAGGAGGAATTTGCTTGCTGTAGTTTGTAATTGGCAGCGGGATATTTTACTGGTTGTTAGAGAGAAATGAGTTCTGCTTCCTAGTTGGGACTTTGTTTTCATTGGATGAGAATGAGAGCAAATATTTGGACATAAATGTTTTATGGCAGTACCATATGGTCCTTGGTATTTTATTTTTAATTTTTTGCAGTTGCATTAAAATTCCTTTAATATTACCAATGTATTTAATTTAAAAGATAACTGCTGCATGTAACCTGAACAGCTGTTTTTCCTGAAATTGCCATAGCATCAAAACTTTTGCTTCTTTGAAACCTAGTGGTTTATCTGATTAGACAGTTATATCACTGGTTTGTTTGGGGAGAAATTATTTCTATTTTAACTAATAAATACCATGTCAGTTATATTGCCTTGTCACAGCTTTGCTCTGAATTGTAGTTGGTGATTAATTTCTAATTGCAATCAGTGAAATCAAATGGTTGGTTAATATGTGTTGCCAGGACTTTCTTCCCTTTGAAAAAAATAGCACTAAAAGAAATGCAAAGAAATCAAACTACAAAAATATTCTTGCTTTCCCCCTTCCCTTCCCAAAGGAAAAAAAATTCCCTTAACTGGTACTTCAAACCTGAAGATTTACCTTATTCTCTTCTCCCAGGGTAGTACTACAGGGGAAATGAACTTCACCATCCAAAGGCCCTTGTAGTACCTGGGGACTTGCAGAGACAAATGAAACACACAGGGTTTTAATCTTATGAGTATCTTCACAGAAAAAAATGGTAGATTGGAGTAAAACAACTATAAAATTATCACTCATTTTTTCCAGTGCTCAACAGGTGTGCATGCTATTTAACTAAAGCAAAGAGAGTGAGAGCTGTACCCAAAGAGCCCATGTATGCACTAAATTATACCATCACAAATTGGGAAGAAGGACAAAGGGGGACACTTAAAAGACTCTTTGTTTTTTCTACTGTATCTTTTTCACACTCTTTCTTCTCTTTTAAAAATTCTGCAATTTTTTGGAGTAGGGAGAGGGAGGAGAAGAGTAATATTTCATATCAAAGTCTTAATTTTATGCTTATATTCTAAAAACTTATTTTCTGTGAGAAGTTAATTCAGTAATAGTCACCAGATGGTGTGCAAATACTAATGAGGGATGTTATGACTCTTGGGTTCCTTGTGGAGGTTGTAGGAGTCGGCATCTTGCCATCAGAAAATAGATGCTGGGGGAGTAGAAGTGCTCCCTGGGGAGGATGTGACTGGACTGGCAGGGCTTCATTTTTGTTGCTGCTTTGTTGGTGGGAGTTCTACCAGTTGTAAGAAACTTTTTCTTCATTAGCTTTAATGATAGAGAAAATGGTGGGACATGGTGCTCGGCATCACAGCTTTGAAGACTGTGATTAATCTTCATTTTCATTGAACCTGAGCAAATATTTAATACAGTTTTAAAAAGGAAAGTAAAGCACTACTGTTTGGAGAATGGGACACAGGCTGGGGTGGTCATGTATGGGACAAAGAACCATTTATTTACAGGGAAATGTTGTCATTTTTTCTAGAGCAATACTTAATGCTACCTCTTCAGAATGATAATGCTGTGTGTTCACTGCCATATGATTTATTGCTAGTTAATCCATCACATCTGTTCTCTGTCCCAGTGGCAGCATATAAACATTGTAAGGCAAGCAAGATGAAACGGAGCTCTGGGATGTCTTTTATAACAGATCTCTGTAAGTGTGAAAGTAGAAATGTCTGTTGATTCATAGCAGCATGCTAAGGAGCTCCTAGTCAACAATGGGCACTGACATGTCAATTCCCTTGTGTGACTTGGGCTCTTTTCCCATCCGCTCACTCACTCATCCTCAGAATTTATGCTGCCAAACTGAAAGGAAAATGTTGACAAATACATAACACCGTCTCTTTCAGATACAATGTATTTATATTTGCCAGCAAGAGAGCTACTGACTTCAACTCCTGAAAACCTGAAACACGCATTCAGAGCCAGGTAATGAGATGTAGAGTTGTGTGCTGCTGTGAAGCCTAATGCAAGATGGTCTTGTCCAGTTTGAAACAGTCCATTGGTCTTACTCAGGTTCATGAAAGAGGCACCCATTTTATGCAATCTCTGATGATGTTCTTTTACGTCCTTCCTGGTGAAAATCATTAGACACAGGGATTTCTGTACAGCTCTAACATGTAGGACTGAGACATACTTGTGAAAAATCTTGGTGAACTGCATTTCTTCTGATTTCAATAAAAGATAGAGTTAAATGTCTGCTGTCATAGCCTTTTTATGAATACTAACCTTACTTAGAAAAACAAACAAACCACAGCAGTTTTTCATGTAGTAGGTTGCTTGAGAGTGCTAATGAGTATACCTGAATATATATGAACATATAAAGAAAAAAAAAATCCATTAGGAATTGTAGCAATGTCAGTGTCATTAAAGTGAAATGCAAATACAATTAATTTAGGGGACAAAAAATGGACCACTTAACCAGACAGAAAACGTTCAAGTACACCCCAATCTCTACTCCATGACATTTTCTTCTTTTCATTCTATTAATTTCTGTTTGCAATTGTAAGCAACATGTCAAAAGCTAGAATATATATTTATATCTTGCCACTGAAATTTTTATGTTCTCTGTTATCAAAGTTATTTAAATTGTGGCCAAGATTCTGAACCTTAGAACTTAAAGCATTTTGCTGTCTTTAATTCAATGCAATGTTACACATTCCTATTGTAGATGCCTAAAGAAATTCTGTATGTGTAACTGGCATGTCAGAACATAGATATGGAAACTGCTTTTATTACCATTGCAATGGTATTTATACCCCTCAAAAAAAAAAAAAGAAGAAAAATAAAGAAAATTAAAGAAAAAAAAAAGCCTGTACAGTACAGAGACAAGGACTTGATCACTTGTATCAGCAGTTCTTGGTGAATAATTTTCCCTGTGGAGCTCCTCAGCACACAGATTTTCTGTTTGCATCTAAATGAATACATAAAAATGAGAGAAATAGCATTATGCTGAACTTCACCTGAAGTTTCAAATTTGTTTGGGTGGAAAATTTGATAATCACAGAAGCACAGAACAGCTGAAGCTGGAAGGGACCTCTGATGGTCACTTTGTCCAAAGCTGCTCAATTGAAGCTGCCTAAGGCAGGTTGTTTAGTACCATCTCCATAAGACAGATACCTGAAAGAACTGGAGATTTCAAAACCTTTATGAATAACCTGAAATGCCAGTCACCTCCAGAGTAAAAAAGCATTTCCTGGTGTTCAGAGGGAACCTCCCATGTTTCAGTTTTTGCCCATTGACTCCTGCTTGTCACTTGGCATCACTGAAAAGAGCCTGACTCTGTTCTCTAAGAACCCTTCCTGCAAGCACTGATATAATCAGAAGAAATCCCCTGAATCCCCTGTCCTCTCCAGGCCGAACCATCACAGGTGAGGCTCTCCTGTCCCTTCAGCATTCATGGCCCTTGGTCAGACTTTCTCTGCTGTATCCATGCCTCTCTTCTACTGGGGAGCCCAGGACTGGGCACAGTATTCCAGGTGTGGCCTCACCAGTGCAGAACAGAGGGGAAGGATCACCTCCCTTGACCTGTTGGCAGCACTCATTCAAATAATACCTCTCATGATTTGTACTTCATTGCAGCAGCTGAGACACAGCCACATCTAGCCTTCATATGCCTTTAGTTTCCAAGTACTTGAAATCAGCTTCTGTGTCTGATCTCTTTTCAGCTCCTGATGAAACTGATCTTTTCAGTTGGCCACAAGAACAAGACACTGCACTCTACAGGTCTATTTTTTTCAGTTTGGGAAGTTACATTAAACAACTGTTTCCCATGGAAAAGTAGGTTCTACACAATTATGTTTGTTACATATTACAGAAGAACCTGGGAGCTAATCAAACACCTGTACTGGTTTCTTTTAAGCTCCATATGGACAGCTAGGAAGCAAGATAGTTTTCTGAGGCTGTGTTTGTAAATCAAGCATCATCCAGGATGCTCCCAAGCACTGCCATTCTGCTGATACTTTGGGAGAACTGTTCCTGGCAGGGCTTTTTTCTGTGCCCGGTAGCACTTTCTCAGATGATTCCCACACATAGCCCAGGAACTGGTGCAGGTGAGGGACCACCTCAGGCTGTTGGCAGATATCCTCCCTGTTTTGGATGCTCAAGATGGTTTATAATTTGGCTGCACATCATTCTCTTCTTGCTTACCTCAGTACAATAGTATAGTCTCAGGCACATTTAAATTACAATTACTGGCACAACCTCCATCCCTGGGTCCCACGATGGCTCCAGTATGTGTGCCAGTATGTAAACAGGGAAATGAGCTTAGAGTGGGGAAAGAGCTATATGAACACAGTGGAATTTTAAAGCAGAGTTTATAATTCCTAATCAATACCAGATGGAAGAGATTTGTAAATACCATTGCAGAAGTAAAGTTAAGAACAGGTTTAAAGGCTAGAGTAATGGCATTTTAAAATTTTGGTGGAGGTTTCCCTGCATGCCAAGCCAGTCTGAGAGAAATCATCAGTGCTTGCAGGGCAGCAGCAGGAATTTGATATTCATATTGTTATCAGAATGAAATTGGGGGATGGGGACTCAATAAGGTAGGAGATTTATGCAATAGTTTGTGAAGTTCTACAAGGTATGTAGAACTTCTTCCACTTTACTGAAGTGGAAGTCATCAACCAGTCAGCCATAGGGCCTGTGTAGTTTGGCACAAATACAGCAAACTGTAAGAAAGTCATAAACCATAGCAATGTATCAGTGATTGTCTTAGTCCTGTAACTTGTGATCATCTAAGGGACAACAAATACAACTGCAAATTTTGTTTATTGTAGTTGCATATATTTACCCAAAGACAACATGTATTAGGTTAGATATTCAACCCACCAAAAGTTAGGTAAATTTTCCTGTTAGTGTATCAGTCTCAACAGCTCGTATAATTGTAAATGCACGAAGACAGAGGAATTAGCAGAAATATTTTTTCCTAACATAATTTTGGGACTAGCAATCTACCTAAGGAGAATGGAGATATTATTTAAGGCACACTGATGCAATACAGTATTTCAGGTTTTTGGAAGAAAAAAGCAATTGAGCGACTCACTGCTGTTGAATTTCATGTACCCCAGACCATCCCTTCAATGTATTATGCAGATGATACAGATCCTGATAGTTTTGTTTGCTTCTCACCCTTTTATTAGACCAAACTGTGGTGGTTTTTCTCAGCTTTGAAGCAGAAGTTACTTAGAAAAACCCATAACCAAAAGTGCTGTTTGTTGTGGTTCAGTCCAGTGGCAAACTCTACAGTAGCAGCTAATCTAGAGGTTCGACTCAGTCAGAGGACTAGAAACTAATTTCCAATGAGCTGTTTACTATATTTAATTCAAGGGCAGATCATACCACATTTCCACTGACACACTCAAGAAGCAAAGGACAAAAGTACAACAATGAAAAAAGGAATCTTAAAGCTAAGTAATGAAGGAGCTTGCTGGAGTAGTGAATACTTAAAAGTCAAAGAGAATGAAGATGGAAATGAAGTCCTATGAGCTGCCAAGAGGTATGTTTTCAATTCTGAAATCTTTTTTGCACTGTGATGGAGCTTTACCTTTTCTTTAAGTGCAATTTATTTCTTTTTCATCCTAATCTAGATTTATTAGGCAGCAGAAAAAAAATAATAGTTTTTCAGCTCTATTTCAGATAAGCCTTTAAACCACTTGTGGAAATGACAGAATAACTGCCCTGCACAGACCTTGAATCTTTTTCTGGTGGATGGATATCTAAATTATTTAAAAGTTGATTTTTTTTTTTCCTTTGGAGGTGACTTGGAGAGGTTGTGGCAAAGGTTTAATATAAGAACAGGAACCACTTTTTAAAATATATAACAAATATAATATAAATAATCATTATACAAGTGTAGCTCTCCAGTGACTTGATAGTAGAAAAGAGAGAATTTCTTTAGGTCAACATTGTTATATGTGACAGCAATACTGACTTTTTATGAAGGCAGGGATAGAATGCAGGGTTGCTGTGCTGTTTCCCCTTGACACTGAATATTTGTAGTAAGTAAACTGATAAATCCCTGTTTTCACTTCACCTTTTAGTGGAAGGTGTTCCTTTCTCATGGCAGGGGGTTTGGGAAGAGATTATCTTTAAGTTTCCTTCCAACCCAAACCACTGTGTGATTCTATGATTTTCCCAAATGCTCTCAGGGCACATGTCTAGGAAAACAACCTGAACTGGAAATGTATATTGGTGTGTTCCATCTTTCTTCATAAATCCACAGAAAATAGGATTGATTGTCTTCCCTGAATGCATAAATTACTTAGTGTTGATTGCAAAGTGTTGCAGTTTCTTGGCAATCCATAGTATTTATGAACAGGTAAAGATATTTACTTTTTATATATCTGTTCAGAATATTTTTGAAAGTCCATTAAAATAGTTTTTTACTGGTAGATCTCTTTACCTTGGTTGAGATAATTTTCTAATTCACTTGAGTTATGTAAATGATTGTACACTATACCTAGTTTGGCCTTCACCAGTAATAATATTAATACTACTTCATTTTTTTGTTGGGCTCTTCCTTTACTGTAGAGTTGTCTTGGGATATAGACAGGGACTTGGTGTGAGAGGCTATTTTGCAAGTCAGGACTTTATTGCGTTTAACTGCTGCTCCTGTGGCAAGAGCTGTCCCTGACAAAGGCACCAGGACTCTGAGATCTCCTGCAAGAGCTGTCCCTGACAAAGGCACCAGGAGTTTGTGATCTCCTGCAAGAGCTGTCCCTGACAAAGGCACCAGGAGTTTGTGACCTCCTGCCTGGTTACCATGGCTGTGGTGAGCTCAATGATGCTTTCCTGCAGACTTGCAGGAGATACGTTCTGGATTTTTTGGAGTAAAAATGAGGGATTAAGAAATGGTTTTCAGAGGACTGCCTGAGCTGAGGTGGTTTAGTGTACATTTGGGCTGCCAAATGGATGTTTGTCCTCTCAAAAAGAGTGGTTTCTGACTGTAGCCTGTCCTTCACATCTTCGAGGAGAGGATTGTGTGTGCAGGAGGGAAGATGGCTATGTATAAACTTGAGCATTACTCCACTGAATTAACATGTTTAAAACTATAAAACATCTTTCACAATGAGATTTTTCAGGGGAAACAGTGTTTTTGTTGACATACTGAGTTATAATGGTTCTATGAATGGTTATAATGGTTAGTGAACATTTACTCAACTTTTGCATCTAGGAAACTTTTTTAATTGTGATGGTGACTCCAAATACTGTCTGATAAGTGTTGCAGTCAATGTCACAGTTGTCAAACAGTGCCTTGAACTATGATTTTTTTTCTGAATATTGGTGAAAATCATTATTCATTTATTAAGTACCAAAATTGCATTACTGCAATACAAAGAACAGAATAAAACTCAGCTTGTCTCCAAGGAAATTACAGGGCAATAGATATTTAAAGGAGTAAATGTACTGGGTGATTCAGATGTTCTGACTGGCAGTAATGTCATTATTTTTTCTTCACCTGTGCTCCCTCATAGCTCACATGAAAGATGACCAAAGACCACTTTTGCCTAGGCTGGTGAATGCTATAAAAGAAACCTTTGGCTTGGAAAACACACAATGCCTACATATCAGAGTAAAAGTGAGGCCCCGGCACAGAGTCCAAACCCAGTTTTCCTGCACTACTGTGCTACCCATGCAGCAAGAGGGCTGCAGTGCTCACATTGTTTAGTGGCTGCAGAAGTAAATTTGGTATGAAGACTATAATTTTATTTCTGACAAGCTGTATGACATTAGGGAAGTTATCTTATTTATCACGGCTTCAATTAATCCCACATAAAAAGTGGAAAATAATGATTTTGCACCTTTCCAAAGAGCTTTATAAATAACAGAATATGCAAAATATTAGTGATATTCAAAATATTAGTGATTGGAGAGAAACTCCTTATCTTCTTACTGATCACTTGGGATCAGCTGTTTTAACTAGATTTTAGGCACATCTCCAGTTATTGGTATTTGTAAAGCAGTTTCAGAAAAGTGTTTAAATCTGTACCTCCTGATCACGTTTGTGTAATTCTTGACAAAAATGAAATCCCAAGCTATTTCTTCCTAATGTCATTAACTATTCCTCTGTAGAGTTTTGCTAATGAAATTTAAAGGTAGGTGGGCCTTCAAATGGTCATTGTCCAATCTGAACCTGTTTAGAACTTATCTCAGGTCGAGTGGTTCTGCTTGAATGATAGATTATCTTTTCAGGGTGAAAAAGAGCAGACAGAAAACCTCATTCCAGTCTTGGTTTAAGCATTTCTAATAATAGAAAATCCACTAAAAACCTTGGTAAATTGCTCTGGGGTTAATTGTGTTCACTGCAGAAATCTTTTCCCTAGCTTGAATTTGCTTAGCTTCAGCTGAGGTTTCAGTGTTAATTCTCATATTGATTTTAAAACGTGAAAATTCATTTTTATTTTTAACAGAAAATGGGTCTGACTTCTAGTACACTGTGGAATAGAAAAAATGTTGAAATTATTTTTCTATAAAATATTTTTCTTGTTATTCAGTCAGCTCTACTATTATCCTGAAATAGTGCTGCAATTTTTTAACTCCGATTCATTTCTTGGGAATAGAAGTCAAACTTATGCAAGAGTAAATTTCATAACTCTTCTTCTTTATTTTTCATGAATATTTTGTCCCTTCATTTGCTTTTCTTCAATTCGGTACCTCCACAGTTCTGTTATTTCCATTAAAACACCATCAGTGGTACACATGTAATTTCTTTTTAATTCCATAGAATGCATTTCAAGAGGCCTTTGCAGAACTGATGAGGTTATGTGGTGAAAATTAGAGGCTGGGTAATGGCATTTTTTTCTGGAGAAAAGCAGAGGACTTCTGTCTTTGTTCCATTTTGCATTAAAAATACATTGCTATGAATACACATGAATTTTTAAAAGAAATTTTGGCAAAAAATGACCATTGAATCATTCTACACAGAAGAATGAAATCTTTTATAAATAGTAAATAAACCACTTGCAAACATAATTGCCTCGTGAAGAGAATTATAGGGACTAAAATGGACTGATACATGCATACAAGACTGAAAGCTTGGTTTGTTTGCATTTAATCATGCTCACATAAAAACCTATTTTTTCTGAACTGAGACTAAACTGGTGTACAGCAGGCCCCCTGGATTGTAAACTGTTTTGAAAAATATAAAATACATCTTAATATTTGCTATTATGGTAGCAAGTGTATTAACAAGAAATAATTTGGAATATATGCTGATAAATATATACTGAATATAGGTATGCATTTATGAATATTCCATAGAACCTAGAATCATAGACTGGCATAAGTTGGAAGAGATCTGAAAGATCATCCAGCTCCAGCTCCTCTGCCATGGACAGGAACAGCTTTCACCAGATCAGATTGCTCAGAACTCCATCCAGACTGGCCTTGAACTCTTCCAGGGACGGGGCACCCACAGCTTCTCTGGGCAGCCTATGCCAGGGCCTCACACCCTCACAGCAAAGAATTTCCTCCTAATATCTAATCTCAACCTACTCTCTTCCATTTTGAAGCCATCCCCCCCATTCCTGTCACTATGTGTCCTTGTAAAAAGCCCCTCTCCATCTTTTCTGTAGGCTCCCTTCAGGTAGTGGAAGTCCACAGTCAGGTCACTCTGAAACTTTCTCCTTTCCAGTCTGAATCCAATCCCAAATTTCTCAGCCTTTTCTCGTAGGAGAGTTGTTCCATCCTTCTGATCATCTTGGTGGACCCCTCTGGATTCACCCCAGCAGGTCCCTGTCCTTCCTGTGCAGGGACCCAGAGCTGGATGCAGCACTGAGGTGGGATCTCACTGGAGTGGAGCAGAGTGGAGCAGAATCTCCTTTCTTGCCCTGGTGCCCTCAGTGCTTTGGATGCAGCCCAGGACACATTTGGCTCTCTGGGCTGTGAGCACACATTGCCAGCTCGTGCCCAGCCTCTCATCCACCAGAGTCCCCAAGTCCTTCTCAAGAGGGCTGGTTTTGATCTGTTCATCCCCAGCCTGTGTTGATACCTGGGGTTGCCCCAACCCAGTTGCAGCACCTCGCACTTGGTCTCATTACACCTCTTGAGACTCCCATGGGTCCACTTGAGTTTGTCCAGGTCCTTCTGGATGACATCCTACCCTTCTGGTGTGGCAACCTCAGCACTCTGTCATCTGCAAATTTACTGAGCATGCACTCAGTTTCTTCATCTGTGTTGTTAATGAAGATATTAAGTAACACTGATCCCAGTACGGATCTGGGAGGGACACCATTTGTCATTGATGGCCATCAAGACTCTGAGCTATTGACCATTACCCTCTGGATGTGTCCAGACACTTTGTTATCCATCTTGCAGCCACTCATCAAATCCACCTCTCTCCCAGGTAGAGAGAAGGATGTTGCAGGGGACTTTGTAGAAGTCAAGACAGAACTTCAGATAAAAGACATCTGAAATCCTTGCCTTGTCCACTGATGCAGTCACTCCATCACAGAAGGCAACTGGGTTGGTCAGGTAGGACTTGCCCTTGGTGGAGCTCTGCTGGCCATCTTTAATCACCTCTCTGTCCTCCATGGACAACTTCTCCTTCTAGGAGGATCTGTTCCATTATCTTCCCAGTCACAGTGGTGAGACTGACAGGCTGGTAGTTCCCAGGATCCTCCTTTCTACCCTCTTTTTAAAGACAAGTGCAATATTTCCCTTTTTCCAGTCACCTGGGACTTCACCTGTTTACTGTGACTTTTCGAACATCATGGAGAGTGGCTTGGCAACTACATCAGCCAGTTCCCTCAGGACAGTGGGATGAATTTTATTGGGTCCCATAGACTGATGTACATTCAATTTCCTCAGGTGGTCACGAACCCGATTTTCTCTTACAGTGGGGAATACTTTGCTTCTCCCCCAGTCCCCATCCTGCTGTCCATCGATGTGAGCTGTGCAGAAAGAGAGGCTGTCATTATAGATTGAGCTGAAGAAGTTTTTGCCTGCCTCAGCCTTATTGTCATCATTGCTACCATTATTAGGGGGGGAACACCTCCTCTGACCTTCCTTTTCTGGTTATCATACTTTTAGAAGCTTTTCCTGTAATTCCTTGCTTCCTTTGTCAGGTTCAGTTCTAGCCTCATCTTGGTCTTCCTACACGACCAACCTTTCTTTCCATACTCTTCCTGGGTGACTTCCCTGTTCTTGCTTCAGCTTCTTTCTCTTTAGTTTAACCAGCAGGTTCCTACTCAGCCATGCTGATCTCCTGTCTTCCTTGCCTGATACATATATATGTATAAAAAATATACAGAATATATACCAATATGATTCAGAATATACACTGATAATAATGCAGAGCTACACAAAACTAGAATGGCCAGTAATGATATTTGTGTCTAGCTTAGGGCACTGCTGTTTTGATGGGGGAGGTATATGTGATTGTTGGTGAAAGAAATGTCAGCAGTTTGCTGAAAGGGAGGGTAAGGAGTACCCTGAGCACTGAAAACCAGGTGGGCTGCTCACTGGTAGAAGTGGCTTCGCATTTGTGTAGGTGAAGTGACCCTAGACTTGATGGCTCCAATCCCAGCAGGAATGGAATCTGCTCTCTAAGATATCTCTGGAGAATCAGTCCTATAAGAGTAGTTTCAGACCATCTGGAGCCAGATGGCCAACTTCAGACTTCTAAAATTTAAAGGGCAATTTATTGGGCTTATTGAAGTCTAAGTGAGCTTTGCCATTGATTTCAGGAAGGGACATGAATTTACACAGGGTTTTGAATTCAGAAGTATTACCAGGTTAAAAATCTTTTAGCATGGAAGATGAACACTCATAGAGAAAATGTGTGGGAGCTGTACTGGGAACAAGAATCTGGATTTTCCAAAAGCAGATGGTGAAAAATATCTTTGCTGCTAGCTGGTGCCTGAGCTTGAATTGCACTACTTTGCTGTTAAAATCCAGTCTATTCAAAGTCCGTCTGCATGAATTTTACATTTCTAAATAAAAGTGTAATAGGATAATTTAGTAATTTGGTCTCTGCTGTCTACTCGCTTTTCCTTCCTAGAGAAATTACCAGGATCCAAATACACTAACCAATCAGTGTCACAACTACAGACATTGCTGAAAGGTATTCATTGGTAAACTATTGTCCCTTTCAATTTACCATTATTTTGCAGGTTGAATTATCTTCTGGTCATTATTTATCCATTTAAAAGTTTCTTGCAAAAATAAACCCTAAAATATTCGAATTACAGATATTGAGTCCTTCATTTGAAAAAAGGTGGGGGGACATTTGCTAAAAGAAGAATTGAGAAAGGGAGTTCATCTATTGGAAAGAGTGGTGAATTACAGAACAAAAGAAGGTGAGGTGTTTTTAACAGTTACATACTTCAATGCACAAAGTAGCTTATTTTGGGCAAAAGTAGCGGTTACTACAAGGTGATTTTTATGACTTTCATTGCAGTTCTGCAAATCCTTTGTCTCATTTCCCGTCTCTGTATAAATAAGGATTGCTGTTTGCATTCTGTAGCAGAAAATCTATGTTATTCCATGGTTTTCAGTACATGGGAGCTTGGACTAAATCACTACCTGGGGTTTGTGGCCTGAGCTCTGAGGCTCTGTGGGTGTGTCTCTGATGCCCTGGGGAGCATGGCAGGGAATTCCCTTAATGAGTAAGATCGTCAGGTAATTCCCAGTGCTGTGTGGAACAGCACTGTGCAGTCCAGCCTTGACACTCGTGTGTCAGTCCAGCCTTGCTGATGGGTCCCAAACAGCATCAGCTGTTTTCATCCAGCTGTTTTCGTCCTCTGATCTTCCCTGTCCTGCATGGACATGCCATACAGACCTCTTCAGCTACTGAGAAAGAATGGAGAAGAGGATTGAACACTGGAATAGTGGAACATGTCCATGGGTACTGGAGTGCAGGCACTAGTCACAGGGTACAGATAATTAAATGTGAGATATCTGCTCTCTAAAAGATATTAGCATTGGCACCCAGAATGGTCATCATTCTGCTTTATTCTAGATCTTTCCTACACCTTAGTCTTAGTTTTAACTTGAAATATGACAATTAGTGACCTTATTACTGTTTCCAAATTATCATTAAAGGAAAAAAAGTTAAGTAGTTTGAAGCCAAACAGAATAGGATGGGATATATAACTATCCCCATTTAGGGATTCCTTACAAACTCCTTGTGCTAGCAACAGGTCAGTTGTGCAGGAGTTAATTCATGTAATATGGGCTATTCTTGATATTGTAGAGTGCTCATGTTTCAACTGATTGTTACACATTACAAATTCGTGCCTTATTAAAAGGTTAAGTATATTGCATTTGATTAAATTATATTTATCAATTTTTCAACTTTTGCCAGACTTGTAATCTATTAAAAATAAGTCAGATTTGATTAAATTTATTATCAGTAAAACTGATTAACTGACATTGTTGAGATGTCTTAATGTTAATTTTTATTCATGTTACTACTGTATGTGATATCCCATTGGTTTAATCACTGGATTAAACCTAGGGCAATAGTTATCTGATTTTATCACTTGGTACTTTTTGAGTATTTACACAGTGGCACTCTGCAAATCATCTGGAATTTCCTTAATGGAACAAGATTTATTATGGATTAACATCAGTATGACAAACATTTTATTGGCCATTCCTTTAATATACCTGGGTGAAGATTACTGAGATCCAATGACTTCTGAATATTTATACCAAGTCACTTTTTTAACACCCAACTCTGTCACTAATGCATTTAAAAAATATCATCCCAGAGTATGTTACCTTTTGTCATAGCTAAAGAACATGTCAAGTTTTTCTATGTCTTAGCAATTTGTCCTCTTGAAATAGTCAATGCATTGCTAAAAATCCATTTTTGTATAATAATATGCTTAGCAAAAAAGCCAAAAAAAACCCCAATGAAATAAAGAAACAAAAAACCCAGGAGCCCTGTCATCCCTGGATATTTGTGAATGCCTTTCTTATCAGTCTTTCCTTGGATTTTGATTAAAGAACTGTGCTTTTTTTTGCTTAGAGAGTAAGCTTTTAAAAAGCTCTTATTTCTATTTATTTGTTGTCTTTAACTTTCCTGCCCAGTCAGTCTTGCTTACAACTTTCTGCATGTTTGGAAAATTAGCTGTTCAAAAATCTTAAATGCTTCTGTTAGTAATTTCAAATTCTGTCTATAGGAAATCAACAGATCATGCTTATACATCCTATCTATAGTTTATATTTTGACCTCATTTAATATAAGGAATAATCTAAAATAGTTATCTCACGTTGAGTTCAACTTCTTTTAAGTTATTTTACTGCTACTATTGGCTGAACTGCAAGGAAGAAGTTTGTTATTTGTTAGGTGAGAGTTTCCACATCTGCCTTCCAAATGGAAGTTCCCCATAATATATCTCTCCTCCACACTTTCGAAAGTTAAGAAGTACTTTATCCTGGTTTTGGTTTAATTTATTGTTTTATATTTTGTGGGTGTATGTTTGGTTTTTTAAATCAGATCCTTGCTGTGGGCTTTGTCACATAGCACATCAGTCTGCTTCCATTCAAGATCCTTTGCCTTTGAGCACTAAAATGAATATTGTCTTCAGCACAGAGTGTCACCCTGTGATTTTAGTTGCAGAGGGATAAGTGTCCCTCCACTGCCACCCATGCACCTGGTGTATAATCACACTTCAATACTGCAGTCATTCAGACCATCCCAGGTTTTGGTGACTGTCCATCATTTTCTCAAGATGAAGTGGAAGCAATATAATTTTGAAATATTTGTATGTAAAGAACTTGAATTCCTAAGCAAAAGCTCTTCTAAATACTTCTCTTTTTTTTTCTTTGACATCTGTAATGCATACTTTGAACATAAATTTATTGTATATATGTCAGAAGAAACAGAAATACAAAGTATCTTTCTCCCCATATCAATAAAAGGTGTACCCTTCTGTCAGGAAGCAGATCCAAATCCTCTGTCATCAAGGGTCCATGGGCTAATGAACTCAAATAAAATCTTGTCTCAACTCTATGACACAGCAAGTCATAAAAGCTTGAACCAGCCAAAGGAATGCAAAAAGCTTCAGTTGCTTGTAAATCACAAGTATCAAACAACAAGCAGACAGTGGAAGTCAGCTTTGGAGTGCATTCACACCTTCAAAACTGAAATAATATTAGGATCTTGAGGACTTTTACAGTCTTGGGGACCTTTGCTATGTCTTCCTATAGTTTGCATAATGATTTCTACCCCCAGATGAAGTATTATTCCCTGCAATATTCCTATTCCAAATTGTTTCCTTACTATGTGATTACTAGAGTTTTCAAGTCTGATTGTTTCATCACTCAGCAGCAGTATAAGGGGTCTGGCTAAAACTATGCTATTTATTTAAATTCTTAAACAGTGCTCATGATTTTGGTCACAGTTTCCAATCACTAAATTCCCAAAAGTCTGTGAAGCTGAAACAGTAAAGTTTTTTTTTATATGTATAACAATATAATAATTTTGTAACATGCCAATTATTATTGGCAGGGGTATAAAATACTTACAGTTTATTAAATACTTTGTAAAAAGACCTTTCAGATTTATTTTCAAGTCAATCAATCAAGCCATCACATATTTTGGAAACAAGCCAGTCAGTTCTTAGATATAAAGGCTATAAGCCATACATTCCTCAGCTACATACATAATTTTTCCCATATAAGAACAACTTTGAGCATTTTATCTTCTGAGAGCTGATTTCAGAAATAAAAATGTGTTGCTAAGATTATTAATCCTCGGTAAGACATACCTGCTCAGTATTTCAGGATGTGGTTCACAGGGATGTGAGGCACACAAAGAACCATTGAAGTCAACTGGAACTGTGATCAGTTCCCACTTCTCAGAGCCTGAAGGGCTATTTGCTTTCATCTTGTTAGTGATCATGTAATGCTAGTTCAGATCCAAGGTGCAGGGATAAAGTCAGCATTATATAGGCAAGAATGAAAGATCTTCATAAGATTTTCCCATGTAACTATTATGTAAAGACATTTCAAAGAAACGTGGGGCCCTCCAGTCAGTCATTTCTACTGGGAATAGATTTTTAGGGCCTAAGACTGGCTTTACTATTTATTATGTAGTAATGGAACGTTACCTTTGTTGTGAGACTAAAGGAAAAAGTTGAAAGCTGGGTTATAAAGTCTAAAGAAAGCCTCACACTTGCCAGAAGTAGCCAGTAATTACCACAGTGATAAGTTTGAGGACTCAGGTCTCAAACAAAATCAAGAAATAAGAATTCAAAGGGAGTTTTTTTTTTTTTTCTGTACCAGTTTCCTCTTTTCCAGGAAATTCATGCGGTCAAAAGTTTCTTTTAACAGAAAATTATTTACAGGTGCTGTTCCTGGCTCTGTCACAAAGTTGTGTCTTACACCTCCTTCTAAGTGCAGCCAGTTTTTGGATCAATGTGACTTCTTCCTGTAGGGGTCTTTCTGTTAAATCACTGCCTGCTAGAGAACCCATGTCCAGGGCCTTCCAGAGCTTTGGATGACTCAAAGGGCAATGACTGTTTTGGCTGAATGTAGCAATAGTATTTCTAGATGGAGTTATAAATTTGTAGATAGGTTACTGTGTTTCAGAAACACTTCAGAGGAGAACGTGACCACTTAATAAAAAACCTAAAACTTCAGCCCATAGCTTTTACTTTCCAGTGTGAGCCCTGGGGTATGAGAATTAATGAACATGTTTGACCAATAGTGCATGACACTGCTTCTGATGAGGTTTGTTATTTATTATTATTTAATCTTTTGCATTCCAATTAAGCTTCAGAAATCACCATTAGTTCAACTAGAAAATAACTTAATTTAGAGCTCCTAGTACCTAACACTCCAGAGGACATGTGTGTGCACTATGTTATTGAAGATCTTCCTCTTTTCAGCTTTTTCCAGTTCCTGAACTCTTACTGTTCACTAGGTTTGAACAATTTCCTTATCAGACATTTTCTCCTACAACCATGAAGCATGGAAATGCAGTTCTTAAAAATGATGAAAGAGAAAAATAAAAGAAAAAAAGGAAGGAAGGAAGGAAGGAAGGAAGGAAGGAAGGAAGGAAGGAAGGAAGGAAGGAAGGAAGAAAGAAAGAAAGAAAGAAAGAAAGAGAGAGAGAGAAAGAAAGAAAAAAAATTGAGATTCAGTCATAACCATGTGAATCCTGAACATGGGGCTACAAGATACACAGATTTAAAGCTCTGGGAGTTGGCATTGCCCTGCAGGTATAATGAAATTCAGTTTTTTTTGTTTTGCAATACAACTGAACTCAAATGGTTCTGCTTCCCTTAGCTCTGATGTGCTTTTTTCAGGCCAGTGTGGCCTCTTTAGGGCTGAATCACATTTTGAATAAGGCTGGAGCCAGGTAAGAAAGATGCTTCCAACAATGTTACATGAACTTTATGTTCTAATTCACCCTAACAGTGTGGAGAGATGCAGAAAAACTACAGCTTCAGTCATTTTTCAACATGAAAAGAGATTTTCAATTACATAAAACAAGGTGCATAAAAAAAGTCACTGTGAATTAAGTCTAGCACCATTTTGAAGTTACCTCAAAAGGTTTGATCATGAAAGATACTTGTTATTTAAATTTTATCTATTTTTAAAATTGTAAAACTTACCTAGCCTGAAATTTCTTTAGAAAATCATTTATCTAAGGAAAAAAGTAAAGAAAAATCTCAAAAATAATAAAAAAAAAACCAAAATGGGATTTATCTGGAAGATTTTTAATTAATTTTTCATTATCTGTCCCCTCTTAGTAAAAGTAATATATCTTATTCATTTACTGAATTACATTTTTTTAGATTAAAAAATATCTTGATAAATGTGGACCTATAACCCTGAGGAACTTTTATGTTTTGAACCTGCTGAATTTAATAGAACAGTGACAGTATTCTGGAATATTTTCCCTTTATTGCAATAGATCCATGAGGTTTGAGGGCTTTTCTCAGTCAGCCTAAACTTGAAATGTGAATCTTCCAGGATTCATCCACAACTTAGAGATTTTCACTTATGTGCTGTAAAAGTCATATCTCCTGTGCACACACAAGTGAAGCTTGCCAACTTCAGCTCAGTGTGATTTCAAACAGCTGAGTTATTGAACACTCATAAAATGAGTTTTGTAATGGAAACAATTCAGCATTAGCTATGGCACTTTTAAATGTATGCATACATATTAATAACATAAAGCAGCATTTTGCAGCCCTTTATTCTTGCTGTCAGGTAGCTGAACAGTTAGCAGGTTTTTTGTGACAAATTCAGAGAATTTATGCTTAGGGCTTAGAAGGAGAACATTGCACAGATCAGTTGAATAGTGAAAATAATTACTTACTAAATATTTTTTTGCTCACTAAAATATTGGAGTTTCTGCAGCAGAGTCAGTTGAAAGTTGTGCTTGTTTTTACAACTGAGTCTTTTCCATTATTCAAGAGTGGTTTTCCCATTTCAACTTTCTCCTTCCCTTCTTTTTTTTTTTTTCCATAGATTTTTTGAGGTTTCCCTGCTTGGGCCTCTTTTCTATCCTTCAGTAAGGTTGAATTCCCTGATGGTAATCATAATTATAAACATATGTTGTTACTATGGGCTACCAATTTTCTTGCAGACCATGGTATTTAAAAAAAATGTAGGTTTTGGAATGTATTTTACATCATCAGGGCATATCTCATGAATAATTAAAGGAAATCAAATCTATAAGAAAGAGCAGTCTCGGGAACTAAAGACAATTATATACTAATATTTTTTTAATCAAGTAACAGCTAAAAGAATATCATGGCACAAAAATATTTTTGAGTTTCTTTACCACTCATGTTTTTATAATTGTCTTTGAGATTTAGATGACTATTAGCAAAACAGAAAAATACAGAAATAAGTAGACTTAGAGTATTTAATTTTTCACAGATAATTACTGAAGAAAACCCTTTTTCAATTAAAGAAAATTTTAAAAAGGCAAAGAATAAATACCCTAAATTTTACATTTGTTTTAGTGGATCCTTTCACAATCTGTCTTCTATTCAGGGTTATTGCAAGGAAGTGGCTCTGTAATTAACATGTTAGATTTTTAGTGACTTATTTTACTGTGTAGCATTTTATTGCTGATGTGTCAGTCAATGCAATGTTGACAGTGCTGCAGGGAATAATCAGAGCATGCATTAGGCATTTCATATTGTATTTGGTATCCTGGTAAGACAAGATAAAATGTTTTGAAGATTAGTTTAGAATTAAAAAAAATCAACAAAACCAACTATACAAACACTGTGAAGACGTAACAATAACAAATGAATGAATTTGAAAGGAATGTCTGTCCATTTTAATTGGGTTGGACCTGATGAAGTTTGCAGTACTTCAAGAATAGGTGTCAGCAGTGTCAAGCCCTGAGCAAACAGTTCATTCATGGATGTGGTGACAGGAGGCAGAAAAAAGCTCTGTCTACCAGTGAAACACAGCAACAGCAATGCTGGGGACTTACACACCCCCCAGCTTAGCAACAGCCACTGGAAAAGCACTGGAACAGATAATGAAGATTTGTTAACAACCATGTAACAAGGAAAAGAATAAGAGCTAACATGGATTTATAAACTGGATGTGTCAAAGTAGTTTAATTTCTTTGCTTAATAAGGTAACAAAACAGCATAAATATTAAATAAATAAATGTCATATGTCTAGTTTGCACCCAGGCTTTTGTCATTGTCTGATGGCACAGTCTGGATCAAATCCCTATAAACTGAATAAAATACTGGTTGGAAAGCAGCATGTATGGTAACTTCATAGAGCCTGCTGAGTTGGAAGGGACCCACAAGCACAATCAAGTCTAACCCTTAGCCCTGCAGTGGACACCCCAAGTCACACCATGTGCCTGAGAGCATTGTCCAAATTCTTCTGGAGCCCTGGCAGGTTATGTGTTGAGCCAGGAGCAGATACTGAGCAGGGCTCTGGAAGAATCTCTCCTGGGTGTGGTGAATGGCATGTTGTCAGCAATGGAGTGGATTGCAGGAGAAAGAGCATATGTACTACATTCACAGTGGCTAGCTGGGGAAAAAACAAAAGTCCTGGGAAGGAGGAGCTCCAATTCAAAATCTTAAGAAATCATCTGATAAAATGCATGGAGTTCAAGGAAGAGGAGTAGAGGGTTAGGCATGAACAACTGTACAAAGATAAGATAAGGGACAAAGGACTCAGATAGGGTCCTGGAGGTATGGGAGGCACAGCACATTGGAAGCTGGACATTTATCAGTGGGTAGCACAGATCAGCAATGGCACACTGCTGGGAAAGGTCAGCTCTTTCACTGGGATGGAGACATGACAATTGTCTGGTCCATCTTTTTCATCTACTCGGGACAGATGTTGCCTCAGCTGGAGAAATGTGTCTATTTACAAGCAAAACACTTTGAGAAAGATGTGTATCAAGTGAAGAAACTCTATTCCCTCTGTAGGTAGAGAAAATATTGGTCATAAACTGCAGAGAGAAAGATTCAGGCTAGATATTAGGGATTCTTATCAGAATATTTTAGTTTGGGAAGAAATTGCCTAACAGTATAATGGAATTACTGTCACTGGGGATTTCAGGAGCAGATTGGGTAAACATCTGTCAGGAATATGGTAGTTATATTTGATACTCTGCTGAAGCAGAGAATAGACTAGATGGCTTCTCACTTCTCCCACCCTGGTTTTTGATGATTTGTTGAAATGATCTCAAGCTACCAGTTTTGACTAAATGACCAACTGTTCTTATGCTGAAGTCAAGTGATGTCATTTTCTATTGATTTCACTAGGCTTGGATCAGGAACAGGATGAAGGCATATAAATGCCAACTGCAGAATGAGTATGAAAGGCCTGAGCCCCCTTGCATTAAATTCAGAAGAGACTTGATCTCTTTCAATGGAAGTTTAGATGAATTCTAAATGTGTGCCACGAATGCATATGTGTAGATATATATATATGTATATATAAATAGATAATGTTAATACAGTTCTGTCAGTTAAGCAAAATCACTGAAAACCTACTGTTTGAGAAAGTGTGAGAGAACTAAAACTTTACCAACATCATGTCTTTTTTAGAGTCTAGCTCCAAAGTAAGAGTTCCCTGGTGATGCACATTCCAAGAAATTCTCATAGACCTGCTGATGGCACCTGGCTGGATGAGGTACCAAAGCATTTAAATGTGTGGCTATAATGAATAATATGCCAGGGAAAAAAAAAAAAAGGATACTGTTGATCACCTGCATTTTTCTTTTTTCATTTTAGGGGCTTATACTGTATTCCATGAGTGATAAAAGTGGGATTTTGTGGTCTTGCCTCGTAGGAGTGGAAGAAAACTAGCAGTAGAAATAATCAAAATGTGAATAAGACTCTTTTTGGCTTTTCTGGGACCTAGCCAAACTCATAGATGGCAGCACTGTAAGAAAATCCCCTTTCAAACTATTTCATTTTTAGACTGGACCCAGGCTTGTAACTTGTCTGTGTCTTTTACATTAAGCAATGTTCCTTTCAATTATCTGGAATTTATGCTCATCCTCTTAGCACACAATTTTTTCATAAGCCTAGCCTTAGGAGTTTTACAGCTTCCAGAACCAGAGAGGCTTGGCCAGGTTTAAACAAACCTCCATGCTAACTATTTACCACCAAGCATTATGATGTTTGCTAACACTATGGAATGCATCAGCTGATAAACTGCAATTTTTATTCAGGTTTTAATCAGAATTCTGTAGCAGAGACAACAGAGAAATTCAGAAACTAGCTGTGTGCTCCCTATGGAGAGAGAGAGGGGCAGTGATATGTAATGGTATTCAAGAAAAGCAAATTCAACCATATAGGCAGAGAGCAGGAGCAGTGCACTCACCCTGCCATGCATGGACAATAATTAATATTTCGATTTTTGAAGGAAAAAACATGACTCAATGGGTAAAACAACAGTTGCACTGCATTACTACAGTACATCTCTAATTTTTTGAAGCCACATAACTTCCTTATCTTTCTCTCATTTTCCCGATCACAAAACAGAATGAACATTCATGTGAGATTCATTAGGCTATGAGGATAAAAAAGGTGTTGAAAAAGAACAGTTGTTCCATAGTTAACTAGAAATGAATCACAAATGCCTTCATGTTATCTCCACTTTACCAAAGCCATGAAATTGTTTGAATACTTCAATCTACATCTGGTCCCTACTTTGAGTCCCTAAAAAGGGTCAGCTTTACCCAGGGTAAGATGGACATTTTAAATGAGATATTAGACCACAGAATAGTCTTTTATTAAGGAAAGACAACTTTCTTTTTTAATACAGGGAATATAGATTTGAATCGCATCTTAGAATTTGCTTGGGGTTATCCAGTGGAGGAATGATTCATGAGAGATAGCTTCTAAAAACCTGTACTGCCAGGTTTTGGTGGTAGGTTTGTAACGAATGCAGCTTTTTGCTCCACAAGGGTTACAAGTTCTTCACTTCACTCTTGTGAAAAAGTGAAGCTCATGTGAAGAAACAGCAAAATGTTTGAGGACTTTCCAGGTAATCACAGTCCTCAAAGGTGAGCTTCTGCCTTGTTTGGACCATTCCTCTGAGGGATCCAAGAGGCTTTCAGATCTGAGGTTCTGTGTGCCTGCTCTGAGAGAACGTCAGTCAATAGACTTGCCATGAAATGCCTGGAGGAATCTGAAGAGCAAAGTGTGCATGTGCATGATGCATTCTGGTCTACTGTCAGCCAAATCCAGCAGAGGAGAGAACTAGAAAGGTTTCAGGAGCAAGAGAAAAATGTGTAAAGGTTAAATTCTGTGCTAAAATCACTGACATTTGAACAACAGAGATGTAAAAGAGAAGTGAAAGCGTCAGACATTAACCAGGGTTATTGTACTGGAAACTTTATCTCAGTAATGACTTCAAAGCCAAAAACCCCCCAGTGTAAAGCTCAAGAAACCTCAACAAAAACACCCCAAACCAATAGACTAGGAAGACTGTGGGTCTGCATAAGCTTTTTAGAAAATGCTGCTAATTGGAAAATATGCCTGTATATGGATATGATCAATATGAAATTTTGCTTATCGCACATGTATAAATTTACTCTTTTGCAATTAACACCAAAACTAATTTAGAAATTAATGTCATAAATGCATAAATATTGTAAAATAGAATTATAAAAATTATTTCATAACAGTATTTTAATGAATTATGTATTTCCTTAACATCACTTAATATGTTTTACTTCATCTAAATATTATGGATGGATTAATTGACTGTTAAACTATCACTTCCTTAAGGTACAGGCATGAATACCTCTCTTGTTTTCTTTCTGATTGAGAGGACATGAACTTTTTTATGAAGAACACATCAAAGCAAAATTCCTGCTAATCATATAATAAGAAATTTTATGTTTAATTTTTAAATTAATTTCTCAATGTGTTTATACTTAGCAATACTAATCCTTCTTAAAAAGTCTGAAAATCCTGAAAGACCAAGACAGGCTGGTAGTGCCATATGAGCTCTAACTGACGTACCTTCAAATTTTTTAACAAGTGTTTGAATTCTTGTACATTGAAAAAAATATCCATAATCATCAAGAAAGTTTTCTCAACACCAGATAAATAAAAGTAAAAAAACAAATGGGGCAAAAAATGTAAGATACCATGATTTTGGTGAAGAATTAATACGATTTATACAGATAAGATTTATTTTTGTTTGCCCAGTTCTCAATTAAGAAAGAACAGATGTAGATATATATTAAGTTTCTTTCATTTAATCTTAACCACAAATAAATATATTGAAGGTAATAATTGTTCTTCAGCTAGCCTGCCCTTGCCATTGGTATTACTAGCTCTTGGGATACTTGCTAGGAACATGGTTTCAAATCTCTCCTGAAATCTAGATGTTTTTAAAGACCCAAAGCAATAAACATCAATAATAAGCCATCAGCATCCCTCCTTATGAGCATATGTGCATATACTCAAATGTTTGGATCATTTTTTGTAGTGACATGAGCAAGTGTGGGCTATTTCTTTGAGTCCTTTTCAACTTCAGTCTTTTTGTGCTTCCACTTAGCTGACCACAATGCAAATTACAAATAGGTATTATACTAAAATCAAGTTTGGAGCACACAGATAGAAGTCCTCCATATTTTTCTTCCATTCTGCCTTGAAAAATTCATCTTTACTCACATTGCTGCCTTTCAAACAGCATTATTCTTGGCCTGAAGACTAACTGATATTTGAAGTACAATAAATTTAATTTTCAAAACCAAACAGTTGTTCATATTTAGAGTTTGGCTAGAAATTCTAAGTTCACCTACTCTGTTTTGTTTTCCACAGGGCTGGTGAGGGGTAAAATTGCACCCAGCTAGGGGAGCTCTAACTGTAGTTGCTGATATGACAGCAGCCAGGCTGAGAGCAGGTATCTCAAAGATCAGATCAGGGCTAATGCCTGAGGGTGTAGCATGTAATCAATAAAACTGCAATCATGGGAAGCTGGGATCAGAGTGTGCAGGTTCTGAGCACTGCTGGGTCAGTTCCTTGCATCTGATCAGCACAGGTCTTCCAAAGTGGTCCAGAGTAGAGAGGAAGAAGCGATGCAAAGGGAAGGATACAGAAAATTAATAATTAATAGAGACAGCGCCACTGCTCAAGAGGGTCTGTAATAACTTTTAAAGTAATGGATTTCTTTTATATATAGAACAGTTACTTTTTTACTTTTTATTTGCCTTGGAATGCATTTCCATTGTTCAGCATGTTGGTTTCCTATATCACTCCTATCAGGCAGTATGAACCTTGGTACTTTGGAGCTATGTAGTTGCTTTCCACGTTACCCTGGCAACTGAATAACTAACACTTGAAGAGGAAGCAATAAAGAAGTGTGTTTTAATTCTTTTACAGTTTGATAGAGCTTGAGAGATGGAGAAACTCTGCATTACTTCATGAGAAGGGAGAAAGTAAACTGCTTTTTCTTTATATCTTTTAACTGCTCTGAAAATATCTACCCTATTGCTTTTATTCAAAGAGCACACTATATTGCTAATCTGAATTGATGTATTTATGTTAAATGGAATACTAGCTATAGATTATTTGTAATAGAGATTTATGTGTTTAGCATAGTAGAGCAAAAGTGAAAAGGGAGAGGAATGAAAAGGCTGAGCCACATCTTAACCACTTCTTAAACCCTTGGCCTTCAGGGACAGCTCTGGTTATGCAGGCTGGTCAATTTTACCTTTTGTTTCACTCAACTTCGGAAATGAAAACAGGTGGGACAATTCAAAAAGGCAGAAGGATAAACTGGCAATTTGACTTTTTGAGGAGAGAGGTGGATTAGTGTTTGGAGAATCCATGAGGTGGATGGAGAAAATTGACATACCAATTATTTCCGGAGGTGGTAGTTTGCCTTTAGATAAGGCACATAAATATATCTACAGATAGACTGATATTTACCCACCCCTCCTTCCCACCACCCCTACCCCCAAATTTTCCTTAAAGGAATCATTCCTTCTGTTAAATATAACTTTATTTTTTTGCTAAGGAGGCTGTTATTTATCCCACTTGGTGCAGTGTTGTGGAGGATGGCACAAGGGGAACCAGTCTGCATAAGACTCAGAACATGGTTAAAATACTGTGGTACTGTGGTCTAGGGACTGTTCTGAGAAGGCCAAATTTATTTGAAGCTTCTTCAGAAAAGGCAGATGTACAAGGCCTAGCATAACACTTAACAGAATAAGGTGAAAAAGTACAACGTCCCTCTGACAAATCCACATTTCCATTAACAAAGATGGTAAATGTCTTTATTGCCTCTTTACTTTCCTTTTCCTTTTTTTCTGCAGTTTTCTGTCTCATATTTTACTTTTCTCCTTGCATAGCCCCAACAATTCATTTTAATCAGCACTTCTTCCATAACCTGCAGCTTTAGTACTCTGCATCTTTCTGCATGCTAAAATTGCTCTCCAGAGCATTGCTCCACCCACACTTTGATGGATTGATGTTTCCAAGTTACCTCTCCCTGCTCTCTGCAAAGAGCTGCCTGCACACAGCACTGCTGCTTCCCCACTCAAGTACAACATGGAGCATGGATCTGGCTGGACCTCCAGTGATGCTTCTGCATTTCTATGATTGTGCTTGAACATGTCTTGCTATCAAAACCCATTTTGGAGAGATGTTCCTTCCTCATCAGACACATGTCTTGTCTGACTCTTATTTTATTTTTTTTCCAATTGCATTTCTCCAATCCCTCAGTAAAGCACATCTTCTGCTATTAATGATGCTTGACAGGTACTGTCAGTGTCCTATTAAGTTAGATAATTTGGGTCATAAAACTGCTAGCATGCTCAAGATTTTGCATAGTTTTAATTTGCAAAGTTTTCTGATGCATGGGAATATCCCTTCCCCTCAGAGACACATAGCAGAAAATGCTGGTTTCAAACCTTTCAGTCTGTCCTAACTTTCTCCAGAACATACCACAGAGGTTCCTTTCCACTGGTGGTGAGTTGGTGATATAGAAAAGATGATCACTCTGAAAGTCCTGTTCATAACCTTCCTTTTCTGAATTTGTAAGATGACAAATAATTTCCACCTGAACACCTGTGACATTTGGGTTCTGAAACAGTCTCAAATACCATGCTGTTCATTAGTGGGGATTCAATTTCCTGAACCTCTCTGCTTCAGATTTGCTTCAATGCATAGAGTGTGCATATTCATTAAAAGCAACAATAATGAAGTTTTGCCGAAAAAGAGGGGTGTGTAAATAGGAGATGCCTGGGGCAAAGCTGTGTTTTGTGTCCTGGACATTTATATAGCTATTTACAGTGCTATTCAGTTAAATAATAATAATAATAAAAAAAACCCAAACCCCACAGAATTACCATAGCAACTGAAGCAAGCATGTGTTACATTTTTAATCTCTGAGATACACAAACCCTTACTAAGGAAACAAGCAGAAGAAAATACGTGAACTTGTGTGCTTTCCCTATGTTTGGAAAGAATATTTTCTTTCTTATTTCTTTGCCAGTATTTAATGCTGCCTTTGTTAGGGGAGTAGCTTTGTTCTCTTTGCATTGTTACTCTTGCATCTCAAGCAGAGGATGAGTGCAGGAGACAGCTGGAATGCATTCTCTTTTGAGACATTTTAGAAACTGCCAGGAGTGTGAAGCAAATGGTGACTGTGAAGCCACTACAATATTTTTTCCTGGTACACTGGAATGTATTCCACAGGTGAGCACATGGGGAACACATCTATAAATAAAAATTGTATTTCACTCCAGCAGAAAACTACTTGCTATGCTCTTCAGAATCTGATGTACACAGAAATACTTGTTCAAGTTTATTTTCCCTCCCTCCCCACCTCAGTTGTTCAGTTTTACTTGGTTTCCTTAAATCCCTTTCAAATTAGAGTACACAACACTTCCACTACATAAAAGATCCACAACAGTTCTGTTTAAAAATATATAAACCCACATCAGTGTGTGTTTTGTCTAAGAAGAGTGAGAGGAAAGAGGCATTGGTTAATCCATCAGTAGCCTTTCCACTACTTTCTCCTATGGGGGTAAATTGGGATTTATTTCTCTTGATGGCAAATATTTTTTTTCTCTATTCTATCCACTCCTGTTATTGGCACAATAATTACAAATCCTCTTATCAAGACAATCAAGAGCTAAACTAGCTGCTTTCTCCATATTACTGCAGCACTTTGTTTTGAATCTCTTGCGAAAAATGGGGCTTTTGCAGTAACATGCCTGGACACTTCACTGTTTCCAAGACAAACAGCTCTTGAGCCAAGACTGATTTGGACAGCATGCAATAGCTTACATGGGCTTTTCTTTTCCAGGAGATTCAGTCCTTTGGAAGAGCTAATTGCAGCAGCCCCAGAAGGAACAGCTTGTGGGTAGCTTGAGGTACAAAAAGATTGTGCCTGCCCAGAGCTGTGTGAGTTGACTTAGTGGTGCAGAGGATCACAGCTCTCTGAACAATTTCAAGTTTGTTCCTGTTGATGCAAGATCCCAACAGCCATTTATCCCAACATCCAAGGATATCTTCATGATCCTTGGAGAAAAATCTGTCCTCCTCATTTTCCTCTCAAATATCTGCAAATTAAATTATTGCAAAACAAAGGAAGACTCAGAATTTTGAAGAAAATCTTTGAGATACTAATGTTACGTGCTCTTTATGTTCCTTACAGACATAAAATTTTAGGTAGAACTTTACTGCATTTTGTCAGCATGGCTGCATACCATCCTTTCCAGAGCTGGCCAAGAGAGTTTCTTTTGGAAATGAAAGTTTTCTCAGAATGAAACTTTGCATGGGAAATCAGCCATTTCTAATGAAGTTTCATTTAAAAAGTTTTTGATGGAATCACAGCAGAATGTGTATAACTTCTTGGGTTAGAACACAGTTATTTGTTTCGATACTATGCACAGTGAGAAAGTCAAACTGAACTAAATAGCTGAAGTTTATCACTAAAGAATATTTTTAATTATAAGAAGATATAAAAAATTATTAAAAATTTCTTTAAAAATGAAAATTCTGGTGTCATCTAGCTCTAACTTTTACCTCAAGATGGTGAAATAACAGCAGCACAACTCAGATTTTTTTCTGATTCATTTCTGCTAGCTAGCCTTGAAGTAGCACTTCCAGCTCCTGTGAATGTTGGGCAAAATCCACAAATGAAATATGAATTTTCAATAGCTTATGTTCAGCTTGAATTAAAAACAAGTAATTTTTTCCTTTCTTTCTCATCTTGGAGTTCATCATGCAGTGACAATTTGAAATTTACAACCCAGACATTTAACATCCTTCACAAGAACATATAATTTGAAAAACCTGTGAAGAGAAATGTCTCTGCTCAAAAATGGCACTATCTCTTTGTAAAAAGACCCCTGTCATTTAAATATCTGTTCAGTTTCTTATCTTAAGCTAAATAACACTGACTTTTTTTTTTTCAGACGCATTTTTTGGAAAGTTGCACAGATTAGATATTAGCTTAAAAGAGTTTTAATGTGACATTTCTGGCTTTCTTCTATATCCCTTTGCATAAATTTGCAGCTAATGCAGAATATGTATTTTATTGAATTCCATTGCTGAAAATAGAGACAATGTCATTTAATAGATATTCATAATCCTGCAAATTACTGAAGCAAAAATCACCCTAAATTTGGAAAATGAACCCCAAGGATTTTCTTTCAAAAATGTAGGGCAATGTGTGTTGTGATAAACCCTAGCAAGGAGTACTTGAGATTAATAAAATCAGGCTTGATGCAAACTCTGACTCCACTGGATATTGGACACAATCTCTTCAGGTAAATCCCACGAAGTGCATGTCCCTATTTTCTATTAATTAGCCATCCTTGCAAATCTATTTTTTATACACCAATAGCTATCTTTCAATTATGTTTGGCATACATGATCCAAGTAAATACCTCCTTATGTCAAGACCCCCAAAAGCAGGGATTTTTTTCTCTAAATTTAATAGAAACACTCATTTCTGCACTAAGCTATAGAAAATGCATCATTTAGAAGACAAGTCTTGTGGGAAAAGGCTACCTTGGAAAGCTGAGTTCCTTCATATTTTAATTGGCATTAAAAAGTCTTTTAATTCTTCAGTATTTCTAATGTAGTTTAGACACCTCCCCACATTGCCCTCCTCTCGTTTTCATATAAGAGACAGTAGAAAGAAGAGGGAGGGAGAAATTCAAAACTGAACCTCCACAAAGTTTGTTCTTTGATGTGGAAGTTTCATTTGATAACAAATTGGACAAGGGAGAAAATGACAAGCACGAGACACAAGAAACTGCATTTCATTTGCGAAGCAGTGGAGGAGATTTCATATTTTGATTAGATGAGATGCTTATCTCGAAAAAGTTAGCAAAGAAAATCCAAAAGAGTGCCCATAAAGGGCATTATAAGCTACATTGTTCCACAATGTTTTCTTTCCTCATCCTCAGTAAACAGGCTTATGATTATTATTAGAATTGCAGACCACAAAACCAGTATGATAGCGAGCCAGATTTTACGCTAGGAAGTGCTCCCTTTAATGTGCTTGAAATACTGTACAGAATCTCTTTTAATTCAAATACTGGTATCAAATTGAGGGAGGAATATTTCTGTAGGGCAACTTTGATGATGATCAAGAGGCACAGAGCTAAACTTGCAAAGCATGCAATGTAAGTGCTTAATTCCCTGTTTCAAGAGTATCTTTGAAGCTGAGGAGTCCTTAATATGAAGCATGTTGCACAAGTTACAAGCAATCCTTCTATGCCAAGTAGTTATTCAGGGGTGGGGGTTGCTTAACATTTCCTACAGCCAGCCAATGCTGGATGCTTGCCAGGAGTGAAAGACAGCAACTAATACATACATAAATCCACTTTAAAAATGCACATGGGGAGACAGGTACATAAAGCTTCTGTATTTTGAGTTTATTAGTGATCTACCTTGTTTTAGCTTAATCTTTCATTCACGTAGTGTTTCTATGATGAAAGTGATTCAAGTTGCACTGTGTGAGCTCAAGACTGCATACAGTCCTGGGTTGACACATTTCTCCAATTAGTGTTTATTAAGAATGTCTATAGCAAAGTTTACTTTGTGATCATCCATGTCTTGTGCTTTGCATTATGAGCATACTAGAAAACAGTACCTTCTCCTTGTCTGACTTGCAGCTTGAGACCTATCTGCTCATCTGGGAATGGTCATGAAAACACAGATGTAGAGAAATACTTTAAAGGTATTTTTGTTTTGGCTTAGTTGTTGGTTTCTTGTGGAGGTTTTTTCCCCCCATTTGGTTGGTTCCTTTTAGTTTTATTTTATTTTATTTTATTTTATTTTATTTTATTTTATTTTATTTTATTTTATTTCATTTCATTTCATTTCATTTCATTTTATTTTAATGAGTGGTTCAAGCTGCAATTAAGGCCAGAAATGGCTATGCTTTTAGACTAGATTATGACCTTTCCATTTCAGGATTCAAAAGGGGAATAAATGTATGAACAGGGGTGAAAGAAGAGATCACTCTCTTGGCAGAGTCCTGTATTGGTGGTCAGTTTAGGGAAATGAGCTATACATTATGGGTTGGTAGCATGATTCCAGTTCTAAAAAGAGAAACAGTCTAAAATTACTCAGAAAGTAATTTCTAAACTTTGGTATGTTTTGAAACTGGGCATGAACTTCTCAGTTTCCTTGGACTCTTTCTTAACCCACTCACTTTATCTCTTGTCCCCATGCTGTGTTGCAGTTTCTTTAATCTCTGAAGCAGTTGCAGAAGTTCACAGGCCCCTCTGTTTTGTAGTCTGGTAGATTTTCTGATACAACTAATTGGTTTTGACTCCCCTGGAATGGTCCATTTTGGTTTTACATGATTTGACGTTGTAATGAGATATGTTTGTTAACATATGTTAATTTTATTGGCACTGAGATTCTTTATTTCTATGAAACATTAAGAAACACAGAATGAATTTGGGGTCTTCAGATTTGTGCCATGAGCAGCAATGTAGATTACAGAGAAGTCACAATGTTTTAATTCATTCTGCTATTCATTCATTCCTGGGTTGTAAGCCTAAATACATTTCCCTTCAAATGCTTTAGAGGTAGACAGGTTGGGTTTTCATTTAGCTTCTAAATATGTGGCTGCCTTGGGGCTTCTAATTTTTTTTTTTTTTTTTAATGGAGTGAGAGGCTATAAAACCTATGTGCTGTAAAGCAGGCAGACAAAGTTTTCTACCAGCCCACCAGGCTCAGTTGAAAGACCAGACATCTTCAAGTTTACTTAACTCTTGTTTCTAGGCTTCTAATTAAAATCACTGAAATGCTCCTCATTTTGAAAAGGTCACATCTGATTTCATCTGAGACATTCCCTTTGTCTCATTTGAGCTGTCTCTGGTTTATACACTTATGAAAACCCAGGCAATTATAGCCAACTGTCCATTACCAGTAGGAAGATGATCTGGTTGGTGGAGGAGCGTTGGCAGAGGTGTGGACACAGACTCCTTGCCTCTACACTACCTTAGCAGAGCTTGACCCAGGAGTGTCAGGTAGAGACTCATGAATAACTCTGCATGAAATGAGGGAGCACTGGGGAATGGTGTAACTATGAGTGAGTTTATTTGTTCAGCCTCAGTGCTTCAAACAGAAATTTGATTCTTCTGATTGTTATTGTATTAGTTAATTCAGTTCCAATCTATGGTTCTCATCTCAATAACCTAAAATACCAGAATTTTTGATGCTATTTATAAGGCTAACTTTTTAATATATTTTTAAAATATTGTAATACAATAATAATTGCCTTTATGTTCAGGAGATTCATGGGGTGCACTCTTCAAATGTGGTTATTTATCTTCATCTATTTTCATGGTTCCCATTACCATAATATACGAGTTTCATATCCTTTAATGTGTGAATCTGCCCCAGGCCTCTCTGAATAAGTGAGTACATTAGCTACATTTTGAAAACTGAATGTAATTCATACCATCCAGCTTTAATTGTCTAAGCTAGGCCTTACTTTGTTGCCTTTGATTCCAGCACAGGCTATAAAAAAGGTCAGGCTGTTAACTTAGCCTGGCTGGCTTGTACCCTGGTCTCTGAAAAGACTGTTCAGGAGACTGAGCACCTAAATAAGGCAGTAACACTATCCCTTCAGGAGACTAGGTAACAGGTTTTCAGAGATGTCTAGACACTTGAGAAAGCAGAGGAATATCAAATGGGATTAGAAAAAAAGCTGAAATGCTTAGGCATGTTGAAGACTTACTGAAGACATTTATGTCCATCTGCCTGTCTTGCCAGAGGACAGAAGGGTCTGGAGGTCAGGTCTGCAAAGTCCTTTACCTCTGCTTAGTCACTGGGTCAGTCATCTTTTTTGCTGCTGTATTTTTCTGTAATTCATGTCTTAGGACAGATAATAGACGTTCTGCCCAGTGACCTTTGAGAAGTCTTTTTAATCACATCTGTGCCCAGGGAATACCAGTAAGAAATAACACTAACAAGTGCTGCATGATGACAGGGTCAGAAGCTGTCCCCTGTCGAGTGGGTAAGAGGAACAGTAAACTTTGTCCTTCATAACTATTTCTTTTTAATATGTGACATAAGAAGAAAGATAAATATCACTTCCTGTATTTGTATAGTTTATGATATTATTCTTTCTGGAAATACTAGACTACAAGACTTTTTAATCAGAAAGCATTCAAGTCCTGGCTCAATTGGTGCTATTTGCTTTAACCAGCCCTACCAAAAGGTCTGTGCTCCTGTGTACCTGGTGCTGCTGTATGGCTTTATTGTCTCCCCTCAACTTTCCTTCCATTTATCTGAAGCCTCAAAAAAAAGCACCAAAATTTGCTGCAAGGAAAGTAATGATCCTCCAAAAGAAATTCAGTGCAACTGGAGAGAACCATTTTAATTAGCTGACAGAATTGCATTGTTTAGGTTTCTTTTAAAAATCAATGAAGTGGCTGCAAATGTTTCTAATGTCTCCATGTCTTTAAAACTCTCACTAGGGAACCCTCATTCCTACCACAAAACAAGTTTTTATTTTTTTGAAATTATTATAAAGGCAACTTGTACTTGGAGGGGGCTCAAATGCACTTCAGGTCTCCAGTGATTTTCTGAGTTTCCTTGGTGGAAAAAATATTTTTAAAATTCTTGCTCTATTTCTGCTTTCTTCTGGGTTTTGGGATTGTTTTTTTGTTTTTGTTTTTTTTTTCCCTGGCTTTATGTGGGTCAGATGTGCGTGCTATGGAGTTTTACTTTCATAAAATATTGTGCTATCAAAGTCTAAGCCTGAAGTAAACAATTCTTCTGAAAATCTCTTTGTCCCATGAGCATACCACAGACTTCTGTATGTAGGACCGTGCTAATCTAAGATTACCTGAAACTGTTGCCTAACACCCAGGTCTGGATCAATCTTCCCTTCCATTCACGAGCAGAATATACAGAATAATGCATATTGCTCTTGTAACGCTTGCCAAGTGGCTCCCACTGCCTGAGAAGGGCCTCAGGACAGCACCAGCCAGCTCTGTTACACCTCAGGTGAATATCGTCAGGGACCAGCAATTCCTAGAGGTCAAGCCCCTGGAGTAGTTCACACCAAGCCCTCCTTCACTGATCGTGGCTCTGTGTTTGCACCAGCCTGGATTTATGTTCCCAAGGCCTGAGGTTCAACAGCACTGGCAAACAACAAGGTGAAGAAAGCTTTAAGAACTTCTGCCATTTCAGCATGGTGGGTGACATTAATTCATCCCTCCAAGAGTGTGTTTTCCTTCTGTTTCTGACTGCTGTTTCTGGATGTACCTGAAGAAGCCGTTTTTGTGGGTTTTGACATCTCTGGACAATTTCAATTCAAGCCGAGATTTTGCTTGTCTAGCTGCACCTCTGTACACCCTGGCAATGCCTTTTCAGTTCTCAACAGGTATTCAACAGAGGGTTTATCTTCTGCTTTACATCGTGGGGAATATTTCTCACTGCTCTGGTTCGCCTGACTTATTCTCCAGTTGTGGAGGTGTGATCATTGTCCTTTTGGATCTCACTCACTGAATCCTTAACTTTGTCTCTCACACTGAACAAAGCTGTTTTAATCTAAGTTGCTTCATAACTGACAAAGAAATATTGCAAAAGTGTTGCTTTTTCACTTTTCTTTTGTCTTCTCCTTAGAGAAGATTTAGTAACAGTATTAAGCCAAGTTCTGTTGACATGTATGCGTGTGCAAAGCTCAAATAAGGTATGTTCTGCTGGACACAATTACAGAGGAAGCAAAAATCACATCAACATGAACTGCTTCTCTGTTGGGGCTTTTTCAAAAGATCGATCACGAGTCCAGTCCTTCACTCCTTACCCCCAGGAAACTTATTTGAATTTTCCTTAATGAATATCAGTACTGGTAATCTCTTGTGATTACAAAGTAATAGGCAACATAAAATGCTGAAATCCTTGAGACTTCTTTATATGGGAAAAATTTTTCTTGAGACCTTTCCTAACATCATATCCAACATAAACAATACAGAAAAATACTCAATATTTTACTTTCCAGTTCTCTCATTCCATTAGTATGCAACAGATAATATTGTTGGTGTTCTATTTCTATCACTTTTGAACTCTATTAGATATTTATGCATTATTTCTCATGTACACTACAACAGCTGAATCATCATTAGAAGTTATCATTATACTTATACCATGTCACAAATTTATTTTCTGATTCAGACTCTCAATTGCAATACTCAGTTCTCTCTGTCCAGACCTTTCCTAGCTGATCACATGTAAATGTGTCAATGTTTGTGAAAGAGTAAATAGAATTTAACTTGAAATCTCAATTCTCTCATAGCGTCCCCCTTGAAAAACAACCGAATTGATTTGAAACTGCTTGCCTTAAAGGTTAGGAGAACCTTAATACAGATATTAGATGGAAAAAAAAAAGTTCTGTTACTAGAGTTCTGTCTCTGAACTTACAAAGACAAAAGGCAAACATTTCTATAATACAGAAAATATGTTTCACAGCCATATAAGTAATCAATAAAAACATTAATTTGGAGGAAAATTTAACAAACTGTTTCAGAAGTTGAATGATAAAATAAGAAATACCCAATCTACGTATCAAAAAAGGTAGAAGGAAGGTTCGCTCTAGAGGATTTACTGTTTATGTTCTCATGACAACAAAACTGAGAGCATTAGCAAAGGGAGAGAAATCAAAGGTTATTTTCTATCTTTGAAAGATTTTATTTTAGAGAACTACAAAAAATTCCAACTGAAAACTATAATGTATTGTTATTCCAGAGGGGAAAAAAATAGTGACATAACTCTGATGTCAAACTGTGCCATAGTTTTAGGAGTAGGAAGAGAATTTTGAAATTCATTAAATATAAGCATTTTTTCCACATCAAATACATAAATGACAAGTAAAGCTAGAAACAGCTAACACTGTATTTGTTGTACAAGTACTCGTGAGGAAACTGTCCTGATTTGACAGAAAGCTGCTTTTGAGGCAAAAGCAGCATAATTGTCCAAGGAGTTTACCCAAGAATTGGATAGGAACTCACTTCAGCAAAGGAGACATCTCCCTCTGTTTGGAAGCCCTCTTCCCTAGGTACACCTCCACAGCTGTGAGTAACATCTATGACTCAATTCAGCCTTTTCATAGATGATGATCAGTGACATAAATGTGGTGGTCATATTTGGCCCATGTAGTCAAATTTCAACAATAGTTACCTTTTTTTTCCCTGACTTTTAAGTCTTGTATTGTTAGTCCATGAATGAAATGGAAAAAAAAGAAATTTCAAGTGCAAAATCAAAAGATCCTCTATGAAGCTGATGCTGTCATGTGCTTGAAGTGCTAATATGACATACAGTTACAGAGTGGCCTTGTTGAATTGCTTTTGTTAGTTGTATCACTTCCTAAACATCTGAAATCGTGAAATGACTCAAATGCTGGGTCTTTTGATACGATTACTGTGATGGTCAGCTACAGTTTTGCATGTCGACCCCAAATCTGGGAATGATTGGCATCTGACTCCAAGGCTTCAGAATGCTGAACAATCACTTTATTAAAACTATACTATGTTACATTACAACTATATTAAAGAGATACATACTATACTATATAATACTTGTCACTACTGAAAAACTCAGGACTGTCTGCCGACAGTAGGGACACAGCTTTGTGTGATTGGCCAAGGAAACTAAACAATCCTCAACAGAACCCGATTACCAAATTCCTTCAGGTAAATAATCTTCCAACACATTCCACATGTTCATAAACACAGGAGCAGCAAATGAGATAAGAATTGTTTTGATCATTCTTTTCTCTGCTTCTCTCACAGCTTTTCTCTGTTCAGAGGGAATGTGAATACCAGAGTCAGCACAGTTTATCCAAAAGCTCTGAGTATGCATGTGAGAACAGGAGACCTGCTTTAGTAGCCAACTTTTGGAACACACCTTGCACTCTAGGGTGTGGAGAGACATTTTTATTTCTTCTTTAGAACTGAGACAAGTGATCTAGGTGTTCACCACAGGGTGACCAAAGAATGTGGGGGTTTTTGGCTCAGCCTTGCTAACAGCCAGTTAGCTTGTGTCCACTGAGATAACGTCACTGTGCACTTTGCTGGAGTTGTATGGTACTGGTAAGAGTAACTAAAAAAGGCCTCTTCTGCAGTCACAAGTTATTTCCATTTTATGCCTTCCCAGTCTGTAACTCCAACTTTTCTCAGGCTGTTAGTCATCTTCTAAAACTTTCACATTTCTGCTGTTTAGAGAGTTTTAGGCTCAGAGAGAGCTGTGAAAGTATGCAATTAGTGACAAGGATGAGAAATGGCAGAACCTTGTCATTTCATTACATTTACATTGTAATGCTCACAGAGCTTCCCAGTAGCCAGCTGCCTCTTAGGTGAGCTATTGCACAGAGCTAGCAGAAGACTGCTGTTGCCCTCACCAGCTTAGACTTCAAATTTGGACTTTTTGTAGTCTGCCAGAGGGGAAACTGGAGTACTTATATTTCAAAAGTGGTGATATCATTTGCATGGGGTTGACAGGAGTGTAGCATAGAAATGCACAAGCTTAAGATACATCTATTGCAGACTTCACTGCAATGTAAAGGTACTAAATGGTTTTTAAGTGAGGTTGCTCAGAGTGGGTACCCACAGCAGCACAGAATTCAGTGTGGAGTATCCATATGGATGAGCAGCTAAGCTGTGTGATGTTATAATTAAATAGTATGTGGTACTAGAGTGAGTTGCCTTTTTTTTTTTTCAGCTGCCTAGGGTATATCTACATTGCAGTGCCATTTGTGGTGTGGATGCAAACTTCTTCAGCAAGATCCAGATTTCAGTTTCTCAAACACTTGCTTAAGCAGAAAGGAAGCTAAAATTCTCCTATCTCTATTTTTATGACTGTGGCTTTCCAGGGTTTCTGTTTTGTTCCAGATTGCATCGCCATGTCACATGTAAAATTGCACGTCCAAGAAAGCAGTGGAGGGCTATGCATCTTCTGAGCTGAAGAACAAAGTCTGAAATCGTTTGTGCAGTAAATGAAATAGGCTCAAGCTTCCTCTATGGTACGCAACTAATTAGCTGATGTTCATTTTCAAGTGCGTTGTTCACAGTCAAGCTGAGACAATGCACAATATGCATTATAATGTCCCAGGAATGTGTCCTGGTTTTAACTGCTTCCTTCTACCACTGCTGCTCCCAGCCATGAATAAACCCTGCTTGAAATCTTGAAACGTGATGGGTGTATTTTGGTGATAGACATTTTCAGCATCTGAATCTGAGCTTTCTGTGATGTAAAGCCTGTGAAAGAACGACTCTGGCACTACAGCCTGGAAAATGTCTTCCTTTTAGATTTTCCTCTCTTTTTGTTTCTTCCTCTCTCTTCTTGATAGTCATCAAAAATTTCAGTTCTTTCATTAAAAAAAAAGTTTCTCAGAGATTTTTGACTATTTTCATCCATTTAATTTTAATAATGCATGTACTGGATTTTAATGCTAGCAATGAAACATGATTTATTTTCCATTATTTATTGCTATTTATTTAGGATTTAGTTAACAGTCTCTGTAGTTACAAGCAGCTATAAGCTAGCCCAGTGAGTCATTTCCTTTACCCTGACACCCATTGAAATAGCTCCCTTGCTGAAAATTCACTGATGTAACCAGACAAGCAGTATCGCGAGAGGTCAGAGCTCATTATTTCACATTTGCTCAAGTATGTGAATGCTTCCAGGACAGAATAAAATCAAAAGGTTCTAGGCCTAGGGAGGTCAAGGACACAAGGGTGGATGGATTTTATTCACATGAATTGATGCAAAATTTGTTTGCAAAATTAGGTTTAGTTACCACCAGAGGCAAAAAGGGTGCTATGAAAATGTTTCTATTAACGCTCCCTATCTACACAAACCCTGGTATCAGGCTTGCCTATGTGTTGGGAGATAAAGAATTGAAATCATGATAACTGAAAAAGCAGAACCATAATTGACTTAATATTTAGAAGCAGCTAAACTAAATAGACATTATTAGTTCTTGGCATTTGTATGATAACTTGTTCATTTACTCATCATGGTCATCTGAGGCCTCAGTTTTCTCCCTCACTGCTTAGAAGGCATGTAAGTGGATCAAGGAGAATTTTATTTCTGGAACATTCAAGAGGAGTTTGTAGCTGTATTTTATTGGTAAGAAATCAAATGCTTACAATGTTCCAAGTGTAAAGGCATGCATGTAAATGCTGGAGATCAAAGAGTTAGTCTTCTGTGGGAATTATCTAATGTTACTACTTTCTTCCTCACTTATTATTGTGGCATCACTCAGAATATAGTGGGATTTTTTGTCGTATTTGTTAATATACTGGAAAATACTTGAACTTCCTCCAAGTCTGCAGATCTGTCTGCCAGGATGGATTCCTGCAGAACCCAGAGGGGCAGCTTTGGGAGCATCATGGTGGTTTTTCACTAGACTAAGATGCATTCAATAAATAAACAAGCAAACAACCCAGCCTACCTTAGGATATATGAGCTTCCAGATACCGACTTAAAAAATGAAAATCTTGCCCTTGCTTGCTCCCTCTCCTCGACAGCATCATGCTGCCATGTGCTGGCTGTCCCTGCAGACCCGACTGTGCTTCATCTTCCTTTGTCACACAGCTTGGCAACTCTTCAGGCCAACAAACAAACTGGCATAATAAGAACAGAGGAAAGATTTACTTTAGACATTAAATGGTGTCTTTAGTAATGTATGATTTCTTTTTTCTTCATCTTTTTAAGAAATCCCCATGGCTAAAAAAAAAAACCTAGGTAAATTTGCATTTTAAAAACAGATACTGCACGTTCCTTATCAATTCTGGGGAGATGGGGAAAGTGAGATTGAGGGGGACAGTGAGATTTGGCTGTGTTGGAGTGTTTCTGCTCAGCATCCAGAAGGAAGGTACCTGGATGCCGCAGTGCCTGCAGTGGCCGGGTGACCACGAGGCTGCTCCAGTGGCCACAGGTATTTGGTGCCTGCAGCAATCTCTGTGCCTGCACATCCTCCTGCTGCACAGCTCCCACGCCCTGTCACAGCTTCACTCCTGAAATGAAAGGGAACTGACAGCAAGAAGGAATTAAAAAGAGCTCTTCTGGAAGAAACAAAAGCATGCAACTGTCCTGGAAGTTTGAGTGTAAGGAGTTTAGGAGTCAATTCTTCTCTTGCTTTTGAAATACCTGAGTTCATTTGTTTTGCCAAAGTTTATGTTATGATTAAACAAACATTCATCTCCCATTCACTTTCTGTAGAAAAGGCAGGTGGAAAGGAAGCCTTGTGGCTTTGTGCTGTTTTACATTCTTCACATTGGGATAAATAACCCCCAGTAAGAGGTGGCAAGGCTTGAATTTCTGATTGTTTTCCCATAAGCACACAACACTATTGCTGCTTGGCTGGAGTCTGTTATTGTTAGGTACATTTGTCTCCTTCATCACTGATGCCACAGCATTTCTCATAGACACTTGTTTGCTGATCTACAGAACTCCTGAGCAGGAGGATTTTGCAGTCTGCTTCATCTGTCTTCACAGGGGAGTCCTGAAAGTACTTGCTACAAAAGAATCCATCATGGCTCTTTGCCATCCTTCTTTACAGGGCTCTTTCAGATAGTAGTTATGGGCTTTTTTCCCCATTGACAGTTTTAACAGTGTATGTGACATGACTATGTATTTTGCAGGATTTTGTGAAAGTTTGTTGAGAAATATTCTGGCCACGATAATTTTCTAGTATCATGCTATTTAAGGGAAGCAGAATAGACTATGCTTGACTAACCATAGTTCCATTCATTTTGGGGCAGATGGAGAGGTTCTATATAATTCTGCATATTTGCGCTGCCTTTTTTTCCTTTTTTTTCCCCTGTACTGATCTATTAGGGATAAAAATGAAATAATTAATACTTAATTGCATCAAATGGGCCCAAATATGCTCTGAATTGCATGCACATTCCTCGCTGGCAATTGTACTTGCAATACCTGGAGGCATTTGGATTGCTTCATGAGATTCCCTTTCTTCTTGCCAAATACATAGTACTTCTCCTCTGAGATCTGAACTGTTTTATTTAGTAATTAAGGTAGTTTGTGCAGCATCTTAAAGATGCAAAGGGCAGATGCATCAATGCCAAATCCAAAGACTAACTCAATGGCTCTTAAAGCTTTCCCATTAGCAAATTCTCTGAAGACAGAGAATTCTCTTGAAGGCATATACCTCTACATTTGGATTTGGCCCATTTTAAACCGGCATCAGAGACATAATGAAAGTAAACACTCCGAAATCTAATGGACATTTAACAACATCCTTTCATTATACAGTTTTAATACTTTCATTTTCATTTCCATCATGTATTTTAGAGCTGACTCTCTCAAGTTACTCACAACCCTTTGGTCACTGCAGGTTTGATTTTGTTCTACAGAAGATGCGTGTGCAAATTGAAATTAACTTAACTTTGTGTTGTTGCTTGCCAAAGAGAATCCTACAAAGATGCACAGTAGAGTTTTCGACAAGTTCTAAGATTTTGGAAACTTTACAGCAACCTTGAGCTTGAAGATAATATTTCAATCATAAAGTTCCCCAAGCACAACTGAGCAGGTAAACTGCAGCAACAGAAATTGAATTTCAAATTCACATCTTCTGCATTTAATAGTACTTTTGTCCTAGGTTCAACATGTATCAGTGAAAGAGGTCTGACATACATGTAGTAGAAAACCATATAGCAAATTAAGAATGACACATTGGGAATTTACTAGTGGATGAGTGTCACTTCTTTTACAACAGAAGTATTTTGCATTTTGCTGCCTTCCTTAAAATCTCCCCATTCATATCCTTGAATGCTCAGTTTTGATTGGTCGTTTATGTCAGAGATGAATGAGGGATGTCCTTCCTCAGTAAGGTACTGTGATCCATGCTCCCTGCTCTTTGATTTCTTGTCTTGTGCTTGATACGTCTAGTGGCAACACAAGAGCGTTGGGAAACACACAGTTATTTGTCTACGTGCTCTTTTGCAGTCTACTTATAGATTTTCTTTGCACTCTTAGTTGGGCTGCTAGATTTCTTCTCAATGCAAATGACTGTGAGATTTTAACTAGGCTAGGAAAGCAACTGAGGTCTGTTCCAAAATTCAAAAAAGAATTGTCTGCTTTTGGGGAAACAAATAATTAAAATTGACAGATGAACCTAAGATAAAACACTTCATTTACTTTTGAATTGTTTAACTCCTTTTAAAAAAGACATGTCAAAGCAAAGGAACTATTTTGAAAATGAATTATCAACAGTTTTAGACACAAATATTTTTCTCTGATCTTTGTGAGCTATTTGTTTCCCTACTGCAGTGCATTCTGCAGCAAGTTTACTATTTACTGAGAACACCCTTTTCCATCATTCCACCTGACCAGCAGAAACTTCAGAAAAGACAAGCATTAGTAAAAGACATGAAGCTAAAATTTAAAATGTTTGCTCTGCAAAAAAATTTCTCATGCATTATATAAAGTAAGAAAATTTTACCAGTTTAGGTGCAGGAAGAAAAGTAGGCAGTTTCCACCTTGTAACAGTTCCTGCTCTCTGGTCTTGTCAAACACAAATCTAGACCAACAATTTTGTGCTTGGGCCTAAGGATAATTTATCAATCTCTTCTGATATCCAAGCTTTTTAATCTAGGTGTTCCATACCAGTTTTCACTGGCTTTGTAAGCACAGAGATTTTACAGTTCTCTTTAGAAGATGAAGCACCAAGAAAAGCAAAATCCTTTTGGCACAAGCAAAGACAACTATCTTTTACAGGTTCAAACCTATTTTAATTCTAGTATTAGCCTTCATGTTGGCTGCTTTTATCTAGCTGTGAGGAAATATCTTGTTTAAAAAATTCTCCTATTATGGTTCAGATTAAAAAGTTGGTTGAAGTTTGCAGAACTTCTGTGTGCCATGGCTCTGGGACACCAGCTACTGGGAGATGTGGGACACAGAGTACAGAGCAAGAATTCCTGTAACTGTTTCAGCTTAATCCACTTCCCCACAGGAATTGGCACCCATCTTCTTGTTTGTTCCAACACAGTGGACTGCTCATAGGGTTTCAGAAAAGGCTTTGAGATATACCTGTGGCACTGATGTCAATATGTGTGTTTCTCTGTAGCCAGGAGTTGTAGTAGCAGGTTGGTGGTGTGTCTGGGTGTGCACACAAGAGGCTATTTCCTGTCTCCCAGTCTCCATGCCACCTACCACAATCCCTGTACCTATAAAAGACTGGGTGTTTTGGATTGTTCTTAATTAGTCTAAACATTCCTGCAACTTCTTAAAAAAATGACATTATTTTGGCTCCATTTTCTACTGTAGAAGAATTTTATGACTTTTTATGAGAGTGCCTTAACTGCAGACATTTAATTGAAGCTTGCAAGATAGTCAAACAAAAAACGTCTGCCTCTTTCCAGCTGTCACAGTTGTTTAAGCCTATTTGGTACTGTATCAGGAGTACTAAAATTTTAACTATACTGAACAGTAAATGAAACTGTTTAGTAAACTATATCTCAAGATTGTAAGTATCTCTTCCTTAATTAGCCAGTAATACATTATTTCAATCAGCTAAAAGAAATAGACAGTTGTTGCTACTGCCATAAAATGCATTTCTAAAACTGACAGGAAAAGAGAGCAACTGCTTGGAGCTTGTTTGTCCGTGTTGTTTGTGCTGTAACACTGTCAAATTTCACCACTGCAAGGCATTTGCTCTACACCAACTAGGCATGAAGCTGTGCTTCATACAAATTACACTCTGCACTTCACAAGTGAAATGCAGCTGAGTTTATTTGCCCAAACACGAGGATAAGTAATAAATTGGTCTCATGTAACTGGTTTTTAGCATTCTTTTATATATTGCTGATAAACTCTCTTCTCTGGGCTAGTTTCTGGAATCCTATGTAAATTAACAGATTGAACTATTCACAATAAATTTTCTCTTAAAAATCTGAAAATATTAGGGGATTTTTGATGATTTCTTCCTAGGATGCAACTATAAACATTTCATGCACTGTTTATTCCCTCTGGACACTGCATAAATGAAAATTCAATATTTTATATTTAAATTCTCAAATATATGGATGTGAAGTAAAATAAACTGTTTAAACTTGGTTAAAATTATATGTTTACACTTAAAACCCTACAAAAAGAGGTGTATGCTGTGTGGCATGAGTATGATATAAGAAGTATGGTTTAAAATTCCTGGAGTTTTTCTGTCTTAAAAGAAATAAACTTTAATTTTTATTCCTGAAGAAATAGCTAGGTAATTTTTGACAACTTTTGAACAAAAAACAAGACTTCTAGAGATAATCTATTAAATATAAAGTCTTTGATTTAAAATGCACTGGGCACGGAATGTGAATTTGAAGGAAAGTTGAAAATTGAAGCATGAAAAAATAAGGAAGTGGTTTATTTCAGAAAATGCCATATTCATTTTCATGGAATTTGAGTGGCCCTGCTCAGGTTTTACTTATTTGATGAGAGATTATTTTCAGGAATAATTACATGGGAAAGAAGGACAAAAGCAGAATGTTGGAAGTGATTCATTTGTAGCAAGAGTGGGGTCCTGCTGGGTGAGTGATTATCAGTAACTTTGGCCAAGCAATAATAGCATCCTGAAGGCATCTATTCCACACTACTAAACCTGTAATTTTGAAAAAGAATGTCACACATGCATTTTTGAAAGAAATGTAAATGTAGGTTTCCCTTTTATGCTGTGATATGTTCCCAAGGTGCTCTGCTTCACCTGCCTCCCAGGAGGGCAGAAAACAGCCCAGACCCACAGGGTGGACTAGGCAGGGTGTTGTACTTCTCTCGTGCCAACCCCACACCCATCATCCACACCCGTGTCCTCTCTACTTTCCTGTGGGCACCAATGTGTACATCACAGACCTGGTGAGCTTGGGCTGCAGGTGGACACAAATATTGAGTCCCTTGCAGATGCTGGACTCCCAGAATGTAGTTTATGCATTGAGTTCTCACTGTTGTCTCCTGCTGAGGATCCACACTCAGGTACTTGTACATTCTTGTATGAATTTTGAACATGTAGGAAACCTATTATGTTGTCTTCAACACATATGAGCCTTGGAGAACACAGGCTTTTAAAAAAATTGTATTTTCAACAAGGCAACTTACTGTGAGCACTCAAGAAATGTCCTCAGATGCTTTCACTGGCTTCCCCTTAGATTTTAAATCAGAATCAGGGAGCTGTTGCTGAGATTCAGCTGTGTACCTCAGTGCCTCATACGCCAGCAAAGGCATACTTCATTGCCTTGCCCAAGATATTTCAAGAGATGTGGAAGGGATTTGTTGCTCACCACACTTCCATGAAAAATGGAGTGCTCTATATTAAGAGGGAATCTCATCTCTGTGGAAGGGATAACTTTCTCCAGGGCTGATCTCACACTGGAATGAACTCCGGAAATTTAAAAAATCCCCACAGACCTCACTGCCTTCTGCTCCAGTTGTGAGGCACTCTTCTTTGACCCTCTCCTCTCTAATGTAAATATTTAACAATATACATATGTCAAAAGCAACAGTGACCACAACTCTGAAACTCTACCAAGCAAAGCACAAACTTTTCCCATGGGGACACAGTATTACTGATGGTGCTTCCTGTATGACTTAGCTTCTCCAGACACAGCAAGACAGCACAGCCTGTTCCACTGAAACCTCTGTAAGATATTAGAGCATCTCTAGGTTACTTATGGGCGGAAAAGGTCTAGCCCTGAAGTCAGCTGCCAGCCCAGACTCCTTTCAATTTGGATGAGCAGTTGGAGATGATGGAGGGAGATGGGAGGTACAGCAGCCTGGACCTTGTGTCCACATTCCCTTGGATTTTGTAAGATATTTATTTCACCTTTATGCTGAGGTTGTAAGACCCATGTTTTAACTAGTATGCTGTGCCACTCCCTGCTAGTGGCAAAATTTCAGGTATCTGAGTGCAGCATGCAAGGAACATGACATTTATTTCACTTGCTACCTCATCAGGGACTAATGATCAAGCTGATAGCCTGACCTAGTCTTTTTCCAACTGTATTTCAAGACTGAGATGAACAAGTTAAGGTATTTGCTCAAATAAATAATCAAAAGCACTAAGTCCGGGTAATAAGAATTTGACAATAAAAGCTTTTTATTTCTTCCTTGGAATACAACACCATTACTTCTTTCTCTCCTTCCCACTCCTTTTGATTTTTCATGTACCACTCAAACTGCCCATAAATCTTGGACTCTTAATTTAGAAAAAAAAAATCTCTCAATCTCTACCCCCTCCTAAAGAATAGTTCTGGAAAATGGTAACTGTTTTAAACATCACATTGTGGGTTTTGTTCAGCTCTCAGTGCTCATGCTACTGAAAACTTTGGAAGAAAGGCAAAATGAAAGTAATAAAATAAAAATCTTAACTGTGTTTAGATTTTTTTTCACAACACATTGAACAGAAAAGACTTATCAAATTACACTATTAGATTAGCTGAAATCTGCCAATTCCACTGAGGTGCTGCTACCTACATACAGAGGTTTGTCCAGTGTTTGTGGAAGGTTATACCCAGCAATAAAACTCACTGAATTTTTGAAATAGCACATATGCACCTGGGGTACTTGAAATATATTGCATAACCCTGGGATCATGCTTTTAGTTGTATTTATAGGAACACAGAGGCCTTAAGTAGTGATATGGCTTCTAATGTCCCCTGTTCAATAAAATATATCACAAAATCACAGAACTGTTAGGAACAGAGGGACCACTGGTTATCATATACATATCTATCTACATGTATATCTACATACATAACCAAAACAATTACAATACCTAAGATTTTATCTAATTAATGTGTGACTTGTATCCCATTTAGGGGAAAAAAACCTCAAACCTCATCTCCCTTTTCTCCATGGGTGTGTGCATGTCCCACTCTCCTCCACTTCCTATCATTACAGGCAAATTTTAGATGCAAATAATTGTCTCCTGTCCATGTTTTCTGTCCCATCTTGAGAGGGAAAATGTATACATTAAGGTCTCATGCAGTTTGCTAAAAAGCTAAATGGAGTAGCCTTTGCTTGTCTGAAGCTGGCTGTTTGAAACCCACCCTGAGCCCCAGCATCTGGCTGCAGGCAGAGGCAGAAAGGTTAGTGTTTCTCTCAGCCCAAAGGATTATACTGCTGCAGAAATGCACTTCTATAACAATACTATGGGAGCAAAAAACTGTGTTTTTCTGGTGACAGTAACAGTCTTATCATGGTGAAATTCTTCTAAGTGGCAAGAGTTATTTTAATGTTCAATTGTTTGGTTTTTTTTTTTTCCTACTTTTGCAAGTATTTGAAATAAGAATTGAGTTAGGCATGCTATTAATGATTCTAGGATTCTATATTTTTAGGAATGGCTACTCTACCTGTGCTCAGTGTGGCTGAAGAGAACAGCTCTTGTTACATTATCATGTTTTAAAAATTCAAAGAGGAATCCCATCAGAAGCACTACTCCTTATTCACTTGTGCTCCCTAATGGCAACTTGAAATCCTGTATTCTCTATTGTCTTTGCTAAAGATGCATGATTTTGTGCCTTTGCTGTCAGAGTGGCATGTATGTGCCAGCAAAATGCAGTCCGCACCTGATGTGCATTTACAGAACTTCTGAAGACTGCTATATATACATTTATCTTCTCTCTTTTGTAGAGGATATGTGATTTCTTCTATCAGTGCAGCAGCCTGTGATGTGATGTACAATGAAACATGAGGCCAGTGCAACCAGATAGCTTTTCTCTTCATATTGTGTTAAGGGTATGAGCCTTCTTTGATGTCAGTAAAGTTAATAATGTTTAGAGATATAAAAATCAAGTCAGTGCTCACTGACTAAGAAAGTAGTACTAGACTCTCCTGCTAGCCTTGGCTTTTACCAACTTTTCTATTTCTACAAAAGAAAAAGCTTTTAAAAATTGAGATGCATGTTATCTTTACAAAATTCTTAGACAATATTTGGGAAAGACTGTTCACTCCAAACTTGCACCATTTTTGGTCATTCTGTAGCACACAGGGTGTCTTGCAGGGAAAAGCACTGCAGCTGGAATCCCCCATATCTTTCCCACAGAACTCACAGCAAATCCAAATTGAAAAATAATTGAGATTGGTGAAGAAAAGCTAATGCCTGATCCCTTCTCAGTGGACATTATTTTTACTTTGACACATATCTGCGTTTTTATAGTCTGCAAAGCATTGAGAATTCTTAGGAACAAAGGGTGTTCACTGAACATTCCCACAAAGTTCATCCCATAGGCTAGAGAATAAACAGTGTAGTGATTTTTCCTTTATTACACCTCTCTATAAATGACTTCAAACACATTTTTAGTTTCATTAAGTATGAATACCACTCAAAATCTTGTCATAAAATAGATCTTTTGCCATTCAGTTTTAGTCCTTATGTAATAGAAATGCTGTGTTTAGTTTTGATTATAGGTAGACTACATGTTACTTTTTTCTCTTCTTTTAGGACTAACTCCTAGAACAGGCTGACTCACAATTTCAAAGTTGGCTTTCAATGAATATCTGCTAGTATTTCTTGTTATATTCTATATCATTTGGTTAGTGATGGTGATTACTATGATGGATCATGTAATTTATAATGCATCATACAATCTATTTGCTGCATTACTCATAGAGATTGAAAATGGAGGGGCACAAAAATACTTCTCTGATGCTGTAACACATAGTTCTGAGTTCTGTTGCACTATCCTTTTTTATTTCCCAAACAGAACATGATTCTGGTCACCAAATATGCAATGAAATACTTAAAAAATCTAGTCATAAACTGAAATGCACTAAAGTATGTATTGAAGAAACTCTTGAATAAAGACTCTTCCTCATGTTCTGAGCATGAATTTGAGCCTTGAAACTTTGCTTCTTATTCATACTTTGTAATTGAGGGCTTTTGCTATGTTTTCAGTCGAGCCTGAGCCAACTTCAGAGTAATGCCCATCCCTCAGGTCAGTGTACAGTATCTAAGGTCAGTAATGCACATGCACAAAGCTGGACAAAGGAACTTGCTGGATACTTTTGCTGGGCTCTTTTACCTGGCACCTTAAATTTAATACCAACTGGGTCTGAGGAAGAATCAGTCAAAGGTGGAAAAGAGACTGTCTCTTGCCTTTTGCATTCATGGCTGCTTATGATTTTCAAGAATGCCTGTAGCATGTGCCTTCACAGAATCCAATGCACTTTTTTAAAGGACAGCCCTGTCCAGAGTAGGACCACACCTGCTGGTGCCACACCTTGATTTACACATGGTGTTTAATGAGGAGATTAGTCAATGACTGAAATGTGCCTGTGAGTATAATAACATACCAGAACACCTTTGAGCTGGCTGTCCCATGATCACTGCAGAGGCTGAGGATTATAGCAGTGGCAATAAGATAAAACAGGCCTGTTCATAGCACATAACAGCAGAGCTAATTGGGACTAACATACCATGTATTTATTACATTGTGTAATAATTTTCATTCTAAAAGTCAGCATTGCCATGTATTTCTCCATCTTTTATCCAGAGGGCAACATAACTCTCTGTAACTGGGAAATCCTAAGCTTTTGAAACACCTAAAATGAGGAGACATATTACCATGATATCATATAATGTATGGAAGATGTGACACTTCCTTTTCCTGAATCTCACTGGCAATACTATAGATCTACATATGTTATCAAAGTAGATGACAGTCTTAAACAATGGCATTCTGAGCACTTATTTTGGGTCCTCAAAATTTATATGAACTATGTCTAGTATATAAATACCAGTTTGCTCTTGCAAATACAAATGTAAAACTGCTAAAGAAATTAATTTACATGGTTATATTGGCTAAGTAATTGAGAAACAGGCTGATTCAGATCAGCTTCCTCACAACCTCTATTTTAAAGTCTGTACCTCTTTTCTAAAGGCCAGCTCGACTAATGTAAATGTCCCATGATCTGAACTGCATGCAGTAATCTTGAGGGGAGAATACCCATTTGGCACCATTTTCAATGATCAAGACACTTTACATGACATTCTTGTTTAAACGGCATGAAAATCAGAGTTAAGTGCTGTGCAAATGAGGGCAGAATAGAGCCCTTTGTATCTCATTTTCCAACTGCCCTGGGATCATCTGGAGGTATAACCACATAAATCCCCCGAGGATATGTCTCCAACTCTCTCCCTTAACATGCTGTTCCCTGATCACACTGGAAATCCACTCAATTTAGATTTAATCTCAGCAAAATCTACCCAGGACTTCCTTTCTAAATTTGAAATACTGTCTTTTTGGTGCTTTTTTTTTTTTTTTTTTTTGCTTGGGTTATTATGCTTAACTGCATTTTTCCTTAGCCATCCTCAAGCCTGCTTCTCCGTGGGGCTACCACTGTGGGCCAGGAGGGTAGGGGTCTCTAAAAATTAGAGATGAAACTGTTGGCTCAGCCTCTTCCATGGGAGCATATTGCTTCCTCTGTCATTGATTGCTGCATGATATTAGGATTCTTTCTGCCTTCCTTATATAAAATATGACAATAATGTTTTCCGAACATTTTAACTCTCTAATTGTTTTCAACCTAAGGCTCTGCATTGCATGGAGCAAAAGTACAAATATTGTCCCCACCCAAAAGGAAGCTTGTAATGAATGAGTACAGCAAATTTACAAGTAAAAAATAAATAGCAAGTCGCATGTGGGGAAAGAGGAAGAGACACAGAGACAGATGGATTTATATAAATTCAGCTTTTAAAGTGGTGGTTGGTTGGGCTTTTTTAAAATTAAATAATTGTAAGCAGTAACCAGCTGTAGTATTATTCTTCACTGTGTAATCTGCACAGTGAAATGTAAACAGGGGGTCAGGCTCTCCTGTGGCCATATGACCCTCTCAGCAGGAAAAGGGGGCACGGAGAGAGGCTGTGCACAGAGAAGCATACAAGGATATTCATGAGCTGGGAAATTTTGCAGCAAAAAATAGCTTTCCTGCATAGTCAATGGTGCATAGCGTTCGGTTTAAAAACCCTTATTAAATTAAGAGGAGCTTTCTGCATCCCCCAGCCTTTGCTGCTGCTGCTGTTTGTACTTCCATAATGTTGTTGAGAAAACTGGGGCTTAATATCAACTTGAAGGTTTAGAAAAATGCAATAACATTCAGATACAACTTGATTACAGACCAAACAGAGATACAGAACACGACAACTGATATGTCTCGGGAATCTAGCTCTTCTGAATCTCTTTGTTCCTTAAAAAAAAAGAAATCTTAAAATAATAAATGTGCATGTCTATATGCATTCCTTTGTCAATACAGGAAGATAGAGGGATTGGTAGCTAGGCATCCTTCAATTTGTTAATTATCTAATGATTTCTGTTCTTTAAAATTATCTTGTTTTTCTTCCTTTATTTTTTCTCCGATTAAAAGGCTGAGCCCTTCTCTTGCACTCTGATCAGAGTTCTCATGCTGTGTATTTAACACAGCATATTTTTTAATTCACAAACACACTCCTTCTGTCATTGCTATAGCCACTATAGCTCTGACTACCTTTTTGTTGTGGTGTAAACATCTTTTCCCTGCGGTATGTTTATGACATAACAAACCTTTATTTATTTCTTCATTTATTATTTTAAAAACCAATACAGTTTTCCACCAGAAATACCCATTTTTTACATAACCTTGAGATGCCTATTCATTCTTTCTCAGGAGGAGTTCAGGGGAAAGGTGCAGCGCCCCTCTAAATCACAAATGAAATGAGTTTGTTGGCTTGAATAGTATTTCTCCTTTCAACCCTCACACATTTCAGTGCATTCCATTAGTCATTGTTCAAATGAGGCTGTTTTCTGACCCCAGAGGCAGGGGAGGAGGGAGTTTGGGGCTTAAATGAGTTTGCCGATCAGTACATAGAGGCACATTGTTTCTCATCTTATATTTTGCATGTTCTGTTTACAGACTATAACCCTGGTTCCCACCACCAAAATGTTTCAGGTTTTGAGCATACTGTATGTTTGATGCAGCTAATTTAAATAAATGACTTTCACATTTAAGCAATTAAACCTATAATTAGCACTGTTTGAATGAACTAATCAGCTAATACCCTATGACACACGGTTCTTTTTTTCTCTAAATATTTTTAAAGGGAAAGGAAAGAGATTTATAAAAAAATTATAGAAGATGCAGTAAAAAAAAAATAAGCTTTGATTCATGAAAATTAAAAACCACCACCACAAACTATTTAGACCAATGTTTGCCTTTTGCCTTCCAGGGAATGTGGAATTATGCACATTCATTTCCTCTGAAATCTGGGGGAAAGACTGCAATAAACCAAGTAGTGAATCTTTTTTAAAATGAGGCAAACTTCTACCCCTGTTGTGTGTTTTTAATACTTAAACACACTTTCAGAGGTTTTCTGGGCTCACTGTATTTTAAAACGTGTCCATACATCTAATCCAGTGGTAGGAGAGCTGCGTAAGACATACCCTAGGGAGATTCCCTCTGACTGGCAGAACTTTAGCTGCTCTCAATAAGATGGAAATTTATTAGGAGGAAATTATCCTGGTGTCCTCTGAAAAGCAGCATTTCTGATAAAAATCTTGTTCTCTGACAGAAGTCTAACAAGATTCATTTGTTAGCTGGTGTCACTCCTTAGATTCATCTGTTAATTTTATTTCTTATGGTGCACTGCTGTGTATTTATGTTCTGAGGCAGACACGATCTATGTGTGCACGCTGGAGATTGAGATGGTGGTGGTGAGAGAGCCCAGAAGTTTAGGGGAAAGTTTCCATTTTTTTTTTTCTTCCTCTGCTCACAGGGGAAGAAAGCCCTTACATTTTTTTAAAATCTGGAATTTGTGGATAAATGTTGTGCTTCTTTGTGTCCCTGTTGCTACAGACTTCTATTACTACAGAAATAAGCCTAACTTACCATATATTTTTTCTTTTCTTCAGCACTGTTGTCCCTAAATGTCATGGTACCACACATAGGCCATACATCACCTACCAAAATTTTACTTTTTTTTTTTCCATTAGAACACCATTAAATGCCTTCAAATGTGGAAAACAGCTTGAACACCCTTGAGTTGTTAAACTCTGCCTGTTTTCACAGCAGCTCCACTAAGGCTGGGATTCAAGATCCTTCTCTGCAGCCTAGTTTTCCCTCAAGTCTCTACCTCATGTGGGGCTGAGGCTGGAAGATTTCTGAAGAAGGAATGTTGATTTTTAATAAATGAAGCTGGCATTAGGAGCCCCTGTCCCAGCATTATGACTTACCAGAGTCAATAGGTATGCAGTGGTCTGTTCTGGCAGAGCAAAAGAGCAGCAGGAAGATGGCTCATAGTCTTTAGTGGTTATACAGCTCACCAAAACTTAAGTGAACTTGTTTCTCTTTCTGTGTGGAAAGTGCCTTCTGAAAGTACTTTTTCATCTGTCAAGCTTAGGGTAAGAATTAGTTTAGATTTGGATTATTTTTGTCAAATATTTTGAGTAGAGTAGGAGAGAAAAAAGGGGTCAGAGGAAAGTGCTGCCATACCAAAATTTTTTAAATTGAATTAGATTCACCCTTGCTTTGGATGGAAAGTCTCACTTCAACAGGGAATTTTGTGGGTTTTTTTTTTTTTTTTTTTTTAATAAGAGAAAGGTATGCTACTACCCTATGCAACCAATACTGAGAAGATCTGGGTTTAAATAATTTGGTTCAGAGAAGAGACTTGCACCTCAGGCTTTTACACTTTGTGGTGAAGGATTTCATCACCCAGTCATTTCCCATGGTGATAACTTTCTGCCTGATGCTTCCAAATATTTCCTCCAACCTGGATAAGAAAAAAATCTTTATTTTATTAAGATTTAATATGATTTCTTGGCTCTGATTCTGAAAATCAGGGTATGGATATCTGAAGCACTGACAGTTCTCACTGAAGATGAAATCTGAAGGAGCAGCAGATGACCAACAGCCCAGGAAAATCAAAGCCTATGTATTTAATGCTGGGCAACTAATCACTGAGACACTCCAAACTTGAGGAATTTACAAGTTTTAAATGTTTTGAAGCTCATATGCAAAACCAGAAGTACTCATGCCCTATTATATAACAGAGGAATTTATCTGTATAGAAAGAGGTGCCTCCATTTCAGAGGTACATTATACTGGTGAAGTTTCCAGAAGAGGTCATGAGAAAATAGATAATTTCTTATTTGGGCAGCTTTGGGAAGTGAAGTGTAGTGAATATTATATGACAGGGCTGGCAAAGTTCCAACATGGACTGAAGAACCTTCCTCTATGATAAGAAAATCCTGAGCACTGACACACAGCACCAGCAGAAAGGAGGTGGCCCCACAAGTCACCCCACAGGATCATGGCCAGTCTTGCAGAAGTTCTCTGGAATTCTCAGCTATGATCACTCCAGGGTGCAGATTAACTTTTCTTATTGTGCATCTGCTGAATCTATAGGTTGGCACACTAAAGGCTGGCACACCAAAAGCCTGATAGGGAAATTCTACTAAATTACTCTGGTCATAATTTCACAGATTTGGAACTAAGTGTTTTTGCTACCAGGTAAATCATAATTTCTTGAGCAGAATGAAAATGGGAAAGACTTCAAAACTATTTATATATATATATATATATATATATATATATATATATATATATATATATAATTTAATAATGTCTGTATGATATAAAATAATGGCTGTTCTGATTAAGTATTGACAAAATTACCTCTGAATGCAATTCTTTAAACACCAGGAAATATCCAGTTAAAGCAGCTTCGGTGACATAACTACCTCCTACACAGCACTCTAACCTATCACTTTGTTAGGGTCTGTGCCTCTCCAGTGCTGTTAGAAAGCTGACCTCAAGCACCAAAAATCATATCTGCAAAAAGATTCTGACTACCATCCCAGTTTTTTCAAGTCTTAAGATTCTACTTTGAAACATAGAAATGTTATTTTCAAAACTATTCTGCTTGTTGTTTTGATTCACTGTTTCCATGGCAGAGCTGAAAAACTGTTACAGCTGTGTTTTGGGTGGTCTATTGTATGCCACTGTTGGTTTTGATTATTTCATTCAACACTCTCTTGGTATGTGTTTCACTGTCCCACTGTCTCCACATAAATATGGAGTGGTGCTGCCTCCACCCGTTGTTTATTCAATTGCTCTGGGTTACAAAGTGGGAAACCTAACTTTTTTTCCCTCTTCTGCTTAGGGGGTTCACAGCTCCTAGGAGCATGCCATAAACACCAGGTTATAGCTCAATATTTAAGAGGACATTGCTCTGCCCTTCCCTCAGGGTAAGTTGTAGAGTCAAATACAGGACATAGAAGAAGCAGCAGCAGGATTCAATGTCCAAAGGACAGTGATGGCTGGCTGAGGACACTAGGTTTCTGCTGGTCAAAAAACAAAACAAAAAACAAAAAACAAACAAACAAAAAAACAAAACAAAACAAAACAAAAACAACAAAAAAACCCCAAAACCAACCACAAAAAAAAAAAAACCAAGTAATGTAGAAGGACAGATCTAGTCTAAGGTATTCCTGACCTGATTTTTAAACATGCTCTTATAAAGACTTGCTGAAGTCAATCAGGCAATACATAGTACATTTGCCTGGAATATACTGCACAGAGTAACTTTCAATAACATGGGGTTGAATGTCTGAATTTGAACATTGCTCAAAGAGATGTGATTTATTAAAGGTTCATAACCCTCAAAACTGAATTATGCGTAGTTAAAATACCAACTGCTGTCTGTAAAATACACACATCATTTGCTGCAGAAAATAAAAAAAAAAAGGGAAAATAAAAGACACAGAATTGTGAAAATGAGTGACTGATGGTATAAAATTAATGATTACCTGTAAAAAAGGACAGTTGTAAATACAGTGTGTCTAAGCTGACCAGAAGAATCTGTCCTGTGCATCAGCTAGCCTGGCTCAGAGCAAACTGAAACCATGTTTGGGCCAGTCCTCTCCTGCTTTCAATCAACTGGCATTTGATCTCGTGCAGATGAAGCAGGACCTTGCAGCCTGGCCATAAGAAACATCCCTTAGACCTGAATCTTAATGTGTGCTTAGGACAGCTGAGACATGTACCTGGCATCAGAAATAGCTGATGCCTTGCAACAGTCAACAGAAAACTTTCTTATGCTGTGTATTTTTCTTAACTATGTGATCTCATGTGGTTTTAATTACTTGACCTAAGTGTTCCCATTTTATTTTGGTATTTCTTTGTCCAGTTTTCACCAAGAATAGGAAATATGCAAAGACAAGCTTTTAAACTCAAATCAGAATTCAAAAATTTTGGTTTGTCTGAAACTCATCTGAGTTGCCTGCATGTGTATCTCTATGTTAGTTTGGGCAATGTTGTTAAATGAACTTTTTGAAAGAAAGATCTTCAATCATTGATGTAGGATTAAGTCACTGTTATTTGTGAATTATTAAAGGGTTCTAAAATTAGGATCAATTCTCATGAAGGAACAATATACAAGATAGGACACATTCCACTCAACACCACTAAGCTTTTGTATTCAGGAGAAACAGAAGCCTGCAACCCACTTGGCTTAAGAGTAGACCTGGAGTTGGTTGAACACCTGAAAGGGCACAACTCTGGGTTAAGTGGGGATGACCACAAACCACATACATCCTGCTGTGAACACCATTGCCTCCTCTCTCTCCTCTGGCTATATCCAAGCCTTGAATACATATTTCAAGGAACTGTGACCTAAATTCAGATGATTGATCACAGTAGCAGTAGAGTAAACTTTCAGTATATCTTCACATTGACAGTGAACCTGTATCAAACTTTAACCTGCAGCACTTTGCTATCCTATAAAATAAAAATATTCCATCTTAAATCCCTGCCTTTTCAGAAACCTAAACAAAACCATAAAGGCCAACTTTTTTTCTCCTTTCCACTGATTTCCATATAATTCCAAGTTTCTTATCTCTGATTTCTCATGTACTCCCCCTTACCTTTCCTGATCTCCCACAAAACCCTGGCAGAATACCAGCAGATCTGATAGCTTCTTCTGGGCTGGCTGCCATTATCATATTTATGTCCTTCAGGGTTTCTGTGGGACTGATGACGCACAATACATCACTGGGCTGCTGTGACCAAACAAGGTTTGTGTGCTGCAGCTTCCCCCAGCATTTTGCCAGAAGTGCTGAGACCTGTCAAGGGGATGAAGAGAGATGAGTAAATGTTGATGAGGGATGGAGGAATAGTGTTGAAACAGAGTAGATGTTGGGTAGGAGGAGAGGTCTAAAAACAGTGTCAGGGGGAAGAGTTAGTAGGTGTTTCAGAAATATCTGAAATTGAAGGGGAAATAGAAGTATTTTGGTTCAGGATAAGTTGTAAGGAATGGACTATGACAGGGAAATGAAAATTGGGAACTAAACAGAATAGATTAAAAAGTTGAGCTTGTATGGGGAGAACGATGGTGCTCCACTCAGCACAGGATGATGATGATGAAGAAGAAGTTTCATTAGGATTTAGCAAAAAAAAGATTTTTGTGTCTATGCCTTTGGCTGAACTGAATTCTACTTTCTACTCTAGCCTCTGTGAAATAGCCTGTCCCTCGCTGTGGTCCATCACTGAATGAGTATTAACCAATGTATGATGAGAATTATGTCTACATGATAGGATAGGATCCCATGGGAGAGCCTTGCAGTGATGCTCTTACTGTGTGTTGGGAGAACAATGGGATGTGCTGTCTGCCCCTTTACCTCACTGCCAGCAGAAGAAGACCTGGCTTCATGAACTGGCATGTGTGACTTGAGAGACACCAGTTTGAACAGCTGGGCAATCAGTGTCACAAGCACACTGGAGAGTGTGTCTGCCTTGATACACACCAGTGGGTTCCACTGCTCCTATGGTATGTGTAGGAATAGCATTTGCACACAATATGCCTACAGAAATGCCATTCTGAAATCAGCAATAAATTATGTCAAGCTGTATGCATGATATATGCTCCCAGTTTCTTACAAGAAACACCATTAACTTAAATTTTAGGTTGTTAAACTTCATTTAGCACCATCGTACCCTGTAAAAATTCAAGGCTGCTAATACAGTCACTCAGCTCACTATTCCAGTCTCCCCTCTCAGTCTCACCTCTTAACTCTATCATAATGAGCAGTTTCTTTGAAGAATGGTCGTGGGAGATGCATGACAACCTGAAATACATGTAAACAAAAATTTTGGAAGATGAGGCAGAGGGGTCTCTCCTTTTTTATATTACAGCTTCATTGCCTCACTGAGACTATGACAAGTGTAATCTCTGCCTACATAAAAGCCTGCTTTTTCCCTAAAGATTTTCCCAGTGACTCAATTTGATTGTTTTGAATCAAGGACATTAATTTGAATTTGAATTTTAGTATTTTCAAAGTGCCAAAAGCTTAAAATTGTGCCAAAGCACATATATTTACAACTGAGACCTGGGAAGAGTGAATGAGGTAAAAGCAGCAATCATACAGAAATTAGACTGGACACGTTATCAACAATAGGACTTTATTTTAAAATATTTCCTCTGTACAAGTTAATACAAATGAAGCTTAAGTATTGAATACTTAAAAGAACTATTATTGCTTTTGACTTATTTGCCATCAGATGTGCTCCCTAAAACTATATAGAGAATCCTGAGCCACTAAATGGAAGTGTGACTGAAGATCATATACAAACCACCTGTCATTTCCTTTCAAAGGGAAATGTAGCAGCAAGGACTCAACTGATGGGTATATCCTTCCATGAACTTGCAACACACACTGGTCATGTGCTCATCTTGACAGCCCCATCCCACTGTTCTTTTAATTCCTTCACTAAAACACCCTCAGTGAGCTTAGCTGTGTTTGGCAAGCACTGTGGTCTGGCCCATAATGCAAAGAAGTTCAGAAAATCAAAGCTGTTCATCAAAATGTGCAATGGTTTAAATGTTAGGGTTTTTTCAATGGCATGTTTCAGTGCAGACCTAACTCCAGGTGTGTGAACACCTCCTTGGTTTTGATCTCTATGCAATGCATATTACTAACTAGAGTGTGATTATAAGGTATGTGTATACATGAAATACAAAGGTTGTATGAAGACATAGAAAATTTTCAGTGCTCATGCTGTTAATGTAAAAATGTCCTGTAATTGTCTTTGTTATGTTCATAATTCTTTAGCTGACTAAATGTCCCTTCTCACACACTTTCATTTATTCTTTTCCTCAAATCTTAAGATGACCAGTTTAAAAATGCAAAAAACTAGAATACTGTCACTTAGAGTCTTAATGCCTGAATTCATTCCAAAATTTCATATCATGTTAAGGATGTTGTTAAAACAATTACAAAGTTGTTTTTAAAATAATGGGCATTGTTGTGCTACCCTTTCTAGCTAAGACATGCAGGTCCTGTGATAATTGTACTTGCTTTTTTGGCTTTTGGAAATTAACACAAATGTCTTGCTGGTTAATCTAAAGGCTTTTATCTTCCCTCCAAAATTTCTATCTTTATTGGATTCACATCTGTAGTTTTATTTAATGTGAAGCAGATGTTGAAATCAAGGCAATATTTACTAAGATACTTGCAGTGAAGAAGGCATGCTACAGAGTGTTGTGCCAGTTCCCTGGGTGTCAAGCAAAAATAAAGTGAAGGTTTTTTCTGTTTGTCTAATTAGAACCAAACTTTTTAATCAATAACTTTCAAACTTCAAACTCCACAAGCAAAGAGAAAAATGGGAAAACGCACTAGAATTCCACAAGCTGCTGTACTTCATGCACAAAACACTGTGCTTTTGTTAAAATGGTGGGATTTTAGTGCACCACTATAAAATCCACCATGGCATGGCTGGAGAGTACATGCAATGGGATGATGCTGGGAAGACAGCAGAGAGCAGAATGCACTTTTAGAATCAGAAATCAAAGCTAGCAATGAGGGTTGAAGCTGGGAGATGCAGCTGCTGCTATTGAGCAGCTGGCTGGTGGTGTCCTGTCTTCAGGAGTGACAGTAGCTCCTGATGTGGGCCAAATTTCAAGTCAGAGGGAGCTCAGATCTGCTGCTTCTCCAGAGATGTCAATATCTTTCCATGCTCTCTGCAATATGTGCATGCCAGACTTGTTTAAAATGCATCTGGTGTATTTTAAATACTGAATTAGATACATGTTCATTTTTTTGGTCATTGTTTGCATATATATATGTCACTGAGTAGCACACCAGGAAGGTATGAGATGTCAGAAGAACAGGATCTATGAGATAGAGTAGATAAAGATGTATTTAGTATATATTTTCCTTAGCCTGTATTTTTTTGTGCAAACTCATTATTCACTTAAAGGAGAGGCACAGCCAGTCTTTCGTCCTCATGAGCTGGAACATTTTGCTCTTGCAGCATAATCAGATTTTCCAAGCAAAACTCCTGGTTATTTCACTCACATTTATGCAGCCCTACAAGGCCTTGGCAAAATTCAAGCACTGCAGAGCATGGTAACATTTCAAATTATAAAACTTGAAATGATAACATGTACTTAAATTTTAAAGACCAAATTAAAAAAAATTATGTTGTGTCTACAAAATATGCATACAGGTAACTGATTGCATTTTTCATGTATTGAGTGTACAGTCTAAAGAGTACCTGAAACAGTGATATCCAGAATTTCAATGGATGGGATCCTGCATGCTTTCATTTCCTGGCAAGTTTGGGCTTGTGTTTTACAAATGCAAAGGTCTAAGATCAAATTAATATCAAAATGCTTATGATCAAATCTTTACCAAAAAAAAAAAAAAATGGAGTATGAACTATAAAATTAAATAAAAGACAAAAACAATGTGTGTAGTAAATAATATTTTTTTGATATAAATTTCTATGCAATTGGGACTTTGTGTTAAAATAACAGAATAAATAAAACAGAGGGGCACTGCATATTTTGTAGTAAAGTATAGGAGTTGGTTCAAAACAACATGGTGGATGCAGTCCAGGTTTTGGTGGCACCTTGTTTCAGCTACATGGTAAACACATAGTTACAAGTTCCAGATTGATCTGAAATTAATCCCACCTGGTACCAGGCACAGAATTTCTCCTTGCATCATTCCCTTTCACACCAGTTCTCCTGTCCATCCTGACTTGTTCTGCTTAGTATGTATATCTCCACGGTGCAAGATCCAAATGCAAATCCTTAAGTCATAGCTTCCTGAGGTATAACTACATTTCTACCATTGACTTTCTCAGTTATTCACCCCTCCCTTACCTTCCACGCCTGTAAAATAGGGACAGAGACCTATATGCAGGAGGTTGCACAGTTTTCTCATAGTGCTAATCACCACAGTGTCTCCACGAATGTTTATAAAGTGCTTTGAAGATGAAAATTGCCAAATAAGCTAGGGATGATTATTATAAGTTAATGAATAAATTTCAGCATGTATTTGATTGCCAGGTAATTCAGAAGGGAATCACCAACCCTACCCTCTCTTCGAAGAAGAAAAGTTGACAGTCAGCTAGTTGCTAATTAGCACTCAACTGAAATGCCTCCAAAGCTGAGTGCTCCCAGTTGAGTCCTTTAAAAAGTAATCTTTCAACTAATTGAAATATGCTGAAAGTTGAGCAGTGGGTGAAGTGTGTAACAGGTAAATCGGTATGGTGGAGTTGGTTATGTAGAAGGAATACTAAGTTTTTCCAGGTAGGAAAAGCCAGCCAAAATGATCATCAGTAAATCACCAGCCAAAGCGAGAATCTCTTTTTCATATTCACATATCTGTTCTAAGACCCATGTTAGGGAGAAAGGGTTGCTTAGAGCCTAGTGTTGTTTATCTCTTACTATATTAAAGGGTAGTTATCATGATTCTTGCTTTGGACTGAGACTAAAGAAATTTGAAATAAAACATTGCCTAATACATTAAAGCTGAGTGACTGTGCCACCTGCATTTAATTCTTATTTAGCTTGCCTGTAAGGGAAACTGGAATATCAGAAAGGGGCTCAGATGCTTCAGGCCCTTTCCTCTCTCCTGACCTGTCTGATTTTTTGCTGGAGGGTCAGTCTGCCAGACCATAGTCTGCTCCTGCAGCCTCCCCCACTTCTTTGGAGATTTTTTTTTTGGCTGTCTGCCAATGCTATAAACCGCAGCACTGTCTTCTCTGCTGCTGAAGGCTGTTTTCTTCCTCAGCCGCTGGGAGATGGCTGCAAAAAGCAAATTACAGGAATTTCATCCCTTTCTTTCCCCTGTTTGACTGCTCTAGATTCACCATCCTCAGCATCACTTCTTCATACTTTCTTCAGGGAAAACACTCCCAGCAAAACTTGCTGATCACTTTGAGTGGAGAAGCTCAGTTGCTTCAAATAGTCCTTCCCAGCATCAGTCTCCAGTGACAATGCACCCCAAACTTCAGCAGTATGCAGCCCCATGCAGGGGGTGGGGGAGGGGAAACCCAGTTTGTAGAGTGGGAAGCTACCAAGGTGGGTATGATTCATGGAAAAGGAATCCTGCTCCAAAAGGGGCTGTGGGCAGGTATGTGCAATATGAAGGAAAAGGGGAGAAGGAACAAAAGCAGACAAGTGTTCTTGAAGCTGCTAGATTCTCAAAAGCAGCCTTCATTGTGTCCTCAGATATTCAACAGAACCAAGGTATATTAAATCTCTTTGCTGTTTACCTAGTCTGGAAGATGCTGTCAATGGACAGATATTCCTCGGTCTTGTGAAGCTGCTGCAGATAAGCTTCCCTAGAGGTCAAGGGCTGAATAATGTCACACTTTAGACCTCTTACTCTCCTCCCAGCACCTATTTCCACTAACAGTAGTCCCCCTCACATGGTCACAAAGTACTCTGTAGTTACAGTGTCCAGGTGTGATGCAGGGTAGGTCGAGGCCGCCCAAGTTCACCGTCCACTCAGGAGCTGCCCTGACAGCATGGTGAGGAGCAAAAGGAAGTCACTTAGGCTTAAAGCAAGAGTCTCCTGTGAGCTGAGGAGCTGGACTGCAGCTGGGAGCTCCTACAGACCAGTATCCTTCTGCAATGGCACAAAGGGAGGACACTTAAACACACAGCACTGGCTTACCACAGCTTAATCAGAGAGATGTTAAGTCAGTTTGTCTGCTATATCTTGGTGGGTTTAAAAGGCCAATTAACGTAACATCAAGGGAAGATTTTTCAGCACTCCAAGTTTGTTCCATGTTTACTTCCCCTGCTCTGTCTCCTTCAGGTACTGTGCAGGTCCTGGATGAGTGAAGCAGACAGACTGCTCAGTCAGGCATGGGCAGGCTCCTCAAAGACTGCTTTCAGCTGAGCATTCATAAAGTTTCCAGACAAAATTAAATATCCATTTTGATTGAGGACAAAGACATTGTGTACACTGAAAAACTCAAAAACATTCAAAATCCCTTCTGTGTTATCATCAATTTAGAAGTACTTCTAGCATCACTAGTGAGTGCTGGAGCTGTAACTCTAATCTACTAGGATTAAATAAGGGAAGAGAATTCTTAGAATTTTCATTTGTATTGAATTATAATTATACGTAATTTATGCAAGGTAGGCTTGAGTCTGCAAAAAGCCTGAAGCATTTAAAAGATGTGAGCCCTTCTTGCCACACTCTGAAATGCAGTAGTTTTGGCGGGTCCTACTTATGGATTTTTAAAAAACCCTTCTGATAAAAACAATCATGTCATTCATTAATGACAGAAAATGAAAATTATTACAACAAAAATAAAAAGTAATCTACATAGAAAAAGTCTGGAAGTGTACACTGAGCTCAGTAATTTTTTTAACAATGGATTGAACAGATTTATTTGGTTTCCTGTCCACAAATTATCTGCGAAAGGGCACTATTTTCTGGAATATATTTTTATTTCAATGTACTAATATTTAATGCAAACAAATTACAGGTTCTACTTTTGCTATAAATTGCAAGCATCTGGTACACTCTATTCTATAGCTGTAGAAATGAATGGAAGTAACCTGAAGCCTGTCAAAATCTGTGTTTGAGCTGTGCAGTTGAGTATATGTTACAGATGGCTGGGTATTGCTGGTGGTTCTTCATTGTGCATCCCAGCTTTTGATAAGCATATTTCATGTAGCCACTCTTGAGCATTCACAGGAAAACAGTTTTGTTCTTCTACCTAAGGCCCCTCTATCAGAAGTCTTCAGTATTATTTGGCTTTTATATAAACAAAAGATATGAAAATGTAGTGTTGTTAATTTTAAAAAAACCAATCTTGTTTACTTGAGCATTCTCAATATTCAAGTACTTGTATTTTTTTATCTCTTCATATGCTATGTGTCTTTAACTAAGATCAGTCTCTCCTTTACTGTCTTTCAACAGCTACAAACCACATTAAATGCATCCTTGTAAACCTGATTTCTGACAGAGACTGAACAGTCAACACATACCAGGGATAAATAAAGCAATTACACCTATTTTCAGCTGTATAGTTTTTCTACATTATAATGATTATTATCACTAAGCAGTTATTAAAAATAGTGCAGCCTTCAGAGCTGCTGCCATTGTCAGCCTGGCAGGGCGAGGGCTGTGCCCGTAGCAGGGCTGTGTTCCTGGGCTGTGCCTGTGGCAGGGCTGTGTTCCTGGGCTGTGCCTGTGGCAGGGCTGTGTTCCTGGGCTGTGCCTGTGGCAGGGCTGTGCCTGTGGCAGGGCTGTGTTCCTGGGCTGTGCCTGTAGCAGGGCTGTGTTCCTGGGCTGTGCCTGTGGCAGGGCTGTGTTCCTGGGCTGGCCCTGGCGTGCTGGGGCACTGGCAGCACTGGAACCCTCCCAGTGCAAGCTGGCCAGGACCCCCTGTGCCAGGTGCTCCAGCATGGACAGATGAACAAACTGCTCTGCTTCATCCTATCTTGCTCCCTGCTTTTGTCCTGGAAGTTTCTGCCCTTGGTTTTTGGTCCTTCTACCATAGTGCGACGTGGCTACTCAGAGGTGCTACAGGTATCACAGAGGTGGGTACAGAGATAGAGGGCATGCCCCCTTCTGCTCCAACAGACCCAAGCTTTCCCCCAAAATGAAGGGAAATGAGCTGTCAGGAGTCCTTGACTTGTGTGGGTCCTTCTGTTTCTGCCCAGGAGAGGGCAATCCAGCACCCAGGCAGCAGCCAGATCATCCCAGCCCTCCTTTGGGGTGCCGAGGCGCCACGTGATGGTTAGTGCCTCGCCAGAGGGACATAAAATGTTGGCTGGTGGGTCTAATGGCACACTTCCAGCCAGCTGGGAATCACAAGCCTGTGTCCTGGTCCCTCTCTGCTCTGCCTTGTTTGGTGCTCATGTGCAGCATCCAGACAGGGTTAGGGTAAGCCAATGCACTGTGCAGGTTTGGGGACTGGGGAACCAAGGATGTGTCCCAGTCCCTCCTTCCTGGTCTCCAGGTGCTGGTGTAAGCTTCACCACTTTGAGGTGCAGCAGGATTTGCATGTGCAAACGCCCACATCAAGACAACTCTGCACATGGTTTCCTCATCTGTTGGTAGCCATGCCTATGCACAGGCACAGGAATAGACTCATTTTCAGATCTGGGAAGACTAATCTCTTCCTCTTGTTTTTCTCCACTTCTTTTTTTCCTCTGCTCACATTCAACTTGTTTTCCTGATTAAGGAAATTATTGACTGCCCAAAATCTTGGTCCAGATATTTGCCTTTGACCCCTGGGCCACTTCGAGTAGCAGCTTGATGCCAATGGTGCAGGGGTCTTGGAGCACTCCAGGCAGTGGGGCTGGCTGCATGCCCCCTAACCCATGCCCCCAGAGCACACACAAAACTTAAAAGGCGGCAGATCCAAGTGGGAATCGAGATGACACTGTCAGGATCCCTGTAACTTTATGTTCCTTTGATTCTGCCTTCTGTTTTACTGTTCTGCACATCACACTAGTCTAGATGATAACAGGCAACTGGAAGAGCTGCTGGAGCCTGTAATTAGCAGGCTCCTACCCTGGGACTTGGTTCTTGCTGGTGGGCTGTAGGTGTGGGATAATTTGCCAGTTAATCAATGGGAATTATTAAAATATCACTGCATATTTTTGCTTTGTGCTAGACCCATACACAGAAGCTCTTATAAGGGGGTTGAGGGGAGTATCTGGGTTTTCTACTCATGAAAGCAAATTCTACTGCTCCTTCCTTTCCCACTACCTCAGCCAAAATAAAAATACTAATATAATTGCCATGTTTAACTTCAGTGAAACAGTGAATTTTAGCTTAATCAAAAAGCCCTTAAAACAGAAATAGCTTACAAAATATGCAAAATTCCACCATTTTAATTACAGAGAGCAGTGTGTCCTTTCTTAGGCAAATATATTATATTTTGGATTTGCTTTGCAAAGAAGGTAAAATCCATAACTTGGCAGACTTCTGGTTGGGTTTTTTTTTGACATTTTGAAAAGTATGTCGTACTTTGGTTATAAATACTATGTTTATTAATGCTGTAACTCTATTTTTTCTGGTCATTATGGGTTTAGGTTTTAAGGTAGCCTTGTTGGGATCTTTTAGAGAACAAGGTAGATGCAGAGAAGTTTTCTTGTAGGTGTGTAGCCATGTTACATGGTTTTCATGGGGTCAGCAAGCCCTGGTAGAACACTGCCACAGTCACTGCAGCACTGCTGAGCCAAACGTTGCACATGCTATTTATTAAACTCAGCACCTCCAGTAATGGTACTGGAGTGGCAGGGGTCAGCAAGCCCTGGTAGAACACTGCCACAGTCACTGCAGCACCGCTGAGCCAAACGTTGCACATGCTATTTATTAAACTCAGCACCTCCAGTAATGGTACTGGAGTGGCAGTGTAGTATTGCTACATAGCTGGGGTGCTCTCAAAGAGAGAAGTGACATTCCTCATGTATTATCTGTTGTCTCTGTGTTTAGTGACAGAAGCTGTGGGAAGTCTATAAAAACAGCTCAATACGTCACTTCTTATGGAAACTGTTATTCCATAAGAACATTCAGAAATAGTTTTGCTAAACAACTACTGGTAGGGGAAAGATAAATCATGATTCTGATCAGTGACCAGTAGAATATGAAGTATGAAATTTCATATTTTATGCAGAAAAGAGAGGTCAGACTTTCCAGAATTAGCCAAATTCCAGTGAAAACTAGAATTTTTCAAATATCTCTAAAATATTCCTACATTCAGTCAGATTCGAATTACATTTTTGACAGTGGGTAAAGCCATACCATGCTCAAATATCTTTCGGGATTATTAGAAAAATTTAGAAAAAGTAATGGCGTGTGCCTTGATTTCCCCATCTGTGAAATGGGCGATCCCGCAGCGCTCATGCAGAGCGCTCCGACTGAGAACCGTTGTGGCTGCAGCTCATTGTTATTCTCTTAATCATATTAGTTAACTAAATCTGTTCCTAGAGTGGTTCCATTTGCTTGAATGAATTTACATGAGAGATTAATTCAGCGCTGTTTATTGTTGTTTTTACATTTATTCAGTACTGTAAATAATGCCTGATACTTTACAGCTGTGTATGAGGACACAGCCTGTGCTTCGAGGACTTTTTCGTACAGGTAATTTGAAGGCTCCCCTCCTAGACCTGGCACTTTCCCATTGAGCGCATGAGCCCATTTTGTTTATTCTATATTTTTAGGACTTTTAGTTCACGTGGTGTCCGCTCCCAGCACTTTCCTGCAAGTATGATTCAACAGATAAAGTTCATCCCTCACCTCCGAGGGGTGATCTCCTCCCCTTGCCCTCCCCTCCTCCCTCGGGACCCCCCTCCCGAATGTTAGATATTCACTGGCAACGCTCTCTAACCGCTACTGGATTTATGCCCAGCAATGATCCCAAAAACTGGGAGCAGTCTCCCACCTAGCTGCCGACGCCTTCACGCCGGACAGCGGCGTCTAGAATGACCCATTTGTGTCGGGCTGACCCCCGCCGAGGGGCACTGCCGCTGCTCGTCCGGGGGTCCCGCTCTGCCACCCGCCCCTTTGTGCTTTCCCATTTTCCGGGAGATTTCCGCGCCTGGCATCCGAGTGCTTTCCATTGTGTGAAGTGCGGCGTGCGGGGCTATTTCTTTGTGCCGGCCGCCCTCCGTGCCGTGCCCCGGGTGCGGCCCCCCGGCCCGGGCAGCGCGGAGCGGCCGCCCCGGGCGGGCAGCGGGCGCTGCGGGAGCCGTCGGGCGCGGGGGAAGCGGCGGCTGCCCGCGGCGGGCTGGCCGTGGCCTGTGTTTATGCATTTTGTAGTAATCACATTTCTGACATTACCCGCGGGGTGATTGGCTCAGGCAGCTTTTAAACCACCTATATGCTAACGAGCCCGCCGCGGCTCCGGCGGGGGCCTGCGGGGGGACAGCGAACCCCAACCCGCACCTCTGCCAGGCGGGGAGAGGGGGGGATGGCATTTCTGAACTAGTCGGCAGCGCGGACAGGAAATGACCCCTCCAGAAACTGCTGCTTTAAAACCGAGCGGCGGTGCCTGAAGCTATCCAGCCTCCCTCTCCGTGTCTGGAGCCTGTGCGCTCCCGCTCCCCCCACCCCCCCGCCCGTCTCCGCCGGAGCGGGCTCCCACAGCAGTCCCCAGCCAGTGCGTGCAGCCTGGATGTGTGTGTGTGTGTGCGCGCCGCTACTTTGTACTGTGAAGAACACACAGCCCATGTGCTCTGTATGGATGTTGATGATACTCTGTGTAGCTTGAATCTCTGCAAGCAGGCAAGATGTCCAGCACACCACATGACCCTTTCTATTCTTCTCCTTTTGGCCCATTTTATAGGAGACACACACCATACATGGTGCAACCAGAGTACCGAATATATGAAATGAACAAGAGGCTGCAGTCGCGGACGGAGGTAAGTCCCCCAGCCTTGTTTTCCTGTGCATGGACCGTGGTTGGTTTCAGCCCGAATTCCAGCTGAAGCGTCCCACTAGACAGTACAGTATATGCAGGCATGAACCATAATTAATTTACTAGTTTAATTGGGTAATCCCTCATTATGTTTCCACGCAGAGCAACTCTTTGAGGAGATACCAGCTTAGGCTGAAATCATGAAATTACAGTACAGCACTTCAGGATTGATTAAAACGCTGGTCTCAGGAAATTTCTTTGCCTTAGTGTGTTGTTTGTTCAGGATCTGTCCTGCTGGCATTTTCAGCTATAATATTGCAAAGTCTTGCTTCGGCTTTTGCACAAAATTAATTCTGGAATGTTGCAGGTTTAGGGGGGAGAGTCGAACATTTTGGTTTTGTTCTGTGAACTCATTAAAATGAAAAATGGATGATAACTGAAAAGAGGAACGGAGTTTTAAAAACTTATTCCTAGGCTACTCTTAAAGAACACATGTTTGGGACAACCGACAAGAGAAATTTGTGTTTACATTTAGAATGCTGTTGCTTTTAGCAAGAGAGATGGTCAGTTCACTACTTTATCATATAGCTGTCAAAAGTACCCAGTAATGTAAACTACATTCACTGTTGGTTATGCTTTGTAAAATGTGTTAGTGGTTTATATCCCCTGGCTTCGAAATCCAAATCTGCCACTGCAAAGAACATACTGAATGGGAGGGGGAAATGCTTTTGTCATTAAAACAAAAAAAAGAAAAAGAAATACTGGGGGCTGCATCTTGTTATTTACGTGGTTAAGTAAAGCACACTTTTCAAGTCTAATGAAGTGAAAGTGAATCAGGCTGCATTTCTGTCCATGTGTCTGTGTTTGTGCAGCAAACATTCTTGTTGCTGCAATTTTTCATAGTAGTCTATTAGTGGTGCCCTGAAAAGACTTTTTAAAAGTATGAATCTTTTATAGTAAACGGCTTTATGTAGTGCCAATATCTGTCAGGTGTGTGACACACAGAGTGGTGAAGGATCTCAGGTTGGTCTGTTTGTTGTATTGTGATTCTTTAAGATAACATGAGGTTATCATAAAATAAGACACACATGCCTGAATTGTCAGCTAAGCCATGGAGAATCTGTGACGTTTAATGTATATGATACAGCTAACGAGATGTGACCTGCTTTCTGATTGGGTACCGCCACGGGGTAACTGCTTTTCTATCACTGTTACCACTGCCAGGCTTGAAACGTTGCTGGGGAGCAATTGGTGATACACTTTGTGCTGGCTAAAAACTCCAAGCAGCTCTTTGCTCCCAAAATCATGGCAAGTGTTTGTCAGTTTTGCCCTAAGTTGTTGGCTGCAGAGGGTTGCTGCCATTTAGAATGAGGGTTTGTTTGCTACTGCTCGTTTGTTACTGTCTTGCAACTCCGTTCCTTACATTCCTGTACATATTCCTGTAATAATTTATAGACTTTTTTAAGTGAGAAGAACAAATATGTATCACTGAGTAAATTTCTTCAGGGTTGTATATGCAACCTGCTGTAAAAGCTGTCAGTGCTAATTTAGCCTTTTAACATATTATTTTAGTGGTACTTTTAATGCTTGACCAGTATACAGTTTCTGATTTTAGCTCCTGTATGGATGTTACACTAGAAAAGTTTTTGAGGGACTTGTCAAACAACTTTTCCCTTCTTTGTTGCTGAGGTGTGCTGAATTAAACTTCAGCACCTTTAATTCCAATTTTTGCTGCACGAATTCAGATGGATTGTTGTGGGAAAAAAAGCAATAACCCACTCTTTCTTGCTAGGAGTGCCTTGCTAGGTTTCAGCAGCATTTTATTTTGACAGTCAGTATTTAGTTAATGAAGGCCTTATGCTCCAGCATTTCTTTTATTTGGTCAGAATAAAAATTCTTTTGCTTTGTGATTGTTCAGTGTTTGCATTCTGGTTCTCTGTTTTTTCAGTTTATGAGTTCTGTGCTGTAAGCATTGTTGTTCATTGAAATGTGGTTTTTAGCTAACTTCAGTTCATCTCATTCATCTTCCAATAAAAACATCTCCATAATAAACACACAAAAAATATTAAACTAATTTCCTGGGACACTAGAGTGACTAGGTGTGGACAGTCTGTAAAGAATAATTCTGGCTTCTTGGGCAGGTCAGAAAGTGGAAGTTTCACATAATTTTATGCACTTCCAAGCATGTTTGGGATTCGTAGGTGAAGACTTCTGGAGCATGTGTAACTAGCTCTAAATTTTTTGAATCCAGAGCCTGGTATGTCATGGAAGGAATGTGCTTGTGCTGTGGGTGATAGAGGCTTGCTGCATGAACGTTTCTCTTCAGGCAGTCTTTGGAATAATGTAGGCACTGGTCTCTGAAGGAGGCTGCTTGTGCTCTGTGAGCCCCAGGGGGTAGGTGAGCACAGGCAAAGCAGCTTAAAGCGAGAGGAATTACAAAGAAACTCTCCAAAAGACTGGGGGTAGCAAGCTGGCAGATTCCACATGGACCCAACTTGTGCAGAAGGACAGTGGCAAATGAGGATGCATTAAAAAAAAGGGAAACTACAACCTTTTTCACAAATATATCCATGGAAAGCCTTTGGGATTTTTCTGGTTTCATAAAACATAAAAATGTTCTTAATAACCCTGTAGAGCCAGATTCTCTACTGTCCCTTGCAGAGGTGGACGTTCCAAGGCAGAGCAAAGCATACCTAATTTAATAAAGTTGTACAGAGGATGGATGGAGAGCCTATGGAAGGAGCATCTGTATGTCGTGTCTATCTGTTCTCTCCTCTCCCTTCCCACTGTAGTTCTCCAAAGCTTGCAGGTAGGTGAGAAATTATTAAAAACAAACAAACAAACAAAGGCAATGAGCTGGTAGAAGCCCCATTGGGGAATCCACCACAGGCCATTCCTACTCCTGCTCTCCCAGCAGCAGGGTCAATGGTTTGGGAGGTAGAAGTGCTCTCAAAAGGGCTCAGGGCTTGGGGATCCTTCCTGAGAAATCCACTGCTTCCACTCCAGTTTCTGTCAGCATTGGGTAGAAGGGAATAACAGCCAGTGTGAAGGATGTGCTCGGTGTATTAAGCAGACAAAGTGCAGAGTGATAAAGAAAGGTCATTTAGATGCAGCATAGCTATCTTTGTTGTTCCTGTTTTCTTCAGGAAGACATGGAAGTCATGAAAGTAAAGAATTAGCAGCTTTAGCCTGTGCTAGACGTGCAAACTTTTGCTCTCCAAACTTCTTATAACTTTATGGGCTCCTCAGACAGAACCTACAATTGCCTTTTTAAATTCAGGGTCAGTCTTAGGCGAAGAATTCCAATCACACCCAGGCAGGGGGTGGTTTTATGATGTAAGTACTGGCAAAAGTCCACCACCTAGCTAATTCTTATGTGATCTAAAGTAAATTAGGGAGTCTGAGTTACTAAACAGTCTACAGGAAAACTGAACCTTCCTTAAAAGTTGTTCAAAGAAATCTAATGTGGTAATACTTTTTTCTAAATTAATACATGCTTTCTTAATAATACTTTGGGAGCATCCAGTGCCATTTTGCAATGCATCAACAATCCATATTTAAAGAAGTAAAATGAATATTTAAATGTTTAATAATCTCTGGCAGATCTAAAGATAAATCTTGCTTACTTCTCTCATAGTTGATTAACTTCTGGTTAAACAAAATGCAGCTGTTTCCTTGCTCTGTGTGTGGTTTTCAGGATTTCATTCCCATTCACTCATACTTGGTTTATCTTAATTTTTTTATATCTGTGTTAGTTTAACATTTCAAGAAAGGAATCCTGTTGTGGCATAATCAGCACTTTCTGAAGTTCTAGGTAGCAATACACTACATAAGTAAATGTCTCTGTTTTTCATAAAACTTGATGTTTAAAAAGGCACCTCTTTTCCTCTTTGATGTTGTAAATCCTTTTCTGTTCTAATTTTTAATCATTTGAAATTGCTTACACTTAAAAGAAAAAAAGGTGATTATATCTTGTATATAATTATTCAGTAACATTACAGAGTGCTGTGAATAGATCGCTTAAAGTTGCTGACAGTTTAAAGTTTGAGGCGTTGCTTTATTGTCAGTAATCAAAGAAATGTATCAAGCCTTTCACTTGTTTATTTAGTCCCCTGTATTGTTAGAACTTTTGTGTATCACAATACATTAAATTCACCTGTATCTCTCTCTGTCACTACAAGAGATTATGCTTTACATCACCATTGGATGCAACACACAGCTTTCCCTCTGGCTAAGAGAGCAGTGTTTTTAAGGGTGACTAGAGACCTTGATTAGTAGCATATTTATTTTAAAGACAATCAGCTTAATCAAATGATATTAAACTCCTATTAAACTGTGTAGCGAATTTAACAAAGATTTCATGATGGAAAAATATATAAAGAAAATTAAAAAGAAAATAAAGGAGGGTGTTATGATTATTTAAAAGCTGCTAAATGAACTGGAAGCTTACACAGACATTCATATGCAACCAAATATTTAATGCAAATCAAAGCAGAACAAATTTTCTGCAGTTTAATGAAAGTCTCTTATTTTTCTTTCTCACATTGCTATCTGATGAAATAATCTTCTTCTTCCTGATGAATTTTTAATAGATTAGTCATAAAAATCTATGTTGTGGCATCACATTTGTTCGCCTAGCAACTTAGTATGGCAAACAGATCTCTCATATTGTGTACATAAGTCTGAGTTTGTCCAATGAGTTTGTTTGTTGAGGGGAAAACATATAAACTTCTGCTTTAAAGTAATTTTGAGGAAATATTCGTTCACCCACAAATATACTAATGCTTAGCAATGCTAGGAACATGAGTAAAGTATTTTGAGAGTACTGATGAACTATGCTTTGCTGAAAATAAAAGGTCAGTGTTAAAAGAAAACCCTTGAATGCCTTAGGCAGACGCTGACTTCAGAATGGATTCAAGCCTCTTTTTACTGATTTTCTTTTATTTCATACATGTTTTCTGTCCGTTAAAAAAATTTCAGTTGCAGCTGCTTTCAATTAAAATTGTTGCAAACTAACAATTCTTATGAGGCCAGGGGAGAAAAAAAAGACTCCACTTCCTTTACATGTTGATCCTTAGCTTACGATCAGGGATATCTTGCTGCACCCGCCCACCCTCCCCCCCAAAAAAGTCATGTAATAGAAGGGAAACTGTAAACATGCTGCATTTGGGGGTAGGGGCTGGTGAGGGTGGAGAAAGAGTCACTGCAAAAGTGTAAGAATGGGTCTTGTATGCAATCATTCTGATCCTTACTAGATCATTTTCTATCAAGAAAGCTTTTCAATTCTTCTTTTTTTTTTTTTACTCGTTAAGCCATAAATCCACTTAGAAAAACCCCTAAATTTCGTCTTTCCCTGATGTAAACAAGATTTACTATGCAGATCCAGTCTCAAAATAGAAGCTGTTGGTTAGTGAGAGAGAACAAAATAGAGATCATAACAAGGAGCCAGTCCTGTGCTATTATTTAAGCTGGTGTTTCGCCTGCAGTAAGATTGCAAGATCAGATAAAAAAGAAAATAATTTGGGTTTTGTATATGAATTTTCTGTGTTTAAAAAGGGATAAGATTGCAAAACTCTCTGCAGTATTTTTTAGCTGGACTTCTTACTTCAAATGGTATTTTTTTTTGCATCTCTTTGCCAGAAGTTGCATATCTACTATAAACACGCATTTCAGCCATGCTGGTTCTTTGTTCAGTTGTTTCCTCCACAAGAAGAGTCTTCTTCCCTGCACTGTGCTGTGTAAACAGGTCAGGATAGATCCCCACTTTTGCCAGGTACTCTTTTCCAGAAGTTGTTGCTGGGCTACTTGATGCCTTCAGTTGTGATTGTGGCATGAACAAGGTTGCCCCAAAGAGGCTGATGATTAGTCTCCAAAAAAGATGGTGGCAGGACCTGTTGGCCAATTCTCAATGGTCCTATTTATTACACAAAATTAGTAGTGAAAGAAGCATCACCAGACCCCTGGATAAAATCTTCTCCCCTAAGCCTGCCCCTTTCTTTTCCCTGGTATATTCTTTCTGTGTTTGGTTACTGTCAGAATTTCAGAGAGAAGGCAATCTATGGTAGAATGCTGTTTCTATCACATTGTGGTTGACAGCCATGCCCTACTAAACTAAAACCTGTAAATTATTGATCTAGGCTGAATCTAGTACCATCCACTTGGTACTTCTGAGCTAACAGGGAATCAGCTAGAGCATCTGCAGAACTTGAACCTCAGTTTGGGAACATCTGATACCTCTGGAAACAGCTCCAGTACTTGCATGCCTTAAAAGGTTAATGAAAAACCAACTGCTCTGGAAAAATGAGACCTTTTCAGAACTAGACATGAAGTAGAACTCGGTGTGTTTCTAAACCTATCACCTCTTCAGGATTTAAGAGTTGCTGGTCCTGCAGAGTCTTTGCAAAGGCCATAAATTGTACAGCCACAGGCTGTCCTCTCTGCCAGACTCAGGTCATCTTGGCATCACCTTGATGTTTCTGCAGTATTGTCAAGGAGGATGCCCATGTTGAAGCTTCTGGCCAGGGGCTGTGCCCATCCTCAGCGTACAGACTTGAATCACAGACTCACAGAATGGTTTGGGTTGTAGTGCTTTTGGGTTGAACTAGAGCCAAAATAAAAGTGTCACACTAGAACTTCTCCCTGAGATCTTTCTCTTGTCAATATTCTCATTCAGGTGCTTATCCAGAGCAGAATGGCAAACTCAGAATTGATGCAGTAAATCCCTCAGCTTTATGTATGTTTCTAAATGTGCTTAAATCTACTGCTGGGTCAGCTGCAAACCAAATAGTTTGCATCCTTTGGAGCACCTAATGAACTGGAATGTTGCTGTAAATCTGTCATACATGATCTGCAGTACCTGTTGATATCCATCTTCCCTGGTTCTAAGGTTGCTAAGCCTAGTTAGCTGAGCAGGAGCATCACTCGTATGTGTATTAAAAGGGGAAGGGAGAAATCTAATCTCAGTATGGTTTTGACATCAGATTACTCACATAAAGCAGATTCAATATCTTTCTAGATCCCATGCATTTTACCCAACTGCTAGCTGCAGACTATAACATCCAAAAAGAATTGCCTGGCTGAATCACCTTATCTGTTGCATTCAAAGTACAAAGAAACATCATATGTGTAAAAAAGTCATCATATTTGGAATCCCCTGATTAAAGCAGACTCAAGAATAGATTGAATCATAGATCCACTTTGCTTATTCTTGAAAAACTAAATACCTGGAAAAAACAACTGACAGTGCTTGAGTATTAATATATGCAGTCTTACATTACATGTGCAGTGGACTATTTTGACTTTCCTTTTGGACTTTCAAACATTTGGGTTTTTCCTAACTACATTTTTATTAGGTTATTTTCTAAAGTAGTAGATTGAGAAAATTATGACTTTGAGCACATTGTGCATTTGAAGTATTTTATGTACATTATTGTGATTTTTGTTCCAATTGTGTAGTTTTGCCTCAGCCATTAGCAGATGATTTTATCAGACAAATAGCTGCCATCTGTCCTAGAGCAGGTTACAAATAGATTTCTGAGATATTAATGACTACATTATACAAAAATGAAATATTCTAAATCTTTAAATACAATAGTTACATGAAGAGAGAAAAATGCTCAGAAAACAGGAAAGTAAATAGAGTGAAACTCCTTCATTTGATTTCTTCTTATGCTGAAGCACCTTCAGCATACATCATCCCTTAGGAAGACAACAGCATCAGCATTTCTAACCATCTTCTGTGGACTAGACATGCTCCAGGGTGAGGTGGGCAAAGCAGGTGTGACACCAGCTTTGCCTCTAGGTTTGCAACCAGGACAACCCCTAATAAGTGGAAAAAAGGAAGATGAAATACCTCACACCTAGACTGCTATGTTTTATTCCTGTAGTTTACAAAAGTCTCATGCATGGGTCATTTGGCACTGAAGAAGGCCTACAACTGTGTTTTACTCCCCCACATTCTAATAGTAACTTGCCTTTTGAGATTAATTCCACTCACCGTCTTCCATAGGTCTTGTAGCTGGTTTAAGTACCAAAAATGTTACCATGTTACTCTATCTTGCATCACAGTGATGTAAAAGGAAAAGAACTGCTATATAATAGTTCCTTTAGAGCAAATGAAAATAATTCTTGTTGTTCAGTGTGTTGCAAGAGGGACCTCCTTCCTTTTGGCACTAATTTCTCCACCTTTTTTCTCCATACCAAGACGTTGAAAACATTCACAGAACCTCAGTTTCACAGAATCTCTGATGGACTTGAGGTGTGCAGTTGCGATCATACCTTTTGCTTTAGTGGATGAAGGCAATACAATAGCTCTATTGCTTCTACCTAGACTTAATCACTGGAATATCAGTTAACCCTTAGGGTAGTTAGGTAATAATGTTGATGATGTGATTTGAAGTATCATTTCAAGCAATTAGAAGTTCAGATATAATGTGATGCAATTATGCATTATATAGTGCATCTATCCATTTTACACAGCAAAAATTACCATATGTTTTTTGGGAAGCTTGGCATTTTGCAGTGACTGGGGTTCTGCTTGTATTTATGAACAGCATGCCTGTAAACTGTGGTAATAACTCTTTGAAGGCCACACCTATGCACACTGCTGATTATGTTAAATAGCATAGGCCCATTTTAATGAATGTGTTGGCATGAATAATGGGACATGAAAAGCCAACACACTGGGTAAATGTTCATTACCTGAGTGCAACAAATACTACATGAAAAATTTCCGTGACAATTCACTGGAGTTTAGCAGTGAATTTGCTTTGGCTATGTTCGTGCTCTTTAAGCTTCTCTGTGAATGTTTGATCAGTAGAGTTTTATTCTTACAAATAATTGCAGAATGCAAATTTCAATTTATTAACCATTACTGAAAGAATTTGCTTATTTTATACAGGCTAAGCTGAGAGGCAGTGTTTCCTGTTTTGAGCTTACCTCCCAGATAGAACCATGATACTTAGAAATTAAATACACCAGAGATGAATCTCTGATTGCTTTGCAGTGAGGACTGACTGGTGTATGAATGTAAAGCAAATTAATAACAATGGCTGGTTGCAATGGGAAAATTACAAGTCAGTAAATATGATGTATGTGCATAATTTTTTCATGGAACGGAATGCTGCTTAGTGTGCAGTTGCATTAGAAAATGGTAAAAATTTTCTAAGCTTCCTGGCATTTTAAGCTCTAGCTCCATCTGTGCTCATCCAGTCAAAGATGCAAAACAGTAACACACAATATATGACCAACTACAATATATAGTCTTACCAGAATATTACATGCTCAGAGCACATTGCTTGTTATGAAGGACCAGCAGAAATATGTCATAAATTTGAATAATTAGTGCATTCAAATAAATTGTTACTAATTCCTAGAAACTCTTGGTAGAACAAAGTGGTATTCATAAATTTTTTTATTTGATATGAATGATTAGCTCAACTCTTTTCAGTACTTCCTAACACTGTCAGGGTTAATAATGCAAAGTGAAAAGATTGGCCAAGATGCCAGCGCACCAAGTACTTCTCTTGCCTGGCAGTGCTGTAAGATTATTTAATGCCCGTATAAAAAACATCCTTAGGCAACCGAGTTGCACCTTGACTGATAGTTGCATCCAAAGGGCTGCACTTCTAAATATGCAGTGTAGCACAAACTTCCTGGTAGGGAGCAGTGTTAGCACTGGTATGTAACCTGAAGCCACAACCTGCGTGTCCAGACTGACAAGAACCCTACCACTTGAGCCACTGTGACACCTTGTGGCTTGTGAAGCAACACAAGCATCCTTTAGAAAACTAACAGGTAAAAACCAGAGGTTAATGGGTATTGACAAATGTCCTTTCATACAAATACCAACAGAAATCTCTTTGCTGGGTTACTACACTGTGTTTTCAAGATACAGTTAAATTAGGTGTTAGTGGGCTCATTTCTGTTTGTGTCTTTATAGCATGTATTTTACTGCTTAAGTGGCAAAAGCTGAGGCATCATTTTGCTAAGTCTGACCTGCTGCTATTATCTCCATGGCTTTGGTGTTTGCTCATCAGTCAGATTACATAAAGAAACACTGGTTTTGGATGCAATACAGAGTAAATATTTTATTTGTTTGAGACCACTAATTTGGTGAACCGAAAGAATGCTTGAAGGGTGAAGAGTACTTTTTGACACTGAGTATGTTTTAAACAGTAGCTAAACTGCAGCTTAAGCTCAGTTATAGTTAGCATTTGGCAATGAGCATGTAACTCAGTACAGCCACGAATCTGGGATTAAATAAATCGACACTTAGCTGTGGATAGTTCATTAACTACACTGAAGTTGTATTTTGCTGAGAATTACCATTAAACTTAAAATTTGGCCAGTAGTGCATGGAGCTTAGAAAGAACCCTGCATCTCTAAATGCTCAGGACCTCAGGCTACTGTACTGGTGTCTTGATTGTCACTTGTTACATCTTCAAATGAGCATGTCCATGTTTTCTTCCACCCTGATCCTGAACATCTGAGAGGAGTTGCCTGTAAGCTCATGCATTATGTCCCATAATAATTTCCTTGGCTCTGATGTTTTCTAAAACTAGGCAACAGTTGGGCTGAAATAGTTGCCTTCTGTTGCCAAGACCACCTTATTGCTGAATAAGGTTTATGATGCAAAGGGTCTGCATCCCTCTTTTGTCCCTTATCTTCAGGTGTGTCCACAGTGCTGTCACTTAAGCATAATACATAGACTAACATGCCCAAACTTTCATTTAACTTGATGGCGTGGGGAAAGATAGCAGCCCAGGACTCAGGGTGTATAATCTGCCTTATTTCATGCAAAGATATATTGATCCTTGCTGAGCTTTATGCTTGTAAAATTAGGTGGTTACTGATGCTCATATTACCTTGTCTTTACAACGTGCACCGTTACTATACGGTTCTTGGGGCTGGAACCACCTTCTCTCTTCTTGTACAGTGCTAGAACAGTAGAGTTCTGGTCTGTATCTGCAGCATGTTTTTATTATTGTGCTGTGTACTGTAACTAACTAAAGGCTAAAAGTTGGTAGTAGTATTTAAAATACTTTCAAATCCAGATCTGTATATACCATTGTCATTTTGATGTCATAAATAAAACATATTAATTGCTATTACATGTATTTGTGCACTAGAAAGAATTGTCTGACTAGAAGGTATCATAATAGTCTAAGTTCTTGGAAGATGACTGTTTAATGTTATTAACACATTTTGTTATTTCTCAAGTAATTCAGCACACCCGTGCAAATCTATTGGTTTTGCCAAGGAACCACAAACATATTTAAGCCAGCATTCTGCTGGTTGATTTGTATGTCTGATACTGTTAATAAATCTTTTGCTTTTTAAATGTGATTCTTCAGTAGCTTCATGTCAGTCAAAGAAGCCCGTTCTAATTCCACATTTTCTTAATAGTGGAAAAAACATCTTATCTGAAATTCTACAGGACAGGCATATTATTTTGGATGGGAACTGGTGCTGTGGAATATGTATCTTATTTCATGATTTGGGGAGAGAATATTGTAAAGTCTGGTAATAAATTAAGTTCTTGTAATAAGTAGAGATGAATCAGGGAGGTTGTTCTAGGGAAGAAAGGCAACACTTATTTTTTCTTTTATTGTTTGCACTCTACTGATTTAATTAGCCAGTGAGAACAGACCCACTTTGAATATTAAAAAGACAAAATCAACTTCCCCCTCCCCCGTCCCCACATCTGTTGCCTTTTGGAGACTACTTACAGTACCAAAACTACCCAGAGTCTAATGGATTCTGCTTTTTAACAGACATTACCTGTATTTGCTCACAAATAAATGAGGTACTTGGAAGTATTTTATTCTGGGTCTGAGGAAAATGCGCTGTTTAAAATGTCATTTTGAAAGGAACTGGGCTACCTTAAGCAAAACCAATGCGTTTTTAGTGTTATACAAATGAAGTCAGCCTTGATACATTTCTGAATGGTGATCTAATAGAAATATCTTAATGGTTACCATATTATAGAAACTTATATCATTCCTAGGACTGCTTGAATTTGGAAAAAGTGAAGTCCTGTGTGGGGTTATATATTGGTCAGGAGCAGGAGAGCATAGATTGATAAAACTACTGGAGTGATCTCTGCTCTGTTTCATTATGCTACGGCCTTCTGCAGTATCAATTAGATGGACTGAATTCTGAATTTCAGTAGGACAGTGAAGCAGTTTGCTGCACCTCTGCTGGGTTAGGCTCACCCTTGCACAGAGCTCCAGCCTTCTTTCTAATCACAGCCTGGAGTGTGAATATTAATGCCTTACCCAGATTGCAGTGCTGCAGGGCCAAGGCATCCTTGTCGGTGGGTCCTGCTCTGTGACCATGCTATTTTGACACCTTTTATCACCAAAATTGTGAATCCCTTAGCTTTGTTTAATGCCACATTTAAAGGCATCAAAAATGGATGAAATTTTTAAATTGCATTTTTTCTTGCCATTTTTATAGGCGTATACACTAACTACTTTCTTAAAATATTTTTCCTGTTGAGAGGAAAGAGCTCTCCCAATTTTGCTGAAGGTGGCTTTTTAGAAACACAATTACCTATATAATTTTCAAGATTATTATTACTAATATATGAAACTATTAGGACCATGGGAACTTGGATAAACCCACCTGGTGTGCAAATTTTGTTACCAGAATAACTGCACTAAGGTTGAGAACACTGTGTGTGATTATAAGAGTCAACTGAGAAACATAAATTGAGAGCTCAGCCCAGCAGTCTTTCCCTTCCTTGGAGATTGATGGCACACAGATGCACAATTGCAAATAACATAATTTGTAGGCCAGCAGTGCTGTTGTGATAAAAAAAAGAAAAAAAAAGGGGAAAAAAAAGGAAAACAAAAATCTTTTTCTCTGTCAGAAGCTTCCTAGGTTTGCTTCAGTTTGGTCTTGTAACTGCAGCTCCTCATCCTATGCAAAGATTTCTTCTTCAAGTCAATGAAATGAGCATTTGGTCCTATAAATGAAGGTGTTAGAACAAGGTGCAAAAACTGGAACAGCAAAAACTTGGTTTTGTGGAACCTTACTATTCTAATGGATTTACCAAAAGGACTGGAAATATTCAGCTTTTCAGTGTTGTCCACAGTTGGCTCAGCAATAAAACTGCATGTTCAGGGACTTGTATCATGTTTGCACGTAAAATTTCACAAAATGCGAAAGGTATAATAGAAAGCATGGTTAAGAACAAGCAGCAGTCATTATTAAGGAGTATTGTGTAGCAAAACAAATAACAGAAACTAAGTGAAGTTTTGCTCAATCAGAAATTTAGCTAGAGAGAAATGTATGGCTCATAAATTAGCAGAATAGTAGGTAGATCTGGCAGGCTGAATGAAGTGCATAATTTAGTCAAGCTTATCAACACTTTGAAAGTGGACTACAAAGCCCACATTGTTAGCTGTTTTATTATAAATAAAAACAAATTTTGCAAGATTTGTCATTAGGGTTATTCTAATGCTGATCAAAACCAAATCCTGGATGTGCATAGTTAATATTTTCCAGTGTTTTTTCTCCATGAACTGCTTGCTTCTGCTGCTTTACCAGGAAAGGGAAGGATGATAAAATAAAATTCACAGCCTTTTAGTGTCTGCTCAGCCTGCAACTGGCAGCATTTGGGGTTTGTGGCTGCTGACCTGGCAGACTTACAGCATTTTTATGACGTCAAGTGCACACATCATGGGTCTGTACAAGCTAAATATGAGCTTCAGCCTCCCCTCTACACCCCCCACCCTCCATTTGTTTTCATTTGGGAGACTAAGGACTTCTCCCAGTAAAAGTAAGAGAGAGAACTGAGCTGCTTCCTGCACTTGCAAACTTGTGTGTGGCAGTGTGACCTGGGTTACTGGGCTCAGCAGCTTGTTTTTGTAGACATGCTTTCTGTATGGTGCTTTATTTGATTGGTAGGGTAAATGGCAACTTGCTGGTTTAATAAGTGAAAAATGGATGCAGCTAGCAAATCTGAACTCTGCTGAAATAAATAGCAAGTTCTTAATTATCTTCAATATCACCAGCACCATATAAAGTATGGATTCCTTAGGTTGCTATTTGTATTAACTTTTGAGCTCTTTTGCTTAGAAAATGAGATTGAATAATTATGTATCTACAAGGTTTTATATATCTTGACAAAATGTTACTGTCTGTTTCACACTCAGTTGTATTTAAAACCTGTGGGTGCATTTCAGGCCATAAAATAAGTTTACAAAATAACAGCCACTTGCATTCACAGTTGTACTTAATGATTTATTTATTTCTAGGAATTGCATTTGAAATTCCTAGACATCTAAAGCTTTTTCAGCATCAAACTGACCACTGATCTTAAAAAATCATCTACATCAGCACCAACTCAATCACTGACAAAGGCTGGAGGAAATGAAACATCTGGGATCTATTAAGATTTTTATTTATGCTTTTAAATATTGAAGTGTGCATGGATGCTTGGCTTTTACACTTTGAGCATGAATCCATTAAAGAAAGCTCTCACAACACAAACAGTTGCAAGGAGAAGTGATTTGGGCTGGAAAGCTGGGACCCCACCATGGAATTGCAGAGGAATCGCAAGGAAGGCGATCACTGTGGTGAATTAAGATTTGTCTATTTATTGTGGTGGCAGAAAAGTTCTTCCCAAAGATAACTCTTCAGTTTTATCAAGGGTTCCTGCAGAAAATGCTTCCCCTTTGCATTTATCTCCCTTCTGTATGCCATGCATTTGGGGTGCAACCTTGCTGCATCTTCAGTGGTAGGTGATGGCATGAAGTTTTGTTGCTATCAAATACGCCCCTGCCTGTGCCCTCACAAAAGGACAATGTTTGGTTATTAGCTTGCCTTTGCTCTGGGAAGGAGGCTGTAAGGCATGGGGCTCAGGCTGTTTCCATCAACTCTGTTAAATCTGCTCCTGCATTCCTCTGGAGTCCTGGGGTGCAGGATGGGGGATTGCAGCCTCTGAGCTGCTCTGTCACCATAATGCCTAGCAGCTTGTAAATATATGGTTAAAGGCTGACCTATGTACAACTGGCAGTTCAGCTACTGGCTTTTTCAGAGATCAGTTAAGGAAAGGCCTGAGTGGGAAAGGCAGTCAGGTTTTCCACAGGACAGCCCTGCACCTCGAAGGCAGCATCTCCGCCTGAACGACGCCACTGTTGTGTTGGGGCCGAAACAGCTGGGCCTGCAGACTCCTGATGCTTTCTAACACACCTTTGTGCCTTGCTGCTCCTGCAGCCTGTGCCTCTGATTGCTAAGCTGCAGAATGGCCTGGGCTGCTCTCGTTGCTGAGGTGCTGGCAGAGGGCAGGCTGCAGCATGGCTGCACGTACAGCGGCCGGAGGGCTGCAGGTGGGGCTCCAGGTAGGCACCAGTGAGTAACTGTATCCCATTCTCACCAGGACCAGTCACTAGAGGGAGGAGATCTTGTAATCTGGGCTAACAAACCTGGAACATCACAGGCATTTTCGAGGAAGATTGTAAATCCTATCTATAGTGGCTGGTGGAAAGGGAAGTGCAGTACCAGGTAGTGATCCCTCAGCTGAGGCCAAGCCTTCCCCATCCTGCAGAAACACTCCTGTAAAATATATTTGGGATTTTGTCTGTGGCTTGCTGATTTCACTGAAGACTCTGAAAATAGCATCTGGAAAGAATTAACTGGAAACCATGTGAGTTTGGGGAAGAGGAAGGAAAAAGGATGCATTCTTTCAGAAAACAGGTGCATTCAAGGTATGCTTCCCTTAGTGAGTTTGACCAGAATTTTCCATCCTTTACTTTTGGATTCGTGGAAATGGGAGAATGATGCAGTAAATAGTGTCAGCCTTAGGAAGAGATAGGATTCCAGAAGTGACTTTCCAACAAATATATTAGTCTGAGTGACCATGAACAGGCAAATGTGTAAATACCATTTTTATAGACATTACTAACCTAAAGGGAACAATAAGAGCAAAAGGCTTTCCTAGTTTAGCACACAGTGTCTTTAAAAGGACATTTTGAAATTTCTTGTGACCTGACATGAAATTTCAAGACTGGATAATAACCTGTAGCAAAGGTGACATAGTTAGTTTAGTTGTATTGTCTTGATGAGCTACATTTAAAACTTGCTTAGGATGTATCTCAAAAACTATACTGAAGCAGTAAGTCATGGAAAGCTAATCTATTATTTATCAACAAATGTTAACTAGGCTGCACAGATTTGAATACCCTTTAGGATTTCCCTTTGGGTCTTTTCACAAGTACACATAAAAATGTTAGATACATCAGCAGAAAAACTTAAAGAAAAATGAAATTTGTTGAAGTTTCACCCAGAACCTGCATTGCTGATACAGGGAACTGCAATGAATACAGATGATTCCACTGATGATTATCATTCAGAATACCAGTGCTGTGGGTTTTTCCCTATAAGTGACATTGTAAGAGAGATTTATTGTTTTACAAGTTTAAATTGGCATTTCTCATTCATTTAGAGAGATGCACTATGTTGTAATACCTAGCAGCTTAAACTTAGGCTATGAATGAAAAAGCACATTTACAAAATCTTGGAGCTGGATCATAGTGTGGCAGCTCTGTGAAAGATTGCCTGCTCAATGATTAGTTGCAGCACTCCTACCAAATGTGTTTCAATTCAGTTTTTGTCACTGAGAAATCAAGAAATAGGTGGCTTATTAAAGGTGACCACATCCTTTTATGCAAATTTAATGCACTTGGCAGGTTTATCATGATAAATAGTCAGGATGAGATGGTTCATGATGTATCTCTAATCTCTTCTGTGAAGATGTTCATGTCTTGCAGGAAGTAGCCCCTTGAGAGTTCAAATCTTTAGATGTATGTGACAGATGGTGATGTCTGCAGAGTCTCATAGACTTGCTTTGAAGTAACTCCAAATAGTGCCTTTAGTTAATGTTCAGTTTTTGCAAGTTCTCTTGCTTCATCTCTCCTTTGGTGCCCTCCTCTCTCCTCCATCATGTTGCATCCCCAAGTTGTTCCACATACTGAGAGGGACATGCACCACATCTTATAGAGTGCATTACAGCTCTCTCCCAGTCCTGTCATATTTTTGCCTGTAATGTTGTTCTTCTATTAGACATCTTGCATATTTTAAGGGAAGTGATTCACAACAGAAAAACAATAAAACAGAACAAATGTCTTATAAAATCCCATCTATCATTCATGCATTGTTTTTAGTTTTTAGTAACTCTGGAGTAAGGAGCCAGCATCAGTGCCAGCGTCATATTAACTATGCTATGTTGTGTTAATTATAATCAATTACCAATAATAATTAGGCCAACTTCTCTTTAGATTAGTAACAAGAAATGGTTAAATTTTAATGCTGCTGCAGGGGATCTGAAGGAACTCACATAATCAAAAAAAAAAACACTGCAAAGATTTTTATGTAAATCTTATTCTACTGGAATACAGCTAATGAGATATAATGATATAAAAGCATCAAAAATACATAAAAAAACCATCTTAATATTTTCACTTTTCATTACTTGGCCTTGATTGATCTCAGTTTGGATGGGCTTCTCTTCTAAAATCAAGTACCAAATTTCACGTAAAGTTTTATACCTGTTATGGTCCCTTTCTAAGTTCCCATTTTAGAATCATTCTTAAATGTTGCTGTTAGTATCACCACTACACATAACTTTGTGTGTTAAAACTGGTAATGTTTAGTTTGGTATACATAAATTTGTAGTGTATAGATGTTTTTCGGCATTACTTCTTCCTCAAATGGAATTCCCACAATTTTTCAAGGAAAATTTGGGGAAATCATTAACTTCGGGATTAGTCTGGTTTGAAAATTCTTGGGTTTGAGATTGTACTTTTAGCCATCAATCTATGCCATTAACTAACCCCATTTTGGACGGTTGACATTTTTTAATGACGTGTCAGTAATTAAATGTTGAAGGCACACTAGTACATCTTCATCAACATATGTTTTAGATTCTTGTTATTATGTTTTGAAAACATTGTACTTTCATATCACAGTGTAATTGTATTATAGTAGTAATAGTAATTATAATAATAATAACAAAAGCCCTAAAAAGTGTTACCACAGACCTGATCAGCTGTCTATAGTCTAGGAAAGAGGTACTGATGAATTGTACAATCTCCTTGTTAAAATTCTGCATGTGAGTTAGGAAAAAGACTGTAGTGACTTTTCTGTCTCTGTGACATTCCCTTTGTTTCTGGTTATTGCTACAGCATGTCATCCCAAAGTGATTTATGGAATCACTTTGACTGATTCTCAATTTATAACAATTTATTTGCAGAGCAGAGGTGTTATTTTGTTTCTGTAACGAAAAGGAAAGTCCAAAATTATAGTTGCAATCTTTAATTTAAAGATACATATATTCTCTTATCCAATTGGTACTTTATAGTCTACATCTACAGGACTTCCATTTCTTACTTAAGTAATTCCTGCAGTTCTAATGCAGACTCAATAAGCACTCTAATAATCATGAGTCTTGTACTATATTTTAATAAGTTATGTGATGGAATGCAAACTTAGATTACCCCTTACTCAGAGAGCCTGCCTGAAAGGTCACCATTACATTTCTTCTCCAACCATTTGTACATGTGAGTGGAACAATAATAGGTAATTACCTGCTTACTGCTGCTGTCAGTAGTTAGGCTGATGGAGACTGAAGCAGTACCTGTAACGTGCTGTGCTCCACCACAGACCATGTTAGAGTTGGGTGGACCTTGGAGCCACTGGAGCCAATATGGCCATGACCAGAAGATTCATTTTTTCACTTCTCACCTATTTGACAATTCAGCTGTTAAAAATATGTCTGGCTTGTGTGAGTCCCTCTTGGTTGCTGCTGTTTTCGTGCAAGCCATGCTGGTTGTCTTTCCTTTGTTAAGCAGGACTGTTTCTTTCCCAACTTGCTTTCAGACCTAGACTTAGACCTCCTCAGTGCCATGTTCTGGTCTAACTCTCTTCTGTAGCCTTGGAAAGATTGTTGATAATACTTTGCCATGATTTTAATAGTGAAGTTCAGTAAAGAATATTGAACTTGTCTGCATCATTTTTGAGCCTTTCTGGAGAGCACCCAATCAACCAATATACTCACAATTCTAAATTTTCCAACTTTGATGTTAGTTTTTTTGTAGATTTTTTTTTTTTTTCAAATGATGGGCACATAAGAAACCTTATTCACTATGATTCTGATAATTGTCATATTCATCAAATACCTGCATTGCAAAATGAATATGCAATGCAATGGTCTCAGTGAAGAACGTCCTGAATAGTATATTCATTGCACACATTGTGAATCATAACCCAAATCTTTTATCTAGGGCATCTTTGACTGCTTATGAGTGGATTGCTATCTGGTGATCTTCAGAGGAGAAAAGCTGCTTAAGTGGAGAGAAAAAAAATAGGAAAGAAGGGGGGAAAAAAAAGATAATGCCATCAAGACTAACTGCTTCACCAATAGGTAATATTTGTGCCCACAGAACTGATGCTACTTAACAATCAATAATATGCACTGATAAAAAAGAAGTGGAAAACACAAAATATTTACTCAACAGTCTGTTTGCTTTTATAGTAGCAACCAGTCTAGGCTTTTATTTGCAAACTGTGAACAAAAATGTAACATCAAAATAACTGTGTAGTTTCCTAAATTTTTTCTTTTTTCTTTCTTTCTTTTTTTTTTTTTTTTTTGTCTCTTTGGAAGCCATTTACATGACTGTCAGTTTAGTAAATGAGCACATTTTTAAACTTCAGGCATCGCACATGATAGGTGTATAAACTAGCTAGAGCAATTCACTTACAGCAATGCCAGCAAAGCTCTGAAAGCTAAAGTAGATGCTAAAGCTAACTGATTGTCCTGGCTGTGTGGGCACAAACATGAAGATATGGTGCCATCTCTTCTGTGTTGCTTGGCCAGACTGCCTGGAAAGAGAGATCAGGAAAAGACAGATTGGCATAAGCCCTCTTGCTCAGTTCCTGTGAACACCATGAAAAAACAGATTCAGACTCAATAGTACTGGGGGCCGGCTAGCAGAGTAAGGAAAATATTGGCAAAGTAACAGCTCTAGAACAGGGTTTAGAACAGCCTGGAGGCTCTTATTTTTGTGAGTCAGTAAGAGGAAAGATAGTTGATAGATGCTGTTTAGATTAGTCAGCTTTGTTGCTCTCTTACTATTACTAAGGATTGCTTTAAATAAATCTCATTTCTTTTTATTCATAGAAGAATATTCCTCTGGACTTAACAGAAGTGTTTAGCAGGGTCACCTAGTGATGATCAATACAGTAACTTGTTTTCCATCAGTGAAATGAGTGTGCACAATTCGCCTGCAACCATCATGTTTATGCAAAGGACAAAACTGGTAAATAGCTTGAAATATGTTACTTGACAATTTTCTGTGAGATCTAATGCAGAGAAGAGAAGGTGAAGGACAGAGTCTACAAATATATCTGATATCTTATAGATGTAAGGAGCTGTAAAAGGAGATGATACTGCAGGATCCTCTTTTGCCCCACCCCCCCATGTAAAGAAAGAACGTGTGCATGAAAGCAAGCAAAACAACATGATCTTCTAGCATTATCTTCAGCCAAAAAGTGGCAGTTCTTACCAAAATAATATAGGTTTTGTGTTCTCAACAGGAGAATATTGTCAAAAGGAGCGAATGAATAAATTCTCTATAAAATGTATGGGTTCAGGTCCTGTGAATTTCTCATAGTCGAGTCTAATATAAATTAGGAAACTGTAGAGCCCTTGAAAACACACAAGTCAAACCCCTAGAAAATTCTGTGGTTGCTTTTTCATCTAAAGTCCCCATTTGACTTTGTTTAAGATTCATATTTGAAATTTTAGTTAAAAATAATACTGTCAGCTTTATATAAAAAAAACAAGACACCAGAATCCCTGGACAGTCGTGCCATAAACAGAACGTTTTTTTAAAACCTCACACCATTTATTGTGTGTTCTTCAAATTTGCATAGTTTTTTCTACCTGGTAGTAAAAACTTTTTTTTTTTTTTTAATTCCTGTTTGTGGTGGAATTTTTGGAGGGATGTTCTGGAACTGGTTGACTGGTTGGCAGGACTACTGATAAGGGTTTCATAAAAGGTAACCAGGAAGAAAAACTCATTGGAAGCCTTTACTTGTCTTACAGATGCTAGCAAATTTTCTGCTTAAAATTTTTAGGTGTCTGCATGTACAAAAATGAAAACGGATGCATTTTGTGGTTTCGTTGTCATATTTTAAACACTACCTCCATTGTGCAGTATCTAGATTACAAATATACCAGTTCAGTTTCTTCTACTTCTGACCTGATATGCAGGCTTAGAGATCTCAACACAGATCCATTGAACTTCTTTAGTTCTAACTATAGCTCCCAAGTTTGTCTGCTAATTGATAAAAATAGTAAACAAAGACTTAAAATGATCATCCTTACCCACGCGCACAACAACAACAAAAAAAAAGGCAAAAAAGGGCTGGATGCTTGGCTTGAACTGCCAGACATTATCTGTTTAAATTCTCAAAGAGAGTGAGTGAAATCTGCATAGAAACTCAGAAAGAGCATCTATAGACTGAACACTTTCTCACATGTCAGTGCTCTCACAGGCTGGCATGTCAGAAAAGGCTTTGCAGTTTTGTTTTTTAGGGTGTCACAAGCTAGCACAAGCATGCAAGCCTTCTTCATTGCATGAAATTTTAAGAAATAAGTTGGATCACTGAATGAATGGAAGGAGGGAAGCTCTCAATGCTTGCAGTGCAAGTTTAACATATGAATTACATGCTTCATCCTTCAGCCCATCTAACTACTCTTGTGCACCTGATAAGAGCTGGGCTGGCATATCACTCTCTTACAGTGAAACAATTTTTGAAGAATGTCCTAATCTGCCTGCCTAGAATCTTGTATTAATACTCATTGCATTGTATGTGAGTACTTCCCAAGTGTCAGAACAACAATGATATCTCTCTCTTCCTTCCCCAGCAGGGATGGAAACAGTTAGTTTGTTCTTTCGTCATAAGGGAACTCAAAAGGGGTCAGGGAGGCAGGATGGTTAACAATATGGTTTTGTAACTTAGCTGGCTGGGTGGATTTCATCTCCATTGTTGCTTTCTTCCTGCTTTGTGGTGGTTGCATGCTCACTTGACAGCTTCCCTTCCTGGTCATTGGCACAACTCAAAAGAGGAAAGGAAGGCTCTAAGTGGCTGGGTGCAGAATTGAGGCTGGGAAGAGGTGAGATGTTGTATGAAACAGACTGATAAGAGGCTTGATGACACAATCAGATAGAGGAGCTTTAGAAGGCTAAAGTCAGACCTGCTGAGAAAGATTTATTGCAGTAGAAAGAGGTCATGTATTTTTCTCTTGTGAAGCCCCACAGGAATGGACTAGAGTGCAGAGAACGATGTGACAGGCCTAATAGTAAAGGAAGATGAGTTGGTTTTCTCTCACAAACCACTGGAGAGGAAGTAATGCACTGAATTGTGTGGGTAAATATGCAAGGTGGAAGGTGGATAGCTGGGGGCAGGCCTCAGCTTTGCTGTAGCTGGGTGCTCTTTAGTACCTCCTTCTCCCAAAGGCAGTGACTTTACAGGATCCTTCTAGTAGACTACTCGTGTATCAGAAAGTGACTGAAAATATTTTTGAGGGAAATAAAAAAATTAAAAATCCATTGCTGACAATAAATACTTATTTATTTATCTCAAAAGCATTTTAACAGTGTCCATGTAACCTTTGCATGACAGCTGTGAGTGATTTCATCCTTTAATCTTCCGAGATAGCTTGGATGGAAGAAGGGAAGTAGAACAGGAAAGACAAGGTGCTGCTGAGAAGCTCACAGCCATGGGACTGTGGAGTTTAGGACCATTCTGTCTCATTAAGGCAGGAGACAGCACTGGCCCAAACATGTCAGACCTGCTGGCTGCATGGTCAGATCAAAGAAATGCTGCAGCCTCACACACTGGGTTTTGCTAGGAGTTCCAGAGTGTGTGACATGCAGAGGGTTTGCATTTCTTCTTTAGGAAGATAAAATGTCTGTGCACTGTTATGTCTACTCCAACCCTCCGTACAAACAGCAGGAGTGACACAACTAAGTGTAACAATGCAGCATTGCACATGGTATTTCCACTGTGCTCAGTAGTTCTGACAGGATTCTTAATGCAGAGAGTATTTGCAGTATGAATTGCTGCCAGAACTACAGGCACATTGTTGCTAGAACAGCAAACAGCAGAGAGCTAAAAATACCAGGGGTCAAAATTTACTGTTGGAATAAATCTGAGAACTGCGTCAGTTTTGAGGGACTTCCTCATGCATGACCAATTTGCCACATATGTTGCTCGATATCTGGCCATACAAGCTCTTTGCTTTCTCAGTTTTTGTAGTACAGGATTTGTCCATATCTGCTTTATGTCTTTTTGGAAGCAAAGTGCCTGGCATTTGAGAATTCTCTTTCCCTCTTTTTTTTTTTTCCTTCCTCTGTTTTTTACCCTTCCTTGGCTTTTCTCACCTTTGGTTCAGAAAAGCTGATGTCTTGAGAAGCTGTCAATGCACAGGATATTCCAGTGCTAGCTGGTGATTGATAGGTCCTGTACTGAACCTTGTCTTTCTTCATCCCCTTCCCTTACTGTGTTTCATTTCCTTTTCCCCTCGACAACATAGTGGTTTCCAAACTGAATGTCTTTGGCTCTGCTGTGGATTTAAAAATACTTCAAATTTAGATATTTTGGGAGTTCTGGAAAGGGAGAAAGAATGGTTGAGGGCTTTTGTCTTCCTCTTATTTTCTGATGGAGCTTGAATTTCCTTGAATTCCCAAGGGAATTTCCCATGGGAAAGAGAGCAACTTTCACAAGGAAAAGCTTTGCCAGTCTGTCTTGAACTTAGACCCTGGGAACTTGCACAACTATTCACCTGTACTATGAATGCAGCAGTCAGAATATCTCCTATAATCTTCATCTTGGGATTCAGACTGCAAAAAAAAGTTCATTCAATTAAAAAGAAGAAAGAAAAAAAGAAAAAAAAAGAAAATAGCAGGTGTCACCTCTTATTACGCTTGCTCTGTCAGGGAGTTAAAACCTTTCCTTTTTTTCGGTGGTGTCATCTCTTGCCTTTGCTGAGGTTTTTGCAAACAAGACTTGTCTCTATTCTCCCATTTTTCTTTTAAATTTGGATTTGGTTCACATATTTGTTCTTCCATAAAGTGGAACACGGTATCAGAGGCAATTCTTTGCATATCACTCCCTGTGCTAGTGTCCCCTCCATGAGCAGAACAGCCTGATTAGGTGGCAAAGCCCCTTATCTGATAATTGCATGTATTTGTTTGATGTTACTGCAACTCTCTAAACAGTTTCCACACACCCAAACTTTGGTTATATCCTCTACATTGTGGGTATATTATCCTGTCTCTGTTTTCTGTTGAACTCTTGCACTGTTCGAACTTGAAACTCCCTGGTGCTGATGAGAATTCACCTGGAATAGAAAGTTTTAAGCCAGCCCATCCTCCAACTCCATATTTTTAAGTGATAGCATGAAAGAAATGGAAGGCTGATTTATACATCCCAAGAACAATGTATCTTTGTATAGACATCTCTCTGTGCTGTGATAGCAGAGAATTCTTATGGGAGTGTGAAGTAACCTGTGCAGTATTTGGGGTAAAACTGCTGATGGTGGGAAAAAGAAGTGTTTCCTGACCACTTCTATTTCCATGAGGTTGAAAACAATGTTGCCCATTACTTGTTGACTGAGATGCTGCCTTGATCCTTTTGGCCTCAGAAACCAAGAATAAAAGTACTAAAGGCTTAACATGACTCACTTACAGGCAGTTATTTGCTACACTGAATAACACAATCTAGACATTTTCACCCTATCTACATGTTAGCTTTGGCTTAATAGTTCTGGTGGATGATCCAGAAAATCACTCTCCTGCCTTAGTAATTTCAGCAAACATTTATTTGTGTTCATATAAACTGTATACAGACTGAAATTATTTCAAATAATAAATATAATTCCCTCACATGCCACATGTTTTCTACAGTCTATTAGTATTTATTTGTGTGTGTGTTTAAAATAATACTAGATAGAAATGCTAGTCCAGGCTTTTTTCTTGTGCACGATTCAGCTGAACCCTTCTTCCCATGGTGGACTATTCCTACACCTCATTCCCACAGGAGCTTTTCCTCTCCTGAGATTCGTTGTAATGCCATAAGTATTAGGGTAAACCCATAAATATCACAATAAACAAGCCTGATCACTAATCAGCATTCAGCATTCCCCAGGTGGAACAACACCTGTTCATTTGGACATGGGGAATATGCAGTGAAACCATTTCTGTGACAATAAACAATGTTTTGTTTGTTTTGCAGTTAGTCTTCTAAAACATACAAAGAACTGAGGAAAATTCTGGGTGCATAATTCTATTAAACATGCTTGTCTTAGTTTGTTTTGATAAGAGTTGATAAATGCTGAAGCTACAGTGACCAGATAAATTAGGGACTACATATCTGACCAACAGAAACAAAAAAGGCACCTGCCATATAGGAGCATTTTAAATTCAGCTTCCTCCTTCAGGACTGGATGACAGATTATGAAGGAGGAAGATAGCATCACCCATGTAATCCTGCTATGATCCTTCATTAAACAATCCAAAGTGATGAAGAAGAAGCAGGAGGAAACTTTTTTAGAAATGTTATCCCTCTTAGGCATCCTACTTAAACCTTCAGCCTGTTGGTCATGTTTGAAGATCTGTTACACTACATGCCTCTGGGCCTTTACCCTCCTTCTCTAGGCCACCTCTGGATCACGTTAATTGGTTTTGTTAGTGTCCTGTTGTGTTTATATTTGAGTTTTTGTTTGGTTGATTTTTTTTTTCCCTTAAATCTGGCTACTTTAATTTGAAGCGCCTAATTCAGACCTAGTTGCAAGTTTCAGCAGTCAGATTTAAATATCTTGGCCATAATGTTCATCCTGCACTGAAATATTGAATCTGTTCTCGCTAACAAGGCAGTTTTTCACACATTAAAGGAATATGTCGAATGTTGAATCTGTTATACTCCTCAAGTGTTGGATCTCTCCCCTACTCAGAACAGCAGTCCTCATCACAGATTGCAATTCAACAGTAAAATATTGAAATTCTATTGAATCACATGGATTCTCCCTATGCTTCAGTTCTTAAAAGAAAAACCAAAGAAACAAAGCTCAATTAATCCCTAGAGCCTGAGACAGAATTTCATTGACACTGTGAAAAGAAAAAGTGCCTTAAAGTACTATATTAACTTTTAGCTTTATATGTCCTCTGCAGATATTAGGAGAGAGAAACAGGCAGCATGACCCACAGTAATTGTGTGTAACATGTACTGCCTATTCCTTCCCTGTATCTTTTCAGGTTTAGTGCATGGCACTGTCTGTGTCTCTGCTCAGAGCTTGTGTAAAACCAATATGCCTATTAGCTTTCTGTAAACTCTGTTTATATGGTCTCCTGGACCTCTTCAGGAGACATTTAATTTACTGAGAAATACCTCAGCTCTTTTATAGGTAAATGCTTGAATTCTGTGCTTCAGTAAAACTGAGGTCAAAACACATCTTTACAAAAAGTGAAATAGCTGGAACTTTAGGATAGTACTTAAAAAAAAAATAAAACCTTCTAAAATAAAATTTTTAGTGAAACAGCAGACAAAGCTGTGCAAGAAGTATCTTTCAAAAGCAACATTGCTGGGTGATTAGACTTTGTTTTTAGTTAACAGTACTGAGTTGCACATATATATTGATGCAGTTTTCAAAGCCCATAAATAGTAATAGTGCTTCAGCTCCTGTATGGGAAGAGGATGTTGCAGAAATAATTATGACATGATGTGATAACCCCTTCCTAAAAAAAAAAAAAACAAAACAAAAAAAAAAAAAAAAAAGGAAAAAAGCAAAGCAAAACAATACTGCAGTGTTCTGGCCATCAGGAAACCACTACAATGCTCCCACCTTTTTCCTGTGGCTTACCCAGAGTTCCTTCCAGGCGACAGAGATAACTGACTGCTGCAGACTGGATCCTGTGCCAAATGAAAATAAAGTAAATTTTTTTGTTAAATTTATATCTGATTAAAAATGAATCTCAACAACACCTTTTTTTTGACACTCAGTTTTACAGATCTTCAGCTAAAATATGTCTTTGTAACTTTAAAATTGCCTAATTTCTTAGTGTGAGTGTTACTCCAGCAGGACAATGATGAAAAATTACTTTATTTTGTAAATTCATGTTTCATAAACTAATTGTGATTGAATAAGAAGGTTGTTCATTTCTGTTTCTGCTTAAGAAAAAACTACTTGGAGTTAGCTTTTATGATTCTCTGGGACTTGAATATTCATGGAACAGCTCAATTTGTCAATAATGCTTATTAAGGTGCATGTGACTCAGGGAGACCTTTCACAGTGTTTGAAATGCAGATGTAGTCCCCTACATGTGAACTTTTGGGGCTGTATACCTTTATGGACATCCTGCTATTCTCTGTGCATCCATGGATGTGTTTCACTGTCCCCCTCTGTGCCCTGGGTAGGGAGGAGCTGGAGCAGCTCTCCAGCCAAGGCTGCAGCAGTGCAGGAGCTGTGGCTTTAGGGTCCTTGGTGTCTTGCTTAGAATGAGGCCACTTTTATCTCTTCAGCAATGGTATCTAGATAAAATGCCCCATCTATGCAGGGCTCTGCAAGCATGTCTGTGGGAGGTGCATCAGGGATTAGGAGCTGGCTGTGACATCAGGGTACAAATGAAGTCTTGCTGGGCAAGAAGGAGTCTCTCTGGTGTGTCTGAGTGATGCTGGCATCCACAGGGCCTCGCTGTGCTTCCCATCAGCACACACACACATAAACACACACACAGACACACATACACACAGACACACACACACATACACACACACACACACAGACACACACACACACAGAGTTATTTCATGCTCTCCTTACAGATAGGGAATTCTTTCTAGTCCCTTGTTTTCAGCTCAGCTCACTCAGTTAATTTCCACAGGCATTTTGCAGGGTTATTTATGCTTCAGCCTGTACTTAGCAGCCAAGTTATTTTTTTTTCTGACTGGCTACTAATGAAGAATAAGTCAATTTATCCTCATCAGTTAAATTATAAATACAGAGAAAACAGAGTAAAAATGTCACCACATGGAGATGGCTTTGCTTTTTTCCATTCCCTAAATCCTGGTTTATGTAAACTGAGATAAATATTTATAAAAAATGCTGGGCACAGTAACCCTCTTTTTAAAACTATTTGGATTAGCTTGTGAGATGTAACTATTGATAACAGAGTTTGGTACCTTTGCAAGTAGATTTACTTTGTACAGCAATGTCTTCCATTAAATTTTAAAATAAATACTGTGTTTTATTTGAGCTGTATAAGTAAAGAACTTGTAAACCACCAAAAGAAAGAAAAGCTGTCAGAAGAAGGTTAATTTTTATTGTGTATATTGTGATTTTAAAAAAGAGACTATCTTACTTGCAGGCCAAAACGTGTCCCCAAACCAAATGGAATTGAAGAAGACAGGCAGGGGGGACTTCATGGAATGTGTGGAGATGTTCTGTGCACCCAAAACATGTGCAGGAAGCAAAGAGTGTGAGTGCAGGTGTGCAGGTCAGCACGGGGGGCTGTGGGGAATGAGGCTGCTGATTGTCTCCATCAAAGCCTCTCTCAGAGGGGCTGATCCTGCTCCTGTTGAAATCAATGCCAGGGCTTCCCTGTATTTCAAATGAACAGGGTTAAACTCTTCATTACATGCCCTGGTGTTTGTCCTCTGGTGTGAGCACCTTGTGCCATCTCATCCTCACAACTGCTACTTCTGCTGTTGGAAGTGTGCAAACCAGAGGAGAGTTTTGGGGTTTTTTTCTGAAGTGTACAGTGAGGGATTTCAGCATCTTACGATGTTTTTAATAATTAATTGTCAAAAAACACAACAAAAATAGATGGAGCATTAAAGCAAATTTGCAAGCCATTGAAGTAAGGAGTTGCAAATAGAAGCAATGGCTGTATTCTACCTTTAGCTATCAGTATAAAACTCATCAAAGTAAACCAGTTTTATTTAGACATCTGGAAAATGTACTTTGACAAACATCCACTTGATGACTGTCAGTGTCTTATAAAAAGACTTTGATATCAAAGATCTGCAGAAACTGTCAGAATAAACTGATTGTTTTTTTTTCTTTTGACAGAAGGTTGTTTCCTAGCCACGATTTGTATTGTCTGGATGATATGTTTTTAATATCTTAATACAAAGGATTATTTTTACAAATGTTTTTGTATCTGCTTTTGCAAAATGTCATGACTTTAGGAAGATATATTTACAAGTTAAGCAAACTAGAAATGCAGACTCTGTATTCCTGCTCCTTCCAGCACTCTTAATTGTTCTGTCCTCGAGGTTAATGGATAGTGATTTTAAGACTTTGTGTTTTTGATAGACTCAAAGAGCTTAGGTAATTTATCAAAACCTCTTTTCAAGCAGATGAAGAGAATACAATAATCGTGTCAGTATCTGAAGGGAGGGTGTTAAGAGCCACCAGGCTCTGCTCAGTGATGCCAAGTAACAGGCAAAGAGGCAATGGGCAGAAACTGATGCCCAGGAAATTCCACCTGAATATGAGAAAGAATTTTATGTGTAGTGCAGGTGACCACATATAGAAAAGTTTGCCCAGAGAGGTTGTAGAGTCTCTCTCACTGGAGATATTCAAAAATCACATGGATGCAGCCCTGTGCCATGTGCTCTGGGATGGTCCTGCTTGAGCAGGGAGGTTGGATCAGATGACCCACTGTGGTCCCTCCCAGTCTTACCCATTCTGTGATTCTATACTTTGAGTGATATTGATTCCTTGCATTTAATACTACTGAATTATATAGAGACAGGGCAAAATGCAGTTTATTCTGTTACATATTGTAGCCCTTCTGCAAAAGGCTTTTCATCACCCATAATCCAGCATTCCTCACCTTAGACAGAAAGAACTGTTTGAGGCAGTAGGCATAACTGCAGATGTCTAAAACAGCTTTTTCCTCTTGGCTTTTTTTTTTTTTTTTTAATCCAGAAAGAAGGTGTTGCCTTGCAGTGTTACTGGAGATGCTGAATACATTAAAGTAGGAAGATGAGAGGAATGCCTTGTGGGGACTTCTTGTAAACATGCAGCATGATTGCTTTTTATTGGAAAAGGCATTTCTGCGATGTTCAGTGCAGTGCTGTAGTGCCATAGATATGTTGAAAATGCTATGAAAGCCTTAACTATTTAATTCTCATAATCCATCTGTGAGCACTAAGTGATTAGTTGCAGTTTATCCCAGTATGGATGCTGGTGTTGCTGCTTGCATAATCCTGCCCTGCAAGGTCCTGCTGGAGATGGCAGTGCCCGTGCTCAGTGTGGCTGGAAAATTTCTCTAGAGAGCTGGCAGGGTGGCCCTAGGCAAACAGAAAAATCTGCAAGAGGTGAGCAGTTTAAACTGGTTGGAAGAGTAATAGTGGTAGTTTCTTGATGGCTACAAGGGTGGTCGTACTGACTAATTTAGGCACCAGATTTAGGACTATGATTTCCTGTTTTGTCATTAGGGAACAGAGACTTCTTATTTATACAGACCAGATCAAGAGGAAAACTAAATTTTAGCATATATATATATATATATACGTATATATATATATACACATACACATACTCTTCTCAGCCTCACTTACATAGTCTGGTATTTGCTTAAAGGCAGGTTTCTGTACATGTGTTTTTCTGGTTCCAAAGATATGCCCTGGCCATTGTCCCAGCTTTGAGCTTTGGGAGAGCACATTGTTTTGCAGAAAGGCATTTTATAGACAGATAAAATAAATACAAGAATCTTGAAACATTTTGTTTTAGGAAAGCAGACTGCCTTGGAGTGGATATCCTGTATGGAGTCAGGAAGGTATAGGAGGGTACAGGAGATGCTGTGCTTGCAGTGGCTGTAGATCTAGAGAGAGATAACAAAGGGGTGGGGGAGGGAAGTTAGTTGCTTTTTTGCTCATTCTCTCAGACACAGATACTATTTTTGTCTAGCAAATATCAACTCATCAGCATTATAAAGCAATCCTACTAAGGAAATACCCTTTTTAAAAGTCTTTGTTTGCTACAAAATTGCAAAATGTTTGGTCAACTTTACTTCAAAAATGAAGTTTTTTCATTATTTCACCATTTACTTTCAGGGTGGCTAAACAATAATTCAGTTCTGTCTGAAATGCTACACTCTTTCAGAGCAACTGTTTGTGGTACAGGCAATTCCATGATACAATTCCCTCATGTAAGGATGGCTGTTCAGGGAGTCACAGGTATCAGCATACTGGACACAACAAGCATTGCCTGCAGCATTAACATTGGATTAAACAAGTGTGAAGGAGGCTATTTATACTATTAAGGAGATGCTGGAGAATTACCGAAAAAAAGTGTATGCTGATAAACTTTGTCCTGCAAGGCAATAATACAAGCTATTTTGACTAGTTGGAAAAGTTTTTAATGCTGTGGCCCAGGTTCTTTGACAATGGCTTGTATGTTTGTGGCAGCTGTGTTATGGATTGCATTGACTAGTTTCTGTTTATGACCATAAGTGTTTGAGCTCACCAGGATGGATTTTGAGGAAGGAGCTGCTTTCAGCTGATTTGGGTGGGCTACTTTCCTTGACCTAGGGATCGTGTTCTTCCTTTTTACCTGCACATCTTTTTTGAGGGAAGTGGCCTCCTCTGCTGGTCATTCTATTTTTTCTTCAAATACGTGAGAGACATCTAGTATCCTCATTTCCCTTTTTTTTCTAATCCACAGAAATGATCTTCAGTTTGTTTGTTTTGGCAAATGATTCCTGAGAAAGGATCCATGAGAGCAATTGTTACTATCCTATTAGCTTCCCCTAAGTTATTTGTAGCACCCCTCCAAGTCACCACCTTTCTCTGCTTTTCGTCTTCTTGACTGCTTCCACTCTGGTTTCCTTTGATGTTTTTTTTGTTCTTGTTGCTTGTTTATATCTTTTTGTTGTCTTTTCAGTTATGATTTTTCATCCATCAACTCACTGCTTTTCTAAGCCAAGCCAAAAGAATTGCAGTAGTTTGCACCTACACTCACACAGAGATTTAAATCTTCAAGCTTCTGACTGTAATTTGTCTGCCAGTTCTCACCTTTTTTTCCCCTCTGTATGAACAGCCTGTGTCTTTCCAAATTCCAATTTTGGGATGCTTTTCTCTTCCCCCGTCCCAGTTTAATTCCTAGGAAGAATAAAATCCTGGCTCCGCTGCATGCTCTTTGCTACAGAGCAGTGCCCACACTTTCCATCCCTGTGACTCACAGCGTACAAAATTAGTGCCTGCGAAGCTCCAAGAGCAGAGAGAAGCTGCAGCTCCCAGGAAACCCTGTTAGCAGGCATTAGCTACTGCTCTCACTGAACATGGTGACTTTTTCTTCTCTGGGCTTATCCCTGTTGTCTGCCCTGCCTTTTTTCCTTATGCCAGAAAAAGCATATGTGCAACTTTCCCAGATCAGGACAAGATTTCAGTTAGAGTAACTGGGGAAAAGGAAAGACTAATTTGATTGTGTGTGTCAAATGAAAATATTTTTGACTTGATTTTTTTCCCTTCTTTTTAAGGAATTTAGATCAATTTTTTTCTAATTTTTGTTTTCATGGATTCTGTGATGATAAAGACTACTTAAATGCTGTGGGCACTGCCAGAGAAAATGTGCAAAATTTTACATTACACATCTGTTCAGGTTTTCCTGTGGTAGCCAGAGACCTGCCAAAACTATGGATTCATAGGGAATTTCCCAGGTCTCCAATGAAATCTCACATCAGCTACAAATTTATAAAAAAAAGAGAAAAATAATTTTTTTTTTGCTTTTACCACACCATTTATGAAACAAATGTTACTATCACACAGAAGGTTCCTGTTTGGAAAGTATTTCAGTTGTAAGCAGAAGATGAGAAACTTGGTGTATTCAGAGCATTATATCAGCAACTGTAGCTAACAATGTAGTTTTAAGAATAATTTAGAACACAAGATTAAAGTTGTCATGGTTGTTTCCATCTAAATCCAGACTAGTCTCCTTATTTGACTTAAATTTCAAAACTGTTTTAATAATTGTGTATCTGATGTTGTTTCATGCATTCAGTGTTTAATTGTTATGCAGAAAACTTACAGTTGGTACAGGCCAAATTATTTAAGGGTCCAAAAAGTTAAATTTTCAGATTTTAATTGATCAATATATATACTCACATGCATGCATGCATGAGTGTATATATATATATATATATATATATATATATATATGTATTTATGCATATGTATACACTGTTTCATAAATATAGCTAAGAATATGTTTTTCTGCTAGATGAAAAACACCCAGTAGAGAAGGGTGTAAGTAGTCTGTAATAAGCTAAAATAAATCATCCAAAAAAGCTGAGGTGACCATTTTTTGTTCAAAGCTGCATAACTGCCCATTTCAGAATTATGACATAATATATATTTATAGCTGTCATCACAGTTTTTTAAAATCAACCAGATCTTAAAACATTTGAAACAGCACATAATATTCTTCTCTGTTTAGGGGTGCTTTCCTGTAAATTTAAGTCAGCTCCTAAATGCTAATGCTGGAGCTAGTTATAGTTCAGTTGAATTTTAACAAGTGTATGGATGGCATGTTTCTGTGAAATAAAATTCAGTGTAACTTTCCAGGGTACTTGCTCTGCCAAGAAATATGTAATTTCCCATGCTAACTGTATTTAATTGTTGGAGGATATCTTGTAGTTTCTAGTGGTAAAAATGGAAAAATATGCCAAAATTGGTCAGGCTAGGTAATACTATTTTGAGCTCAGTCCTACATAGATAGCACTGAGTATCTCCATCATTCCTTCTTCCTTGTGGAAGGAAGACAGCCAGCAGGGAGACCCAGTGATGCTCATTTTCTTTCTGTCCTATTTGGTACTGCAGTTGTGGATCCAGAGCAAATGGATCACTCCTTAGTCCCAGATGGGGATGATATCCATTAAACTCTGTGTTTGTTCTCTAACTCCTTTCTGAGAAACCATTTCCTCTTATAAAAAGGATGGCTTTTGGTTTTAACTGGAATCAATTCACAGAAACGGAGTGAACAAATACCAGCCAGCTGCAATGGTTGTGTGGTGCTTCTGCAGCACTCGAGGGGAAAGAGAGAGGGGCTGAGTGCAGGCTGGGGGGAATGTGAAGGAATGAGGGAGGGATGGATGATGGAGCTCACTCAGCCCTGTTCCTGGCTGGGCTGTTCCATCAATGACCTCTTGGTTCTTGTCACAGTGGTCTCCCTCCAGCCATGCCCCCTCTTTTAGTTGCAATGGCACATCTTGAACCCCTCCATGAATTGATTTGTCTTGATGAAGAAACAGAAATTGCCACAGCAAACCAACAGTGAAATCCCTGCAGTGTTTTGCCAGGTGAATGGCTTACCTGGCCCACAGAGGAGCTAGATGAACCCAAAGCAGAAGGTGGAGGGCCTGCAGAGCCATTAGAGAAAGGGAAGGAGGCTGAAAGGCTGCTCATTTTGACACAAGGTGCTGTTGGACAGGCTCCTCTGTGCTGCTTATCCACACTCTCAAAAGAGGATTTTTGGCATCCAGGACACTCTGCAGGGAACCTGCCACCCTAGCCACCAAGAAAGACAGGAGGAAAACCAGGAGCTGTAAATCTTGTCTTTGCTTTGGTCTTCAGGGAAACACTTCATTAGGGCTGTTGGCTCTCAAATGCTTCCTGAAGCAGCCATTGGTCCCTTTCTGGCCCAGATTTATTTCTTTGCTTAAGGTGCTGGTGAAGAGGTTCCTCAGCTGTCTTGCTCAAGCTGAGCTAATGGGCCCAGAGAGCTGCATTTGTGCTTACTGAGCAGGGTGGGGCTGGAGAAGAGACTCTAGACCACAGGTTAGGCAGTAGGGCATTCACCTGACCTGGGGAAATGTGGGATTCAGCCCTGCTCCCAGCACACTGACCACAGCTCTGATGGTGTGCAAAGAGGAGACTTCTGTAAAGAGGAGGAGTGGGATTCACCTGACCAAATGTGGATGATGACCTCTGAGTCCCTCTTCTAGACTCCATGTACTGGAGATAAAGATGTTTGCATAGAAAACAGCTCTCCTTCCAACGTGGAGATTTGAAGTAGACACAATGAATTGAAGCTTCAGAGCATCTCTTTCTCTCAGACTACAAGGAATTTAGAAAAGCAGCCCACATGTAGATGGCTGCACCAAAGGAGCCTGGCTGACATAAATGTTGCAAAAGGTAACTGAAGAATTCAGGGGTATTTTGAGAACACTTTCAAATTCTATTGTCTGAATTTTCCTATCGGCTTCTATGCAATTTAGCATAACTAGGTCATGATACCTTACAGGATAGAATCTTTCTGCCTCAGAATAGATTTTCACATCCAAATATCTTAAAAATATACATATCCATATAACAGGTGTGGCTGGCTGTGATCGAGACAGGTTGGTGTTAGGGATTGTGACATACAAATAAAGTCTACACTGGACCAAGTACCAATGGCAAATAAAGACTTCCCTATGCTCCACTGGCTATCCATGGGCTGTGACAAACAGTGGCCTTACTGTGATATTTTCCTATCAATATCATTCTCCAAGTCAGAATTTAGGTTTAAAATAATCATTTGCATTTTTCATCCAAACAGTAAGATTTCAGTAAAAATGGGCTGGGAGTTTTAAGAGAGATAATTATCCATTATTTAAAACACCAGATAAAGTGAATTAATGAAAACAAATCAAATTTAAGTATTCTGTATTTATATAACTCAGTGTGTTGCAGTACCTTCCAATCAAATGGCAGTTGCTTTTTAGTGACTGTGGTATCAATCATAATGAAGCAACAGGTGAAGACCACAGTAATTTAATTAATTAAACTTCAAACATTAATTTTCCCTGTATTTGAGTCACAGTTTTGGGAAAGAATAACAGAAAAATTGTGTTCGTTATTAGAAGTTGTTCCTTCATAGAAGCTTTGGTTTAGCTTTTTTTTTAATTATTATTTTCTAAGCTTCACACAGTGGTTTGATTCTGATTTAGTTAATGTTCAGCCTATTCAGAAGGGTAAAATTACTGGAGTGAGCTTTATTGCTGTAATGGAGGTCTTGAGAAATTTAAATTGAGAAGTATTCTAATGCATCTCTGTAGAATATTATCTACCTCACTTCTGAATGCTTTGCTACCATGTGCAGAACATGGCACATAAGTGGCTTTTGGGGCTCAATGCACTTATGCAAGTGTTTTTCCTTGCCATCTCTTAACACAACAAAAAAGACACTTGAAGCCTTTACTTGGGATTTATCTTTATTCCAGATTTAAATGTAAAGAGACAAAAGTCCATCACAATGCACCTGCAGGCTTTTTTTTTCATTCAACTCTAGACATTGTGATGATTTTCAATGGAAAATTCTGTTGCTAAGGAATTGCTGAAGTGAAGGTTTGCAAAATTCTATTGTTTAAGAAAGAGCCAAGATTAAATTTTAAAAAAATATTTTTGCAATGAGTTGCAGGTAAAAATTGTTTATAAGCTTATATTAACTAGTCAGGGAACATAAACTTTATTTTGTGCTTTTCACAGACTGTTCTACAGTGCAAATGTTGAACTGCATCTAACAAATTATCTAAGGAATATGCCCTGTGAACAGTTGCAAACATTATATGCTGAGATGTGTTCAATACACTGTTCATTGAGCAACTCTGAAGAGTAATAGCAATAATAATAATAGGAGCCTATTTGCAGACAGTTGCAAGCAGAAGAAATGGCTAAATGCTTCAGTTAAATTATTCCTTATTTGCCTTGTCATACTGTGTGGTAACAGTTAATAATATAATGTGTTTTAGTAATGGATTGGGGTTTTTCCTGTGTTGCTTCCTCCGTCCAGACTATTCTCTTCCATTAGCCCATTCTCAGTGGTTTATTTGTTTGTAAAGTCCATCCAATGGTTATAGGCTGACTTCAAATTTGACTTTCCTACTATGTGCAAGGGATGAAGTAATGTCTTTTGTGGACACTTATCCAGCAGATCAACTAGAGGGCTTTACTGCTATTTTATTGAAATTCTTCCTGGAGGCCTGGTAATAGCTGTGCTGAGTATCAAAGCTGAGGATAAATATGGACATAGGCCCTCCCTTACACATTTCAGAGAACTTCTAACCCCATTTTCTGATCTTTAATATTTTAAGATACTTTAACAAATATTATGATTGAGATTTTCAAATAATCAGACTTAAGATAGTATTAGGTCAGTTTAAAATTACATCACTTGAAGTTCTAACATACTTTACACCTCACTAAGCTTTCCTATTTGTGTTTAACTCATCTATTACTTTCTGCAGAGAAAAGTATTTAAGCTTGTTGAGGAACATGTCTTCTCTGAGCTGTTTCTAATGAGCTGATTAATGTAATGTGTTACAAATAATGTGGTATTCAGTTGTTTGGGTTTTTTTTAAACTAAAACAGTTCATGTCAGATTTTATAAAAATGCTAACGGCACAAGATATATTCAGATACATCCATCTAAAAGCGAGGAACATTGTGCACTAGAGTGAGGCAAGAGGAATTTCAGTGTATGCAGTAGATATTGCCACTTGCATAACAATTCACCTCTCTCTGTTGCTAGTGAATATTCATATTCCCATAGTAAGGCTCTTTGTATTTACTGTTCTGCCGAAGTGCGAGATGGCATCCAAGCCCTCTAGTGTTTTATCGGAGTAGACATGTCATTTGCAATGTTATTCTAAGCCTCCCTAAATGGAACAAGCTGAGATGAACAATACTCATGTATACCTCTCCTAAAACTCCTTAAAATGTAAATGTAATGTGATATTGACTCCGTTATAACTGCCTGTTTTTGTAAAATCCCTTACACGGGCTTGACTTGGAATAAGAGTGAAGATGGGGGGAAGGGAGAGAGTCAGCTTCTCTGGACACTTAGCAGACCATATTTGTAG